>NC_134530.1:75492577-76146505 GCF_050624435.1 Tenrec ecaudatus
AGCCCTGCAGTGTCAGCAGGGCTTTGAATGAACAGCGGAGAAATGGCAATTACCTGCAAGATAACACCTCGCTGGGATACCACTGACCCGTGTATAAGCCGAACCCCAGTTTTTCAGCACGAGTATATATGGTAGTTGTCATTCCACCATTCCAGGAGGTAGCATATGAACAAGAACCAATGGTGCTGAAGGAAGAAGTTCAAGTTGCATTAGCCAAAAAAAAAGTGTAGGGGAGGGAGGGCTCCAGGAATTGATGGACTAACAATTTAAATGTTTCTACAAACACTTATCTATGGCAGGAAATTTGGAAGAAAACTGCTTTGCCAACTGACTGAATGAGATCCATATTTGTACTCAATGCAAAGAAAGGTGACCCAGCAAAATGTTTTAACTACAGAATAATATCATTGCTTTCCCTGCAAGTAAGACTGTGCTGAAGATCACCCAATTGTTAAACTAGTACATCGACAGGAGCTTCCAGACAGTCAGACTGCATTCAGAAGAAGCTGTGGAACAAGGGACATCATTGCTGATGTCAGATGGATCTGGGCGGAAAGCAGAGACTATCAGAAAGATGTTTACTTGCGTTTTATGGACTATGCCAAGGCATTTGATGTTGTGGAACATGACAAACTAGTCGTGAGGAGAATGGGAATTCTGGAACACTTCAGTGTGCTCATGTGGAACTTGTACACAGATCAAGAGGCAGGCATGCCAACAGAATAAGGGAATGTTTCATGGTTTAAAATTGAGATAGGTGTGTGTCAGGTTTGTATCCTTTCACCATACTTATTCAATCTGTATGCTGAGCAATCATCGGGGAGGCTGGATTATATGAAGAAGAATGCAGAATTGGGCTTGGAGAAATGTTGTGGTATGCAGATGACACAACCTTGTTTGCTGAAAGTGAGGACTTGAAGCACCTGCTAATGAAGATCAAGGACTGCAGCCTTCAGTATGGATTACAACTCAACGCAAAGAAGACCCAAATCTTCACAACTGATCCAATGGAGAAAAGTGTGATGTTGTCAAGGATTTCATGTTGCTTGGATTCTCAATCAGCGCTAATGTAAACAACAGTCAAGAGATCAAATGATGCATTGAACTGGGTAAATCTGAGGCACAAGACCTCTGTCGAGTATTGAAAAGCAAGGATGTTACTTTGAGGACCAAGGTGCATCTGACAAACCATGGTATTTTCTATCGCCTCATTTGCATTGAACACAGAAGACCTTCTGAATTGTGGTGCAGTCATAGAACAGGAAAAGTGCTGTGGACTGCTAGAAAGACAAAGCTGTCTTAGAAGAAATTCCACCAGACTGCTCTTTTGAGGCAAGAATAACAAGAGTGCTCACATACTTTGGACATATTTGCCAGGAGAGCCCATTCCTTGGAGAAGACGTCATGCTTGGTAAAACAGAGGAGCAGTGGAAGAGAGGAAGGCCCTCAATGAGATGGACTGACACCGCGGCTGAAACAATGGGCATAAGCATAGGAACAATTGTGATGACAGCGCAGGGCTGGGCAGTGTTTTGTTCTGTTGTGTGTAGGATCACTATGAGTCAGAACCGACTTGATGACACCTGAAACAACAGTCGCAGACTAGCCATTTTAAATCTTTTCGTTTCCCATTTCCCATCCGGGCTGGCTTCCATTTGCTCCTTCACCTAAGAATTTCTGACACGTTGCATGACTGTCCTCCCAGCTCCACCTTACACATGTGCACTCACTCTTGTCTACAGAAAGACAGAGGCCATGTGGGAAGAGCAGGGCTCTAGAGTCAGGCCTAAGTTTAAATCTTGACTCTGGCTTCTTGTCTTATAAAACTAAAAAATTACACGTGAGCATCAAGAGAGACAAAGAACATATATAAAAAACATGCAGCAAATACAGAGAGAAGTTCTGTTGGTTAAGTGAGGCCCATGAGTTGAGTTTTCCCCAGAAATATCTTTGATGAGGCCAGACATTTGTGCTCCAATGTTCATTGCGGCACAGTTCACAATTGCAAGGAGCTGGAAGCAACCCAAATTTCCATCAACTGACAATTGGATTAAAAACTGTGGTATATACATACAATGGAGTACTACGCATCACTAAAAAGCAGTGATGAACGTATGAGGCACATAGCGGCATGGGAAGAACAGGAGGAAATCATGCTAAGCGAAGTAAGTCAGTCACAAAAGGACAAGTACAACATGAGCCCGCTGAGGTAAGTATTAAAAAAAATGCAAAAGTATTTTAAAAATGCATAGGGAAAAGGCTACTGTATACAAACATTTTTGGGGTGAGGACTGTGTAGTATGGCAGAGACCAGATCAAGTCCAGGGATGCACATGGTAGACAACTGGGGAGGAGGGGGGGAAAGGAAAATAAAAGGATGAATATAAGGAAGAAAAGGGGAGCAGGGGCATGGGGCACTAACCCACCCAAGGGGAGGGTATTGTTTATATCTCCACAGGGAAAGTGGGACCAGACTTCAACCCGGTGCTGCAAGGTGTGAATGCAACATGCCGGCGTGGAGTAGGGAACCAGTGGAGAGATCTGGGAGGCTGGCCCCAGTACCAAAAATTAAGTGGATTCCTGCCCCTCCCCCTAGAAGAATTTGTTTCAAAGGACAACATTGATTCTGCAGCTCTGGGAGAGGGACATGTCTGATCGGAGCACATGGGAGCAGATGAAGGGGGAGGAGGAGAGAGTGGAGCACAGCCTGGCTGTGAGGATGATGTTCCCGATTGGAGCAGCCAGTCCACAGAGAGGACAACATGGCTGGCCCCACTATGGGGCATGATGCCCCTCACTGACCCATGGCGCTACAAGGGACAGCACCGGAGACACAGTGTGGGAATTGCACCTGACCAGATCCCACCACACCAAGGCGAAGCATTGGGGGAGTGCAGCGGAACAGCGGGGGAATGGGACAGGGGGGTCCCGAGGGAGTGCTAGGGTGAACTTTGAGGCCAGGGCGTGGTGCCCCAACAGACTGGACTGGGAAACACTCCCAAGGGCCAACGAACTATCCTTGAACTGACTACAAGCTTTTCTTCCTTGATGTGTTTTTTGTTGTTGTTCTTTGTCAGTGGTTTGTTGTTGTTGTTTTGTTGTATACTGTTGCTTTGTTTTCCTCTGTCTTGTTTTTGTGCATGTTATTATCTCCACAGGTCTGTCTAAATAAGATAGGCTGGATGAACTATCTGGAGGAAAAACAACAGGACCGACAGTTCCAGGAGGACTTGGGATAGGGGGAGGTGGGGGATAAGGAAGTGGTGTTAACAAACCCAGGGACAAGTGGTGTTAACAAACCCAGGAACAACATGGGATCCAAACTGGTGGTGAGGGGGGAGTGGCAGGCCTGGTATGGAATGATCAAAGGTAAGGTTACGTAAAGAAGAGGTATAGCTGTAACCCAGGTGGGGACGGAGCATGATAGTGAGGCAGGAGGAAGGTCAAGGGAAATAGAGGAAAGAGCTAGGAGGCAAAGGGCATTTATAGAGGTCTAGACAAAGACATGTACATGCAATATATATATGAGGATGGGGAAATAGATTTATGTGTCTATATTTATAGGTTTAGTATTAAGGTGGCGGAAGGACCTTGGGCCTCTACTCAAGCACTCCCTCAATGCATGAATACTTTCTTCTATTAAATTGTCATTCTATGATGCTCATTGTCCCGACACAACCGCTGAAGCCAAAGCGGGTGAACAAGCAAATGTGGTGAAGAAAGCTGATGGTACCCGGCTATCAAAAGAGACAGCATCTGGGGTCTTAAAGGCTTGAAGGTGAACAAGTGCTCATCTAGCTCAGAAGCAACAAAGCCCACATGGAAGAAACACACCAGCCTGTGTTGAAGGGATCAGGTATAAGGCATCATCAAAAAAAAAAAAGAATCTTACCATAGTGAATGAAGGGGGAAGTGCAGAGTAGAGACCCCAAAGCCCATTTGACGGCCACTGGAGATTCCCTTGAAGAGGGGTCTAGAGGAGGAGATGAGTCAGTCGGGGTGCGATATAGCACCGATGAAGAATACAGCTTTCCTCCAGTTCTTAAATGCTCCCTCCCCGCCCCACTACCATGATCTGAATTCTACCTTGCAAGTCTGGATAAAGCAGAGGTTGTACACTGGTGCATACGGGAGCTGGGGGCACAGTGAATCAAGGGTGGATACCTTCAAGACCAGGGGTGTGAGGGGCGATACTGGGAGGGTAGAGGGTGAATGGGTTGGAAAGGGGGAACCGTTACAAGGATCTACATGTGCCCTCTTCCCTGGGGGACGGACAACAGAGAAGGGGGTGAAGGGAGACGCCGGATAGGGCAAGATATGACAAAATAATAATTTATAAATTATCAAGGGCTCATGAGGGAGAGGGGAGGGGAGAGAGAGGGGAAAAAAGAGGACCTGATGCAGAGGGCTTAAGTGGAGAGCAAATGCTTTGAAAATGATGAGGGCAAAGAATGTACAGATGTGCTTTACACAATTGATGTATGTATATGTATGGATTGTGATAAGAGTTGTATGAGCCCCTAATAAAATGTTTTTTAAAAAAGAAAGAAATATCCTTGATGACAATTCTGTCACTTCTTGTAAACACCCTCTCCTCGACCTCAACATCTAGAGTGGCGTCTGGACTCTAGTAGAATCCTCATAAACATCTGGCAATGAATATGAAGAATTTTGTTAAGATCAAAATACCAGATATGAGGCAGGTATCTCAGATTCACTTAACCCGTCCTCCCTGAAACTGACATCCAGTCCGCATCCTCTTTATCCACATCAGGAATTGGACCCAGTATTAAAACTGCTCAAAGTGCTGCCCTCCCAGCTGGTCTTCAGGCTGTGATGACAACTACCTGACATCTTTATCGCACCCTCTCTAAAACATCCTCTGGAGCTGTCATTTTAAAATGTTTGCCTAGCTTAGCTGGAGTTGGGGTTTCATTATAACACGAATATGGGCTTGGGCAGGGTTGAACTAGATTTAGAAATGGGAGGACCACTCACCGGAAATTCCTTGGTGACCAAAGAACTTTCGGGTTAGGCTTGCCTGCCAAATAAAGTAAGAGACATGAAAGAAATTTGAGAACCTCATTGGAAAGAGAGAGCTGGGCAGTCCTTCCTCCAGAGTCTCTCTAGGGTGCAGGACTCAGGCAAAGAGGTTTGGCTGGGCATTCAAGCCTTTCCAGATCTAGCCACCTCCTCCCATCTCTAAGACATTGGCTTTTCTCCCCATAACCACCTCGGCTGCTTTGTGCCCCACTGATCCTATGTTTGCTGACAAAAGGCTCTGGGCCATTTCCATTCAAGTGTCTCTTCAGGGGGGCTTGGGTTAGCCCTTCCCTTGGTCTGGGGTGGCCTACAATGACTTGCTCTAATTCATCAGCCAACAAATACTTACTAGAGACTTACTAGGTACTAAACATGGCTCTATATATTGTTAACCAAATAAATGCAATTTGCTGGACTCAAGGAGAAGTCCATTTATCCAAATAAACCATTGTCTTTCAGTTAATTGCTTACTAGATGAGCTCCCTTTTCCCGTTCTTCTGGGACAGGTGAGTAAAGGCACCCAGACAAAATCGACTGGGATTGCCACCTCCGTCCTTGGTCGCAAAGACTCCGAGGCACATCCCGTCTCTTTCTCTAGCACCCCGTGGAGACTCATTTACTGACACTACAGCACACTGCAATGTCCCCTGATTCAATACAGAGGAACTGGAGGCCAAGGACTGTGTTTGGCTCAAATGAAAACACTAGGGATTATCAGTTGAATGAAGAAGCTATGAATGGTCCTGACCCTGGGCTGTCTGCCCCTTGCCTCCTACTTTTCAACCTTCTGCCCTACTGTGCTTCCACTGTTCTTCCAGTGGTCTTTCCTGGTGTGGAAAGGGTCTTTGGGAATAAAATCTCTTTCCAGACAACTCAGATCCCTGGTGAGATTACAACACACACACACACACACACACACACACACACAGAAGAGACCAATCAAATGTCTTGCCATCGAGTCAACTTTGACTCATGGTAACCCTATGTGCTACAGAGCAGAATAGCTCTGCAGGGTTTTCTTGGCTGCAGTCTTTATGGAAATCGATAGCCCCCCCTCTATCGTCTGTAGCACAACTGGGTGAGTTCAAACCACCAATCTTTTGGTTAGGAGTCAAGCAAAGAAATTCGTGGTGCCCCCAAGGACTTAGAATAAGCATAGTTATTTCCAACCTAATTGCATGCTTGCAAAAGATGTCATCCAGTGAGCAGCTGCACTTGTGGAGCACCATGCTAGGCCCTTGACATGGAATGCCTTGGTAATGCCTTGGTAATGCTTAGATCTGTGAGAAGTACATGTAAATTACTAGCTGCTATCAATATTACTGTGTCTAAAACTACCGTTTTCCCCTGCATTAGAACAATCTGAACATTGTTAAGCAAAGACATCGAAGCAATTTTAAAATTATTTGAGTCATGACAGAGCGACTCGCAACTGAAATATTTACCTTTCAATTTCAGGTGAGGACGATCGCGGAGATGGAAGATGTGACAAGTTCCCCCATCGTGTGAGCCTCAGAGAAAAGTTCCCTTGACAAGTCACGTGCAGAGATGGGAACTGCTGATTAAGGAGACGATTAATTTTACCTTTCAAGTATTTCTGCCAGAAAAAAAAATGCTCTTAGATTTATGAAATGGAGGAGCTGGAGGGACCCTTTGGGATGGCCTGCTCAGCCTCTAAGTTAGTTTATTGTGCCAACCTGGCTGATAAACACATGTGGGGTTAATTGAAGGGCGGAGGGGTAAATGGTTCGGTAAGCCTCGCCTTTTGAGTTCTCGGGTCTCTTGCTTTGTGATGATCGGACCAGGGTGCAGCTGCCTTATCAGTTCCCTGCTTCAGGTGGCAAGACTCACTTCCTGCAAGACACCTCCAAGGAGAAGCCACATGGACCTACATCGATGCAGTCCTGGGTTCTGGAGCAGCCCTGTGGAGACCCCTGCCAGCGCTGAGATGCTAACATTTTCACTAATTCAGATTTCCTCCTAAAATCAGCATCATAGTGTGTCTTAAGTGAAATGGAAGAAGACTTTGTGGAGTGGAGTCGGACATATGGGTTAATGTTGGACTTGTGGGTTTGGGCAGCACTGGGTTAGGATATTTTCTTGATGTGCACTTACTTTTATATAAAACTCTCTCTTATACATGAGTTTCTGTGAATTTGTTTCTCTAAAGTACCCAGACTAACACAGCCCCTTTGTCTTAGGGATGGGAAAACAGAGGTCCCAAGAGCAAAATGCATTGTAATTATTTGGCATGCCTCCTTAAACTCCCCCTCCCACCACCAGCCCAACCTTCACGCTAGTGTTTGTTGAACATATGAATGAATGAAAGTGAAGGCGATATTTGGGTCTTTAATAATTTACCCATTTATTCAACAAATATTTACTGAAAGGCTACCATTTGCCAGCATTATGCTGGGGATCTGAGTAGTACAAATGGTAACTGCCCCCAAAAGTCGGTGGTTCCAGTCTACCCAGAAGTGCCTTAGAAGCAAGGTCTGGTGATTCCAAAAATCATCCCCTGGAAACCCTGTTATGTGGTTCTACTCTGACAAGCATGGGGTCACCATGAGTCAGAATATGTTCAGCGGCCACTGGTTGTTCTTTTTGTTTTGTTTTGTTTTTTATCATTTTATAAGGGGCTCATACAACTCTTACAACAATCCAGACATACATCAATTGTGTAAAGCACACTTGTACATTCATTTCCCTCATCATTCTCAAAACATTTGCTCTCCACTTAAGTCCCTGGCACCAGGTCCTCATTTTTTCCCCTTTCCCCCCACTCCCCCTCCCTCATGAACCCTTGATAATTTATAAATTTTTATTTTGTCATATCTTTCCCTGTCCAACGTCTCCCTTCACCCACTTTTCTGTTGTCCGTCCCCCAGGGAGGAGGTCACATGTAGATCCTTGTAATCGGTTCCTGCTTTCTGACCCACCCTCCCTCTACGTTCCCAGTATCGCCACTCACACCACTGGTTCTGAAGGGATCATCTGCCCTGGATTCCCTGTGTTTCCCGTGCCTATCTGTGCCAGTGTACATCCTCTGGTCTAGCCAGACATGCAAGGGAGGATTCGGATCAAGATAGTGGGGTGGGGAGGAAGCATTTAGGAACTAGAGGAAAGTTGTATTTTTCATCGTTGCTACGTCTCACCCTGACTGGCTTATCTCCTCCCCGAGACCCCTTTGCAAGAGGATCTGGTTGGCCATTGGCTGTTGTTTTTTATTTTGGACACTGTAAACAAAGCAGTGAACAAAGCAGACAAAATCTCTACCTTCCTAAGTTCTAGAGAGAAGCGACACTAAAAATACATCCATACAGAAACTGCCTAGAGTTTTGAATGATCAGAAAGCTAGAGAGAACAAAGCAGGAAGAACAAAGAAGGGGCAGCATGGGAGAAGATGATGCAATTTTTAAGGAGGAAAGTTAGAAAAAACCTAATTTTTTTTAATGATGCCTTATACCTGATCCCTTTGACACCTCGTGATCGCACAGGCTGGTGTGCTTCTTCCATGTGGGCTTTGTTGCTTCTGAGCTAGATGGCTGCTTGTTCACCTTCAAGCCTTTAAGATCCCAGACACTATCTCTTTTGATAGCCGGGCACCATCAGCTTTCTTCGCCATATTTGCTTATGCACCCGTTTGTCCTCGGTGATCGTATCATGGAGGTGTGCAACCAATGATATGATTTTTTATTATTTGATAACTGATCCCTTCGGGAACACGTGATCACACCGGCTGGGGTGTTCTTCCATGCGGGCTTTGTTGCTTCTGAGCTAGATGACTGCTTGTTTATATTCAAGCCTTTAAGACCCCAGACGCTATCTCTTTTGATAGCCGGGCACCATCAGCTTTCTTTACCACATTTGCTTTTTCACCCGCTTTGGCTTCAGCGGTTGTGTCGGGACAATGAGCATCATAGAATGACAACTTAATAGAAGAAAGTATTCATGCATTGAGGGAGTGCTTGAGTAGAGGCCCAAGGTCCTTCCGCCACCTTAATACTAAACCTATAAATATAGACACATAAATCTATTTCCCCATCCTCATATATATATTTGCATGTACATGTCTTTGTCTAGACCTCTATAAATGCTCTTTCCTCTATTTCCCTTGACCTTCCTCCTGCCTCACTATCATGCTCCGTCCTCACCTGGGTTACAGCTATACCTCTTCTTTACATTACCTTACCCTTGATCATTCCTTACCAGGCCTGCCACTCCCCCTCACCACCAATTTGGATCCCATGTTGTTCCCTTGTCCCTGGGTTTGTTAACACCACTTCCTTACCCCCCACCTCCCCCTATCCCAAGTCCCCCCGGAACTGCCGGTCCTGTTGTGGTTCCTCTTTCAAACCTTCTAACACCTTTGCAACTCATGCCCTGTGTTAAATTATCCCTGAATTCCCTGTTGTAAGTTGTGTTTTCTTTGTTTCATACAGCTTTATAGGCTCCTATAAGGCCTAGGCTTTTACACTAATTGAAATGGGAAGCCAGTGCAGACTTTTGAGCCGAGGTTTATGAAGGACCTTAAGTGCCTAAATAAGGCTTTTCTGTTTCCCAAAATGGTCCTTGAATTGAAGATACCTCCCAAAGTCATACAGATTTAGTGGTGGGACAGACAGACAGACACACACATATACACACAACCAGTGCCTGCTTCTTTGCTCTATGCTCTCTATTGAATAAATAACATTTCAAAGACAACAAAAGGTATTTTCAGATCTTAAACAATTTTTCCTAAGACTCCAACTCCTTAAAGGCCTTTGGAGGTCACCAAGGGAGATGACACTGTGCAGACCTAATTGTCATTGAGACAATTTCAACCAGAAAGCAGAGCAGGACTTTTTCTCAGTTTGAGTTCCTGGGATGGCACCAGGGACACGGTAGAAAAGAGGTGTGGGGTTTGGGTGGGGGAGGAACCTAACCCTTGAGGAGGCCCTGTGATATCCTAGGCACCCTGCCAGACAATTTCACATGCCATAGCTCATTGAATCCTTCCAGGACACTGCCCAAAAGAGCTTATCATATTTATTTTGCAAGCAGAGCTTTTGAGTTTGAGAAATGAGGTCACTTGCCTAAAGTGACACATCTTCCTAGTCGATGGACAGGGCTCAGCTCAACACCCCAAGGTGGACATCAAGGAAGTGGAGTGAGAGCAAACCTTTGGATCCCAAAGACCTGGTTTGTCCACAATTATTTTACCTCTCTGAATCTCAAGCTCTGCATGTATAAAGCAGGAGGGATACCAATGATATTCATTTCAAAATAGACAATTACCTAAGGTCTGGTGAGAGTTGTGTTCAGTTGACACCCTAACCCAAAGGAGCTTAGCTAACTTCAGGTCTAAGCCGGAGCGTTGACGTGTATGGCCCCCTTGAAGATGATACTGATTTTTTTATGTTCAGTTTACATAAGTTTCCTTCTTCTTCTTCTTTTTCTTATAAGTGAACGTCTTGCTATTGGAAAGGTAGTTTCATGGTTTAAAGAAAAGCCTGTTTATATACATGGCTCCCAGATGTAAGCCACTTAACAGCTGCGCAGACACTGGACTGTGCTGAGCTGTAGGTACACTTCAAATGATGTTAAAGGCTAATCTTGACTCCATGTGATCTTTGCCTCACAAGCTGTCTTTAGAACCCAGCCCCTGTGTAACATCAAACTTCTCTGTGGAGAGGTGGCAGAGAGCCCACAGCTCCTCCCAATGGATTCTCAAAGGAGAAGGTGACCCAAAGTTGGTTGGGAAGCCCATACTAGACGGATAGTGCAAGTTTAACAATATCAATACTGACAAACATGCCATGATGATTATAACTGCAAACATACTTACTAAGCACCTACTATGTGTCAGGCACTGGCTGGGCACTGGGGGCTCAAACACAAAGTGGAGAAGCTCATGCCCCCCACAGCGTTCAAAATCCTGTGGGGATAACGTAGCTGGTAGCTTCCTTGGAGGAGATCAGATAGGAGCGTGGATCCTAAAGGATTCTTGGACTCTTGGCAGGTGAAGATGAAAGGAAAGCAGATGAAGATGGGAGAAGAGCAGGAGTTTGGATTGAGCGATGACATGGAGGAGAGAATGACTGAGCCAACAGGCCCAGATGTAGGATGAGCAGGGAGGAGGCCGAAGTCAGAGGTAGGACTGGCCAATGGAGACCTTCAGTGTCAGCTAAGATACAGACTCTTCTCATGCGCTCAGTGTCCACAGCTCATTCAGTCTCGTCTCCCCTGGCATCCCTGCGGAGGAGCCTTGGTGGCATCACGGTTATGTGTTGGGCTGCCGACTGCAAGGTCAGTAGTTAGAAACCACCAGTTTCTCCTCAGGAGAAAGACAGGGCTTTCTACTCTCATAAAGAGTTACAGACTCAGAAACCCCTAGGGAAAGGAGAGTCTTAATCTGGGTAACAGCATGACAGACTCCGATTCTATGTCTAGTTCCTATACTAGCTAGCTGTGTGGCCTTAGGAAAGACCTTTCCCCTCTCTGAATCTGTCTCTGAATCTAAATGGAGATAGTCAGACCTCTGAAAATAGTACCCATATGGCATTTAATGGGAGCTCATCCTCATGACAAGTGAATTGGTTGTTTTTTCTTGGCGGGGGGGGTAATGCATTTAAATATTTATTTTAAATTTAAAAACATAAACAAAAGAACAATAAGTCATTTAACATTAGTAAACCAGCACAGTAAGTGGAAAATAGGTTCAACAAAAACAATAAGGTATCAACAATGAAACCTTAAGAGTAATATTCCCTGAGCTCAATCAGCAACCAAGCTAAAATGTAAAGAGTTAAGATCCTTCAAAACTGGATTCCTCATCATCATCTGTATCCCAATGCAGAGCTTCAGCTGGTGTGAGGTCATCATAGACGCTGTCCTCACTGAGGTTGCCATCATCACCATCACTGCTGTCATCCCCATACAAAGCGCAGTCTTCACTGCCATCCACAGCATTACGAATACCACATTTCTGGAAGGCACGTCGCACCGTGTCTTCTGGAATGTCTTCCCATGTATCTCGAACCCACCTTGCTATCAACTCTATGTCAGGCTTCATGAGATGTCCTCCTTTTGCCAGTCGGGCTTGACCAGATGACATCCATTCATCGAACTGGTTGTTTAAGAAAAAAAAAAAAGCAAATTTTCTGTCATGGAGTCAACTCCAGCTCATAGTGACTCTGTAGGACAGGATCGAACCATCCCTGTGAGTTTCCAAGACCAGACCTCTTTACAGGAATAGAAAGCCTCATCTTTCTCCTGAGGAGCAGCTGCTGGTTTCTAACTGCTGGCCTTGCAGTTAGCACCCCAACACGTAACCACTATGCCACCAGCTGTTTAGAAAAAGAGATTAGGGACAGCTCTCGGTTCTGCACTATTGCCTGGTCGCTGCCCTTGAGCAGTTCTTGCTCGCTCTGGAAGCAGCAGACACTCGGCTCTCTCCCATCCCTCCAGGTTCCCCCCACAATAAAGGCGACCAGGAGGGAGAGTCATCAATCACCGGGGCGGAGGCCAGACATTGGAAATCTCCCAAAGCATGCCACTGTCATCGACCTCGTGAGATGTGCTGGGTTTTCAAATGAGCTTATTTGACTCTGATTCACCTTTGGAGAAAAGAAAGGTTACAGTATTGATATGAAGAAATGCTGAGAACAAAGTGGTTCAAACAATTAAAAAATAATAAAACACCTCAGGTCTCCACTTTCACAGCTCCGGTTTCATCTTCAGAGGAACCCCTTCCTTAGAGAGTCCATCATGCAGTTAGTGACGCTCTCGCTTGATTATCTCGCAGAGGCTCACAGATCCCGCCTGTGAGCTGATTGTGAGTCTTGAAAGGAGAGGGCACAGAGACCAGGCCCTCTCTTAAAGGAGCTCCCAGTCTGGGGGCAAGAAATCAGGGACAAAAAGACCCCGGCAACTGTGGACATCCCAGTGGGATGGTCAGAGGATGGGAGTAGCCAAGGGTGCTGTAGGAGCCAGAGAAGGGAGCCCTCACGAGCCTGAGGAGGGCAGACACCATGCCCTCTACAAGCTGGGCACCGGACACCATGCCCTCTACAAGCTGGGCACCGCCCATGCCTTTAGTCTTCCCTTGTTCTCACCTGCACACGACATCTGCCCCAGCCATGCCAGTGACGTGCAGCCTTTCCATTGCGTGAGGCTATTTCGTGTATTCACGTCCATGATGGAGTAAATAAAAAGAAGCCTCGTGGACCCCTAAGTTAAAGCCCCTCCTGGAGGAGAATTCGGGTGAGGCTTCAGAGAGGGGTGCTTGAGTGGGTCCTGGAGTGAGAAGTTCAGCCGAGGAGCTCCTGAGGGGTGGTGGGTGGCATTCTGGGTACTGAAGAGAAAGGACACACTGGGAATGGTAATGAGCTCCAGGAATGTGGCACATGCGGTACAGTTGAGACTGCAAGCAGAGGCCAAGTCACCAAGAGCCTTGGATGTCAGGCTAAGGCTTCTAGACGTCCTCTTGCCGGTGACAGGAAGCCCTTCAAAGGGTTTTAAGCAGGGTAGCGACTTGGTCAGCTAGGCTAATAACCCAGGGTCTTTGAGGCGAGCTCAGAAGCAGCCAGGCATCTGTGTGATGATGAAGAAGACTTCTAAAATCTGACCCAAAGGCAAGAAAGTACTCTCCAGGCCCCAGCAGAGTCTCTGCCACCAATCAACTCCTCCCCCAGCTGGCCCACAGAGGACCAGGGCGTCCCAAGGTCACCTTCTCCTGACAGCCTCTGACTTCTCTATGATTCCCCCACCCTCCACACCAGCGCCTTCAGCACGTTCTGCGCCAAGGACAGATTTGATGGCGAGAAAATGGCCCACTGGAGAAATAAAATGCTTGTGTTTCTTCAGCAGGGAAAGCTGTTGGGTTTTTTTTATTATCATTATTATTATTTTTCTCTCAGCCAAACAAGTGACAGGACATAATAATATCATTTATTCTAACTTGCTCTTGCAAATCAGAACTTTTTAATATTTTCCTTTCAAATGAAAATGCCATTTATCATTATCAAATGAAGTGCTAATGAAAACAACACGTATAAGAAACACATTCACACAGCAGAGCATGATGGAGCACCTTGTCAGCAGTCCATAGGCTCGCCGTTAATTTGATTTCTGCCAAAAATCACTTAAGTGAGACTTGGAAAATTTTTCCCTCTCTGCTCCAGGCCCTTCTACTAAGGCTTGTTTATTCCCCTCTCTTGAGAAAGTGCGGAAATTCCCGAGCCAGTTTTAATCTGACTTTTAATGGAACTTCCATTGATTGCATGAGAGATGTGTGCGTGTCCGGGTGCTGGAGGGGAGGGGGAAAGGGAGACGCTTGCCTCTCTGTGTGTCTGGTGGGCTTCGACTGTGTTTGTGTTTAGGGGTGTGTGTGTGTGTGCGCGTGTGTGTGTGTGTTTGGGTGTATCAATCTGTGCCTCTGTAGATGATTGTGTTCTGTGTCCATAAATCAAGAGGAAAATAATTATGTCTCTGTCTACTGCTGTGAGCCCAGCATCTGGCCTGTTGCTTAGCACATAGTAGGCATTCACTAAATATCACAGGACAAATGTGAAGAACATTGTCATTGTGTTGATCGAACTCAGAGGAACCCCACAGCACGAAGGAAAACCACAGGGTTTCCTAGTCGATGTTTCTTCCACGAAGCAGCTGGTGGTTTCCAACCACGGATCTCCACGTTGGCTGCTGAGTGTGTAAGCACTGCTCCATCAGGGCCCCTTCAATAACTATTTACATGAAGATTAATGAGGTTAGGCCCCTAGGTGCCAAATAGGGATTGGCCTCGGTTACTAACCTAAACGCTGCAGCTTTGTCCCACCAGCAGCAAAAAGGCCTGGTTGTTACAGCCAAGGAAACCCCACGGGGCGCCTCTCCCGACACACACAGATTGGCCGCAGTGGCAACGTGTTGGGGTTTGGGCTTTTGAATGTCTGTTTGCTTTCCTAAGGCATGTGTTTGTGTCTGTGGGCGTGCACATTGTGTGTGTTTCTATTTACATGGGGGAAATACAAAATTAGCCGTTGCAAGTGCGCAAAGAGGCGGCATTGAGTGCGTTCACAAAGCTGCGGCCCCCTCCCTTCCTCCACTTCCAACACCGTTTCATGCCCCCCAAAGAAGCCCAGTGCGCCTGAAGCAGTCCCTCTCGTCCAGCCTCCTCCCCGCAGCCCCAGGCAGCCACTACTCTGTGCTCCTTCTCTATGGGTTTACCTCCCTCTGATGATTTCATATACGTGGAATAAACCAATGTGTGACCTTTTGTACCTGGCTTTTTTCATGGTGCACGGTGTTCTCGAGCTTCAACTACATATGTGGATGGGGGAAGGACTCCAAAATTGGCAGGGGAAAGATCGTTAATGTCTTCACGTGGGTGTGTATGTGTTGTTGTTAGTTGCCGCGGGAAACACTGCCTGGTCCTGAACCATCTTCTCAAGTATTGCTATATTTGAGTCCATTCCTGCAGTCACCATGTGAAACCACCTCACGGAGGGTCTGCTTCTCTTCCACTGCCCACTACTAAGCATGATGCTCATTTCCAGAAACTGATCTTGCCTGGTAACGTGTCTACGGTATGTGGGACATGTGTGTTTATAGGGGACACCTGGCACCATTCCTGGGTCCCTAGGATCCCGTTCAGGACCTGACAAAGATCTCTTTGCAAGAAGTAAACATCTCTTTCCTTTCTTCTCTGCCTTCCCTGCCAGGCGGGCCGTGGCACAGACAGTTGTCCAGGTGATTCTCCTCACTTGCCCGCTGCTGTTACCAGACACCGTGACTGATTCCTCGGTAATGTGTTCAAGTGTTGCTCATGCCCGGCAGCCTCCCTTGACTTTGAGCTCTCCTCTGGACTCACAGCCACTGTGCTTTTCTGTCTCGCCGCTTTGTCTGACTGTGAGGTCATTGTGAATGGGCATGTTTCTTTCCCTACCAGCTTGGCAGTTCCTCCAGGACAGGAGCTGTATCTGACCCTTCGCAGTCCCAGAGCTTAGTGTGATGGTTAGCTTATGGTGGGTGGCCCCCACGTGTGCCTTAGTGAATAAACGAATAAGTCACTAATGAAAGACACTTAGTGGAGAGTCTGTACAAAAGCCCGAGGCATGAGAGAGCACTTTTTTTATCATTAACAAAAGCATAGATACCTTTGTAAAACAAAAATTTCAAATGTTGAAGCTACTGCGGGTTACTCTGGGCTAACTAGATAAACTCATAGGCACTCATGTGTATAAGAAAGAGTTTTATATAGAGTAGTTGTATATCAAGGAAACATCCCAGCCCAATCCCGATCAAGTCCATAAATCCAATATTAGTCCATATGTCTGATACCAGTCTAAAAATTCCTCTTCAGATTCACACAACACATGCAATGACACTGAATGCAGGAAGATCACAGGCCAGTAAGTGGAAAGTCTTGTGGACCCAATGACAGTGGAAGCATCTCAGTGTGGCATCTCAGTGTGGCTCCTCCAGCTCCAGGGCTCCGATTCCATCAGCAGGGCTCCATGTGGCTTATCAGCAGGTATGTCAAGCAGAGAGCATGTGTCTGGCCTCCGGTGAGCTATTTATTTCCCTGGCACCTTGAAATGAGGGAATCAAGCTGTTTCCTGATTGACAGGCTAGACCCCACCCCTTCCTCAAACAGACAGATTTTGTGACTGCCACATACTGTTTCTCGATTTAGCTGCCATCTATGTATACACACATCTTTGTTTTTATTTTCTACTGTTTTATTATGAATTATATGATGGCTTACAAAACCATCTCCAGGTGAGCATTGAAATGTTCATACACACTTTGTTTCAACTCATTCATGGCAATACCTCCCAATGTACAATCTCTAATCCCACTTTCTCCCTGTGTTTCCTGTTTCCATCTCTCCTTTTTTCTAACTTCTAACTCTCCTACTTTTCCCTACTTTGTCCTTGAGTAAATGCGGCCCTTTTCATCTTAAATTATTAATTATTAACATGGAAGTGAATTCCGTTCCAGAGTTAAAGAATGCCTAAGGGTCATCGACTTGGGGATTCCACTAGTCTCTGTCAGACCTAGAAGCCTGGACCCTTTAAAGACTTTAGGTTTGGTCCCATATGTTTCTACCCCTCTTTCCAAGAATCTAATGCGATCCTTCCAGAGCATTTGGTAGTGGTAGCAAGGCCCGGTCTAGTTCTTTTGGTCTCAGGCCCATGGAGGCTAGTGTTTGTGTCATCCATAAGTCCATTGGACTGTTTCTATATGTCTTTTGATTTTCTTTTCTTTTAAATCATTTTATTAGGGGCTCATACAACTCTTATCACAATCCATACATACATCCATTGTGTCAAGCACATTTGTACATTTGCTTCCCTCATCATTCTCAAACATTTGCTTTCTACTTGAGCCCTTGGTATCAGCTCCACATTCCCCCCACTCCCCACTCTCTCCTCCTTCTTGCACCCTTGATAATTTATAAATGATTATTATTTTGTCATGTCTTACACTGTCCAATGTCTCCTTTCACCCACTTTTCTGTTGTCCATCCCCCAGGGAGGGGGTTCCTACCCCACCTTCCCTCCACCCTCCCGCTATTGCCACTCTCACCACTGGTCCTGAAGGGTTCATCTGTCTTGGGAGGTGACGAAACAGCCAGGGTTCAGGGTAAAAACAATTAAACATACAACTTTCCTCTAGTTCTTAAATGCTTTCTCCCCCGACTATCATGATCCCAATTCTACCTCACAAATCTGCCTAGACCAGAGGACTTACACTGGTAAAGACAAGAACTGGAAACACAGCGAATCCCGGACAGATGATCCCTTCGGGACCAGTGGTGTCTTTGGATTTTCATCACTCTTCTTTCCTCTAGATGGGAAAGACCCATCATTGTACCTTAGATGGCTTTTAAGACCCCAGCCAATACTCACCAAAGTGGGATATAGAAAATTACCTTTGTGAACTATGAGATGCCAATTGACCTTGGTGTCCCCAAAGACTATGATCCTGAGCCCCATGCCTACCAACTCATTCCCTCAATGTATTGGTTATGTCTTAGGATTTTTATAACTCTACACCCTTTGTGCTCAACCACATTCATAGATAATATTGCATCAAAAGTAAATTCTGTTATACATTTCCTACATCATATATATATATATATATATATATATATATATATATATATATATATATATATATAAACACACACACACACACACTGGTATATATTTTCTCACTCTCTCCCCCATACCTGTTCAGCATGCATATATCTAAGTCTTAAGAGTTTTTTATTAATGCCTTCAGGGCTGCTTAGATTCCTTTCTTCAATACCATTGGGTTTTTTTTTATCAAATACTGCTTTTTGAAAATGTTTACTGTTGACAAATTATTTTGATTTTTTTAAAACCACTTGATTGGGATTCAATACAGAAATCATATCATGCCACCATTCAATGACATCCAGCAGTCTTGTACAATTGCTACCACAATTCGTTTCAAAACCTTATTTTCCTTCCTGAACACCATGATGACCAATTTTTTTAAATACAGTGACTCTGTGTATTCTTTCCATCTTCTTTTGATGTTACCTGCATCACTCAATATTTGCCCTGATCCCATTGCCTTTGAGTCATTTTTGACTCATAACAACCTTGAATGGGATTTCAAAATTCAGAGGAGCATTTCTACCTGTGCTACAGTGTTACTATGAGTCAGAAGCAACTTGATGGCAGTGGATTTTTAAAAACTCTTTGTGGAGAAGATAGACTCATTTTCTCCCTCAGATTAGCTGGTGGGTTTGAACCACTGACATAGTGGTTAGCAGTCCAATGCTTAGCCAACATCACCACTAGGGCTCCTATAGAATCCTTCAATATTTCAACTTGAGGCTTAAGTTCTTTCTTTAGTTCTTTCAGCTTGAGATATGTGAAGCATGTTCTTCCCTTTAATTCACTAACTCTAATCTTTGCATATTTCATGATAATGCTCTATTCTGCCTTTGGCTCTTTTCTGTTCAGCTCTTTTACTTCATCCTTTCTTCCACTTGCTTTTACTCAAGAGCAAGTTTCAGAGTTTCTTTTGACATCTACTTTGGTCTTTTCTTTCTTCTCTTTTTAATTACCTTTGCTTTCTTTGTGCATGATGTTCTCGATGTTATCCCACAACCTGTCAAATCTTCAGTCATGGTGTTCAATGGGTCAAACCTGTTCTGGAGATGTTTTCTAAATTCAGGTGGGGTATACTAGAGGTCATATTTTGACGTTCATGGACTTATTTTCATTTTCTTGAACTTCAACCTGCACTTGCATATGAGCAATTGATGTCTGTTTCACAGTCAGTCCATGGTCTTGCTTTTGTTAATGATATTGAGTTTTTCCCTCGTCTCTTTCCACAAGTATAGACAATTTAACTTCTGTGTATTCTATCCAGTGAAGTCCAAGTGTATAGCCACCATTTATATTGATTAAAAGGGATGTCTGCAGTGAAGAAATCATTGGTTTTGCAAAATTTTATCATATGGCGCCAGCTTTGCTTCTATCACAATGGTCCTCTTTTCCAACTACTGATCCTTCATCTTTATTTTCAACATTCTTATTCCCATTGCCAGTAATTATCAATGCATCTTGATCAAATGATTGTGAATTTCAGCCAGAAGAAGTTGGTAGAATTCTTTAATTTTTTTCATCACTGACTTTAGTGGTTAGTGTCAGTTTGAATAATAGTTGGTTTGACCATGCTTACTCATAGGTATATAGATTATGTTGTATCATAAAGCAGCACTGTACTTCAAGACATATTTTGAAATGTTCTTTTTGATGGTGAATATGACACCATTCCTTTTTAATTTATCATTCCCGACACAATAAAACATGTGACTGACAGCTTTAACATGGCCAATACCGGTCTCACTCATGCCTGAGATACTGATCTTCATGTATTCCATTTAATTTTTGACAACTTCCAATCTTCCTAAATTTATACTTAGTTCTTTCCAAAATCCAATTATTAATGGATATGTGCAGGAATTTCATCTTATTATGAGTTATCACCCATCAGTAAGAGAAAGTCCTGACAGCTTTGCTCCATTCATGTCAGTAAGCTTAACTCCACTTTGCTTTTCGCTTGTTTGTTTGTCTTAACTATTTCATTAGGACATAATCCAGACGTCATGCAATTCAACAGTTCAGTTGTATCGAGAAATGTCGAGCAGTTGTCATCACAATCAGTTTCAAAACATTTTCTTCTTCTTCTTATACTCTGTACTCCTTCTTTCATGTGCTGTTTCCGTGTGGGATTAGTTGATGTCTCACTTAACTGCCTACTAGTATGAAAAAAGCCTTTAAGACCCCAGGCTCTATTCTTGCTGAGAGCCGGGCACCATCTAGTTTCTTCACCACACTTTGCTGCCGCACCCTATCTTCTGTGTTTCCTTCATGAGGGTAGATATCGAGTAGGGCCATGTCGTAAGAACTAATTGTTCTTGGATTGGAGCTAGGCCTAAGTGCAAGCCAAAAATCCATTCCTATATCTATGTTTTATATATACCTCTGGTTTACCTTAGAGATTTCTTTGTTTTTTTATGTTAGAGAACATTATCCATCATCTCCCTGAAGCATAAGGTCTTTCTGCTTATACGGTCATGGATTTAGCCCCTGGTAATAAATTTTCAACACAATGAAAAAGGGAAGATTAAACACGTGTAGGCTGGTTACAAATCACAAGACGTGGATTATTGATTTGTAAACATTAAAACCTTACGTGACTGGAGACTCTTTATACAAACAATGGGAGTTAATAGGCAAAACTTAGAAAAATAATCAATGACAATGTCAGACCTAGGTCTTCCAGATTAATACATCTCTTAATAAAGTAGGGCATTGAAGTAATAAGTAAATGGTAGTCTGCCTACTGATAGCTCAATATTCCTGGAATAGCTGGCTTCTGATTCTTCACACACACCATGTAGGTTCAGCCATAAGTCCTCAGACTACAGGTGTATTTGAGGTAGAGGCCATGTCACCCTATGGGGTCTCCACATCATATCCCTCTGGTATGGGCTTTGGGGTATGTTGCATACCTCTAAAACTCAGGGTTCAATGACCCAATGGCACATGGTCTGAGACTCCAGGAGCTGTACAGAAAGTCAGTCCAATGTGCCTTTTTACGAGCGCAGTACCAGGCATTCTCTCCCCTCAGGGTCTGTATAAGTATTGTTAGACATTTTTCCTGTTGGGAGGCTTGTCCTCCCCATTTTTCTAACAGAAATGCACTTGTCTTCTCTGAGACATGTACATTTCCCTTTCCCCTTTTGACTTGACTTTCCCATCAGATAGAAATGTGTGTGAATTCAGGGTGACCTCAGCACCTTTTCTCATGGCAGAAACTCAGTGGTCCTCTTCCTTCTCCCCGTCTTGACAATGTGATCCTGGTTGAGGTGAGATCTCCGCTGTCAACGTGGTTGTCCAGCTAGACATAGAGAAAGGGCGGCACATGCTTCATGGACACCCGTCAGGCTCTCTGCTGCGTTGCTTAGCAGTCTTGGTTAGCAGACTGCATGATCCGAAAACACGAGTCTGACTTCATCTTCGTGTTTTTTCTTTAGGGTAGTGAACTCACACAATATCTGTCCTTCTGTGATTGAATAATTGCACTCAGCATCATGACTTCCAGATCCCTCATGTCATGAGGTGTTTCATGGTTTCATCGCTGTTTTTTAGGGATGCGCAGTATTCCATTTTGTGTATGAATTTTAAAATCTATTCTTGTACTGATGGACCTTTGGGCTGTTTCCAACTTCTCGCTATTGTGAACTGTGCTTGCTATGGTGAATAATATGTCTGTTCATTATCTGTCTCTTGGGGGTGCGGCATATGCACATGTCATTTAGGGGATATGCAATATCATTGCTGGGTCATATGATACTTCTATTGCCAGTTGTTTTAGGATTCACCATATCGCTTTCCCTACGGTTGTACGTATTTACAAGCCCGCCAGGAGAGTCTGAGTTCCAGTCTCTCCACACCCTCTCCCCAGCATTTGTTATTCCTTTTTTTAACTGGGCTATGGTGGTGGGTGTCAGATGATTTCTCCTCATTGCGTTGATTGACCTTTCTTGGATGCTAGTGGATGAGAGTACCTCCTCGTGTGCTTAGTAGGCATTCAGGTGTTGCCCTTTGTGGAGTGTCTATCAAATCCTTTGCCCACCTTTTAAGAGGGTTATTTGTTTTTTTTCTTATTGTGGCATTACAGAATTCTGTAAATGTTAGTAATTAGTCCTTGGTCTGCTATGTCATTGCTAAATATATTTTCCCATTCTGTGGACACTCATTTTACTCTTTTGATGAAATCTTTTGTTGTACATGCTTTATTTTTAATAGGGCTCCGTCATCTATTTTGTCTTCCACATTGCGTGCTCCTTTGTTGTAGCTGGTAGCCCAGGTGTGCTTTCCACGAGGGCCCTTAGTTTTATCCCGATTTTCTCATTGGTGATTCTGAGAGCTCTGGATTTTACTTTTAGATCTCTGATCCACCTTGAGTTCGTTGTTGTGCATGGGGTGAGGTGTGGGTCCTCGCCCCTGCTCAAGTGCCTTTCGACCAGAGGGGCTCATCTTCTGGCACTGTATCAGACAATGTTCCACTGCTATTCCGAAGGCTTCCAGTAGCTAATCTTTCAGAAGCACGCCACCTCTTCCTTCTTCCTCATCTGTTCTTAGTCTGCAAGTTCCACTGAAACCTGTTCACTGATGCTCCTGCTGGTATTTGATCTACAAGTTGCATAGCTCCCGGCATCACTGAAAAATGAAGTCACCACAGTACAGCAAGATGACAAATGAGACCCCATCACTTACAGTTATGCAAACTCAAATGCATTTCTGCACTCTTCTTTGGATGTTATCTTTCAGATAACTAAATTAGTTATCTGTCCAATTCTAAGAATGGTGCTTGGCATATGGCAAGAATTCTACGCATTTGCTGTGGATAATAAGTTGCTTCTACGTCCTAAATATCTCCTGAACTAGCATGCTGCTCTCTCTGTTCTTCGTCCCACTTCCCTATATACAGCAACAGCTTCCTTCTTGATGCCCGACCTGTGTTCATGGGCATCTTCCTTCATTCCACTCTGGCTCCAGAACCCTCTTTCTAAGCCATGAACTTGGGCCTGTACCTCTTCTGTACTCAAAAACCACCCCTGCCCCAGGATGAAATCCAAGCAGACAGACATAACGTACAGAGCCCTTCCAGGGCAGTCCTTTCCTCCCTCACTGTCTGCACATTGTCACATTTGCCTTTGTCCTTCATATATCTGCCACCTTTCCCCAGTTTCCCAATATGCTAATCCCTCTATCTAGGTACCAACCACAATCCCTTCTTCAAACCAGCCCCTCTGCCTCTCTCAAGTCTCTGCTCAGTAGTGGCTTCTTCTGAGATGCCGCCCCTGCTTCCCAGGGCAGCAGGAAAAGCCTACTCCCTGCCCCCCGAGGGTCTCACATCCTCTGTGCCTCATTGGCATAGCACTGACCACATGAAGCTGTCTTTGCGGGTACCTATCTGCTACCCTGACTGTGATCTCCTCCAACACAGGCCCTCGGCCTAAGAACCATCTTTATAGATAGATGTTCGATAAATCCATCTGAAATGGGATTCAGCTGGAACTACCCCAAGATTGCATTTTAAGAGCCAGAAAGCAGAATAAAGTGGCTGCATCCAACTTCCCCAGGAGCAGCTCCTGCGTGGGCAAGGGGAGCATGAGATGTTCTTTTCTCACACCAGCCTCTTCCTGCTGCCAGCCCCCTCCGCTGCGTGAGTCCCGTGAGCTGACTGCAGACGGGGTGGGCTTGGCAGTGCTGGCTGGCTGTGTGCCTGCCACCCGTGGGCGCCCAGGAAACACTAGCTGAAAGGAACTGAGTACCACCCAAGCAGTCCTGCCCTGCAACTCCTCCCGCTGAGTATGAGGCACAAGAGTGGGTGGAAAGCGGAAGGTGGGTTACCTGAGCCTACAATCTGTCTGGGTCTCGATCTTCTCTACAAAATGGAGTCAATGATCTCTACCATAATGGTTGTCACTGGGATTCAAGTAGATCATGCAGGTAGACAGTGACCTCTCTCCACTCCCGCTGGACTCCTGCAAACACGTGGCACTGCCACAAAACCTGACGTGGAAGGGAATGAGGACAAACGCAACTTTAGAGAGCCCCACCTCCCATCTTAGCGCGGAGTAGGTCAGAAGGTGCTCTGAGGCACTGGCTCATCTTTAAGACATGCACACACACACACCAGTGGTACCCAGTGGTGAGCGGGGTACCAATTTGTAGGGGCTAGAAAGCAGAGATGAGCATTTCACAAAGCAAAGAGTATGTGTTATAGATGGGAAGGGAGTTGAAATACAGTACTGCCAGTGATGCCTAATATGTGCAGAGAGCACTTCCTCTGTGCAGGGGCTGTGCTAGGCTTTATAGCATTTTATTCAAGCCTCAAAACAACCCTGTGAGTATGACAGTCTTGTTACTCCCGTTTTACAGCTAAGGAAACTATGTCAGACGAAAGAAGCCATGTGACCCCGGCACCCTAAGGCAGAGCCAGCATTCATTCCAGGGCTCCTTCTCTTCAGTTTGGGGTGCTGTCTGTTGGCATTCAGCCTCCGCCTGCCCTCCTAGCCTCTTCTGGGTACCACCTGAGCTGGACACCTGAGACTGCATTCCTCAGCTCTGTGCCAGCTGTGCTGAGGTCTGATTCTGCAACTGGAAAGTACTCAGGAGAAGAGAAGACAGGGGGACAGATTGAAGCTGCCTGCCATAGGCCATAGGCAGCAAGCTTCGATCTTTCCCTACATTCTCATCTCCAGAGTACTCTCCAGTTGCTAAAAGGAGGGGAAAAGAGAGAACAAAAGAAAGAAAGGAAAACAAGAATGATGGGGGCACCGGGTACTAATACACCCATGGGGAGGGTATTGCTTATGCCTCTACAGGAAAGGGAGAGAGGCCCCAGACCCAGGCTCCATCCTGGAGCGCCAAGCCTTGAGGGCAACATGCTGGCATGGAGCAGCAAACTAACAGAGAGGACAATGAGGCGGGGCCCAAGCTGTGCTGTGTTGGCCCCCTCCCCAGAAGAATATAATACAGATGACAGCCCTGAAGATATAACCTGGGGAGAGTGGCGGGTCTGTCCAGACCACATGGGTGCAGACTAAGAGAGAAGAGAACCTCATCATGGCCCACCAAGCCCCAGGGATGGCATGCCTGCTAGGAGCAGCCAATGTACAGAGAGGACCGTAGGACCAGCCCCACCACAGACATGGCATTCTTTCACTGACCCATAGTGCTAGTGGGGCAGCACTGGAGACACTGTGCAGAAAGTGTGCCCGGACAGCGCCATGCATAGTGGGCAAAACTCAAAGGGAATACAACAGGGCAGCAAGGGGAGCAAAGTACCCGAGTCCCCGAGGAATCCTGTAAATAGACTTCCGACTCAGGGGACAGGGCTTAGCACCTCATCAGACCTGATTGGAAAACACTCATAAGGGTCAGCAGACAGACCTCAACTATCTATTGATTTGTTGTTATTGTTGTTGTTTGTTTGTTTGTTTTATTTCTTTCACTCTATGTCTATCTAGATAAGATAGACAGGACAAACAATCCCAAGGAGAAAACAATGGAAACAGCAATCCCATGGGGACATGGGCAAGGAGGTGGCAGGGAGGGAGAGTCAACAAATGCAGTGATAAGGGAACAACAAGAGATCAAAAATTGATGGCAAAGAGGGCATAGAATGCCTAGTGGGGGTTGAACAAGTGCAATGTATCAGATAGAAATTACTGAAAGCCGAATGGAGGGTGAGCATGATAGTGGGACAGGGGGAGGATGAAAGGAAACAGAGGAAATAAATAGGAAGCAAAAGTTAAAGATATATAGCTATAAGCATGTGTATATGTAAATATATTAATTTATAATGAAAGGGATAGAGGCCAATTACATATGTTTACATGTTAACTATTAAGATAGCAGACAGACTTTGGGTTCCTACTCAAGGCTTCCCTTAACACAACCCTTTGTTCTAATAACCTGGAACTTTTTGATACTCACCTCCCCGACACGATTGCTGAAGACAAATTGGGTGCATAAGCAAATTTTGTGAGAAAAGCAGATGGTGCCCAGCTATCAAAAGTTTCAGCGCCTGGGGTCTTAAAGACTTCAAGTTCAACAAGCACCCATCCAGCAGGAAAGTAAATAAGGCCACATGGAAGAAGATCACACCAGCTGTGTGATCCTGGAGTGCTAATGGAATCAGGTATCAAAAGATGCAAAACAATTATATCAATGTGAAAGAGAGGGTTGGAGTGGAGACCCAAAGCCCATCTGTAGACAATTGGACACACACACACGCACACTGAAGGGTTATCAGGAAGAGACAATGCAACCAGGGTGCAGTATAGCACCAACAAAATGCACATCATTCCTCTAGTTTGTAAATACTTCCTCCCCCTCCGGCCCCCCCCACCCACTACCATGACTCAGTTCTACCTTAAAAATCCAGCTATGCCAGAGTATAGATAAGAGCTCTTGGCACATGGAATGCAGGACAGATAAAACCCTCAGGAATAGTAGTGGGAGTAGCGATGTTATGAAGGTAGGGGAATGATGGGGGCGGGGTGAAGGAGGAGAAATGGGAAACCCATCACAAGGTTGGATATATAGCCTGCCTGCCCCCAGGGAGACAAATAACAGAAAGGTGTGTAAAGGGAGACAATAGACAGTATGAGACATGAAATAACAATAATAATATATAATTGATCGAGGATCACTCAGGTGGTAGGGTTGGGGAGGGAGGGGGAAAAAGAGGAGCTGACACCAAGGGCTCAAGTAGAAAGAAAATATTCTGAAAATGGTGGTAACATATGTACATGTGTGCTTAATACAACTGAATGATGGATTGTTACAAGATTTGTAAAAGTCCCCCAGTACAATGACTAATAATAATTTTTTAAGAAGATTGAAGCCATTTTCTGCTTCTGTTGTTTGTGGACTCTTGGAGTCTAGGAGCTGCACTGTCACCAATGCCAAGAACGCCCGCGGGGATGCTGCCTCCAACCCCCCCCTCCCTTTCTTCCCCAGACCTAGGTGCAGTCCTGGCTTCCTTGAAGTAACTGACCTCTGAGCAGGCTCGCGTGTGCTCTCCAGACCATTTAGTGCTTTTGAAATCGTCTCCAGCTGCTTGCGACACCAGAGATGTGTTTCAGATTGGGCATTGGACTCACACAGTATTGCTCTTACTACTCACTCCTTCCATCAGAGGCACTGACCAGGCTTAGCGTCAGTGTCAGCCAAGGAGACCGAGAGCAAGACTGAGACCTCTAAGGGCCACTAGCAATCCATTAGGGAAACCGGGGTCGCATCTTTTGGGTCAACACCAAGAAAGAAGGATGTATGGGTCAGAGTCTCCTTGACAAGCGTCCGACAGGCTAGACTTGGGTTATGAGAGTAGTCACAGTGAGGATGACTCCAAAGCTTTTCTGGGCGCTTCAAATGACTCAGGGCCGCAGGGTGGCCAGAGGGCCCCAGGCCTGGCAGGCAAGCAGGCTGGACAGACAACCAGTTATCCTCTCCCTGCTTCCTGTGGTCATTGTTGCTGTGTGTCATCAAGTTGATTCCAACCCTGTGCCACACACTGCCTCAAGGGTTTCCTGGGCTGTGTGTGAGCTGTGTGTACAGATGGCCAGGTCTTCTCGCCCACAGAGTGGCTAGTGCTTTCGACCCGTCAGCCTTTCAGTTAGCAGCCGCGTAGTTGGCTGTGGTATGATGGGGCTCCTTCCACCACCCCTCGAAGCCAGTGCACACACGCTTTGTGTTGACTCTTGTCTTCCCTTAGGAACCCAACGGAGAGCAAGCTTTCGGAATGTGACAAACATAGGGTCACATCTCTTAGCAGTTCTGGGGTCACTTAGCCTTCCCACCCAAACCTCCATCTCCTTTTCATATAAGATGGGGGTTGTCATGCCCGTGACACAAATGTGAGGATCGGGTGAGATAATGTGTGCAAAGTACCTAGCTCAGCTCGTGGTGGGTCGCAGGTGCTGTGCGTTCCTGTCTTCTCCTCCTTCTGAATCACGAGCTCCCTCCTTAGTCAGTTCCCATGTCCCGGACATGTGTCCCGCAGCTCCCTGAGGAGGTCTAGGAAATAAAGGCCCTGGCACAGCCCTCTTTGCCTATGTCATCAATACATATGCAGAGGCATACCTATAGATGCCTTTCATCATAAATAAACATTCACGCTCATGTTCTTAAAATAAAGAGATGAGAAAAGAGACGTGAGGCTTCTCCACTCGGCCGGTATCTGCTCACATTGAGGAAGACAAATTGAAATTTGAGACGCTCCTCCATTTATGTTCCTCTAATTCATTCATCTTTCCCTCCCTTCCTTTCTCCCACAGATATTTATTTTCCAGCCCTTGAGATACAAAGATGAAGAAGGTCCGGTTCCCACCCGGAGGAGCCCAGATTCTAAGGCGAGCATCGTGTGGCTAGGTGAGGACAGCTCGTGGAAGGCACGATGATAGCCCTGCCAGAGCCCAGGTGTGTGCAGCGACAGGGGGACGCACTGGGGGGGGGCGGATTGGGGCTACAGGGAGGTGGAACTTCCCGGAAGACATTATTCATGGGCCAGGTCATGAAGGAAGAGTGGAAACGAGTGACGCGAGAGAGCCAGAGTAGGAAGCTGCAGTAGCGTAGAAGGACCACAGACAACAGAGTCTGCCACTCAGATCTTCCTCGACTAGGAGACTCGGGGTGTATCAGGGCCCCTGCATGGATTCCACTTTTTCCTTCTGTAAAGCAAGCACAGTTGTCACGGCTTTGGCAACAATCTAGAGAAGACCTGGTAAACATAAGTAGATGTCAAGGAGCAGCGGCTTCCTCCACCTACACCCGGACAGACAGTCGCTAGAGGAATTGGAAGCTGATGCTCAGACGTGAGGAGCTGAAAGGCCTCTTGAAAACGCTTTGTTAGCTTCTGAATGAGGAACAGCTTGCTCCCGCCGTCTCCATTGAATGTGGTTTCTCCATAGGCCCAACTATGAATTACAAACTAAAAACACTAAATAATGGCTGCAATACCTCAGCCCAACCTCATCTCTGAGGTTAGGACCCCGGGCACCATCGACCAGGAGGCCCCGCCTCCCAGAGGTGCTGAGCCCCTCCCAGCTCACCTCGCTGCAATTCCTCCTTTGCTTTGCTTTTCCCCCAGATTTCCGACACAAAAAACCATTCCTGCCTCTTGTTCATTTCCGAGCTGAACAAGCCCCCGAATTTGTCAAACATAAATGCAAAATTATGAAAAACAACCATAAGTGAAAACTCCAGTTATTAAAATGTATGGGGACTAATTATCGATCTGATGATGTGCTGAGTGAAAAAGAAAGAGACACGCTTGGCTAAACGAGAATCTTTTGAAGTCATTAATATACATGTGTTTGCTTTTCCTCGTCTGCCCTGGAAGCCGCAATAGGGCCGTATTGTCTAACAAATCAGAGGGGTGACGATGCCGTGCTCAGCCCAATGTGTGCGTCTCCCCACGCCTTTCTGCCAAATTAAAACATAGGCGCCCTCCCCCACCGCGGCCACAGGAAGGTGTAATGCAAACACCAATTCCACTGGGGAGGATTTCGCCCTGCAGGGCTGCTCAGGGAAGCCTGCACACTGACCTGAAGATGATTGGGGCAGATAGGAACCTGGGGACGCTCTGCAGACAGGCCTTGGGCCTCAGCTCACACCCTCCCTTAATACAAGAACACTTTGTTCTAACAAATTGGCATTTTGTGATGCTCACCCGCCCACACCCCCGCCCCTGCAATCTCTGAAGACAAACTGGATGCATAAGCAGATGTGGTGAAGGCTTGAAGTTAAACAAGTGGCCATCCAACAGTGAAGCAACAAGCCCACATGGAAGAAACACACCAACCAGTGCGATCACGTGGTGTCATAAGGAATCAGAAGATTCACAACAAAAATGCGTTGGTGAGAATGAGGGGCCTTGGAGGCCTCCTCACCCCCCCACTATCATGACCCCAGTGCTGTTTCCCGTTCTAGAGCACGTACATAGGTATAGGCAAGAGCTAAAACTCTCAACACACGAACCCAGGGAAGAACAGTACCAAAAGGATAGAGGGCAGGTGGGGAGAGGGGGAAGAATGGGGATACTGGTCGCAATGAAGGGCGCACAGCCACACACCCCCATCCGTAGGGAAGAACAGAAACCAGAGGGGAAGGGAGGCCGCGGTCGGTGTGACTATGAAACTAACAACCATCTATACTCTATCACGGAGTCATGAGGGTGGGGGGTGGGGAAGGGAGGGGGAAAAAAGAGGAGCTGATCCCAAGGGCTCAATAGAGAGTAAATGTCTAGAAAAGAACGATGGAATGTATGTACTAATATGTCTGGCACAATGGATGTGTGAATTGTAACGAGAGTCGTAAGAGCCCCAAATAAAATGATCTTAAAAAAAAGAACCCAACATCAGACAGTGAACAGTGACCCATGAAAATCCCATCTCTGTTTTTTCCTAAGAATCCTCCCTTTTATTGATTGGCTAACACCTAATTTATCAACTAAACTGAGTGGGGACTGGATGGCTAGAATATCACCTTTTAAAATACCCTATTTCTCAAGCAGAAAGCAAATGTTAGAGAATGATGATGGCAACAAATGTACAAATGTGCCTGACACAATGGATGGATGGATGAATTGTGATAAGACTTGTATGAACTCCCAATAAAATAATTTATAAAATTACCCAATTTGGGGCAATACAAATTGAAAATTACTTGAACCTTATAAATAATGTTTATAAGTTCCTTCTAACTGAAATCAAATAAAACTTTAGCTGATCCTTTTAATTAATGTACGTTCCCTGGCTAGTGTCATTCCCCCTGAAACAAGAGGTTAAGAGGGCCTCATTCCTTGACGTGTGCCCCAGAATCGCAATCCTAGCATTTGGAACCTGAGCATTAGTCCTAAAGTATCTCCCAGGTACCCTCCCAGATAGTTTAGCAAGTAGTCCCAAAATAGAACTCATGGCATCCAGAAGTACGTAAGGGAACGGACAGACCAGCATCTCCCTCACCAGTACATCCAGATTTCTAATGTTCACCTGAAACCTACTTTCCATGGTTCCTGAAATTCCCAACCTCTCACTGTTGGCTCAAAGACCCATTCCGGCAGGCCCAGGGCCTCTGGCCTGCAGCTCCTTGGGTCCCTGGTCCCTGGAGAGTTATCAGAACTGGGCAAATGCAGCTGTTCTTTTGAAGGAGTAAGTGAGGGCCCTTGGCGAATCCACTTCCCAATGAATCTTTTCAGGTCTGGATGGAGGCTGTTTCCTTACTATGGAACTTGCCTTGATTTGGAAATGAATGCAGCAATTTACAGCCACTCTGCCAGGCAAGAAGATGACAAGAGAAGTCGCACAGGAGAGCGAAGGAGCGAGGCAGTCCATGAGGGGAGCAAGACCTACGCAGGAGCCGACCCTTGAGCTACACGGGCCTGAGGAGGACTGGGTGTGTGGAGAGCTGGGCCCACAGGCCCAGGATGACTTCTGTCAGGCTGGGGTTGGGGCGAACGCTGCTCACAACAGGGACATTCCTCACAGCAGATTCAGAAGCAATGCCCAAGGTCTGTTGGGTCTTCTGGAGAGTGACTTTACCCAGCACACATTTTCCTTCTCACTACTATCTTTTCTGACTTCCAGCATTCGCGTCCAAGTATCACTACTATTGCCTTGCTCATTAGGCACCAGTACTATTATTTGCGTTATATTTTTTCTTTAAAATTATCTTAAGTTTTGCCTTAAACAAAATTTATGTAAAGTCAAAACAGAGGTCCCTAAGTGGCACAAGTGGTTTGCACTCAATTATTAACCCAAAAGTTGTCGGTTTGAATCCATCCAGTAGTACCTTGGAAGAAATGCCTGGCACCCTGTTTCTGTCAAGATTACAAGTAAGACCCCCATAGGGAGAAGTCTGTAGAGTAACACAGGGGGTTGCCATGAGTTAGAATCAAATTGATAATGATATAGTTCTTTTTCAATCACAAGCCAAAAATCAATGTGCCATACCAGAAAGGAAAAGGAAGTGTAAAACTGTGAATGTTGTTCAGCATCACTGAGTCAGTTCCAGCTCATAGTGATGCTGTGGACAGTAAGGTGAACCACTGCCCGGTCCTGCCCTCTGCTGACAAACGTCCGATGTTCGAGCCCTTTGCTGCAGCCACTGGGTCAGTGCAGCTGGCTGAGGGTCTCCCTCTTTCTTGCTGACCCTCTACTTCACTAAACATCACATCCTTCTCCAGGATGCTGATCCTCCCTGGTGACATGTTAAAGTATGTGAAACGAAGCCTCGCCACCCTTACGACCAAGGAGCTTAAGTGTAGAACTAATTACATTGAAACTAAAACTACTAAATTCTAGAGAGGCTCTTGACAAGCGAAGAGTCTGCGTCTGAAGTCTGCCTGTTTGCTCAAAGGGAAGACGGAGCAAATGTTAGAGAGGCTGCAGACGTGACAGCGTACAACTGAGGCACACCCTCCGAACGAAGGGGAGTTAAATGGAAACCGCTTCCTCGTTCTGTGATTCAGTGCTGTTTAACGCTACGACCTTTGCATTTTATTTAGTTGCCAAATATTGACATAGCAAGTAGTATGTGTCAGACGCTGTTCTAAATGCTTTAGAAAGAGGATCTTGTTTAAAACCCATTGGAGTCATAGAACTATGAGTTAACATGAGTAAAACCAGCATAGCATGATCCCCGTTTTAGAGATGGGGAAACTGAGGCACAAAGATTCAATGACTCGCTTATACCCATCTGACATTCACCTAAAATCATCTGTCATTCTGTCTACGGTGAGTCAGAGTGGCCCAGAACTACTGCAGCACTGTCTGGGATGGCGAGACCGGCGCCTGGAGCAGCGGGCACACGGCAATAGGACAGTGTGCAGACTGCCAGACCAGCGGTGGCAACGCTGGGTAGCCGCTGTGGGACCACTCCCCCAGGAACCTCTAGCGGCCCCATCCGACTATGAGTCTTGGTTCTATGGGTGGCAGGTGAAAGACAGTTGGATGCTGATCCTGAGAATAATTTTTATAAGGAAAGAAGGAGTGATTTCTTGTTATATTTTTGTGTGCTCTTTTTTTAATTAAAGAAATATACCACGAGCCCCCCGGAGCTTCTGCCTGTCTCTGATAAACGCTGTTGGCAGAAGTCTCTGAAGAGTGTTCTGAGGCCCAGACAGGGGCTACAGTTGGAGATCAGGTGGCTTGGGTCTGAGGAGGCACCAGGCACCGTTGGCCCAGAAGCAGCACAGTGGGTACAGCAGGGGCCTGTGGAGAGAAGAGGGGCCTTGTGCCTGGTGCTTCTGCAACCAGCAGCCTGTGTAAGAGCAGGCAGGTCCCTCCGGGATCCCGCGCCAGCAGTTCCTCCGGGGATGGTCGAGGCCTTCATCTGGCCCCAGCAAGTAATACAGCTGGGAAAGGTGAGAGGGACCCCGTGTATGTGGTATGGTAAGACGAAAGGGTTGTTGCTGCTGCTGTTGTTGGTTGTGGGAGTTAATTCTGGCTCCTGGTCACCCCATATTAACATAGAGTTTATGTGGCTGTAACCCTAATTGTCTCGGAAACTCACAGGGGCAGCTCTACCCTGTCCTATGGGGTCGCTATGAGCCGGCACAGACTCGATGGCAGTGAGGTTGGGTTTGGGGATCCTAATGGAAGCAGATGGCCAAGCCTGTCTTCTACTGTGGATTTGGTCTGCCATTGCTCGGGTGGCCCCTGGAGCAGGACCTGGCTATGTCACCCAGGAAGCAGAGGTGACATTTTGGAAAGGTTAGTGTACTACTCTCTGACTCCCCCGAGAACATGGGCCTCGCCCAGATAAACAATGAAAACTGGGAATCTTGCAGAGGAATCCCAAGAGAAAGATGAAGTAATATGTAGCCTCTGATCTGATATTTCAACAATATCCAGGGTTTTGTCCTCGCCAGTACTAAAAAGATTTTTGTGTGTTTTTGTCTAACTAGTGTGGGCAAGGAGAGAAGAGTCGGAAGGCAGGCCAGATCATCAACAGAAAGAATAAAACATTCTCTGGACATCTGGACTGCGGTGTGAGTAAAATATAAGATCTGCTATCCTAGCTACCATTCACCGAAGACTTTGTGTCAGCCACTTACCAAGCACTTTACAAACACAATCTCACTGAATCTGGATAACCCTGAGACTGGTGTTGCTAATGTCCCCATTCTTCGGATGAGGAAAGGGAGGATGATTAGGTAACATTAGGCCAAGGTCAGAAACCCAGGAGGTGATTTGACTCTTTAGACTCCAAGGTAAATGTCTCAGGCTCATAAAAATCCATACCTAACCTAGTAACCATCCCGGAGTCCTGGGTAATGGTAAAGGGTAATGGTCCCATCCAGCCCCTGACAGGTACATTGAGGGTAGCTTCCAGAGGCCAAAGTCGGGAGGGCAATGGAAAATGCACAGCCCCCACACAGGTAGACTGTGGAAGTGTCTTTTTCCTTCAAAGACTTCCTTGGACTTCAGGCAGACCAGGCACCTACTCCCACATTCAGATTCCACGTCTGTAAATAATGCAGATCACGCATCCTCATGTGGGACTGGGACTTGACTCACCTGCTAGGCTTCTCAGAGAACCTCTTAGCTGCCAGAGGCTCAAAGCGCTATCCCCACCAACTCACCTGAGGGTCAACACTCCCCTCCCGCCGCCCACCCGCCGCTTTCCCTGAGGGAAGCTCAAAGTTCAAACAGGACTTTCTCTATGTCTCTCCGACCCCTTGGATATTGGAAAGGGCTCATTTCCCCTCTTCATCTTTCCCCTGCCCATGCCATCCAGATGCAGCCACCCCAGCAAGAGGCGATGGGACCACATTCATCTGTGGACTGCTGGCTAGGATACCACGGTTCTCTTCTCCCCAGAGGCGTCCAGCCCAGAGGGCAGTTTAGCCGGGTTACTGTCTGCTGGGTAGCCTTCAGCAGGCAAATCTCTTCACCTCAATTTCCTCATCTGCTAAGTAAAGGGTAACCTCTAGACATTAGCACCTGGTGTTCCCTAGCCATAGAGCCCTGGTGCCTGCTGGCTGCTCACCCTGAGGTCAGTTGTCTGAAACCACCAGCCTGTAAAGAGATGCAGTCTCAGAAACTCTTAGTTCTGCCCTGTCCTATCGGGTCACTATGAGCTGGCATCGACTCGATGGCAGTGAATTTGAGCATTTGAGTTCCCTTTGCCTGGATGTCCTTTCTCTATTTCTTGACCTATGTGACGCCTGTGTCTTTCTAGACTCATCTAGCGGATTTTATTAGGGGACTTTCCACCCATACCCATCCATTTTCTAGCTTCTATCCCAGAGTCTGTGTATTCCTCCTCTCTGCTCTAATTATAATAGCAGTAGTAGTATTTTTCCAGAGGTGCTTACTATGTGCCAAACCATGTTATAAGCATATTTCATGTATTTACTTCTCAACAACACCATAAAGTAGAGAAAACTAGTGTCCTTATTTTACAAATAAGGAAATGGAAGGAGTCACCTTGCACATGTGTGGCAGAGAGGGTGTTTGAACTGCATAGGTCTGGTGTGTGAAGACGAAGTACAATGACGAGTCGTGAGGGAAGTTGTCTCTCCTGGTCAGTGGTTTCATTGTGTGATATGGTCCTGCTCAAGAAAGACCTAGTAAAGTTATCAAATTGTACCCAGTGGGAATTCTTTGTGAACGTGTTTTATTTCTCAACAAATGCCCCAAAATTTAACTTTCTGGGCCAACCTGTTGGTATCAGTGATTCTGTGGCCCTGTCACAGTTGTCCCCTCCTCCAATTTACTCCAGACGGAGGTCTTCCGCTTGCAGACCCCAGGCAATGGCAGTGATAGTCATAAAACCCGGCTTAACATTGGATGCTGTCACATTTGAGTGTGTGACTTGGTATCAGTTCCTGCTCGTATTTGTCTGAAAAATACCATCCTCTGAGATTTGTGGAGGGTCAAATAAAGCAAAATGAAAGCCTGCCGAATCCAATCCATGGGACACCAAAAATCCAAACTCACTGCCAGCAAGTCAGTGCTGACTCACTGTGACCCCTTGTGGGTTTCTGAGACTGTTAACAATTTCCAGGAGTGGAAAGCCCAGTCTTTCTCCCAAGGAGCTGCTGGTGGTTTCAAACTGCTGACCACGATCACACAGCTGGCAGCCCAGTGTGCATAACTACTAGACCATCGGGGCTCCATGGAAAAGCAAGAGCAAACTAATTCAACAACTATTCAGGGAGGAACCATTTGGACCAAGATTCTGAGAGCTGGGAAGAACACATAAAGAGGGGACACACACACACACCCAAAAGGGGGACTTGTATTCAAAGGTGATGTTTGTACCAAAGTGATTTCCCAGAGCAGCTCTTCCTGAAGGAGCCATTCTCCACTTAAGAAACCACCATGTCCCCAAACCACCTGAACCTCAGAATGCTCGTTAACAAGGACACACACACACACAGGGCCATCCCCTCTTCTCCTTTCCCTATCCCTACTCAAGTCTGATGAGGGTCCCGGCCTGAGCCGCTCCCTCTCAGGGCCTGCTCCCTGCTCTCTGAAATCACGGGATGGGTTCCATTGGTTTTCCAGACCTTCCAGGGAGCCATGTTTCCCCCTTACAGATGAGACCTTTCCTTTGCATACGAGAAGTGGGGCATGAAGATAAGCTCACACACCCATAGGTTCCCAGACCTGTCCTCCTGAAGACTGAGCTATTAGATCTTAGTCGCTGGTCATATCAAACACAATCACATTCCCTTGATCTCCATGTGGATTCGCATCCATTTCGCACCCCTGTGCTTTGGCCAGCGCTGTTTCCTTTGCCCGGAGCTGTCCCTCTGGTCTTCACCTCCTAGCCAATCCTTCTCCTGCCTTCAAACCTCAGGACGGGTCTTGTCCCCTCCCTGGTTCATCTACTTTTGCACCCATTGCACCAGAGTATAAGCTAATCATGTGAACATCTGCTTCACCCACCACACTGGTAGCTCTTCAAGGGCAGGAACTGCGTTTGACCGTGCTTGACCCCCAACCCCTAGGTCAGCGCCTGCCTCAAAGTCGGTGCTCAACTGATGTGCAATGGTTGGACCTGCGCATAACTTAAAGTCACCTCCAAAAGTTCCCAGGGTCGGGAAGTGGCAAGACTACAAGGGCCTGCAGGCCCTGCCCACTCTATCTGCCTGCAGCTGCCAAGAAGTGGCATAGAGAAGACCCCTGTGAGAGCAGGAGTGTCCAGACCAGCTGCTTTCCTCCCACCTCCATCTGGATGGGGGGTGGCCTGGGTAAGGGACGATCTCTAAGACCCAGGCTGCCTGAGCAAAGCCTTCAGGGGGGCCCGCGGGCGCTGCCCATCGCTGCCCAAACTTGTCTCACCCCCTTTTCCCCTTTCAGCCCCTACCAGGCCAATCCCTGATTTCTAGGATCTGAAGTCAAGCCAGCCTTTGCTCCTTCTGCTCCCTGTCCCCCAGTTCCCTGTAAACATGGTGGGTTCCCGGCTTTCTGCATGAGCTGGGAGAAGACAAAGAGAGTCACCTACCCCCACGCCTGTCGAGTGCCCAGTTCATATTCCTGCTGCGACTGTATCTAAATTTGCAAATCGTCACCCTGCGCCCCACCATCATGTGTCATCTTTTATGCATGGCCACCTCTGCCGAGCGGCTCGGCCAGTTGCTACGCAACCAACGACAGCGCCGCGGGGGCCTGACATTAGTGAAAGCAAATTGACCAGAGGAGCCTTCATCCCGCATGCAAAGCAGCTAGGGCCGGTGCCTTCGGAGATGCTGCCTGAACCTAGACCTCGCCGCTCTCCTGCTAGCAAGGCGACAACCACCCCCACCCCGTCACAGCCTTCCAGAAACCTGGCCCTTCCACCCTTCCTGAAAAGGCTGACATTTGTACAGCGACAAAAGCCTCTTTCAAAGGGATGGGAAGGGTGAGCGTCCATTCAGCTTCCAGAATTCTGAACCTCCGGAAGGGAAACGTACTTCTAGTCGTCAAACACCTACTAGGTACTAAGCACCAAAGCGGGCTAGAGCCCAAAGCTCTCATGTCGTGGATTCTCGGCCACGTCCACCAGTTTCGTGTTGTGCGTGCTAATAGTTTGGCGGGACTGAGACCCAGCGCTGGAGGGGGCTCTCCTTCCACATCTCGGAGGCAGAGAGAAGGCTCCGTGACAGGTTGAAAAGGGAGAGAGGCCAGCAGGGGGTTAAAAAAAGATGAGAAGAAAGAAGAGAACGTTCCTAATTTCCAGGACTTCTGAGACTCCTGTTGGGATGAAAAGGGACTTAGGGGCTAGACGTTCTGGCTGCCCCTTCTGCTCACCAATTCAAGCCCCAGGAGCTCAAACTCCCAATTTCTCGCTTGAACATACACCATTTTCGAATAGGGAGAGATATGTACCCGATAAAACAAGAGCTCTGGAATGGATTAGAACCCCTGAGTTTCACCACCTCTGCCTGTAGGACCACAGTAAGTTATTGCTGTCATTTGACTTGTCATTTTCCCATCTGTAAATGGGCATGATGTTGCCTGCTGCACGAGGTTAAATGGATAACAAAGATAAATGGCCTGACACAACATTAGAAAATGCCTCTCTTCTCCCCTCATCAATGGCTCTCAACTGCGTAAAGATCAAGACAGCTTCCTTAGACCCAGCTGGACGCCCCTCCCCAGTGTGACCTTCCTCCACTCCCGGCAACTACACTTTTTGCCAGAGTAGCTGCTCCTCCCTAGAAATTCTTCCTCTAGTTCTTTACATTTTAAAATATAATCTGCCTATTAGGACCTGTTAAAATTAAAAATCAGATTCATTAGAGGGCTTGTCTCATCTATATTGAAACCAGAAGAACTGGATGGTGCCCAGAGATCACTACCAACCCTCCTAACCTTTCTAGGGGTACAACAGATGGCTCCAGATAGAAGGGGGGAAATTGTAGAACAAAACCCAAATTTTTTTTTAAGTTTAGACTTACTGAACTGGTAAAGACTAGAGGAGCCCCTTTGATGACATCTTTAAATCGAAATGACTCCCAGAGATTGCCTTTCAGACAAATGACTGACTAGCACAAAAAGCAAACAACATCACGAGCACTGCGCTCCTTTTTTAAAACAATCATCTATAAGAAACCAAAGAGTCAGCATTTACCTTAAAACAAGGCTAGAGGGTGGTTTTAGGGGCACTAGATTAATAGGTATGGAGCCCCACAATGGAAATAATAAGAATGTTGACACAATGGGGGAAGTGTGATAGTTGGGCCCATTGTGCCAACTAGGCCAAAAGAAATATGTGGGTGGAGTTTAAACAGGTCACAGCTTGATTGGAGGGTGACCGAAATAAATAAAGATAGCCAGCAGTCCATCTCTCTCTTTCTCCCTGGAGATTGGACCAGTGTGCTGCTGCTTGAGCTAGTGTGCTGCATTTATATGGGCCTAGCCGCATGGATGTGTCACTAGAGCTTGAGGCTCCTTCGAGACCTGCTGTGCCACGCTACTGATACATCGCTTGAGCTGGAGGATCCTGTTGCTGTCCATCACTTGAGTTCAAGATTCCATCAGGCCCTGCTTCACCAAACTCCCTTGAAACTGACTGTTGCTGACCCACCCTGCTATCTGCTGCCTGCAGCAGCTTCTGCTTGTCTTGTCTGAGGGAAGACTCAGCTGTCTGCTTCAATGACCTTGGACCAGCAGACCATATGTGAGTTGAAGGACTTCCAGCATACTTTCTGTTCCATGGAAATGAGTTGAACTGAGCCCTCTATACTGCTGTGTGGACTAATTAGCTATCATATTCCTTCTCATTATATCCTGGCTTCTCTAGAGAACCCTGCCTAACACAGTAACCAATGTCACTTAGTTACATTTAGAAATTGTTAAATAAGAATCTAATTTGATGGTAAACTTTCACAAGCATATAATAGATATTTAAAGAAAAAAATAAATTTTGCCATGGAAGAAGAAGCAGAGAATCAAAAAAATTACCCTCCGCTCTTCAATGGTAATTGTAAGATTTTCCCAATCAAGAAAGGTGTGCATTAGGGTTGTATCCTTTCACAATACTTATTCAATCTACTTGCTGGACAAATAACCCAAGAAGCTAGACTATATGAAGAAGAACACAGCATCAGCATTGGAGGTCAACTTTTTTTTAATTAATCATTTTATTGGACGCTCTTATAAATCTTATAACAATCCATAATTCAATAGTATTAAGCACACTGGACATATGTTGCCATCATTTCCAAAACAATTTTTTCTACTTGAGCCCTTAATATCAACTCCTTTTTCCCCTCCCTCCCCTACCATCCCCCCTCATTAATCCTTCATAAATTTTATATTATTATTATTTCGTGTCTTACACTATTCGTTGTTTCCCTTCACCCAGCTTTCTGTTATTCATCCCCCTGGAGGGGTGCTATTTATCCCACCTTGTGATGGGTTCTCCCTTTCTCACACACACCCCCACACCATCCCCCTAGCCTCATGATATCACTGTTCCCACTACTGTTCCTGAGGGCTTTATCTGTCCTGAATTCCATGTATCCAGAGCTCTATCTGTACCAGTGTGTGTACTCCAGTCTAGCTGGATTTGTAAGGTAGAACTGAGTCTTGGTAGTGGGGGAGAGGAAGCATTCAGGAACTAGAGGAATGATGTGTGTTTCGTCAGTGCTCTACTGCGCCCTGGTTGAATCATCCCTTCTTTGTAACCCCTCTGTGGGGGGGATGTCCAATCATCTATAGATGGACTTTGGGACTCCACTCAACCCCCCTCTTTCACATTGATATAATTATTACTTTGGATCTTTTGATAACTAATACCTGATCCTGTCCACACCTCATGATCACACAGACTGGTGTGCTTCTTCCATGTAGGCTTAATTGCTTCACTGCTAGATGGCTGCTTGTTTAACTTCAAGCCTTTAAGACCCCAGACACTACATCTTATGTTTTTAGTTTTAAAATCTCTTTTCTTTCTTTTATTTTTTTGTGATCATTTTATTGAGGGCTCTTGCAATTCTTATTACAATCCATACATCAATTGTATCAGGAATATTCAGACACTATATCTTTTGATAACCAGGCACCATCCTCTTTCTTCACCACATTTGCTCATACACCCATTTTGTCTTCAGCAATCATGTCAGGAAGGTGAGTATGAAAGAGTGCCAGGTTATTAGAACAAAATGTTCTTGTGTTAAGGGAGGCCTTGAGCAAAGGCCCAAAGTCCATCTGCTATATTAATACTTAACATATAAATATAAGTACACTGGCCTTATTTAAAATTAATAAATTTTAAATGAATATATTCACATATAACATACCTATAGCTATACCTCTGTAAATAGCTTTTGCCTCCTACTTCTTTTGCAAGAATACTTATTAACAACTTACAATATGCAGATTGATACTGCTTGCTTGCTGAAACTTGAAGCACTTGCTGATGAAGATCAAGGACTGCAGCCTTCAGTATTAATTACAAGTCAATAAAAAGAAAACCCAAATTCTCACAACTGAACCAATCAATAACATCATGATAAATGGAGAAAAGCCTGAAATTATCAAGGATTTCATCTCTCTTGGATCCGTAATCAATGTCATGGAAGCAGCAGTCAAGATAACAAATGATATTGTGCTAGTCTGGGCAGACTAGAGAAACAAATTCATAGGTATTCATATGGATATAAGAAAAAGCTTTATATACAAGAGCAAATGAATATTGAGAAAACATCCCATCCCAGTCCAGATCAAGTCTATTAGTCCAATATTAGCCCATCTGTCCAATACCAATCTATAAAGTCCTCTTCAGAGTCACAAAACACATGCAATGACACTGAATGCAGGAAGATCCCAGGCCAGTGAATGGGAAGTCTTGTGGATCCAGTGGTGTTGTAAGCATCTCAGCACTGGCAGGGATTCTCCTCATGGTTCCTCCAGCTCAACTCTGCCTGCATCAGCATAACTCCATCAGGCTCATTGTCCATCATGTCTTGCAGGGAGTGAGCATGTGTCCTGCTGCCAGGAAGCTATTTCTCTCCTTAGTGTCTCCAAATGAGGTCATCAAGCTGGGACCTGATTGGCAAGCTAAACTTCATCCTTTCACTCGTAATCCTCAAATTAACAACAGATTATGTAACTACCACAGATAGTTTGCAGTAGACAAATCTGCTGCACAAGACCTCTTTAAAGTGCTGAAAAGCAAAGATGTCACTTGGAGGACTAAGGTGTACCTGGCCCAAGCATGGTCCTTTCAATCACCTCATACACATGGAAAAGTTGGACTTTGAATAAGGAAGACCAAAGAAGGATCAATATATTGAATAATGGTGCTAGCATAATGGACTGAAAGAAGAATAAACACGTCTGTACTGGTAGAAGTAAAGCCAGAATGCTCCTTAGAAGCAAGGATGTCAGGACGTCATCTCATATCATTTGCACAGGTTACCAGGAGAGACCAATCCCTAAAAAGCATCATCATGCGTATAAAGTAGAAGGGCATTAAAAAAGAGGAAGACCCTTGACAAGATGGATTGACACATTGTCTGCAACAATGAACTGAAATATAACAGCAATTGTGAGGATGGCACAGAGCCGGTTTTGTTGGACACAGTGTTGTTGAGTCAAATCAACTAGCCTGCACCTAACAACAGCAACCATCATGACGTTGTCATTAGGTGCTGCCACGTCAGCTCCGACCCATAGTGACCCTATGCATAACAGAATGAAAACCTGCCCAGTCCTGCGCCATCCTCGTAATTGTTCCTACACCTAGCCCATTGATGCAGCCACGGTGGCCATCCATCTTGTCGAGGGCCTTCCTCTCTTTCGACACGCCTCCACTTTACCAAACATAATGTCCTTCTCCAGGGACTCGTCTCTCCTGACAACATGTCAAAAGTATGTAAGATGAAGTCTTACCGTCTTTGCGTCTAAGGAGGACTCTGGCCTTACTTCTTCCAAGACAGATCAGTTGTCCTTTTAGAAGTCCATGGTACTTTCAGTATTTTTCTCCAGCACAATTCATATGCATCTATTCTTCTACTGTCTTCCTTATTTAATGTCCAACTTTCACATGCGTATGAGGTGATTAAAAATACCATGACTTGGGTCAGGAGCACCTTAGTCCTCATACATTCTTGTTCTTCAATACACTAAAGAGGTCTTGAGACATGCAGCAGATTTACCTAATGAAATACATCTCTTGATCTCTTAGCTACTTCTTCCATGAGCATTGATTGTGGATCCAAGTAAGACAAAATCCTTGACAACTTCAACCTTTTCTCCATTTATCATGATGCTACATATTGGTCCACTTGTGAGGATTTGGGTCTTCTTTACATTGAGCTGTAATCCAGACTGAAAGCTACAATCCTGGATCTTCATCAGCGAGTGCTTCAATTTCTCCTCACTGTCAGCCAGGAAGGTTGTGTCATCTGCATTCCACTAGCTGTTGATAAACCTTCCAGCAATTCTGATGCCACGCTCTTCTTCATATAATCCAGCTTCTCTGATGATCTGCTCAGCATATAGACTGAACAAGTACAGTGGGAGGTCACGATGCTGACACGCACCGTCCTGATTTTAAACCTTGCAGTACTGCCTTGTCCTCATCTCACAACTCCTCCTGATAAGCTCTCTCAAATAACAGTCATTAAGGGGTGTCATTCTGTGGCTCATGAAGCCTCTGGGCTACCACTCATGCTGAGGATGAGGAAGGAAGCAACTTCAGAATGCATGAGTCAGGGACTTAGCTGGGCACACGGTATGCTTCTTGGTGCCATCAGGATACCTTGGTTTTGTCCAGTACTTACACTTCACACCCACTAATTCATAACTCCTTGTTAACAGACTAGTAGTAGCCTTAGTTTCCATACAAATCACAGAGGTAGATATGATCTCCCATTTGCTGAGGAGAAAACGGAAACTCAAAAAGAAAAGGTGACATACACAAGCTCACACAATGGGTTATTGGTGGTAAACCAGGATTAGGCATTCAATTCCATATGAAAATGGACTGAGGCTGTAAGGCATGGGATTTATCTATATCATCAATCATTGCTGATACTTCAGACTGATTTGTACACTGGAATAAAAACCCACAAGTAATTAGTTTTTTGGATTTAACGGTGTCTCTCAAAAAGCTATGTTGAAGGCTAACCCCTAGTACTTCTGGCTTTATTTCAAAATAGGGTATTTGAAGATGTCACCAGTTAGCATGATATCATCCTGAAATAGGATGGGCCCAAAACTAATATGATTTATGTCCTTATAAAAGAGGAGAAAGGATACAGAGAGAAAAGGGGGGAAATGCATCTCCGCAGGCAGTAAATGCCTGAGACAACCAGAAGTCAAAAGAGATGCGGTCGGATCTCCCCTGAGAGTCTTCAGAGACGACACTGCACTAGCGGCACCTTGGAGTCAGAGTCCCAGTCTTCAGAAGAGTGAGATGATACATTTCTGCTTCTTAGCCACCCAATGTGTGGTAGTCTGCCATTACAACTTGAAAAGAGTAATACATCAGGTAAAGTCAGGTACCTATTTCTTGTAAGGACAAAGCCGGTACCAAATCCAGAGAGTCAGCTGAGAGGTGGAGGACCTGAGAACAGGACTCAACTGTGTGCCCCCAAGCAGGTGACTCCACTCCTCTGAGTCTGGGTCGCCTCCCTCTGAAATGGACCATAACACTACCTACCTGACTCCCAGGTCTATTCTGAAAGGCAACAGTGATACAAACATCAAACCGCTGAAGTATGAAGTCTTAAAGGTATTTGCTACCTTAGAAATGGCACTGCTCCAAACCAGAGGTCCATGACCTGTTTCTGACAGATGCATCCCTTCAATGATTCCCTGTGGAGAGCTGCTGCTGGTGGTGGCGGTGGTGTTTCAAAGGAGAAGTGCCAATTGTATTGCCTTCGTGTTGTATTGAAAAACATTTCTTCATTATTTGGACTAATTTCCAAACAAATTAAAAACTGTTGTAGCAGTCAAGCTCTGCCTGCTCCATCTATTAGATTCAGAAGATGGCAAATTCCTTAAAACACAGATATAAACAATTCTGGTAACACAATCTGATTTTATAATTAATTTTCTGCCTGGGAAGGCAAAAATTCTCCTTCCCACTTTTTTTTTTTTTTTTTGCCTTCAAGTTTCTGACTTTTTCTCCCACTCTGAAAGAGTTTTGGTTAAGAAAAAGCGGACTATATTACTGGTGGTCTGATGTATTTAAAATGTATCTCAAGTGTCCTTTTTAGAGGAGGGGAGTATTTAATTTTCTGTTGTTGTTGAAAACACACTATGGTAGTTACAAAATTTCCTGTCAACTTGAAGATATAAAAGTATAAGGGTGGAGTCTAGCCTATCAACCAGGTCACAGCCTGATAGCACCTCCTTGTGAGTGTGGCCTTCTCATAAGCAGGATCTTAGGAACCTCCCACCAACCACCGTCCCTCCCCACCTCTCTCTCTGCCTTCATGTTCTTGTTGGAGTCATGCTGAGACCTGTAGGAGCCCTGGAGATGCATCCAACCATCTTTGGATCCACAAGGCTTTGCACCCACCAGCCTGTGATCTTCCTGAATTTTGCATTATTGCTTGTGGTTGTGTGAGTCTGAAGAAGGATTTAGGGACGAGTATTAGATTTATGAACTAGTATCATCAGACTTAAAGACGTGAGTTGGACTTGGCTGGGACATTTTCCGGATATACAATTACTTGTTGACATAAAGCTCTTTCTTACACATATGTGAGTGTCACTGGATTTGTTTCTCAATTCACCCCTGCCTAACACATACACACAATGAAGCATACACCAATTCAACAATTTCTACATGTACAATTCAGTGAACATCGATTCCATTCTGTAAGGTGTGTAGACAGGATCACTTCATTCCTCTCCCATCAGCGTCAGCTCACTGCCCCATCTAAAGCTTCCTAACGAGCCTTTCAAGTTACGGTTGTCAATCTGATCCCATATAGATCGTTCTTTAAAAGAGCACAGCGTTCAAGGCAGATCTTCTTCAGTAATTAAACCCAACTGTTTGTTTAAAGAAAACTTCAGGGAATATTTTTTTGTTGTTGTTTAAAAAGAAAACAGACCAAATTCATTGCCACCAAGTGGATTCCACTCATAGGGACCCTGTAGGAGAAGGTAGGACTTCCCCTGTGAAGATCTAAAACTGGGCTTCTTTGTGGGAGCAGACAGCTCCAGCTCCTCCTCGCCCCTCCCCTCCCCCCCGCACCTCAAACTACTAATGATTTTGAAGGAGCTAATACTCATTGGCTAGAACTCAAGCTTTGGGATCTGGGCAATGGTCTTGAGCTGTTTGTCAGGAGGAAAGAAAATTGGCTTGTAGTCACATGGCATGGCACATTGTTAATTCTCTTAGTCATCCTCTAAATAGTTTTATCATTGCCCCTGCCTTTTTTAGATGAAGACTGAGAAACCTAAAAAGGTCCAATGAGTTACCAAAAACCAAAACCAAACTCACTGCTATCAAGTTGATCCCAACTTATAGTGACCCTGTAGGACCAGGTAAAACTGCCCCTGTGAGTTCTCAAGATTGTAACTCTTTATGGGAGTAAAAAGCCCCATCTTTCTCCTATGGAACAGCTGGTGTTTTGAACTGCTGACCTTGAGGTTAGCAGCCCAACTCAGAACCACACTATACTACCGATGCTCCTTTGTTTTAAAGTTAAAATATTATCTCAGGGCAATCATGTCAGGTTATCTAGTCTCAATGATTCCATAAAGTCTGAGTTCCATAAGAATTTGAGATTTTATTCTGTACTTTTCCTCCCTTTTGATCATAGCAATTCCATAAAATCTTCAATCAAAACATTTAGCAAGGATAACCAAGCACAATCCAATTCAGGTTTCATGCTCAAATGTCCTTTCATACATAAGTGATCTGAGTAGCTGTCAGGAAATTCCTCTGTGCTCTGACTTTGTCTGACACCTTCTCATCCAGCACGTCTGTTCATCAAACCAGCCTGGTCAGCACCCTGTAGAGGCCCGCACTATGCTAGCCCATGAGGTAGACAAGTCCTGGGTCATAAAAACAACCCAGTGCCATTGAGCCTGGTAAACCTATAGCGTGGGGGTAAGGAATTCAGCTTTTGACCACAGGATCAGTGGTTCAAACCCACTAGCAGTTCCAAAGGAGGAAGATAAGGCCCCGAGAATAGTGAATCTCTAATAGGCATATCCTAGCACACAAGGAAGAACAAGCATGTGGACAAAGTTATTTGGATGGCAGAAACGTTAGCTGGGCTGAACCCTTTGTAAAATGTTGCCTACATAAGATGGATCCCAGGGCTAGTCTACAAAATCAAAATTTGTTATGCAATCAAAAGTATGACCAGCATTACACCTCCGACTCGGATCAAAGTCAGGGCTCAGAGATTGATAAAGGTCAATATTCAGACTGTTAACATGCTCAGGAATCAGGTTTATGACCAAGATTAGGTTGTAACCTATGCCAGGATAAACATATGATCATGGTTATATTGGAAGATATTTTTGAGGCTTCGATGAGAGAGCTAATATAAAAGAGCTCTGGACATGGTGAAGATCACACAAAGCCTCGTCAATGAGGAAACAGAAGACGTGAAGCTCCCTTTCTTCTTGTTGTTGCTCAGTAGCACAGAGTCCGTTCTGACCCTTAGCCACCTCATGCACAACAGAGCCAAACACTGCCTGTTCCTTTGCCGCCCTCACAGTTGTTCCTGTGCCTCCGAATCCAGCTCATTGCTACCCTACATGTGTCCATCTAGAACTGTGCCCCCTAAGGTGCACATCAATTGCCTGTGCACACACCTGGCTTCTACCACCCATAAGCTCTGTGAGTTGGGACAAGTTATTTAATATTTGGGGGCCTAACTTTCCTCATCTATACAATGGAAATAATAATAGTACTCATTTCACAGGATTGCTTTGAGGATTAAAGACATCAATAGTTGAAAATCACTTAGAAGCCTGCCTGGCACATAGAAACCTGTAAGGGTTAGCTACTGTAGCTATTACTGTTATCATTCGATTATGAATCTGTTCTTGTAATTCTCACTGTAAAATAGAATAAAGGACGGTGGTTACTGTTCACATTTTCAGCCTGTGCTAGCAATGTCAGCGTCAACACATGCACATGGTCGGTCTGAGGATACTGTGAGCTGGGACGAGCAGCATCTCTTTAGGGACTTCAATACCACGCTTGTTGAGTGGATCCTGAGCTTGTGTCTATAGTTACCGAGGAATGGGAGGCATGTGACATTCTTCTGCAGAGGGATATAAAAACTGAAATGGAAAATTCCTCACTAAACACACTGAAGGGCAAAGTTGAGGCCAGCTGAATGTGAGATACATTGGGGAAACCACCGCCCGGGTGCCCTAGGCATCAGTGTAAGTAAGCAGCCGAGCTCGTCGTAACCCTCGGGACTAAGTTGGGTTGCTGTGGTTAGATGCCATCGCGGCAGTTCCAAGCCAGAGCCACGGTGCACACAACAGAACGAAGCATGCCTCCTGCACATCCTCACAATTGTTCCTGTGTCCATCCATCTTGGGGAGGACCTTCCTCTTTCCCACTGCCCCTCCACTTTAACAACTGTGTGGGCCTTCCCCAAAGACGGCTCTCTCCTGGCAACCGGCCCAAAGTCTGTGAGATGAACCATCACCATCCTTGATTCTAAGGAGCACTGTGCCCGCCCGTACTTCTAAGACAAATCAGTTTGTCCTTTGCGAAGCCCATGGTACTTTTAATATTCTTCTCCAGCACCACAATTCAAATGCACCAATTCTTCTTTGGTCTTCCTTATTCAATGTCCAATGCTCGCATGCATACGAAGCGATTGAAATTACCATGGCAGGGGCCAGGCTCGCCCTCGCTCTCAAAGGAGCATCGTTGCTTTTCAATACTCTAAAGAGGTCTTGTACAATAGACTTTGTCTTTTGCTCTCTTGTCTATTGTTTCCATGAACACTGATTGTGGATCCAAGCAAGACAAACTCCTTGAAGTCAACCTTTTCTCCATTGTTGGCATGCTGCTGCAAATGTTGAATGATCTTCATAACAATTTCACTGGCATGTGTTACCCGTGATACTGTTTGATAATTTGAGCATTGCGTTGGGACACCTTCTTTGGAACGGGCGAAAATATGGATCTCTTCCAGTCAGCAAAACAGCAGACAGGTCTCTAAGGGGAGCAATAACACTAGGGAGGCACCCACACCTTCGAATCAACCATTTGAGATCAAAAGGGCAGCACTTGCCAAAGGACGTGGTTTAGAAGGATTAAGAAAGAAGGGGAATGGAAAGAGGAAACAGAGAAAAAGTGACACAAATGATGTGTCATTGTGGGGATTACAGTTGATGAGATGAAACAGAATGCATATGAATTGTTGAGTGGAAACATGATCTGTGCTGTAAATCTCAACCCAATTCAAATAAAAAGTTTTTTTAAAAGAGAACCTTCAATGTAGAGCTGATACCAAGGACTCAAGTAGAAATCAAGTGTTTTGAGAATGATGAGGGCAACAAAGATACAAATGTGCTTGACACAATGGATGCATGTATGGATTGTGAGAAGAGTTGTACAAGCCCCCAATAAAATGTTTTTTTTAAAGAGAATCTTCTCTCTTCTTTTTTCCTTAAATATGTCAGGATTAGTATAGACATTCATAAACTTTGGGAAGATGACAAAGATGGCCACAATACTTTTGTGGATTCTCCCATCAAGAAGTGCATTTCATCACACTGGACATCCAGATTGGCTTTGTAACTTTCTTTAGCTAACAGCATATGTTATATTGAGTATTTGCTAAGTCTCGGCTTTAAGAGGTCTGGCCTGGCAGAGAGGAAGCATTCAAAAAATATTTATTGAATAAATGACTGCCTGAAAAGGAGTATCAAACTGGACTTGGCAATTTGCAAAATATTTTTACATTCATTGTCTCATAGCAGATGTTCTTATTAATTCCATTGTCCAGATGAAGTAAAGGGGGCTCAGAGACTTGCTAGTAGGTTTCCAGTGCATAAGCAGAGGAGGTAGGAATCAAGGCTTTTGAATTCCAAAGCCCTGGTTTTATAATACCTGGATAGTCATTCATTCAACAGATATTTGTTTTGTGATCATTCTCTGCCAGATCTGTTCTCACAAACCTACCCACCTTCCCTCCATGCCAAAAATTCTGCCGGGATTTCTCTTCCTCTGCTTCCTTGGATACATCTCTCACATTCATTCCCACTGGGAAGTCTTCAGTGGTCCCAGACTGGGTTAGGTGTTTCATCTCTATTCTCACAATTCCCTAGACTTCCCTATGTCATGCATCTATCTTCCCAGCTGGGCTGTGAAAAAACTTGAAGGACCCCTAGAACACTTCTATAATGCCCTTAGGGAGCAGATTCTTGTCACGGATGCAGGGGGCCATTTCACTAATAAGGCCTGGGGTGGACCCCACAGGCAAGATGATAAAGATGCCTTGTATTCATATGAAGGAACATGGACTGTATCCTGCAGGCACCCACGAATCAGGGGCAGAATGTATGCAGCCAGATGTCATCAGGGAAGAGGGGAGAGAGGGTAGAGAATAAGGAGAACAGACAGAGAGGCTGGGGGCCTCCGCACACAGATCGTGAGTGCAATCACAACCATTGGCACGCACATAGAAACCTTCTAGTACAGCACACTGGCGCTCCACTCAGTCCTCTGGGATCTCCACCTTTCATGCGTGTCCTGTCAGTAGGCAGCACCCATGGCTCTTCTTTGGTGAACTGCCTTCAGGCTACTCAAGCAGCCTTGCCCACTAGCACAGACAGGCAGAAATGTCTAGGAGTCTATTAGTAAATATTCGGTTGTTGGAAATGGAAGATTGAAAGCCAGCTCTCTTGCCTTGATTGTAAACAATTTACACTCTAGCATTCTCTGGCAGGATTTCACTAAAAATTCTCTGGAGAACATTTGCCTCAGATCACACTGATGTTTGACTCCTTCACCAAGAATTCTTGCTCTGTTGCCCCTTCTCCTAGAGGCATTTATTAAATAAATCATTTGTGTATGAATATTCATTTCAGAATCTGTTCTGAAGTCAACCTAAGATACACACATGGTACCAATGGGAGTAAAAACTGCGCTTATTCTCCAAAGCAGTGGCTCAAAGAGTACACTAGTCTCTTCACAGCCTTGAGCTGTACCCAGGTACAAGAGACTCTGGCACCTTCATTCTGTGGCCTCACGAGAACTGAACACTCCTAAGAAACTAAAACTTGCTCTTAATCATAGAATAGATAAAACAAAGGAAGAACTGATGAAATCAAAGAGCTGAGTAGAAAATTCCAAAAGGCAGCTGGAGAAACCAAAGCCAAATATTATAATGAATTGTGAAAAGACTTAGAGGTAGAAATCCAAAAGGAAAAAATAGCTAAATATATGTTAAATGGAAAGAACTCAAGAAAAAATTCAAGGATGGTGCAAGATATGGCAAAATAATAATAATAACAATAATATAACAATAAAGGTTCCTGGGAGATAGGGTGGGGGAGGGAAAGGATAAAGGGGAGCTGATATCAAAGAGTTCAAAAGGAAAGGGTTTTTAAACAGATGGTGGTAGCAATTGTAAAATTATGCTTGATTTAACTGAATTATGGATTGTTATAGTATCTGTAAGAGCTCCCAATAAAATGATTATAATTTTTTAATTAAAGAAACAACAAAAAAGAACAATTCAAGTCTCAAGTTGCAATATTAAAAAATTCTATGGGCAAAATAGTGAATAGTGCAGGAAACATCAAAAGAAGATGGGAAGCTGGAAAGAATACACAGAATCACTGTACCAAAAATAACTAGTGATGTAGCGCTGACGAAGAATACAGCTTTCCTCTAGTTCCTAAATGCTTCCTCTCCCCCCACCCCCACCCCCAAAGATCATGATCTGAATTCTACCTTGCAAACCTGGATAGAGCAGAGGATGCACACTGATGCAGTAGGAGCTGGAGGCACAGGGAATCCAGGATGGATGATGCCTTCAGGACCAGGGGTGTGAGTGGCGATACTGGGAGGATAGAGGGAAAGCGGGTTGGAAAGAGGGAACTGATTACAAGGATCTACAGGTGACCTCCTCCCTGGGGGATGGACAACAGAAAAGTGGGTGAAGGGAGACGTTGGACAGGGCATGATATGACAAAATAATGATTTATAAATTATCAAGGGCTCATGAGGGAGGGGGGACTGAGGAGGGAGGGTAAAAAAAAAGAGGATCTGATGCAAAGGGCTTAAGTGGAGAGCAAATGCTTTGAAAATGATGAGGGCAAAGAATGTACAAATGTGCTTTACACAATTGATGTATGTCTGGATTGTGATAAGAGTTGTATGAGCCCGTAATAAAATGTTTTTTAAAAAAGAACTAGTTGGAATTCTACTATTTCAGGAGGTAGCACATGAGCAAGAACCAATGGTGCTGAAGGAAGAAATTCAAACTACGCTGAATTAGCCAAAAACAAGGCTTCAGGAATTGATAAAACACCAATTGAAATGTTTCAACGAGCTAATGAAGCACTGGAAGCACTCACTCATTTATGCCAGGAAATTTGGAAGACAGCTACTTGGCCAAGTGACTTGAAGAGATCCATATTCATACCCATCCCTAATAAAGGTGACCCTACAGAATGCTCAGACTACAGAACAACATCACTGGTATCACATGCCAGTAAACCTGCTGAGACTCATCCAACAATGGTCCCTGCAGTGTATCAACAGACCACATCCGCAAGAGCACGTGGAGCCGAGGCTATCGTTGCTGATGTCAGGTGGCTCTTGACTCAAAGCAGAGAATAGAAAAAGATGTTTGTTTGTGTTTTATTGGCTATGCCAAGGCATTTGACTGTGTGGATCATAACAAACTATGGATAAGCTGGAGAAGAATAAGGATTCAGTGTGCTCATGTGGAACTTGTGCATGGATCAAGAGGCAGTTGTGCCAACAGGTATGAAATCAGGACAGTGGTGTGCGAGGGTTGTATCCTCAAACCATACTTATTCGATCTGTACGCTGAGCCATCACCAGAGAAGCTGGCTCATATGAAGACCACTGGGGCAACAGGATCGGAGGAAGGCTCATTAACGACCTGCGATATGCAGATGACGCAGCCTTGCTTATTGAAACTTGAAGCACTTGCTGATGAAAAACAAGGGCTGCCATTCTGTGATTACAACTCAAAATAAAGAAATCAAAATCGCAGCATCAACTGGACCAATAGGCCACATCATGATACATGGAGAAAAGATTGAAGTTGTCAAGGAGTTTGTCTTGCTTGGATCCACAACCAATGATCATGGAAGCAGCAATCAAGAGATCAAAAGACAAGTTGCATTCGGTAAATCTGCTGCAAAAGTTCTCTTCAGAATATTGAAAAACAAGGATGCTATTTGAGGACCAAAGCGCGCCTGGCCCAAGCCATGGTATTTTCCACTGCATCACATGCATGTGAACGTTCGACACTGTAAAGAGAAGACCAAAGAAGAACTGATGCACTTGAATTGTGGTGCTACAGAAGTGTATTGAAAGAACCATAGACTGCTCAAAGGACTAATTGATCTGTCTTGGAAGAAGTATGGCCAGGCGCTCCTTAGGGTCAAGGATGAAGAGACTTTGTCATACATACTTTGGACTTGTTGCCAAGAGACCAGTCTCTGAAGAAGGACATCATGCTTGGTAAAGTGGAGGGCAGTGAAAAGAGAGACTCTCAATAAGATGGATGGACACAGTGGCTGCAACAATGGGCTCAAGTCTGGCATGGGAACAACCGTGAGAATGGGCTTGGACCAACAGTGTTGCAGCCTGTTGTACGTAAGGTCACGATGGATCGGAACCGACTTGATGGTACCTAGCAACAACAACGTCTGTGCTTCCAACACCCTCCTGCCTGTCTCTACCTTGGCTCTTCCCTCTTTGTCTTGGTCACTGCCCAGCCACTTGCCTGTCTTCCCTATTTGAGCACTTTGAAATGTTCAGTGTCTGGCAGGCTATGCTAAGTGCCCCCAGCTGCTAGCTCTATGAATGGCAGCTCCAGTCTATCCAGAGGCACCTTGGAAGAAAGTCCTGGTGGAGCATGGACACGGGTACAGATAAGAGCTGGAAACACAGGGAATCCAGGACAGGTAAACCCCTCAGGACCAATAATGAGAGTAGCCATACCAGGAGGAGAAGGGGAAGGTGGGAGGGGAGGGGAGAGGAGGAACCGATCACAAGAATCTACATATAACCCCCTCCCAGGGGAACAGACAACAGAAAGGTGGGTGAAGGGAGACAGCGGTCAGTATAAGAAATGAAAAAAATAAAAATTTATAAATTATCAAGCATGAGGGAGGGAGGGAGAGTGGGGGAGGAAAAAAATGAGGAGCCAATACCAAGGGCTCAAGTAGAAAGAAAATGTTTTGAAAATGATGAAGGTAACAAATGTACAAATGGGCTTGACACAATGGATGGATGGATGGATTGTGAGGAGAGCTATATGAGCCCCAATAAAATGATTTTTTAAAAGACATTCCTGGTCATCTATTCCAAAGATCATCCCTGCAGAAGCCAATTCCACTCTGGCATCCAAGGGGGTTGCTATGAATTCAGAGTTGACCACGACTGCTTAAAAAAATTTTTTTAGTTACTTTAATTCAAATCCTCCTTATTGAAAGTCTGTGTCTGTTTGTTAATGTGCGTATGCGCATGTGTTGCTCTTCTTGTGACCCTTGCCTTGACTCCTCTATGCTTACTAACAAGGGCATTCGCACCCCTGTCTGAATTCTATGCTGCTCCGCCACATCGGCATTTAGAGATCAGCTCTACATGCTTCCCTCTTCTAGAAACCCATTTCTGGCCAAATGTATCTGCTGACTAGGATTCACCTACTTCCGATCACCTTGGGGTATGGATCCTGGTGGAGCTAGTGCCTGCATTTGCCGGCTGAGTTCTCCAGCTAGCTAACTGCTGCCAGCGAGAGGCAGCCCCGAGTGGTCCTGAAGGTGAGTGGGTAGTCACTAACCCTCTGTGTGACCTTCAACTCCAAAAGCATCCTACATGGGTTGACGACTCTCTAATGGGCTCAACTCTTAGAGGAAGGGGTGGGCAGGTAGGGATTTGGGAACTGTGGGCTTCAGTGTGTGTTGCTGGGTGCCCTCCCACCCCAAGTTGATCATAGTGTTTTAATGACTCAAAATCATGAATATTAAACCGAGTAAAAGTTGACAGTATTTAAATGAGCATCATTAAGAGACACATAAATTAACAGGGTTTTTAGTTCTTGTGGAACTGCCGTTTCAATGTTAATTAAACAACTGGAGTGCTTGGGCGCTTTTGCAGCAAACTGTCCCCAAAGTGTGCTGCAGAATATCATTATGGGTGGCTGCCTTGCTGTTTAATTATTTCCAAGTTGATTTTTTTGTTGTTGTTCATTGCTGCAGTCGCTTTATGCTTGCTTTGCATTTAGAAAAGGTGATGGGGCTGAACCTTGGAGGAAGCTGCCAGTGTGGTCGCTGTGGTGAGGACCTGGCCTGAGAGCCGCTGGCTCTTGCACTCCGCCCACTGTGGAGAAAGCCCAGGTGGCCCCTTGGCTCGCCTGATGGAATAATCTATGCTAGTCAACCCAGGGTGCCGGGAGGCCCGTTTTCTTAAACCCCCAGCCATGGAGTTCACTCTGAGTCGCCGAGGCTCTACAGAGCAGAGTAGAACTAACTGCCTTTTGGAGTTCCCAAGGCTGTTAAGGGAGCAGAAAGCCTAGTAGATTTGAACTGATGACTTTGCAGTTAGTAGCCCAACGACACCAGTCCCTGCCCGCTACACCACCAATTGCAGAGAATGTCACTCTTAGAAATATAGAGTTGAGCTGGAGTCCTGGAATGAGGAAGGGGGAGGGGAGGGAGGGAGGAGAAGACGCGCATGCTCTGTGGAGGCACAGGAGCCAAGTCTGGAGCTCAGCGACCTTGGGGCATTCTCCTTCCCTCTCTGCTCTCAGGGGCCTGTCTGCAAAATGAGAAGGTTAGACTAGATCATGAGTTCTCAAAGAGAATGGTGTCATTCTCTCAAAGCATAGAAAGTGGTTCTTAGAGATGACAAAAAAACCGTACTCTTTTTTCCGTAGTCATCACAGATACACATAAACTGACATGCAATGTATCTGTGGTGTTAAAATCTCATGGCGAATGGATTAAGGAAAAGTGTTTTTGAAGCTCTCTTGAAAGGAGGCTACGTGAATATAAAGTTGAGAAACGCTGGACTGGGTGACTTCACGAAGCTTTAGCTGTCATGGGACAAGCCCATGGTGAGAAAGTCAGACGTTCTGGGATACAGAAATGGTTTCCATTATTACAGACTTGGCTAGCAGCCCCAAAGTGGCCATGCATTGCCTAGCCATACCTACTTTGAAAAAAAAAATCAGCCATCAAAAATCCCATGGAACAAATTTCTATTCTGACACATGAACTGGAATCAACTTGACACCGATTGGTGGTTCTGGACCTGAACTACCCTGGGCTTTAGGGGCCTCGTCTATTAAGTGAGGCTATGGTAGCTCTCAATGAGTCCTGGTGGTGCCGTCAGTAAGCTAAGGCTGCTAACCGCAAGCTGTGCAGTTCAAATCCATCAGCTGCTCCTCGCGAGAAAGATGAGGCGACATGCTCTTGTGAAGATTCACAGTCTCGAAAATGGTCTAGACGGTCACTCTCAGTTGGAATCGCTCGATGGCCCTGGGTTTTCTTAGTTCTCTGGTGCTGCTAGAACAGCACTACCACAGGGGAGTGGCTTCAACAAACACACTTATTTTCTCACCGTTTCAGAGGCAAGAAGAATGTAGGGGACGATGTTCACTCTGTCATCTGTGGGGAAAGGTCCTTATCTCTTTAGCTTCTCGTGCCTGGTTCCTTGCTAATCTCCACGTGTCCGCGCACTCGTGGCCGGCCTCCTCCTCCATGCCCACGGCTCCTTTATGTGTTTCCTGCTCCCTTCCTTTTCCTCCTTCCTCAAGTCTTTGTTCAAACGCTTTCGCGATGAGGCCTATTTTGACGACCCATTTAAAACCTATTCTGATGTCCTAGGCTGACATCTTTCTAGGAGATTGACAGGTGTTTTCTCCCACAGAGCTTGGTCGGAACTATGAAGATTTTAGTCAGCAGCTAATGACTTGACCAGTGCACCACCAGAGTTGCCCTCTAAGACAGCGGTTCTCACCCTGTGGGACGCGACCCCTTTGGGGGAGTCGAATGACCCTTTCACAGGGGTCGCCTAATATATCCTGCATATCAGACATTTACATGATGATTCATAACAGTAGCAAAATTACAGTTATGAAGTACCAACACAAATAATTTTATGGTTGGGGTCACCACAATATGAGGAATTGTATTAGAGGGTTGCGGCATTAGGAGAGTTGAGAACCACTGCTCTAAGACATTGCTCTTGCCCCCCTCAGCTTTATTATTTTTTCATGTGCAATTTGTTATTGTCTAACCCTTGACTGGAACAGAACAAGAGCACACTATGTAGTTTGAAATCAGGAAAGATGTGTGCCAAGATTGTATCTTCTGACCATACTTATTCAATCTGCATGCTGAGCAACCAGTCAGAGAAACCGGCTTTTATGAAGAAGAATGTGGCATTGGATTGGAACGAAGCGTATTAACAACCTGCGATACGAAGGTGACACAAATTTGCTTATGGAAAGTGAGGAAGACTTGAAGCACTTGCTGAGGAAGATCAAGGTCTGCAGTTCTATGGATTACAACTCAATTTAAAAAAGATAAACATCTTCAAAACTGGTCTGATAGGTCACATCATGATGAATGGAGAAGAGGTCGACGTTGTCGAGACTTGTGTCTCATCTTGGATCCACAATCCAAGTTCATGGAAGCAGCAGTCAAGAGATCAAAAGGCACATTGCAGCAGGTAAATATGCTGCCTAAGACCTTTTTAGAGTGTTTAAAAGTAACCTCAAAGGTTGTTTTGGGGACTAAATTGTGCCTGACCTAAGCCACGTATTTTCAACTGCTTCATATGTGTGTGAAAGTTGGACATTGAATAAAGACCTAAGAAGAACTGATGCATTTGAAGTACGGTGCTAGTGAAGAATATTGAAAGAACCATGGATTGCCAAAAGAATCAACAAATCTATCTCAGAAGAAATAAGTCACGAATGCTTCTTACAGGCATGGGTGGTGAGACTTTGTCTCACATGATTGGGACATGTTGGCAAGAGAGCCCCGTCCCCACAGAAGGACTTCATGCTCGCTGAAGTGGAAGGGCAGTGACAAAGAGGAAAGCCCTCCATGAGATGGACTGACAGTGGCTGCAACCACAGGCTCAAACAAGAACAACTGTATAAATGGCACAGGACAGGCAGCATTTCGTTCTGTTGTACATAGCACCACTTTGAATTGGATCTGACTTGATGGCACCCAGCACCCACAACAACCCCTTTACCGGAATGTCAGCTTCCTAAGGACATGGATTCAAGCCTGTTTCGGTCACTGCTGTAACCCCAGCATCTGGAAGAGAACCTAGCACATAGGAAGCACTCAATATTTATTGAAGAAATAAAGTGAGCGTCTGATAGCCTTCCATGTTGGGTGTTGGAAAAACTGTGAGACCAGGCCACCACTACATCTTGCTGTGATTGATGGGCCTAAGAGCATCAATGCCAAAATCCAGGTTTCATATTGAATCATTCGTATTTCAAGGTTATACTAATCCAGTGTTCCAAAAAGTGGAAAGAGAGACTAACAAAAAGTCCTTGCTTACCCTGATGCCCAGTGCTAAGCTGGTCTGGCTAAAATGAGTGGGGAAACCCATAAGGAGCGGTACTTCGATCAAATGTTTCTGTCAAGATAGTTTAATATTAATTTATTCATTTTATATTCTCCAGATAGATTTATTTAACAGCACATAGCAATGCTCCCAATATATTGCTATGTGGAAGAAGATTAAAAAGGATACAAAATTCTATTTACCTACCTACTTTATCTATCTATCTATCTTACATATAAATTTCTAGGTATAGATACCTACACTAAGGAGTCTTGGTGATGCAATGGTTAAAGGGTTTAGCTATTAACCAAAGACTGTTGGTTCAAACCCACCAGCTGCTATGTGGAAGAAAGATGTGGCATTTGGCTTCTATAAAGATGGACAGACTTGGAAAGCCCGTGAGGCCACTCTACTCTATTGCTATGAGTTAGCATCAACATGATGGTAGTTTTGTTTGTTTGTTGTTGTTGTTGTTATTATCATTGTTATATATACACTGGAATGGAATCCACCAAAATGCTACTTATAGTCTCCTCTAAGTGGTAGGTTTAACAGCGTTCTTCCCTGGTGCCTTTCTTTTCCATTTCTAATAGCTAACTGTGCCAAAGGGACGGCTTGATGAAGAAAGTCTGCCCTTTATAGACTGGGCCTGTGAGACCCAGAGCAGTCAGGGTCCCTGTTCCAGAGCCACCAGTTAGTGCCTGGACGCAAATACAGATCTCTTCCAGTCAATTGGCCACGTAGCTCTCTTCCAGATTTCCTGGCAGAGAGTGCTTGCAGTGCTTCAGCAGCTTGCTGAAACATTTCAATTGGTGTTCCATCAGTTCCTGGAGCCTTGCGTTTTAGCTAATGCTTTCAGTGCGGCTTCAACTTCTTCCTTCGGCTTCTTCGGTCTCGTTTCTTCCTGAAATGGTAGATCGCCCACTATTTCTTTTTGGTACGGTGACTCTTTTCCTCTTCTTTTGATGCTTTCTGCATCATTCAATATTTTGCCCACAGAGTCTGAAGATTGCAACTCGAGACCTGACTTTTTTTTTCTTGAGTTCTTTCCGTTTAAGATTACACTGAGCATGGTCTTCCCTTTCGGTTTTCTACCTCTAGGCCTTTCATATGCCATTATAATACTTGGCTTTGTCTTCTCTGGCTACCTCTTGAAATTTCCTATTGAGTTCATCATTTCTCCCATGTGCTTTAGCAACTCTATGATGAAGAGCAAGATTCAGAGCATTTTCTCAGATCCACTGGAATCTTTTCTTCTTTCCTTTCTTTTTTTCCCCTTAAGATTCTTTCCCTTCTTTTTAATGCCCTCTTGCCTTTCTCATGAGTGATGTCCTCCCACAGCTCCTCGGGTCTTCTCTCGTTAGTGTTTAATGCAGCAAATCTATTCTTGAGACATTCTCAAATTCAAGTAAGATAGACTTAAGATCATATTGTGGTTCTCTTGGACTTGTTTTTAACTTTCTTCAGTTTTAACCTGAATTTACATATGAGGAATTGATGGTCTGCTCTACAATCAGCTCCTGGTCTGGTTTTAGTTGCTGATACTGAGCTGCTCCATTGTGTCTTCGCACAGAGGTAGCCAATTTGATTTAGGCGTATTCCATCTGGAGAAGTCCATGTGTATAGCCACCTTTTATGTTGTTGAAATATGGCATTTCCTATGAAGCACAGAGGAAGGGCCATACGGGCACAGAATAGAAGAGGAACTAGAAGACTAAACCTGACTGACTCAAGCTAGAACGCATCCTCTTCTCAAGCACGATCTCTCTCTCTCTCTCCTCTCTCTCTCTCTCTCTCTCTCTCTCTCTCTCTCTCTCTCTCTCTCTCTCTCTCTCTCTCTCTCTCTCTGGCTGTCATTTTCTCTGTCTTTCTGAAAACCACTTTACAATACTGGGTTCCTCCTTTAATTGAACTGAAAATCAAGTACAGGGATTAAGTCTACCAGCATCTCCTTCTTAGTATATTCTTTTCTTAAGGCAGAGAGTCCATTATTAGCACCATGTGAGTTGACTGGAGCCGGGGGCAGAGGTCTGACTTCAAAACCACCCTGAGCTGTGTTCCACTTACTAATCTTATAATCCTATGCAAAAAAAATCCGTTAATAAATAAGCATAAATCTTGGGATCTGAATTTCTCATCTGAAAAAAACTGAGATAATATCTCCACTGTCATTTGTATTGAAAACATCTGTTAATAGATGTGTCATCCCACTAGAATGTGAGCTACCTTTGGGCAGGAACCATATATAATTATTCTTGTGTTTTCAGTGCATGGCACACAGGATGCACCTTGGCCTAAACTGAACTGTTGGCCTCATTAAAAAAAATTAAACACTGCCATTGAGTTCTTTGTGATGCATAGTGACCCTCTATAGCAGCGGTGCTCAACCTGTGGGTTGCGAGCCCTTTGGGGGTCAAATGACCCTTTCACAGGGGTCACCCAATTCATCACAGTACCAGAATTACAGTTATGAAGTAGCAATGAAATAATTTTACAGTTGGGGGGTCGCCACAACATGAGGAGCTGTATGAAAGGGTCACAGCATGAGGGAGGTTAAGAACCGCTGTTCTATAGGGTTTTAGAACTTCACGCATCTGTAAGGGAGCAGGCAGCTTCATGTTTCTCCTGAGGAGTGGCTGGTGGGTTTGACTGGCCAACCTTCCAGTTAGCAGCCCAATGCTTACCCAACAACCCCTTCAGGGTCTTAATGAACAAATAAAATAGAGCATGTAAAGTGCCACTACCTAGTAATAAACACATTGCCACTGTGTCAATTCCAACTTAAAACAACCCGATATAAAATCTAGTAGTAGTGATCAATTGCCTGTGACCGGAGGAATAAAAAAAAAAAGCCTTAGGGAGAATTTTAATTTAAAGTGAACCTTGAAAGGGAGTTTGAGGAGGGTCAAAGAGAAAAGTTTCTTAATGGTGCCGGGCTATCAGAAAGAATAGAATCTGGAGTCTTAGCGACTTACCTTAAAACAAGCAGTCATCTAAGTGAAGTGTCAGTTACGTCCACCCAGAAGAAGTGCACCTTCCTGTGTGATCCAAGGATTGTAAATAATAAAATCCAAGATCGGAGGAGGGAACACTATTAGAGCTTAAATCTTAAGTACAAGGTTTCCAGAAGGCTGTGGACAACAGTGAAAGCCTAAAACCCATTTGCAGCATCTCCACGTGGTTTTAACCTCTGGTGAGTCCCCTCAGACCACTGACCAGGGGTGTGAGTAGCTTTGCTACCAGACAGAGCGTAGTTCAATTAAAATGTAATGCCTCCTCCCTTTTGGCCCATTTTAAATGTCTTCTAGTTTTTATTATTTTCTGTCTTCTTTTTTCTTCAGGTTTTTCTCTGTTATTGTTGTTGGGTTTGGGTTTGGGTTTTTATATGTTTTTCTTTGGATTAAATCCAGGATAAGTAAAATCTATAGAAACAGTAACTGGATTAAAAGTTTTTATTAGGAATTTGCCGGGAAGATTGGGGTGGGAGGGGTTAGAAGTTATTACTATTAAGGTACAAGAAAAAAGAAAATGTCCTAAAATTGATTTTGCTAATAATTGCACAACTCTTTGTAATATGCTTAAACCACTGAATTGTACGCTATGTCAATAAACTGTTAAAATTAAATAGATTTTTTTGATCACAATGAAATTTCAACAATAAAGCATTCTTTGTTTAATAAAAAGAAAGAAAGAAAAGCATCTTCAGTGAATGCGCTGAGAACCAGGCTGGGAGAGTCCCTCTCTGTGAGCCCTTCATTAGCTCTTCTCATGCCTAGACTCACCCGCACACCTCTCCCGGGCACACTGTGCTTTCTCAAGACCCTCTTCTTCTTTCGGCACATTACATTCTCCCTCCATCACCCAGATAATTCGTTTTCAAGAACTAAGGGCTGGTTCAAGAATCACCTCTCCCAGGAAACCTTCCCTAAGCCCTGCTCCTGCAGGAGCCTCTTCTGAAAAACTGAAACTGCGCTACCCCGTTTTATCACACTCTGTGCTCATTGCTGCCTATGTGTCCATCTTCTCACCTGGTCTGAGCATGGCTTCAGGGCCAAGCCTAGTTCTGAATCATCACTACACACCCAATGCCAAGCACAGGGCTGGCACAGAAAAGTATTTGCTATAGAGATGACAAGCCATCCAGGTGGGGATGACAAATTCACTTTTACACAAATAACTGTCAGTAGTAGTCACCTAGACTAAGTCAACAGGCTTGAACCAAGCTAGCCCCTTCCTCCCCTTCCCTCTACCAATCAGTCATCATCCACCATCTGCATCATTGTCTAATAAGACCTGTTCTCACTCCAGTCCTTTCACTTGGAAAAAAAATATCTCTGTGCCTTACTTCTCTTCTTACCAAGTAATTTCTCTTCACTTTTCTAGTCTCAGCTTCAATGTTATTCCCTCTAATAAGCGTTCTCTGGTCCCCTTCCGACTTAGACCTTCCCTGAGTCTCTCTCTTCAGCCACTAAGCATTTAACAGGTAAAAAGATGTTCTGGCAGGCAGAGGTAGCACTATTAGGCGGTAACTGTGCTCAGTAGGGTCTGCCCTATTCTGGCTCTTTTCACACTTGCAGGCAGCTCTAAGTAGACCCCAGCAGGTCTGTGTGAGATTTGCCAGATCACAGGAGCTGCCCGAGTGACAGTGGCTTCCTCCTGACCTTCTGCCTCTGCACATTTCTCGTGACTCACTGATGGAAAACATCCACCCTTCTGGGCCTCTTCCTTATTCCATCACTTTAATAGATTAAGAACAGATTGGAAAGCAGGAAACATTGTCTCCTGGGCCCCAGCACCCACATTCCAACTCAATTACAGGATTTGTTTTTCGGGTCTGGCCAGACGCAGAGGCAGCTGGGATGCAGCAGAAAGAACAAGAGAAAGAGTTTAGCTCAAGAGGCCAGAGAAGGCAATTCAGATCTCAGCTCAGTCACTGCCCAGTGGCCTCAAGAAACCCCATTCACCTATCTAAACCACCTTGCATCTGTCTAGAAAATGGGTTACAACCATGGGACACCATTCCCAAAGTTGGGGGACATGTCAAATGATGACGGGTCTATGCTAGAGCTTTTCAAACTATCAAGTCCCAGACCATATAATGATCTAGAAATCGATGATTGCCAAATCTCTCTGGTAGAGCTGATATGGAAATGGTCCTCCCACCCATCTAATAGCCTAGCTCAAGGAAATCCCTGAATCCCTTGAGGTCAGGTCTTCATTTCCTAATCCTTACAGCACTTAATACAACCACCTATGGATCTTTATTCATATGGTCAGTTCTTTGTTGTTATTGCTGCTGCTGCTGCTGTTATTTTCAGTTGATAGCCAAAGTGTTGTCCTGGAAAAAAACATTTGTCTGGATGGGAGCTGGGAGGCATAATTTTTTCTTGACTGCACCACTTGATTGTTTGCCAATTTCATCTTTTCTGTGGCTTGCAGGTTCCCGTGTATAAAATGAGGGGATGGAGCAATGAATTAATCCCTTTCTTGATAACTATCTTAGTGCTGCAATTATGCCATACCACCAGTGGGTGGCTTTAACCAACAGAAATCTTTCCTTTCCAAGTTTAAGAGGTTAGGAGTTCAAACTCAGAGCACTTACTGTGGAGGAAGCTCCTCATATCCTTTAAACATCTGTGGGAGTGAAATTCCTTGGAAATATGCATGTGTCTTTCCATCAGTCTTCCCCTGGATCTAGGAGGTTCTCAGCACAGGACTCTCGGCCCAGAGAAAATATTCCACTCTTAGCTCCTCTTTCTTGGTAGGACTGGGGCACTTTTGAGCTCTGATCACTTGTTCAATCTCTTTTATATCTCAAGATGTCACTTTGAGGACGAAGGTGTACCTGACTCAAGCCATGGTATTATCAATCACCTCGAATGCATACATAAAGAAGACCAAAGAATCAGTGCCATTGCATTATGGTGTCGATGAAGAATATGAACTGCCAGAAGAACTAGCAAATGTCTTGAAGGAAGTGTAACCACATGCTCCTTAGAAGTGAGGACGTCAAGACTTCATCTCCCATACTTAGATCTGTTATCAGGAGGACAAGGACATTATGATGGATAAAGTGGAGGGTGAGCAAAAAGCAGAAAGCTCCTCAACAAGATGAAGTGACACACTGGCTGCACCAATGGGCTCAAACAGATACAAGGCTGTGGAGTTGGTGCGAGCCTGGGCAGCGTTTCCCTCCCTTGTGTATGGAGTCACTGTGAGGAGGAGCGGGCTCCAAGGCACCTACCAGCGACAATGTATCTCCACAGAGAGGGAGGGACTCAGAATGAAACCTAAACCTGGACACTGTGTACTAACTGCCTCTAATCCAGCCTCATTAACATCCTAAAAACACCCACTGACATCCAGTTGATTCAGACTAACAGAGGATAGCTACATCAGATCACAAAATAGAAGCTACTTGAATGATACTGAGAATCATGGCCTACCCAAATTGACACATATTTTCAGAGGACACAATTCAATCTGTAACAATAAGCTCTTAGGGTGGTGATTAGAATCGATGTAAACCTTCTACAAGCCTTTAAGCTCTATGTAACTATAAACTGTCAAGCATATTAATAGTTCACTTATCATAGTGGCTTAGTAGAGGTATATATTCTACCAAATATAAGAGTGATAAAGTAGGAGAACATTCCAGCTCGATGATGGTGTCCTCCTCTTCTGTAAAAAGAATCGCACATCCTCCTTGGATCATTGCTGCTGAGCTCTTTATGGTCTATGCTATTGAAAGTTCTCCCTTCTCTACTGCAGTTAGCTGCTCTCCAGGTTAAGCCATTCTCATTTTCTGCTCTCAGTTGGAAAGGAGGAAAAGGTTGTCTTAGTCTTTAAGAAAACTTTCACCCAATCTAAGACCATTCATAAGACACACTGAACCTTCCTGCTAATGTGCCATCTGAAGAGAGTAAACTGTAGGCAGGTGATGCCCCTGGCTGTGGATAGGCAGGTCAGAGGTGCGTGTGAAAAGTTCAACTGAGTTTCATAGTAAGTTTGCTAGACATACAGTCTGGAGTTCAACAGAGTACTCTGTGTGGAGGATAGTGGCTCCAGAGACCTCCAGATAAAAATGGCAGCCAACGCCATGGCATAGTTTCAGTCTCATAAAACTACTCTCCATTTCCTGACCAACCAACCCACCTTCCTTCCTCCCTGACTCTGCTTCTACTGCTCTTTCTTCCTAGAATGTCCCCTCTCCCTTATCCACTCACGAAATACCTATGCATCAAATTGCTAGAGAGATTTCATCCATCCATCAACAAAGTATTGTAAGGCAGTTTCTGGGTCTGAGACACTTCAAAGGGTGCCTTGTAAGCACTATCCTGCTTGGTCCTCTCACAACATCACTGTAAAATATGCATCACTATGCTCATTTTACAGTAACAAATTAAGTACCTAGTCCAAAGTCACACACAGCTACATAGTGGTAACTGGAATTTGCCAGCTAACAGTTCCACAGATTATATTGTTGCAAGACTCTGTCAGCTACTCCAACAGCAAGAGGTGTGTGGCAAAGAAAGACACACTAGCCTCTAATTATGACAGTCAGACTCTGAGAGCAGTCTTAATCACACTGGCTGGGGGTTATGTTGGCTGGTCCTTTGCTTCAGGTTTCCTGGGGCCAGCCTCCCTGTGAAACTGTCCATGGTGCTGACAGGACATTAATACTGAAAGCTTGAAGCGTTTCTACCCATAGCCAGTAGGCAGATTTGTCAGATATGTGGCCTCACAATTTCTGAAACCTATTTACTCTTTCTGACCTCTGTCCTTGTCTCCTCTGTCAGAAACCGCCTCGTGAATACTTGGTGAATTTCTCCTAATTCTTTCAGAAGTGTTTTTCCATCTGTGAGCTATAGGGCAACTTCAATGAAATGAATACATGTGTAACTAAATGCATTAAAGGAGGAAGAAGGCAAGAGTAGTATTGGCTCCAATTTTTCCAAGAAACTCAACAAACCCCAAACATAAGAGAAGTGAAGACAACTATGCCAAGACATATCATAGTAAAATCAGTCAAAGCCAATGATAAAAGAAGACTTCAAAACAGTCTGAGGGAAAAAAAAAAAAAAGAAACACCATGTACACAAGAACAAAGGTAAGGCCAAAAGCAGATTTGCCAAGAACAATACAGTTCTGCCAGAAAACAGAATAGCAGCACCTTTACAGTAGCAAAAGAAAAATCTGTCCACCTAAAATTCTATACCCAGTGAAAATAGCTTTCCAAAGTAAGAACTGAAACCACTTTTCAGCCATAGGAGCACAAGAGCTAGGAGAAGGAGTCACCAGCTGAACGGTCCTGTAAGAATGCCCCATGGAGCCCTGCAGTGAGAAGGGGGGTGGGGGAGGGGGCACGATCAGGTAATGGAAATAACATGGCTACAGTCTTCATGCTTGTTAAATTAGTATTTAATTTTCTTTCGTAAATAATTTACTGTTTAAACAAAAGTAATAGCAATGTATTACAGGGTTTATAAGTCTGAGTAAAAGAAATGACAAAAATAACATAAAGGCCAAGCCGAAAGAAGTAACTTATGGTAAGATTCATCATCTCTGTGAAGGGTTATCTGATCACTTGAAGGAGACTGGGATAGGTTAAAGATATGTTTCATAAAAGGGCATTCATGGCTCAGTGACACAACCCTCTCCGTTGATGTAGGAGACCCAGGTCCAAGTGCACCTCATGTGCAGCCACCACCTGTCTGTCAGTGAAGGCATGTGTGTTGCTGTGATGCTGAACAGGTTTCTGGAGATCTTCCAGATGAAGATGGACTCAGAAGACAGGCCTGGCGATCTAGTCCCTAAAATCCTAAAATCTAGTGAAGATCCCATGGCTCACACTAGCTGATCATGGGAATGATGCAGGACCACACAGCGATTGCTTTGGTTGTGCGTGGGGACCCTATTCGTCGGGGACTGACTGGACAGCAGCCCAATCAGTAACATAAACCATAGAGCAGCCACTGAAAACATCCACCAAAACTAGTGACCCCAACAAAGAGTCATAAAACCCACTCGATTCCCCAAAAGAGGATCGCCTGAAGCCTAACCATATCAGTAATCACCTTAAAGGTAAAGGCACCCTGCCTCGTATGCCCATTGAAAGGAACATCTGAATAGCACTCATCCTCACATTGGGGTGTGGTCATCCTCTGAGGCTATGTCCCAGTTAATTGTCTCTTACCATAGATTAGGAAACTGAGGAGAGATTACTTGCTCAGGTCAACAGCAAGCTAGCAAGTGAATCCCCAATCTTCTTTGTCCCAAATGGAAGCTGTTTCCCCCAAGCCCTGATACAACAGACTCCTCCCTTTAGAAACCTATTTATTCCCACATACCCCCACTCTTCTTTCTCTCTCTCTCTCTCTCAAACGAAAAAATACAATTTGGCATGAATTAATGATGAGCCTGCCTGGCCAATTACCAGGACTAAGTGCTCTCCCGCTGGGAACGGCTCCCACAAAGCACTAAGTGATGTTGGCCGGGCTGAGGGGCCCCACCCAGCCAGGCCTAGAGCCCTCCTGGGTCCAGGCTTAGAGGAAGCAGCTTCCCAATTAGCTCTTGCCAGACAGACTGGCTTCTTTGCACCGCAAATTGGGTTACAGAGCTCTCCTCCAGCTGGCCTCCTTATCTGGTCCCACCCGGCCCAGATTTTAAAAGGGGGGGGGGGGCGAGGATGGGGAGCGAATCAACTCTGAGGCTGAGACTGCAGGTTCAAGCATCCATGGAGGGAAGTCTGTGCAGGCCCAGGCTCTATCCCATTCCATAAAGTCATAAGATGTGCCTTATATGTCTTAAACAGTGCCTAAGGGGGGGGGGGGCGAATATCCTATCTTTACAGCCTGCCCACAGCCACACCCCATTAACAAGGCTGAGAGTGAGGACAGCCCTCGTGCCAGCAGGCTGAGCTTTGCTGGTCCTTCTCTACTTCCAAGGCAACTCAGAACGCCACTGGCACCTAGAGAGAAACCCTGAGAGCGGAGCCTGGTCCCTCATTACACCTCGCCTTGCCTCTTTTCTGGGCCAACCTGGGGTTGTAGTCCTGTCAGTGTGGTCCTAGGAGGGGAGCTTGGCCTGCTGTGCTGCTCCCTCTAGTGGGGACTGTCAGGGTACAAGGCTGTGTTTTCCCCCTCGGAGAAAGGAAAAGGCCTGGCAGACAGTTTCAGAGACATTGTCTCTCACTTGATCCTCATAACTCCATGGGTAGGTTACTAGAGCTCATGGATCCCACTTTAGAGACCAGGAGACAGACTAGAGAGGTGAGTGGAAAGCTCAGAACCCACGTACAGCAGGGCTGGTCTCTCTTTACCCAGGGAAGTGTGCTATTTCCTGCGCAAGCCTTGAGGTTGGAGGTGTCTTCTAACACTCTCACCCTTATACCTCACCTTCCATTCACCTGAGGCCATTCCAGGCAGGAGGAGTCATAAAGAAATGCAGCTTCACAGGGTGCATTCCGGAGATTGCTTAATAAGCCTATGGCTGGAGCCTGGGGCTAGGAGGTGACAGGCCAATCGTGAGGCTTCCGGTTTGCTAGGCTGCCCAGGTCAGAGCTTTGTCAGGGTGTGCTCCCTGCAGGAGAGTGGCTGCAGTCCCACAGGCAGCTGGGTTGATAGCCAAATGCTCTTAAATCTGTCAGGGAGCAGAGCAGAGACAGGGCCACTGAGGAGTTAGCAGCTGCTGATGTTGGCAGGTGTCTGCTGGGAGAATTCCACTGAGAACCCTTCCCATCCCCAAGAGGTCAAAAGGCCCTGTTGGACCTCTTTGGTGGGGGCCCTGAGATCACACTGTCATTCATAATTCACTCAGCCCACATTCAGCTCCAGTCTGAGCCAGACTCAGCGCTAAGCCCCAGGGAAACAGGGACAAAAAGTCATGGCTCCTGCCCTTGATGATCCAGGCGAAGGAGCCAGAAGGGGAGCAGAGCAGGTGTTGCAGTGCACTGGACTAAGGGCTTGGGGAGCGCGGGCAGCAAAGATTCCAAAGAGTGGGTAACACAAAATGCCGGGAAGGGGCACTGAGGAGCAGGGACATGAGACGGGACTGTATGCTGGAAGTACAGGGTAGCTTTCAGACCACCCAAAACAACAGCAGCAGTTATGTCAGCGCAGGGTTTCCTTCACGTTTTAGCAAGGGGGAAACCGAGCCCCTGAAGGTGAGGTTACAGTTTCTAGGCCATCCAATAACACCCTGCTCCAAGTCCATCCCTTTAGCCATCATTGTGGCTGAGGAACGGGGACTGTCCCCTGAAGGTCAGGTTGGGGTTTTAGAAAAGATCGCTTTGTCAAACAGATGACCTGAACAGATGCCTGGGGCAGGACTCAATCCAAGAGATTCAGAGGAAGCCGGATTGACTGGACTGACTGGCAGGAGACATTGCTTTGTATCTCGCTTTACAAAGCTGCAAGTGTAATGTATCCAAGAGGAATTACTGAGAGCCAGATGGAGGGTGCGCTTAATAGTGGGACAGGAGGAAGGTGAAAAGAAATAGAGGAAATAAGTAAGAGCCAAAAGCTATTTTTACAGGTATAGTTACAGGTAGGTATATATGTAAATATGTTAATTTTTAATGAAAGGGATAGAGGCCAGTGTACATATATTTATATGTTAAGTATTAAGATAGCAGATGGACTTTGAGCCTCTACTCAACGTCTCCCTAAACACAAGAACACGTTGTTCTAATAACCTGGCACTCTGTGATGCTCACCTTCCTGACACAATCCCTGAAGACAAAATGGGTGCATAAGCAAATGTGAAGAGAACCGATGGTTCCTGGCTATCAGAGATACAGCGTTTGGGGTCTTAAAAGCTTGAAGTTCAACAAGTAGCCATCTAGCAGGGAAGCAAATAAACCCACATGGGAGAAACACACCAGCCTGTGTGATCACGAAGTGTCGACGGGATCAATTATCAAAAGATCCAAACAAACAATTATATTGATGTGAAACAGGGAGGCTGGAGTGGAGACCCAAAGTCCATCTGTAGACAATTGGACATCTCCCACAGAAAGGCTACAAGGAAGGGACGATTCAACCAGGGTGCAATATAGCACTGATGAATCACACATCATTCCTCCAGTTCCTAAATGCTTCCTGCCCCCAATACCATGACTCAGTTCTACCTTACAAATCCAGCTAAACCGGAGTACACACATTGGTACAGATAAGAGCTCTTGACAGCTGGAATTCAGGACAGATAAACCCCTCAGGAACAGTCGTGGGAGTAGCGATGTCATGAGGGTCGGGGGATGGTGGGGACAGGAAGAAAGGGGGAGAAATGGGGAAACCCATCACAAGTTTGGATATATAGCCCCCCCAGGGGGACGAATAACAGAAATGTGGGTGAAGGAAGACCAAGGACAGTGTAAGACATGAAATAACAGTAATAATATATAATTGATCAAGGATTCATGAGGGTGGAAGGGTGGAGGATGGAGGGGGTGGGGGGGAAGAGAAGCTGATACCAAAGGCTGAAGTAGGAAGAAACTGTTTTGGAAATATTGATGGCAACATATGTACAAGTATACTTAATGCAATTGAATGATGGACTGTTATAAAATTTGCAAAGCTCTGCTGGGTATCCTCTTCTGCAGGACAGATGTGAGGATTGACTCCATTTAGCTCCTGGTACAGAGTCCTGGGACCCAGTAAACATGGCATTGACTGTGCAGAAGGGTTTGCAGTAGTTTTATTTCTACGAGGCGCAATGAGTGAGGAAGTGAATGGGGAGTGAATGAAGAAATGCATGAGGGAGCAGAGGGCCTGTGCCCCCAGCAGGCAGTATGAGAACCTCTGTGCCTGCAGGACATTCCACGGCGAGCAGCTGCTGGGAGCACTCACTTCATGGTGTGTGTTGTCAGAGAGGCCTTGGGAAGGGTGAATCTCAGGGATGGCCTGAGGGCTCAGAGTCAGGCTGCAGATGGAGCTGAGGATCCAGCTGCCCCTCCTTGAAAGATCTCGTCTGCATTCTTCTGACTGGTGTCTGGAACTTGTAAAAGGTTAGGTGCTCTCCAGTCAGCCTCCCACTCGTGGGGACCTCCCAGTCTACCCAGTCTGTGCCACCTCCACCATCTGCCGCAGATGGGACCATAGTCTGCCATAGCGTTCCCACGGACTGAGTTTCAGAAGTAGCTCACAGGCCTCTCTTAGTCCAGAAGCTTTACTGCAACCTGCCCAGCATCAGAGTAACTTCCAAGCTCCAAGTGAAAGATGAGAGGCAGCTGCACCTGAGGTGCACTGGCCAGGAATTGAACCCAGGGCCCCACAGAAGCAAGAATTCTACCACTGAACTACTAATGTTCCCTGGGGTCTGGAGACAGAGGGCTGCTACGTCCACCCCTGACTCTCAGGAGACCCCTTCACTGGAGAGTCCGGGCCCGGCAGCTCCATCCTCAACTTCACCAACAGCTAGACGTCAGAAGACATGTGAGCAGTGAAAGAAAGATCTGAGAGTGGACGGATATCACCTAGTCACCCACCACAGGAGTCTGGTAGCAGAGTGGGTTACATGTTGGACTCCGAACCCCAAGGTCAGCAGTTTGAAACCACCAGCCTCCCCGTAAAGAGTGACCGTCTTAGAAAGCAACAGGGGCAGTTCTCCCCTGTCCGAGAGAGTCGGCATGGACTCGATGGCAGTGGCCGTTTTCAGCAGGGCCGAGGAGAACTCCCATAGAGTTGCCAAGGCTATAAACCTTACAGAAGCAGATGTCACCTGGACTCATCAGCAATGGGTTTGGGTGTGGGGCATGTTGCCTTTTTAAAAGCCGTTATTTTTCATGGATGCAGACGGTCCAATCAAACATAAAGACCAGATTTTACTTCAATTCCTTCCAGTCATTTTATATTACAAGTACCCCGTCTTTTCTTTTACAGTAGTCCCCCCTTATCTGAAGTTTCCCTTTCCCAAGGGTCAGCTCCTGATGGTCAACTGTAGTTCAAAATACGGAAGGGTATGAAAAAGGTCACGGTCAGAAATTCCATGATTTTTTCATTCCATTTTGAACAAAAATATTTGAAAGCTCCTCATATTGAAATTGCATGTTATTCTGAACAGCGTGACAAAATCCCTTGCCCTCCCTCTCTGACGCAAAGGCTTGCTCCTGCTCTCCTCCCGAGGCTCCAGCAGGGAGAACACAGTTGAGTGTGAGGCTGTGCCACACCCTGCCAGCATCCGACAGATGGACGCTGTCAGACTGGAGCACCCTGGGGACCTGCCAAACGTCTGTATAGGACAAATATATAGTAGACAAGTTAAGGGTTTTTTTTAAATATTGCTACAAAATCATAGAAAACTTTATTCAACAAAAACATCAAACTGGGAAGCCATTGTTTCCCGACATATCTGCCATCTAGATCTATCCATACACTGCTGAAGGTGGTTCCCACCTCTCTAACCCTTCCCTGCAAAGACAGAAGCAGCCTTCTGAGCACTTCCATTTACAACACTTCAAAACAACAATCTGGGTATCCTCGAGGGGCTCAAGATGTGTTCCTTTTACAAGTTCTCGGAGTTTTGAGAACAGAAAGAAGTCTGAAGGGGCAAGGTTAGGGCTGCAGGATGGACAGGATATGGTTTCCTAGTGAAATTCTCTAAGGACAGCCCTGCTGTCTTCAAAGAGCAAGTGCATTATCATGATTTTTAAAAAGAACATCGTAGGTGCGACTCCCCTGGCCTTTTTCTCACCAATGCAGATTTTGTTTATTTTTTTTTTTAGTTTCTTACAATTTCTTCCTAAGAAGCCCCCATGATTGTTCTGTGTCCTTGGAGGCCATCTATCAAGATGTCCCCATTGAAAGTCCCCCCAAAAACAGTCACCATAACTTTCTGAACTGACCCCTCTGCCTTGCATTTGACTGGCCAAACAGATCCCCTTGGGAGCCACTGTTTTGATTGGACTTTTGTTAAGGAAATCTAGCAAGACAAAGACAATGTATACTGAGAAAACCTGTCTGCAGCCATCCACTGACCGCAGAGACATGTTGAAACATGTTCTGTTTGGAATAAACCTATGCCTGTACGAACTGGGACCCTGGTAGCAATAGAAACACTATTGTAAAATATACTTACTCTGGTCCATAGCGTTCACGGCCATCCTAGGTTTCAGGAAGCTGTTAGGGTGTCAGAATGTATCTCTTGCACATATGGGCGTTGGGGGACTACTGTATTTAGAATTGTCTTCTTTGGGCAGAATTGTTGCCTTAGGGCGTAATCTCAGAAGTAGAAATATCAGGTCAAAGAATACAGATGAACCCATTTAAGGTTTTTGATCATTAAAAAAAAACAAAACCATTGCTGTCTGGTTGAATCTGACTTATATCAACCCTATAGGACAGACCACCAATGCTCCATAGCATTTGCAAGGCTGTACTATTGATGAGTGCACATTGCCTCATCTTTCTCCTGCAGAACAACTGGTGAAATTGAACCCCTGACCAAATGCTTGCTCATTGCACCACCAGGGTCCCCTCAGGCTTGCTCATTGCACCAACAGGGTCCCCTAAAGCTTTGGCTGCCTGCTGCCAAACAGCTTTCTCATGAGACCTTTGTACTTCCACATCCACCAGCGGTGTCTCCAAGCCTGCGTTTACGTCTTGCTCCCTAAAATCCCCTTGCCTTGCCTCTGTGTCCTCGTCCGGGAGGTGGAGCTAGTGACCCTGCCTGCCAACCACATGGGGATGAAAGGAACTCCAAGAGCCCACGAGAGACAAGACCCCACCGTAGTAGCTCCATCCAGAGCAAACCCCACACACTGCCTTGGAGTCTGTTCTGACTCCTCCGTACCCAGCGAGGTCACCCCAGGGGTGACAGAGTAGGCTGAGAACCTTTGGTGCCAGGCTGCTGACCTTCAAAGCCTAGATCTGCCACTCAACCGCTGTGTGATCTTGAGAAAGTTGCTTAATCCCTCTGCCCCTGCCTTCCCTCAGATGCAAAGCAAGAGTGGTGCACAGAAGAGCCATCTCTTGGGGTTGTGGAGGAGGCCTGAAGAAGTTATTTTTTGCAGAAAACACAGACGAGCTGGGGTGGTGATGACGGGTGGTGGCTGATGGGGAAGCCAGCACTGTAAGAAACCTTCAGCATGCCTTCATTCCTTCCCACAGGGGCTACTGGAGGGAGGGGGGCACAGCCAGGTGTGCAAAAGGGGATCTAGCTCTAAGGGCAGTCCCCATCTCTCCCTTCCTGCAGCCTCTGCAGTGCAGGGGGTGGGGGTGGCGGGGGACCGTCCCTCTTGCCCCCTCCTGGCCCGCCCTCTGGCTGCTGTGGCCTGATCTTATCCCTTTTTCATCAGGCTGACTAACTGACCGGAAAATGCAAACGCATCCCTAAAGCAGTGCAACTGCCCTGCCCCCCAGCCTTCCGGGAAACCGGCCCCAGCAGCACTTAATTCTTTATTGAAAACCATTAACTGGATTTCAGTTCTCCGAGCCCCGGTTTCAAATTACCCACAGGAAACAGCAGACTCAAGGGCAACTCATCTCTAAGAGACAGGGCTTCAGGACCCTGACTGTGGGACTTGTGTTTTTGGAGAGACTATAACCGCAGCAGCAATAATGAGGGCTCAAAGCAGCAATCCCTGCACCCCACGGGGTGCATTCAGGCCCACAAAGCCCCATGGGGCGCAGGGATTGACAGGGTGTGTGAGTTGGAACCCACCTTGGGACAGGTTATTTGGTTTGGTTTCGTGATCCATGAAAAAGCGTGTGGCCTCGTCGGGGTCACACAAGCAGGCAGGGCTGGGGCCTGGCTCCAGATTTCCAAACTATTAGGGGCCAGGCTGCTAACCCAAAAGTTAGAGGTCAAAAGGTTAGAACTCAGCTGCCCTCGGTCTGCTTTTATCCCCTCCTATCCCCATGGGCTGGGGAGTCTCCAGGACTCTCTTGCCAGAGCACTTCATAGACCCACCCAGAAAATGCCCTCCCCCCCCCCCCCAGCAGCTCTCAGGCCTGACCTAGAGGAAAAAAACAAGCTCACGACAATGAAGTGGATGCCAACTCATAACAACCCTATAGGACCAGGTAGAACTGCCTATGAGTTTCTGAGACTGTAACTTGTTACAGAAGTACAAAGCCCTTGCTCCCTTGGATTGGCTGATGGTTTCAAACCGCTGACCTTGTGGTCCACAGCCCAACATGTCACTGCTATGCCCCTGGGCTCCTTTGACAGAGGGAAGGGGAGAAGAGAGAGAGAGAGACTTCAAAAGTACTAAAGAGCCCTGACTCACACTCACTCATGCCACAAAGTCGATTCCTATTCACAGTGAGCCCCGGGATATAGAGAGTCTCACCAACAAAAGATTCCCACACCACTCGTTTTTGTTTTGGTGATTGTATAAGTGTTTGGTTTCTGAGGTGGTTTACCTGGGTTCTTGCTTGGCAATGCTGAAAGAATTCATGCAGCAGAAGCACTTTTGTGACCCAAGTAACGTTTATGAGGGAAGGGCAGTTTCAGGTATTACAGTCTCAGGAAGTACACGCTGTCCCTGGAAAGTGTGCAAGGCCTCATGACAGGCTCGTGGGCAGGTTCACGACTGAAGATGACCACTCCAGCCACTTAAGGGGAGCGCGTAAACCATGTGCAATGAATGCCGGGACAGGAACGTGAAGCCAAGCAAGTAGAACCAAGAACAGGAAGTTGCAAGAGGCCAAGAGAATGAGACCCCAAGAGGGCCTGCAGGCACCTAAGCGCCATACACGTGGGAGAGTCCCACCCTCTGCCTGTAGAGCACACCTGAAAGAAAGAGCTGGCTGCCCTCAGTCTGCCTTTATCCCTTCCTATCCCCACTGGTTGGGGAGGCGTGGTTGAGGATATTGGACCATCTTATTGGCTGAGTTTAGGTGAACCTCTGTGATGTCATGTGCCTAACGTTGTGTATGGATCCAGGTTTCCCTTCACCTGGGCCCAGGTGGCTTGTGATTTTGGTCTGATCGTGTTCAGTTCTGGATTTTCTCATAGGTGTCTAATTAATGTGCCTGATTTCTTTCCAACCCCTTTATTGCAGCATGGATAGTCATTTTCATTTAGCATAGGCATTCGGTGGAGACAACCCCCTTTCGTCCCTATCTATGTTTCATAAGAAGTCCCTGGGTAGTACAAATTATTAGGTGCCAGGCTGCCAACCAAAAGGTTAGAAGTTCAAGTCTACTCTGAGGCACCTTGGAAGAAAGGCCTAGTGGTTGACCTTAGGAAAATCCTGTGGAATACAGTTCTACTCTCATACACACGGAGTCACCATGGAATTAACTCATTCACCACCATTTGTTTGTTTGTTTGTGGACACCCATGTATCTGGTGACATTGTGAGCTAGAAGCTGGGCTGCTAACACAGTTGATGGTTCAAACCCACCAGCTGCTCCACAAAATAAATAGGAGGCTGCCTGTCCCCAGAAAGATTTACTATCTCAGAAGCTCTATTTAAGGTTGCTGTGAGTCAGATTGACTCGATGGCAACGGATTTGGCTGGGGGGAGGGGGTTTTATATACCAGACCCTGAATTCTCCAAGCACTCCTCTGACTGCGAGCAAAGAGAGGCTCAGAGAGTTGCTATATACCTCACTCATGACGACAGAACAGTGTCAGTATTTGAACCCAGTCCAACCTGTTTCCATGACTCCCATGGCTTTTCTGTTACCATCAGAGTCAGAGTTAGGTAAAGCATGGGTGAGACCTGCCCAGGTGGGAAAGGTAGCGGAGAATGTTCCATGCGGAAGCCATACACAGGCTGCGTCCAGGAAGCATGAAGGGACCCTGCGTGTTAAAGCAGGTCCGGAGTTGCTGAAGCATCTGGATTAACCCCGGAGAGTAGTACCAAGGAGCATTGCCAAGGGGTTTCCAAGCCTCATCTTTTCCCATGGAGCAACTGGTAGTTTTGAACTGCTAACCCTGCAGACCACAACCCAACACGTAACCACTGTGCCACCAGGGCTCCAATTTCCCAGAGGTGCTGCTGTTGACCACCTTTCAGAGTCTGCTTCTCCTTCTCTGCAAAGGGGTCACTGAAACGCGCCTCTCCGCACTGCAATCTACAGGGAGTTGCATGGAATCAGAAGCTCTGGTTTTTATTCTCATTTACTTCATTTTACAAATGTGGATTCTGAAGTTCAGAAACATCAGTAACTTGTCTATGGACAGACTTGAAAAAGCACCTCAGAAGACAAGTCTGGCAATCCGCTTCCAAAAAATCAGCCTTGAAAACCCTCTGGTCCCACCCTATACACGGTGTCACTGTGAGCCGGAATCTGCTCAGCGGCAACTGTAACAACAGAAGAGACCTTGCTCTGACATTTGGTCCCAAGTCTGGTATGTTTCTCTGGCTCTCTGTCACTTCCACCCACTGGTCCTACTTCAGGCCTCCGGGGTCCACAGGACTGCGTCTGCTCCTGTGAACGAACGAAGACATGATGTGTGTCTCTGATACTCCTCTTTCCCAACAGACATGCCTAGGTTTCCACCGGATATCAGTTCCCAAACCTGGTGGCTTAGCTGCCCTTGAAAAACCAGGAAAAACAGACAATAGAAGGACCTCTCTAGCGCCCTGACCAAGGACAGAAGCATGTCCACCTCAGCGCCTGCGGCCAAGACTGAGGCTCCCGCTCAGCTGACTCCCCAGGAGACTAATCTGAGAGGGGTTGCCACCCCCGGGCTGCCTCCCCCGCGGGCTGCCCCCCACCCCATGCACTGCCACCGCCCAGCTGGACCCAGCTCGGCCACCCAAAGAGCCTGTCCACCCAACCAGGTCTCTTCCCTGCCCTCGGTGGCCCTCCCTCGCGGCGTCCACGTCTCCGGGCCACCTTGCCCAAGGAGGGGCGCACTCATTCCAGAAAGTGCTGACCTCCGCTCCACGCAGTTTCCCAGACAGGGCTCGGTTGTTTCTTTCTTTATTTTTGCGTTAGCAAAGAAGGGGGGGAAATCACATGGACCTAAAATGAATACTAATGAAATGCCTTCGTTAGCTTCCTTTGTGATAAGAATGAAAAATCGGCTTTCCGCAGAATCGCAGGCCATCTATTTCTCTGCCGCCCCCCCCCCATGCAGTCCTTTTTCCCCCCTCCTTTGCCCTTTCCTCTGATAGGAAGATTCGAGTTGGCCACGAAGGAGAGCCGAGTCGTTTTATGAAGGATATCTGCATGTTTAAGGGCGTCTTTGTTGCAGAGGGACGAGACGTGGTGCAATTTCTCCAAACCCACTCTGCTCAGCCTGTAAAGCAAATGTACCTATTTGTCCTCTGCTGCAACCATGCCAGCTGCATTCAATCAACTGAGAAGCTGCAAGCTATAAACCTTCTTCCCTCGCTGGCGGGGGAGGGGGGCAGCAAGCAACAGAGGAGGCATGCCATAAAAATTCATCAGAATAATGTAGAGATGAGACTCGCTCCGATCGCCGGCGAGCAATCAGCCAATCACTCATCCCGTGGCATTTACAGCACGTCTCATTCCCCTGTTCCTTAAGGACAATTGATTTTTCCTGATTCCATTAGCATAACGGCGAGGAAAATGTCTGCAGTGCAATATTTCTGGAAAGTTCCAACAAGTAGGTTGGGCACTGGAGTGTGACCATCTCCATAAAGCTTCCTCGGGCTCTGCAGCAGCCACTGTGCCGCAGCGGCCACAAAGGGCCCAGAGAAAATCCACCATCTCCAAAACCTGGGGGCAAAGGGCACCTGCGGCAGTGGGGGGATGTCAAATCAGGTAATTCAGACCAACGCACAATCCCTTCTCTGCTCATCCCTAAGCACAGGGGCCATCTTTTCTGCTACATAGGGTGCCCCTGGGTGGTAATGAGCAGGCAGAACTCACCCAACCCAAAAGAGACCGTGCCACAGATACTGAGTCCGTTTGTCGCCTTGCCCTTCCGAAGGCCTTGGGGAATGATGCTGGATGTGATTCTTTGTGTGTGGACAAGGGGTGGGTTCCTAGGAGAACCAAAGCTGCGCCCCCCCCCCCCCCCCCCGTCAGCTGCATCTCCACGGCATGCTTGAGGAGGCAGCAAGGGCAGTTGGGAGCCCTGAAGGCGGGCTTGGGTTCAAATCCTGACTCTTGGTGTGCACCTATAGGCAAAAATTAATGAATCTCTTTGGGTCTTTGTGTTTCATGCAAACTGGGGACCTCATGACTTCCAAGGCTTAGGGAGGATTAAATGAGGTGGCACATGTGGAAGTCCCTAGCAAGCTCCTGATGATGCCCAGGGGGCGTTCATCACATCAAAACCTCCTCTCTCCTCTTTCTCCGCCTTTCATTTCCCTCCTGACCACTAGCAAGACAAGACATTCCCTCACAGGGTCAGCTTCAGCTGTCAAGATCACAAAACTCCCCATGCCGCAAGGAAACGTACCAATCCCAGAATTTCCAGCTGCTCTTACAAGCAAGATGAAAACCTCACTATGCATTTAGGGTGTGCTTAGAGAGATTCCACTTATTCATCCCAAGACAGTCACCTGCGATCTCTGCTCTCTCTTTTCTAGTCTCACACTAGGAGCCCTGGTGGCTTTGTGGTTACACATTGGGCTGCTAACCTCCAGGACAGCAGTTCAAAACCACCAGCTACTCTGAGGCTGAAAGACAAGGCTTTCCATGTTCATAAAAAGTTGAAGTCTTTGAAACACACAGGGGAAGTTCTATCCGGTCGTATTAGGTTGCTATGAGCTGGAATCAACCTGATGACACCAAGCGAGTGAGCAAGTGACTGTGTGAGTGAGTGCATGAGTGAGTGAGCTAACGAGCAAGTGAGTGATTGAACAAGTGAGAGTCTTTCTTTAACACACATGTGACTTTGTTTTATGCCTTTCAGTGGCTCTCACTGCCATCTGCTTTCCTCAAAAGTTTAGCTTGGGCTCAACCTTCTTCAGGAAGGTTGACGCTCCCTCTCCTTTCCAATCCCACAACCCTTTTGTGCATCTTGCCCTCAGCGGTAAATACCTGTGTCCATGTCTTCTCCATCCAAAGGTGGGCTTCTTCCAGGAAGTTTTTCCAGTTCTGTCACCCAGCACCGCTCACTGGCATTCGGTGGGTGTTCACTCGATGTCTGTTAGGAAGACCAGCTTGCAAAGTGTTGACCACACTGAGGTTCTCCGCACATCTCACTGGAGGGTCCATGTGAGCTGGCCACGGTCCTGAATCATAGAGTGCTAAGATGACAAATAATAAAACTTGAGTGTGGTAAAAACAAACCACATAACTCCTTAACACGCCAGTCTTTGGTGAACAGAAGGGCAGGGATTCTGGGGAATTTACACACTGCTCAAGACCTCCACTTTCCTCTGATGCCAAATGGTAACGAAACATGACTTTGTCACAAGATTGTTCTAAAAAGGATAAGATACTGTTTCAACCTTTGAAGCCGTTTTCAAATGTGCCTGCAACAAAAGCTCTCTAAGGTTCTTCCCAGCCCTTTCAGAGGTTACAAGAGTTGTCCACCCGACCACCTCCATTTCCTCACTCCCATGTGGCTCCTGGGCCCACTTTTCATAATGGCTTCCTGCTGTCAAATCCATTGACATGCCTCAATGCTGGGCACGCTCACTCTCCTATGAACACGTTCCTTGCTCGCAAGTGCTGAGTCCAATGTTATGGCCTCTGCCTTATTGGAACGCAGAGCTCTGGGGTGCCACCCATCTTCCCTCGTGAGCAGTGTGGGGCAGGTGCTGAGAACTGCCAGGCACAGAGCTATCCAGAGGGACCATCGAGGTCAGCTTCCTGCTGGGTAGAGACTGAAAACCAAGACCAGAGAGGAAGTGTGACGCGGATTTCAGAGTGAGTTTTCATAGCCACAGACCAAGGAGAGTTAGCGGAAGAGTCATCTCTCCAATCCTTGTTTCCCATGCTCTGGACCCTTCATGGTCCCTGAGACACCTTCTATTATAGCATATGTCCCCTAGAGTGTCATCGTCTACTCACATGCCTGCCTCCTCCTGCAGAAGAGCTCCGTGTGCATCTTTGTATTCCCACAGCCTAACTCAAGGCATGATGCACAGCAGAGCTCAAACTGTGTTTTCTGAATGAACACTGGAAGGCAAAGAGATGCTGAGTCAATGTCAAGGGGTAAGAAGACTGCCCAGGAACTACCTCGGCCCAGCCTTGGCTTCACAGTGAGGTCTCTGACATAAGCCTGCGACTGCCACTGAATTTTCAACCTGTGTTCCCAAGAAAGCCAGAGGCAACCCATAACCCAGTGAGAATGACAGAACTTCAGGATTGATGTCACCCTCCCAGGTGACATCAAGAACAGAGAATTTTCTGCCATTGAAAGCCAGAAAAACAACAGTCCTTCCATTCGTTCCTTAGGGATGCAAAAGCGGGAGCAATGGGGCAAGACTGTATACGTTTACCTTCTGGCTTCTCCCCTTAGAACTGTAGACCCAGAGACTGCAAGGTGGTATGGATTTGTGAGACTATAGAAGATATTGGAACTGCCTTCAATGAGTCTACAATCTAATCATGAGAAAAGGGTTTGTCTACTCTAATGCCAGAAAGAATATGAGTCCAAGCCCCTGAAGAGGCGTTGGGGGAGACCCACCATCAACTGGGATAAAAACTTTATAAAGGAGGTAGGGTTTCATAGAGCATTGAAAGACACAACGGATTGAAGAATGAAAGAGCTTTCCTAGTGAAGGAAAAAGCAGGTGAGCGAACAAGGGACATGGTCCTGGCATGAGAATCGGGCCTGCTTGACAGAAGAGTCTGGAGGGAGGGTGGAGGGAGTGGGCTCAGACAAAGGAGGATAGCACAGGACCAAGTCAAGTTGGGGAAGCATTGGAGATTTAGAGGCGCAAATACACCAGCTGTTCTTGGTGGAAAAGATGAGGCTGCCCGTTGCTGTAAAAATCTACAGCCTCGGAAACTCTATAGGACCACTATGAGTCTGAATCAGCTCAGTGGCAGTGGGTTTGGGATTTTGAACAAACCTGAGTGACGTAGGGTTGCTACGTTCAGCAGTTCAAACCCAGCAGCTACTTCCTGGCAGAAAGATAAGTCTATCTGTTCCAATAAAGATTTTTTTTCTTGCTCAACTAAATGGACATTCCATGATACCCACCTTCCTGACACGATCACTGAAGACAAATGTGGCAACGAAAGCTGATGGTTCCCGGCTATCAAAAGGTATAGCATCTGGGGTCTTAAAGGCTTGAAGGTAAACAAGCGGCCATCTAGCTGAGAAGCAACAAAGACCACATGGAAGAAGCACACCAGCCTGTGTGGTCATGGGGTATTGAAGGAATCAGGTAGCAGAGACCAAAGAACAGAAAAATCATCATTGTGTGCTCACCTTCCCCATACAAACACTGAAGACAAATGTGTGCATAAGCAAGTATGGTGAAGAAGGCTGATGGTGCCCAGCTATGGAAAAGATATAGTGTCTGGGGTCTTAAAGGCTTGAAGGTAAACAAGCGGCCATCTAGCCCAGAAGCAACAAAGTTCACATGGAAGAAGCATACCAGCCTGTGTGATCACGAGGTATCAAAGGGACGAGGTATCAAGCACCAAAGAATAAAAAATCATATCGTCATGAATGATAGGGAGTGTGGGGTGGGGACCCAAGGCCCATCTGTAGGCAATTGGACATCCCTTTGCAGAGGGGTAGTGGGGAGGAGACAAGTCAGTTAGGGTGCAGTGTAGCATCGAAGAAACACACAACTTTTCTCTAGTTCTTAAATGCTTTCTTCCCCCCTCCCCCCACCCCAACTATCATGATCCCAATTCTACCTTGCAAACCTGGCTAGACCAGAGGATGTACACTGGTATATATAGGAACTGGAAACACAGGGAATCCAGGACAGATGATCCCTTCAGGACCAGTGGTGAGAGTGGTGATACCAGGAGGGTGGAGGGAGGGTGGGTTAGAAAGGGGGAACCGATTACAGATTACAAGGATTTATATATAACCTCCTCCCTGGGGGATGGACAAAGGTGGGTGAAGGGAGACATCGCACAGTGTAAGATATAACAAAATAATAATAATTTATAAATTATCAAGGGTTCGTGAAGGAGGGGGGACCAGGGAGGGAGAGGAAAAATGAGGAGTTGATTCCATGGGCCCAAGTGGAAAGCAAATGTTTTGAGAATGATGGGGGCGACAAATGTACAAATGTTCTTGTTGCAAAGGATGTATGCATGGATTGCAATAAGAGTTGTGCAATCCCCCAACAAAATGATTTAAAAATTTTTTTTTTAATTTTGTCTCAAAAACCCTACAGAGTCATCTTGCTCTGTCCTTTAGGGATACCATGAGTCAGAAGCGACTTGCTGGCTGTAGGTTAGCTTTGGGTTTAATAACCCTACAAAGTTATTATCATACCCATTTTCCATATAAGGAAACAGATTCACAATAACTTGTCCCTGGTTCACAGCCAATAAGGGACAGAACTAGAACTGGACCTGGGAAGGCTGGCAGGTACCCACTCAGTCTATCTGCACAGTCTGTAGAAGCCCCAACTTGGAACCCTGGTGCTGCCATGTCACAGCCATGTGGTCTCGGACAAGGCAGCAGCATGCCAAGCCTCAATGCCCTCATCAGAAAAATGGGCACCACGCCCCCAACACCAGCACATACAGCCCGAGCTGATGCATTTGGACTGGTGCAGAACTCAGGTTCTCACGCATCTGTACGAGGCCCCCAGCTCTGATGCTCCGTGGCTGCACAACACAAACAACTCCTTCCATCCTCCTGTGGCCACCTCCTGCAGCCGCTCCTGGGTCCCCTTTATCTAGTCAAGAAGCAAATGTTACACCAGTATATTCAGGGGAGAGGAGTGTGTCCTCCTGCCCCCTCTTTCTTCCCACTCACCTGAGACCCTGACACACTGCCCATGCAAAACTCCATCCCGGAGCTCAGGGTCCGTTTCCAAGGCCAGTGTTTCCTCTACCAGTTCAGTTCATGCCTTCCCGTCTCCTTTTACTCATCTTTGCAATGGCACTTACCATCCAGCCCCTGAAGGGTGGTGAGAAGGCGGGAGAGCCCCAGCGCATAGTAGGTGCTCAGGGACAGGCAACGTCACCTTCGTTGTTTGGAACAAACTACACCGATCTGGTTCCATTAGGGTGGGAAAAATCATCCCGTTCACTTTAATTCTAAGCCCCGGAGGCCTTTAGCGGGGCTGACAACTTCGTCTGGAGGATGGTAAATATTTGTCTATTTCAGAGGCAGCATTTATCTTCTAAGGCGCTCGTGCCAGTCCCCGTGCTGACAAGCAACTTGTTTATTTATTACCCTAATAACAAATAGATTGTCAGGCCCCGAGGCTCTGCACGCGCCCATGTTGAGGATAGGCGTGCTTAGAGGCCCAGGCAGCCGGGCTCTGGCCAGTGCCAAGGGGCCTGGGGAGCTGGGGTGGCATGCCTGCAGAGCCTGGCAGCCTTCCACTCTGCCTTTGATTCCTTTTGTTGGGCAGAGCAGAACCTCCCTTTCAAGCCCAGACTATGAGCCTGGCCTTGGGCCGTAGCAAGGGTCCTGGTCTTCGAATGGTCCAAGTCTAGAGGGCGGGTATGTTGACGGCAAAAATGGTCACGCTAATAATAGAGAAGCCGTCCCTCTGGGCCAAGCACTGTGCTGGGTGCTTGTTTATATTAAGCTCATTACATCCTAACAAGAAGTAGACGCTGTTCTCACTCTCACTTGACTGGTGAGGAAAGTAAGGCTCAGGGAGGTTACAGGACTTGTCCAAGGCCAGGCTTATGGAAATCATTGCGATACACAGCATCGATAGATCCCAAAGGCTATAGACTATGCCATATAATACACTTGATGGTGACAGTCACATGACCCCCTAGCTATTCTTCCCAAGTGCCTGGCACACACCTGCCCCCTGGCCTTTGTACTTGCTGTTTCTTTCCCTAAAACAGTCTTGCCTCTACCCCCCAACTCCTCCTGGATTATCCCCTTCAAGTCTTTTCTCCGGTGTCACCTTTCAGTAAGGCCTTCCTTAGTTACAATGACAGCACCCCCACCCCCACCGCCTTCTCTTGCCTGCTTCCTCCTTCCTTCACTGACCTCCAGAATAGTCATCACATCTGTCATCTTACGCATTTATGTTTGTTGTTCTTTCATTGACTACCTCCCCTCACTGGACAGTAGCTCCATAAAGGCGAGGTTTCCCTGTCTTGTTCTCTGCTACAGTCTCAGTGTGGAGAACGGAGTCTGGCTCATGGAAGGCGCTCGTGTGGTTGAATGAATGCGCTTACCTGGCCGTTACAACAAGCATCACTACAGCCCGCCTCGCAGCTCTTTGCCTCCCTCGGTGTCAGGTTCTTTTGACCTCTGAGGACTGGCAGATCTTTCCAGACCAGAGCCTACATCCTAGAGGCTTCTCCACTCCAACCGCACCTGAGCCAGAGTCTGAAACGAATCTCTCCACCTTCTACCCAAATATGCTCTTCCTCCTGGGGCCCCCTTGACTCCGTCATCCTGGGAACCAGTGAGGTCAGCTTTGACTTTCCTCAACACACTGAACTGTCCCAAATCCTCAACGGTATTTCCTACCTTCCTCTTTCTCAGCGGCCGCCTTAATTGAGGCCATAACATGGGAGGACAGTTACTACAGTGCCTCCCCCCTCCACGTACTCCCCCCACCCCCCGCTGCCCTGCTAGCTCAGTCCCTTCCTGTGGACCGTCCTCTGAGAGAGTCTAAAACATCAACACTATAATCCCTGTAACTCCATTGTTCCATATCCTTCCATGGCTACCTACTTCACATTGATTCAAGGTCAAAGTCTTGAAGATCTCGAGTCCAGGGGTCGGTAAACTGTGGCTCACAAGCTATCTGCAGCTCTTTAGGATGCACATGTGGCTCTGAAGTAAAATTGAAAAGGAAAATAAAACTATCATAGTTTCATTTAAAGGATATGATTCAGTTAGTGGTGGTTTCATTTGTTTGTAAACATGCATTCACGACCCTGGAATAAGTTTTAACTTGTTGTGAGGGACAGGATTGGAGAGTCGCTCTCACGTCTGCTGGCCCCTGATCCCAACCAACCTTGCTCACCTCACTGTTGGTGTTGGCCCTAGCCCCGCCCCATTCCCCAAGCACAGCATGTTGTTGTACATGCCTATGTTTGTGCCCGGGACCTTCCTCTACAGGAAATGTCATGTTCTTCTCTTCTGCATGTAAAGCATCTCCGCGCCGTTCATGATCCATTTGATCGAGACGAGGCAAGGCGAGGGCACCCTGAGGACACAAGGCAAGGATGAGGCAGGTCACAGGACCATCACACCCCTCAGCTTGGAGGATCCTCAGTCAGGACTTGATTTCTGAAAGTTCCCGTAGCTCGTGAGCTTATATTGGCTTCCAAAGACTACGTATGATTGCCCATGCCTGGGGCAGGCACACGTGCAGACTGGGGACGGTCAACCACATACGATGAGGGTCTTTCCATGGGACTTTTCATAGGAAAACCCATCATCTTCTAATTCCATTTCCCACTAATTGTTCGAAGTCCTGTCATGCACTGCGGGAAAAGACCCTCCAGCTCCCTGAGGTATCATACGCCTGCTAGTATCTGAGTCCTTACTTCCCCCAGTTGATCTCAGTTGAGCACAAGGCTATCAAGAGCTGTCTCAGCAATAAAATGATTTTCTTAAAGAGAGAGAGAGAGATAAATGAATTAATGCAAACACAGTTAGGTTAAATTTTAATTTCTTATCATTAGTTTTCCCTTTTAATCCATTTCTAATGTGTTCTACTTTAATTACCTGCCTTCTTTTGGACTGAAAATATATATATATGTATGTTTATCTATAACCAATGTCATTAAACAAGTTGTGTAGAAATTATTAAATGAGAACCTCATTTGCTGTATATCTTACACTGAAAACACAATAAAATCTCTTTATTATAAGTTTTAAAAACCCTATGGAAGACAAAAGAAAAGGCTGTCTGGGACTAACTCAAGGCTGTGTGGTGTAAGGACTGAGACCACAAATCCCCTAGAGTTAAACCACCTGGGTGTGAATCCCAGCCCTACCAGATGCGCTACCTCTGAGACACTGGACAAGTTACATAAAGGATTAGGCAGGTTGAGGTTCCACACCTCAGTTTCCCCGTATCTAAAATAGGAACTGATTCCTACCTAGAAGGATCATTGTGAGTGTTAGACAGGCTATTAGCTATAAAGTACTGAGCATATGGGAAGTACTACAGGGTCACTATGAGCCAGAATTGACTCAGTGGGAATGAATTTATTTTTAGATTTTGATGGGTTATTTTGTGCTTTTGTTTTGAAGAGTTGGCTATTATTGTTGTTGCTATTCACACTGTAGTTTGGCAAGAAAACGCTACAGTGAGACAGAGGAGTGTCTTGCCGATGCTTTTCAAGGAGGCTGGGAGCCATTCCATATAGCTCTGGGGCCAGAGAGGGCTCCTGGCTTCGATCTCAGTTCCTACCAATCATCTCCCCTCTACAAGGAGCCTTCCCCAACCCTGGGCTTTATGAACCCCCACAACTTCTCTAGCCTTACCCTGTGTTATTGTTGCCTGTCTCCCTGCCAGCTGTGAGCTGCAAAAAGGCCAGTCTGTCCTGATACAGATCTGGAGCTCCAGTGTCCAACATGGTGCCAAGCATGCAGTAAGTGTTCTGAGCAGAACTGCCAGGCCCTCCCAACCTGGGACCTATAGCCTGAAATTTCCCCATCCTCACTCTCTACGTTGAACTGAGGCTGTTAGTGCCTGCCTCTGAGCTAGGGTCCTGAGGGGGGCAGAGTGGAATCCATGCTTTGCCATTTCTCCGACCTGGACATCTTGTGGGGTCTCCTACTAGAGACCATATCCTGGTAGGAACCTGGGGTGCCTGTCTGGTGACGATTGGGGGCTGGGGCCTGGTCCCTGTGAAAGACTTATCTGGAACAGAATTTGGCCCCTGCTCTCTATCTCACTGGTTGATGGGTGCCCTGGGCCCATCCTCAGCCTCCCTAAACTCTCTCCTCTCTTTTTCTGCCTTACATCCCCCTAGCTCACCCTCTATAGAAAATCCAGAATCCATTTTCTAAAACCCAAATCTAGGCATGGCACTCACATATCTAAAACATACATCTGCCCTTTCTCTCCCAACTAAATAGAATTCCAAACACCTTGACTAGGCAGCCAATCCTCACCCTTCGTGGCCTGGCTCAGCCCTGCTCCCTCCATCATCTCCCATGTTCCCTCCCAGGCCCATCCCCTCTTTGGAAGTCCATGAGCCTCCTGCTGCTAGCTCCTGCCCTTGTTGGTCTCACAGAGTGCAGTGCTGAGCCCTCTTCATCTACCTGACCAAACCTCCAAGGTCCAACTGAAATACCTCTTCCTCCCGCCGGCCCCGTCAATTCCCTTTCTCTGGACACCCACAGTGCTTTGCATACAGCTCTTTTCTAGCACTTGTATCTCTGGGTGGTCATTACTTGTACACCTCTCTGACTAGACAGTAAACAAGGGGCCTTCACTGATGTGGCCGAGTTCAATAGGTGGGCCCATCTATTGGTTGTCAAAATAGTGAAATATTTTTGTATTGTCTGACAGATGGCTCTCCTAGTCTCACCCCTAGGATCCCCAGCCCTCCTATGATGCAGAAAGTGAACAGTTTATGCATGTCCTGATTGTTCAATGCCACAGTTAAGCTGGCTGTTAATATATTTTCTACTTTTATCCCTGTATGCGTCCTTTTTCTCACTACCATGTGTGGTTTCCCACCCAGAGCAACCCTACAGGACAGGGTAGAGCTGCCCATGGTTTTCTGAGACTGGAACTCTTTGTGGGAATAAAAAGCCTCATTTTTCTTCCAAGGAGCAGCTGGGGGTTTTGAACTGCTGACCTTGTGGTTGGCAGCCCAACATGTAACCACTCTGCCAGCAGGGCTCAATCAAAGATTGCAGTCTTCATTATGGATTACAGTTAGATATAAAGAAAATTAAAATCCTCACAGCTGGACCAATAGGTCACATCATGATCAATGGAGAAAAGATTGAAGTTGTCGAGGATTTTGTCTTGCTTGGATCCACAATCAATGCTCAATGGAAGCAGCAGTCAAGAGATAAAAAGACACATTGCATTGTACAGATCTTCAGCACAAGACCTCTTGAAAGTGCTGAAAGCAAGGAGGTTACTTTGAGGACTAAGGTGCATCTGACACAAACCATGAAATTTTCAATTGCTTCATAAGCATGTGAAAGTTGAACAATCCATGTGGAAACCCAAAGAATTGATGGATTTGGATTAAGATGCTGGTAAGGAATATTGAAAGTACCATGGGCTGTCAAAAGAACAAGTCTATCTTGGAAGTAATACAGTCGAAATGCTCCCGAGAGGAAAAGATAGCAGACCACCTTTGAGCATGTTGCCAGGAGAGACCTAGAGAAGGCCCTTCTACTTGGCGAAGTCGAGGGCAGCGTAAAAGAAGACCTTCAACAAAGTGGCCTGACACAGTGGCTGCATCGATGAGTTCAAACATACAAGCAGCTGTGAGGATGGCCCAGGGCGGGGTGGGGTTTCCTTCTGCCGGACGTAAGGACACCCTGAGTCTGCACCGACTCACCGGCAGCGAGCACCAACATGTGTCCTCAGTCTGGGAGCACGAAGTAGGTGCTCGGTGTTTGCTGAATAAATGACTGAAGTGAAGGCACTTGTCCAAAAGAACCAACTTTGTGGCAGTGGGGATGGGGGGATTGGGCAGAGAGGCTTCTGAATGGTCGAGAATGCCATACAGCTGTCAAGATCAGTGGTTCCTCTAGGGCAGCAGTTCTCAACCTGGGGGTCGCGACCCCTTTCACAGGGGTCGCCCGATTGATTACAGTAGCAAAATGACAGTGATGAAGTAACAACGAAAGTAATTTTCTGCTTGGGGGTCGCCACACATGAGGAACTGCATGAAAGGGTCGCGGCATTGGGGACGTTGAGGACCACTGCTCAGAGGGCTCTCTTGTCTGTGGAAGGAGGTGAACAGACTCTGTGCAAGAACACGTGACAACACGATCAACTGTCTGACCCACTGCCCACCCAGGTGGCATTCGTGGCCCCTGCTCCGTGTCGGAGACCACGCTACACTCAAAGAGAAAGCAGAGATGGGTCCTGAAGTGAGAACACTGGGAGAGTCTAGAGAAGGTCTGGCACCGAGAGCAAAGTCACTTTGTAGAGGGTGGACAGAGCGCCCCACCCCCCGCCCCTGCTGGCTGTTTGCCTGAAAACTTACCCTCTTTGGAGGAAGCCCCAGCTTTTGACTCAAGGGCACATCCAGAGCCGGAGGAGGACTGACTGCCTGGTAGCCGCCAATGCCAAGCTCTCGCTGGTGTGACTCAGAAGCACAACGTTCTAGCTGCGTTCTTCCGGCTCTTCCCCCATAGGAAAGGAGAGGTGGGAGGCAGCGGGCACCCCCTTACTGAAGAACAACTGCATTTGAGCAGACTCAGCCAGCAGAGAGTTTCACCTCGGAGCTGAGGGCACCACAGAACACCTGAAAGTCAGGAGAATCCTGACAGGTGAGGAGTTTCAACATCATCATTAGCCAGGTCTCAGTACCATGAACAGGCCCCCAAAGGGCAACGCCCACACGACCCCTGTCTGCCTCGCCTACATCCACCCCAAGACCTTAGAAGAAGAAAAGAGATGTCGCTTCAACTCACAAAGGTTCAATCACTAGGTATCTTTCCACAAGCAGCTCTGAGTCTCAGCCTTTCTTGGGGGGTTGGGGGAGGGGACCTAAACTATCCTTCAAACTGTTTAAGAAAAACTGCAAATCACAGAGTCAGAGGCTGTAGCGTGCAGCTGAAACTGGGGAAGACTTCGGGGTCAGGAGTCCAGCTGCTGCTACTAATTGGCTGTGTGACCTTGGGAAGGTGAGTTCCCTGCCTCTTCACCTGCTTCTCATCTTGGAGATGAGGACCGTTCCGCACCTACCGACCCTTTTGTCTCTGTGCATCTTCTGCACTAGTTACAGCTGGCTACCTAACCCTTCTCTCTGCACAAGAATTCATGCTGACCCCTGGGGACTCCTAGGACAGAGAAGAAGGGCCCTGTGGGTTTCTGAGACTAACTCTTTACCCAAATAGAAAGCCGTGCCTCTCTCCCACAGAGCAGCTGGTGGTTTCGAACTGCTGATCTTGCAGTTGGAGGCCAAATGCGTCATCACTGCACCACCAGGGATCAAGATAATGATTGCCAAACATGTATTAAGCATCCATCTGTGAAGCGCGCTATCGAGTCATCTCTGATTCTCATAAAACCCCTTCAATGCAGAGACTTTGCCCTGACAACAAGAACATCGGGCATGGCAAGGGCGAGGGAACTTGCGCAGGGAGGGGAGGGGGTCAAGGGGAATCGTTGAGAGCAGCGAGTTACCAGCCTGGTGGATCAAGGAATCCAGAACAAGGTACTGGCTTAGACAAAAGAACTCTCTCTCTCTCTCTCTCTCTCTCTCTCTCTCTCTCTCTCTCTCTCTCTCTCTCTCTCTCTCTCTCTCTCTCACACACACACACACACACACTATAAGAATAGAATTTGTTTGTATGTGTGATAGAGACGTGCTAGCCCTTTGTCAAATGCATGTTCTCTTTGCCTTGGGCACCAGACTAGACTTTCAGCTTCCCTTGTAAGATGGGGCATATGGCCGAATTCAAGACCAGGGAATAGGAGCAGAGGTGATGTGCCCTGCTTCCTGCCTTGCCTCATAAAAGTACCCCTGCTCTTTCCCTCTGCTACTGGTGAGAACCGACCGCTCCAGCCACATGTTGGACCTGAGAGAGCCACAATATAGAAAGAGTCCAGAACCCGCCATGTGGAGGGGAGCTTCCCATCCATCAGCAACACCCATTCGGGGTTTCACCAAAGGGAAAAACAGACTTCTATCGTGTTTTGCTTTAAGAGGTTCATTTGTTATAACAGTTATTGTTATTGTTGTGATGTTAACATTTGCAAAGGGCTTAAGGCAGTCTCTGGCCCAGTTTAGGGAGTCATAAAGGCCACCAACATTGCCAGGGACCCGAAGATAGCAACGCTAGTGTTAGTTCCAAAGGACAAGCCTTTTGTTCTGTCTCTTCTAACCCCACAAAGACATAGGGCTCTCCATTTGGTCAGCTTTAAACTAGACTAAATAATCCCCATCTGCCAGGGTGGCACGGAGGGACCACAGAAATAAGCGCTTGCTGACCACATGTTCATCAAGATACTGACTCTGCATCGGCTTAACTAACAGCTTTACTTACATTCCCTTGGTCATCACTCCTGACTGTATCACAAATCCCCCTTTCCCAGATGAAGTGACTGAGGCCCAGAGGTTAAAGTAACTTCCCCAACTCCCACGAAAATTAAGTAGGCAGCCAAACCAGGACTTGAACTCAGGTCTGATTGACCTCAGAGCTGGACCCCTTAACCATTGACCTTCCCTGGGTGAGAAATGCCCCCAGAGTTGATCCCAGGACACCAAAGTAACAAGGGAGGGCTATTGAGTCTGAAGTCCCAAGCACCGCTAAATTGAGCCTCGGTCCGAGAGTTGGGTCTTGTTGGTTCAGCCTCTCTCTCCATGCTGAGCTCCACTCTCAGCTCCTGGGACTCAGCCAGCTGCTTCCAGACTCAGCACTGGTGCTGCATACAAAAAGAGGAAAAGAAAATGGAGAGAAACTGCTTCCCAATAGAAAGAAGGGAGCTTGTCACCCACTGCCCTGACCCATGCCCGGACTTCATGGAAGCAAGTGGAGGTTGGAACCCTGGCTTTCCTCCCAAGGTCACCTTCGCACTAGTTCCACCAGGGCTCTGGCTGGCAGCACCCGCCAACACCAGGCCGTGATGGATTACTGCTCGCTCTGGCTACTGTTCACTGCACAATCCAATATAGGAGACACGCATATTTCTCAATTCAGGGACTTCTTTTATTTTATGAAAAATCAGCCGGCTGCTCAGGCGTGAGCGGCTGGGCTTGGCAAGGGCCATGGGTTTTGTGAGCCTCCTCCAGCCCTGTTACCTCACGCTCCCCACCTTCCCCATGCCCTGGTCTACCTAGCCCATGAGGCATGTTCAGCCCCTGTAGGGTGTGGGAGGAAGAGAACAGTTTGGGGGGGGGGATCAGGGGTTCAAGGGTTCAAGATCCACTTCTTTTCAAGACTCATTTATTCTCTGGAAGATTTTTACACAGTTTGCTTTGGTGACAAATGATAATGGTGCACATGCCAGAGTGAAGTCGAGGGAGGAAGGAGTCATGGGTGTGGCCTTTCTGATGCAGAAAATAACTTACCTCCACCTACTATGCATGGGAACTTGTGTCATTTTCCCGTCTCTGTCTTCATTCTGTCTGTCCTCCGCTCTCTCTCCCTCCCACGTCTCTCTTCACTGCTCCCTACAGGTCGTGGCAATGCTGCAATGTCCACAGGTTGGCCCAGAGTGCTGTCCTGAAAGTAGGAACAGTTTTGATCACGGGCCTCTCTGAGCTAAGCTTGCTCTTTGTATTCTGCCTCTACCCAGGTGACGGTGGTCCGTTTTGTGTTGTCATTATGAAATATTCTCTCATGACTCAGACAAAGGTAAGTCTGGGGCTGTGTTTCTCTCTCTGACTTCTTCAAATGCTGCTGCCAATACAACCTGATATCTCTTATCAATACTCTTTTAAAATTCTGTTTTTCTTAGAAAGTGCTGGATAGAGTGGGAGAAAAATGTGGAACAAACTCAAAAACCATCACAAAGACCAAGCTTACTGATCCGATAGGTATTGGTGGAAACCCCAAGAGGATGGCCTGAGTGACCCTTCAAGCCTGGATGGAACTCACCTCTGGGGCCAAACAACAGCCTGCCCTGTGAGGTGGACAGTCGTGCCAGGGAGGTGGGCACCTCTTAGACCCACCAGCGATCTGAGCACGACGGAGAGCGTATATCCAGGGATACCACTCAGAAAAGAGGAAGAGATAGGAAATCAGGAAGTGTGGAAGTGACAAACGTGCAACAGAGCAGCAAGGGGAGCAGCGCAAGGAATCCCAAGGAAATGCCAAAAACAGACTTTGGGACCAGAGTGTGACACCCCATCAGACTCTACCAGAAAATACTCCTAAAGGTCAACAAACAGTCCTTGAACTACTTACAGGTTTTTCTTTTTTTGTAATTGGTTTTTTGTTATTGTTGTTGTTTTGTTTTCTTTTGTTGCTTTGTTTTACTCTGTCTTGTTTTTGTGCATGTTATTATCTCTGCAGGAGAAAAACAATAAGACCGTTGGTTCTTGGGAGACATGGGAGAGGGGGAGGTGAGGGAAAGGAAGTGGCGTTAACAAACCCAGGAACAAGGGAACAACAAGTGATCCAAAATTGGTGAGGAGGGTGTAGGAGACCTGGTAGGGCTTGATCAAGGGAAATGTAACCGAGAAGAATTACTGAAACCCAAATGAAGGCTGAGCATGATAGTGGGACAAGAGGAAAGTGAAAGGAAATAGAGGAAAGCACTAGGATGCAAAGGGTATTTACAGAGGTCTAAATATGGGCATGTACATATGTAAATATATTTATATATGATGATGGGGAAATAGATCTATGTGCAGATCTTAGTATTAAGGTACCAAATAGATATTGGGCCTCCACTCAAGCACTCCCTCAATGCAAGGACACTTTGTTCTATTAAACTGACATTCCATGATGCTCACCTTCCCAACATGATTGCTGAAGACAAAGCAGGTGCATAAGCAAGTGTGGTGAAGAAAGCTGATGGAGCCAAGCTATCAAAAGATATAGCATATGGAGTCTTAAAGGCTTGAAGGTAAACAAGGAGCCATCTAGCTGAGAAGCCACAAAGCCTACATGGGAGAAGCACACAAGCCTGTGTGATTACAAGGTGTCAATAGGATCAGGTATCAGGCATCAAAGAACAAAAAATCATATCATTGTGAATGAGGGGGAGTGCAGAGTGGGGACCCAAAGCCCAACAGTAGGCAACTGGACATCCCCTTACAGAAGGGTCGAGCCAGTCAGGGTGCAGGGTGGGTAGCAATAATGAAACATACAACTGTCCTCTAGTTCTTTAATGCTCCCCCACACACACATACACACACTGTCATGATCTCAATTCTATCCTACAAATCCAGCTAGATCAGAGGATGTACACTGGAACAGATAGGAACTGGAAACACAGGAATCCAGGATGGATGATCCCTTCAGGACCAGTGGTGAGAGTGGCAATACCAGGAGGGTGGATGAAAGGTGGGGTAGAAAGGGGGAACCAATTACAGGGATCTACATATAACCTTCTTCCTGGGGGATGGACAACAGAAAAGTGGGTGAGGGGAGATGTCAGACAGTGTAAGACATGGCAAAATAATAATAATTTATCAAGGGTTCTTGAGGGAAGGGGTAGCGGGGAGGGAGGGGAAAAATGAGATGATACTAAGGGTTCAAGTAGAAAGCCAATGCTCTGAGAATGATGACGGCAACAAATGTACAAATGTGCTTGACACAGTGGATGGATGGATGAGTTGTGATGAGAGGTGTATGAGCCCCAAATAAAATGATTGAAAAGAAAGGAAGAAATGACAAACACAGGGAGGAAGTGGAAAGAACATTGTTACGTTGTGAAGATTATAATCATGAAACAAAACGTGTATGCTTTGTTGAGTGGAAAACCAATTTTCTCTGTAAACTTCTCTCCAAATTACATAAAAGTTTTTTTTCCATCATCTGTTGTTCTCAGATCTTCATTGGTTCTTCATACGTAATCCCTCATAAACTGGTATGAATGGGAGCGGTCCAGCAGCTCAAACCGGGAGCAAAGTATTCTTTTGTGGGAAATGGCCAGGAGCTTGTCTCTCGGGAAGCTTCCTTATTGTAGCCTAATCTGGCCTGTGAGCCCTAGTTCCTCACTACTTCTCGGATCATTTGAGCCACCCTTATGATAAACTTTTAAATGGGCAGGGAATCAGGGACATGGGACAGATATAAAACCAAAACTGGATTAGTGCTATGAGAAGATGAAAACGGAACGCAGCCGCAGAGGACACGCATGTGTCTCCTTTAGAGGCTGCCAGCTCGAGGCTGCGAAGTGACCTTGAAGGAAATTAAGGACGATAAGAGACAGAGGGCAGGCAGGCAGGCACAGCCTGAGCACCAGCGGCGGCAGCAGCAGCCAGGACAGAACCAGAGGCTATGAAGAGCCCAGCTCACCTGTCTTCGATGTCAACACCCAAGTACCATGGCTTCCCAAACTCTTCTTCGCCACTCAGACACCAGCCCTCTCAAGTACCTGTCCTCTGCCTTATTCCAGGCTCCATCATCTCTCACCTGAGTCACAGCACCAGCCTCCTTCCTGGGGTCTTTTAGCCCCAGAGTTCTGTCTGCACAACAGAGTCATCCTTCCAAAACGCATATCCGGCCTTCTTCTTATTCTTATTCTTCAAAACCTCCAATGCCTTACCGCTGCTCTCAAACTAATCCAAATTCTTAGACCAGAAAACATTTTCCAGGAAGGGCCCGATTGTAACAATTTTAGGCTCATGTGTGCAATGACAGCCATGCAAGGGTGCCATTGCTGAAACACGGCCACAGTGGGTGTGACTGTGTCTCGACAGACCATTCTTTACAAAAATAAGGAGTGGGTCAGATTTGGTCTTTGAGCTTGTCACCCTCTTTCACTTGGACTGTCCCACAGTGCCCTGAGCGACCTGGCCATGCCTCACTGGCCCTGCCTGCTCATTCTCCACGCAATCATTTTTGGCTTTATATCCCAACCACACAGCCAGACTCTTAGTTTCCCCAAACAAGCTCTGATTCACCAAACCCTCATGGTTCTGTTCATGCTATTCCTTGTGTCCATGCCTTCAACTTACTAGCTCTTCCTCGTCTCACAAGATTCAGTTCATACTTTGAAAGAAAAATTTTAATGGCTATAAAAATTTGAAGCATGTATCCTCTCTTTGACGCAGCAATTCAAGGAAGTGGTCCCAGAGGAAAACTCACCCACCAGCGTTCAAAGACATGCCTAGAAAGATGTTTATTCCATATGTCTATAATGTTAAAAAGAATTGGAAACAATTTAAATGTCCATCAATAGAGGAGTGAAATAATGGGATATATATATAACTATTATTCTGCTATTAAAAATAACAAAATGGATCCATTGCAGATGTCCCCTTCTGAAATGATCTTTGAGACATATTACAGGAAGAAAGCAACATTCAAAAGAATCTGCATGCCACGAGTCATTTTGTGCAAAAAGGATGGAAGGGAAGGGATGCACATACATGTACATGTTGGGCATATGGGAGATCTAAATGGATAGACAAGAGATGTGGCCATGGTTCCCTCTGGGAATTAAACCAGGATCGAGGATAGAAGCAGGATTGCCAGGTCTGACTGTGCTGTGCCCTGTGCAAGCCCACATGGCAAAAATGTCCTCCAGAGTCCTGCGATCCGCCCGCAGCTCTGGCTACAAAGAGAAACTTTCATCACCTCTCATTGTATACTCTCTGAGCTTGTATGATACAAGGCCTGGAGCCTGAGAATCGGCCCTCGATTTAGAGATAGCAGTGCAGCCGTTGCTCTGCCTACTAGACAGTGCGTCCTTTGAGGACAAGAAGCCTGCCATAGTCACTGGACAGTGTGAATCATGCCACCAAAGACACGTGTAAAAGGTCCACAGAGCTCCCAGGTTAACCTGACTGGGAGCTGGGGCCTGCCAGACAGAAAAACAGAGAAGGGCATTTCATCCAAAAGAAACAGCAAGTGCAAACGGACAGACAGATGAAAGAAGACAGCGCTGCCAGGAGATGTTCAGGGTAGTCAGAGGAAGACTAGGTGTGCAGGTTTTAAACTTAGCAGTCACTCAGACCTGCTGGGTGCCAGGAAGTCTGCCTGGTCTTGTCCAGAGCCGAACAGGCTGTGGCCTCTGTGATCTGAGCCCCAGGTTCTGTTCATAGCGACCCTATAGGATCTCTATGCAAATCTTCCCAAAGCAGACTGCCACAACTTTCTCCCTCAGAATGACGAGTGAGCTGAAGCAGCCAAGTGCTTCAGCCACTGTGCCACTAGGACTCTGAGAAGAAGCACAGATTCCTATAATCCTGCACAAAGTGCTGTTGGCATCCTGGGGGTCAGAGGCAAAAGAAGTCCTGCTGGGAGCTATGAAAACAGGCTTCACGAAGAAGCTGGCATATGACATGGAGCCTGAAGGCTGAGGAGGAATTTTGCCAGGCAGAGATGGAACAGATGGGGCCGAAGCGGGTAACGGCACAAGCAAAGGCAAGGAGATCAGAAAGCCCAGGACATGCTCGGGGAGCTGGAGCAGAGAACAACATGAGAGAACTGCTGTAGATGAAGCGGGCGAGGTGGATTGCCTAGATGAGGGGAGGGGAAAGAGGGGGGCTTTGAACAGGAGGCCAAGGATGCTGGCCTGTTTCCACGCCATTGGTAGAGTCTGGGTTTCCAGCTGACATTCTCTGAAGCTGAGGGTCATTATCCAAGACATTAAGTGGCTAATGGGCCCATCCCAGTGCCCTATGCAGCCCGGAGCACAAATGCTTTCCAAATGCTGTTTTCATCTCTTGGCAACAGTGAGGCCAACCCCTCCCAGCTAAAAGCCCCGCACTTGCGAAGGTCCACTCTCCTCTCCACAGTTCGTGGCCTGAAGCTCTGAGAGCTGTCTGATCACCACCACCCCCTACCCCAGACCCGGCCCAACCCAGCCTTTTCCTGGAAACAAACCCAAGCCCACACCTGTTCTCTCTGACCTCATTGCTTCCCCACTAATTGATCAGGGCGCAATAATAGCAGACAGCAGGAAGACTAGTCCCTGGTGGACATTGAGGGAACAGAAGAGAGCCTCAATTATTAATCCTGCACCAGCTGTGATTGTCAACAGGCCTCTTGGTTCTGAGACGGGTGGCCTGGTCCTGAATGGGAGTAGTGTCAGGGTTGAAGGATCAAGAACCAGCAGTTCCCAGGCCATATCTGCAGCCACTGGGGCAGCAGGAACTGACACTGGGCCCAGGTGGGCAGACCTGGTGGTCATCCTTGGTGAGGCTGAGATGGAACTATGTAGAAGAACCCAAGAGCACTGTTTCCTTACCTTCCTGCCAGTCTGGGGCTAATATCCCCTTCCTACTCCCAGGGAGTCCTCGCAGGCCCTGCGGACAAAACCAGAGAGGCTAGGGCAGCAGAGTACTTTTCCAGCCATCCTGGCCAAGGACAAGCCTCACACTTCCCAAGGCTTTTCCTCGCGGTTTGCATCATCTTCTCTTTGATGGAGGTCTTCCTGGAGTGCTGGGAGGTGGGGACTTGGGTGCAATTCCTTCACCCCAACCTGTTTCAATTTATCCAACATCCATGGCTAACCTAACCAAGCCACGCCTCCTCCAGGGAGTCTTCCATGGCTGCTTCTGCCCTCCTTGACTCATTTCTCCTCTGAGTTCCTTTTAATCTAAAGCACTCCAGATGGTCCATAGAATTAGAGCCTGCTTTTCAGTGTTCCTTTCTGACTGTGAGCCAGCTGCTGTATCCCTGTAAACTTTTCATGAACAGCGGTCTGTCTTCCTTCTTGTACACAGGGGGACAGGGGGAACCTATGGGACCTGAAACCACAAAAAGAACAGCGTTCAAACCTGATCTCTGCCGGTAATAAGCTGTGTGGCCTCAGAGAAGTTGCTCAACCCCTCTTAGCCCCAGGTCGTCCACCTGAAAGATGGAGACAATCAATAATACTCCCAAACCTCCCTGGGACAGAGGAAGGGCCCTTGGGGATTTGTGCTGTCTTCATCTCCTAACCAGGATGATCTGCCTCCCCTCCTCTGAGCCCACGGTCTGCACGTACCCAAACACTGGCTGCTCCCAGAAGAACTTGTTCTCTTTTTAAATAAGAACGATTAAAAACAATAGATGAATGTATGATTTATTGTAACCACCATGCTGCTGACGTCACCCCAGAGACGTACTAACCAAAGTGGGCCAGCCCTATGCTACAATAACTGATACATATTAACAACATCCTTAAAATGAAGGTCCCTGGTACAGAGGCTAGAATCCAGTCGTGACCCAAGAATACCTTTTAGAAGTCAACAGACTACAAGGTTCTGGTGGCATGGTGGTTATGCATTGGGCTGCTATTCACAAGGTCATCGGTTTGAAACCACCAGCTGTTCAACAGAAGAAAGGGCCTTTTCCTCCTATAGCGTTACAATCCTGGAAACTCACACTCAAGTTGTACCTTGTCCTGCAGGGTCCCTGTGAGTCAGCATTGACTCCGTGCAGTGAGTTTGGTGGGGTTTTTGTTTTTTTAAGCATCAGTATTTCTTTCTTTTTTATTAATGAGTACTTTTCTATTGCATGCATATGCCACAATTAGTTCATCCAATCACCAGTGTGGTGGGTATTTGAGTGGCTTCCACCTTTTGGCTATCAGCCATAATGAGACGCTGTCCACCCCGGAGCACAAAAGTTCTGGTTATTCTTTATTATGGAATCACAGGACATCAGAGCGGGGCAAGTTTTCTGACATTGCTGACCCTCAACCCTTCTTTCAGAAGATAAAGAAAAGGAGGCTTAGAGGGGAAAGCTCCTGGTGTAGCCCCTTGACAATCAAAGGATGGTCAAAAAAAAAAAAAAAAGATGGTCTAGGAATCCACAGCGTCAGCAGCATGTGAGAGTGCAATAGAAAGGCAGTAACCCAGGCCCCAGCCCAAACCTGCTCATTCAGAATCTGCATGTTTGCAAGGTGCTCGGGCACATTCAAGTTGGAGAAACACCCTTTGCAGTTCTGCAAAGGACAGCTTTGGAACCGCATCCCCAGCCACCTGACTCCCAGGCCTGAGCAGCTGTTCCCATTTCTCCACAGGCAGTCCGTGGAGTTGGGCTCAAATTGAGATGGGCCAGTCTGGGAAACCTCTGTAACCTGCAAGGGCTCTGACTCATCTATTGAAGGGCAGAGCAGGAACTGCCTCTGGGGCCTCCTAAGTCAACTTGGGTCCCAGAGGGCAGAGATCCTTAATTGAAAATCATAATTATTTATTTAGATGACAATGCTGTTAGCATGCAGAATTAATGGACTGATTTGACGGAGACAGAAGGGGTGGACAAGAAAGTCCTGGATGGGGCACTCAGAGCTCACTACACTCACCGACACCCTGGGCTGTGGCTATTAAGCAGACACGCACCACCACGACCACTCTGGCTGCAAACACAGCTTAAACAATGGCTCCGTTTCTCTTCTCATCAATGGGTGCTCTTTCAAGATGGTGATGGGGGAAGTAAAAGTGACACATAGTGCTAGGTTTTCTTCTGTTCTATAATCAGCTGTCATTGTGCTTTCTGACTGAGAAATCAACAACAAAATAGGTTCAGCCCAAAACAGCCTTATGAATTCACCCACCCAACAAACTCAGGTTCCAGGGCCCTATACTCTAGGAGAAAGGATATCACTGGTCTTCAGACCTACACTGAATGTCCAAAGTGTTTTATGGAGGAAAATCAGGGGGCAGGTAGAGACGTGTGAACAAGTCCCTGCTCTCCAGAGCTTACAGTCTAGTGAGGGGGATGGGGAAGGAGGACACGGTCAAGCTGAAGGGCACAAATAAATAAGCATACAAAGCAGCCTGTCCATGACCAAGTGATACCAAGTGTCAGGGTTTTTGTAGCCAGAGAAGAGCAAAATCCCTGTAGCTGGGGTGCTGATGGGATATTTCCAGGGGATAGTGGGACTGGGCCTGATAGAAAGAAAGGCGGTAGATGCGCCGACAGGGAGAACAGCTTGAGCAGAGATGTGGAGGTGAGAAATGTGTATGTGCTGCAAGCCTTTCTGTCTCGGGCTGGAGTTGTGGAGCAGGAGGGGATGGGGCATGAGAGTCATGAATCCAGAGATAGAGTTGGGGCCAGAGCCTACAAATAATAGGATCATTAGAGAGTGTAATGCTGGGGCCTGCTGCAGTCAGTGTGTGACTCGTTCTTTAGAACACTGTACACTGATAGTGTATTCCAGCCAGGAAGAGCCAACTTGGGTGCACAGAGTGTGGCGGGCATCATAACCCCCGGGCCCTTTGTCAGAAGTACAGATTCCTGACCCCCACCCCAGACCCAGGGCCTTCATGCTTTAGTGTTGCCCTAACAGAAGCACCACAAGAGGATGGCTTTCGAACAGAAATGTATTTGCTCACTTCTTAGCAAGCTAGAGGTCTGAATTCACTCTGCTGGCTCTCACTTCTGCTCCTGGGTGGGCTTCATGTGGCCTGGCATCTCTCTTCTCTTCTGGCTGGCTTGCCCTTGTCCTAATATCTTCAATAGCACGAAAGAGATTGACTCAATATACACCCTATAGTAATTCTGCCTCAGCAATACAGCAAAGAGAGCTCATTCCCAAATGGGATTCAAAATAACCACAGGTGGAGGGGTTAGGGTTTGCAGCACATATTTGGGGAGGATACAGTCAACCCATATCATTCCACCCTTTGGGCCTCAAAAACTCATGCCCCAGCCACATGCAAACCACATTCACCCCATCATATCATCCCGAAAGTCTTAAGTCAACTCTAAATTCAAAATCTCATCTTCTGTATCACCTAAATCAAATATAAATGCGGCATTGGGTGTATTCTTTCCTGAGGCTTCTTCTCCTTCTGTATCTGTGAACCTGTGAAACCAAGGCTGCAAGTGATCTGTTTGTCAACACCACGGTGGAACAGGAACAGGTCGACGCTTCGTTACTAATGGGAGAAACTGAAGGGAAAGAAGAGACAGTCGGCATCAACCCACATCCCAAACCAATGACATTAATTCTCAAGGTTTGAAAATAATCCTCTCTTCTCTGACCCCTCTAAACAGTGACCCTAAGCTCCAGGTGCTAGGTGTTGCCCTCACTCTCGGGACTCGGGATGGACATCCCTCAGCCCAGGGCTTCAGCCCCACTTTCGAGACCCTCTAAGATGGCAGTTCTGCTCCCTAGACTCTGGTTGATCTCATTCTCCAAATCCATCTCCCCAGCCCAGCAGGTTCCTTGGACATGGTAGCCCAGCCCCTCAGTTTTGGTTCACGGCCCCATCCCCTCTAGCACTCCTTAATAGTGGCCCCATGCTCTTATGGAACCAAGTTGGTGAAAATCTGATTCTGGAGCCTCTGAGTCTGTGGTCCTACCTTGTAATGTCCAGGAGGCCACAACTCACCCTTTAAATCCACGATCTTGCTTCTCATGCTCCTGTGGACCCTTACACTGGTCTCTAAGTTGCTCTGGGATGGCTCTTTCTTTTCTTGGAGGACAGCAGCCTCTTTCCTGCCTGTGGGGGTCCAAGAGCAGACAGTCTTCTTTCCTTGTGTCCTAGCTCAGACCCCCTCAGTCTAAGCTGATGCGTTTTCTGCTGTGGTGACTGGTTAGATCCATCAGTTACAGGCTTAATTTATTTAACCAAAAAAATGTATGGTCAAGCTCTTGGTAAAAATTCTAGGGCACATGTATTTAGTATGCACAACAGAAATTTCCAAAAATGTAAGTTCCATTTCGTTTTACACAGTTCATTTAAACGTCCATCTCTTTCCCCTTGCATTTTATACTATGTGGCAAGAGGAAAACAGGTGATGCCCTTTAGGATCTAGCTAAGGAATCTCATCATCAAATCCATATCCACGTTCATCACTTACAAATTCCACCTTGTACTATGTACTTGAACGTAAACCCACTTCTGCCGATGTGATTCCAACTCATAGCGGACCCTACAGACAGAATACACTTTTCTCCTTTTGGGTTCCCAAGCCTGTCCAGCTTCACCGGAGCAGAGAGGCTCGCCGTCCAGATAAGTTCTTTGTTACCACAAAGAAGCATTTTCCTTCTTTCCTACCCAATCACATGTTCACCATTTGCTTAAAAGCCTCACCAAAATCCAAACCCACTGTGATAGAGTCAATTCCAACGAAAAGTGGCCCTATCGGATTTCTGGGGCTCCGTAAATCTTCACAGAAGCACATGGTCTCACCTTTCTTCCCTGGAGTGACTGCTGGGTTTGAACCACTGACCTAAAGTTAGCAGTCCAATGCTTACTGGACAGTTCCATGAGGGTCTTCAAGAATAAAATTAAGTAGATAAAAGTGCCACGACCTATTAGTCATGTTCAATAAGTTACTTGTGACTCTACATAGGATGTCTGAGGCTTCAGAACTCTTTACAGAAGCAGACAAAGGAGTGATGAGGTGTTTGAACTTCTGACTCTGCAGTTAGCAATACTACACCATCAGGGCTCTTTGCATGAACATATAGACGTTAGGATTTACACCACCTCAAATGGCAGGTCATTCTATCAGATCACAAACTGGAGGACAATCACACAAGACTAGGGATCATGACCTAGCCAAGTTGACACATCACATTTGACATCTGTCTTCCCCGACATCACATCTTCTTGTTTATCCTAATACACCCTAAAGGTGCTCTATACTAACCCTTGCTCATTAACATAACAAAGACAATTCATTCCCAAATGTTACTATTCCCGGTGAATTAAAATCTCTGAGATGAGGCCTTGGAATCTGTTTCAGTTCAAGAGCGATGATTAGAGTTTACCTTGAGAACATTTATTTTAAGTATCTTGTCTTCCAGAAAGAGAATCTGAGTCTCAAAATGACAAAAAATTTCAAAGGTCGTACAGCTTCACCGGTACAGCCGGTCCAAGATTGGAATCCAAGTCTGCCTGACTCCAAACACTTATTCCAGGGATTCTCCCTCACTGGAATGATTGGGAATATTTCTTAATTTGCTTAGCAAGCTTTATATAGGGCCAGGAACTATTAAAAGCCATTAATGCATATCAAATAGGACTATCCTACCCATAGCTTCCCTAGTAAGAAGCAATTTGGTCTTCTCCCCACCTTCTCCACTAGCTGGCCCCCAGTCTTCCCCCCGACACACACACATTGGCCACTCGACACAGACCAGCCAAGACAAGTGCAGATAAGCCTTTTGGAGGAGCTTTCTGTTATCATATATGGAACACCAGACCATGGTGGTGGGTATCACATAAGCAGATTGGAAGAAGAAAAAGAAGGTGTATTCTAACTGCATTTCATGCCACAGGACAGAGACTTCATTAAGGATCAAATTTTTCAAACCAATTATACCATATATCCAAGTATAAGCTGACCCGAATATCAGTCGAGGCACTAATATTACCATAAAAAATTGCATTTAAGATGTGCTGGGAAACTTGCCTTATACACGAGTATATATGGTACTTTCTCCCTTTAATCATCCTGGGCCTGGCCAACCCCTCTATCTTCACTGCCCTAGATCTAGGCTGGGGGTCAGGGGTGCATGGAACCATACCTCTCAAGGCAGGTGGGACCAGCTCTAAGAAAAGGGAAGACCCAAGTATGAAAATCAAGGTTCAAATAAGTCCTCACATTTACAAGAGTGAGGACTTCACAAAGTTCATCTGTCCATGAATTATTTGAAGTCCCCTCGTAAGCCATTTCAGAAGGCACCCTGGCGATCTACTGCTGAAAGGTCACAGCCTTAAAACCCCACCTGGAGTTGGATGATTTCATGCCAGCTGGACACTCCTGGTTAGGGGAAGCCAACCATGTCAATCAAGTGGCAGCTTGATGTCACCTCCTTGGGGCTGTTGCATTTTGCATAAGAGTGAGGGATTCTGGGAACTGCTGCCTCTCTGAGACTTTGCCATCCTGCTTGCTGGAACTCAGCTGTTGACCCTGAAAGCTGTTGGCATCCCCCAATGTTTCCATGCAACTCTGTACCCACTGGCCTGTGAGCTTCCTACTTCCCGGTTTACCACTCTGCGCCCTACCAGGTGTGAGTGTGAAGAGGGCCTTACGGCCTTGCCTTATACTACAGACTTCAGTTGAACTGAGCTGGGACTCCTTCTTGCTATGTAATTGTTTTCTTGATGTAAAGTTCTTTCTTATCCATAGATGAGTGTCACTGGACTTGTTTCTCTAGACAACCTGGCCTAACACAGGTATGTAGAAGTTCTACTCGTGCCCACGAGGCCCCATGAGTCAGAGCTAACGCAACAACAACTAGCAGCAGGCACTGTTCAAATCTTTTACCTTTTTAACCCCTACATCTATGAAGTAAATATTATTGCTCTCACTTTTCAGGATGAGGGAATTAAGACTCAGAGAGGTTACCTGATGGGCCTAGGGTCTTCAAGCTAGTGAGTCATAGAGCTGGGATCCTGCTAACCACAATGCTAAGCTTACTGTGTGTCACGCCCTACGCGGGGAACTGGATGCAAAGATGAACCAGAAACAGCTCTCAGGGAAACTATAGAGGGAAGAGTCACTAACACAAAAGTAATGCGGCACAGTATGACCAGGTCTGGGAGAGAAGTCCTGGGCTCTGGTAGCCTAGAAACATCCCCACTCCTCTATTCAGCCTGTGAGCTAGGGAGGCATTCTGAAAGAGATGGTGTCTGGACTGTCTTTTAAGCTAATGATCTGCCAATAGAGATGCTCCTGGAAGCAGATCTCAGGGTTTCCTGGACCTGAACTAGTCTGGTCTTGATTGTGGTGGTTAGATGTTTATGTGTACTTCTACCTCAATGAAAGTGTCAGAGTGGAGTCACACCTGTCAGTCAGGTCTCAGCCTGATGATGATGATGATGGAGACATTAGGAATCTCTCTCTCTCTTTCTCTCTCTCTCTCTCTCTCTCTCTCTCTCTCTCTCTCTCTCTCTCTCTCTCTCATCTTACTTCCTTGTTTGGATCCTGTTTCTGCCTCAGGGTCAGCCCCTTGTGGGCCACCAACCCCAGGAGCTGTTCAAGTCCTGCTAGGTTCTCACTGACCATGACCCTGCACCCACAGGTCTGTGATCACCCTGTGTCCTGCTTCACCTTTCTGTTTCATCACCCTGCCACTATGTGAGTCTGAAGAGGGCTCCAGCTAGCCTCGCCCATGGACTTGATTGAGTTCAACTGGCTGGGATGCCTTCTTGATAGAAGTTCTTATGCATAATTGAGTGTCCCTGGTTTTGTTTCTCTAGACAACCCAGCTTAACCCACTGATAATCCCTTCCAAATCAGACCTGTATCTTTCACACCCAGTCTTGCTCACGAAAGAAGACTCAGTCAAGCTCCGCTTTCTGCCTATACACAGGTATAGAAGTCCAACACATAGTTTGAGTGGGTATAATTGAATTCCTAACATCATCTAACACCCCCAAGGGGACTTCAGCTTAACAGTCTCCTAAACTTTGGTGACCACAAAGTGGAGAAGATTCGTTGCAGCAAAACTTCCAACAAAACACAATTCAATTATATCCCCAAATCCTAAGTTGCGTTATTCTCTTTTTTCCAGAATTTTTATGGGGAAAACATTCACATAAGAGCCTGGTTACTAAAGGATCTCAGAAAAGGCAGGGCATAAACAAAACTGTGGACACCAGTTACTGGGAATCCTAAACAGTCTTCAGCGGAGACCAGGAAGAAGGAGAGCAGGTTAATGGCAATGCTATGTCAAGCAAGCTGCTTGGCATCAGTTTTCCACTAGGTTTCTGTGTCACATTTTAGTAATTCTCAAAATATTTCAAAATTTTTCATAATTGTATTCACATTTAATAGACATCCAGTCCATGCTAACTCATATCAACCCAATAGCACAGGGTAGAAATGCCCCTGTGAGCTCCCAAGACTGTAACCTTCCGCAGGGGTAGAAAGTCCCATCTTTCGCAAGGAGTGGCTGGTGGTTTGGGTCTGCTGACCTGCAAGTAGTGCTCGGTGCATAAGCAGCCCTCCACCAGGGCCCCTCTAACAGACTATAGTGTGATGCAAACACAATGCTTAGGTGCGCACATTGTGAGGGGAAAAATTTTGAAAACCAAAAAATTTCTGACTTGTTTTTTGTTGTTGCAATATTTGTTTTATTGCAGTGGTCTAGAATTAAAGCCGCAGCATCTTTGAAGTCTGCATATTCACAAGTCTAGAGAGTAGAAGTTGAACACATCTTTTGAGTGGGCACAATTGAATTCTAACCACCACTTATCATTTTATTCCTACAAGTATTATCTCACCTTACATCATTTCTAAGATAAAGTAGATGGCATAGGTCTCATCCCATTCCAGAAGTGAGACATCAGAGTCCAAGGGAAGTGATTTAATTGTAATAAAAACCTTTTCTTCTACATCAAGCTTGATACAAGAATAACAACAATTAACATACAGATGCTGCTGCTGTTGTGGTTGTTATTGTTGTTGCTGCTGCTACTGTTGGGTGCCTTCGAGTTGGTTCCAATCCATGGTGACCCATGGAAAAGTGGAATTTCCCTGTAATGTTTTATTCGTTGTCATTTTTATAAAAACAAACCACCAGCTCTTTCTCCCCAAGAGTCACTGGGTGAGTTCTTATCACCCCGTTGGTTAGCAACCAAGCACTTAACTGCTGCACCATCAGGATCCCTTCATAGTGCCCCATCACTTCATAATGGTCTTCAGAGTGCTCTGTCACTCAAGTGTTTCCTCTGTTCATGCCCACAAATCTGTAAGAGGCCAAAGCTACTGTCCCACATGCATTTTATAATAAGACAAGTGGATGCTTCTAGAAGTGGGAGCAGGAAGCCCAATGCCACATGGGTGGAATGAGACCACACCAGAACTGCATCTCAGTCCTACAGATGGCAGATTCCGTGTCTATTCTTTCCATTGTTCTAGCCTTCTCCGCTCCTAGGCAGAAACTCTGTGTAGTCCATTATGCCAGCGTGGGAAAAAAGAGTTTAGCATTTGATACCCAGCCGTGATGGACTCTGAACAGTTCAATAAAGACTTCAGTTTATACGACAGTATAAACTGGGAACCTCCTCCTTTGCAAGCACTGGGGCACTGCATAGACTCTGTAATTGCCTCTGTGACATCTGACTGCTTACTCATTTCACATCCTTCCTTCTACTAGCCTGGGATTGTTCTGGGGACCAGGATCAAGCCTTGCCTGCCTTTGTGCCCCCAATGAATAGCTGGCATGATTGGCTACATTATACTGGGCAAGTCCCCATTCCTCTGGTCTTCAGTTTCCCCATTATGAGATCAACAGGTAGGATATAATCATCTCGAACTTCTCCTAGCATTAAAGTTGGTTCCATGAGAACAGTGTTCCCTCTAGATATCAAAATTTCAAGTTCCAGGTCAGCTCCCAACTGTTTTCAGGAGTCCCGCAGAGGTCTTCAGGGCCACTTCCTCTCCTGAAATGCCAGCGCAGTCGTAATCTGTGCCACTCACCAGCTTACACCAACCTGCTTTGGTTCCATCATCTATTTCCTAGTACCCCTCTCAACAATTGGATTGAGTAGTTTGTTGGCAGCAGGCGACATGTACTAATTTTCTCTGTTTGCCTCCCTCTGTGCCAAGCGCAAACTTCAGTTCATGTATAGGAATCAGAAAAACTGGATCCTATCCCAGATTCTTTACTGTCTGAGTGACCTTGGGCAAATCAATAAATCCCTGAGCTTCAGTTTCACCCTCTCCTTTGTTGTGAAATAGGACTAATATAACCTATCTGAGATTATTGTGAGAATCAAATTAGATAATGGTGGGAGTGGGGGTGGAGGTGGGGAACCTTAAAGGTAATGCTTTATAAATGTAAAAAGCTGTGTTACTGTAATTGGTATTCTGGTATGGTTGTTATTCAGTTTATTTGAATATAGAGGAATGAGAAGAGCATTCATGCCTTCGTATATTCAACTACAACAACAACAAATTTCCAGGCATCAAGTAAGATGCATCCAGATGAAAATAAAGGTAAGCAGGACCTGCCCTCTACCCTCTGTGGTTTCACTGACTACAGGAATATCTTAGTGAAAAGAGGACTGCATTTAGAGTCAGGCTTGGCCTTGAGTCTCCGTTTTGTCATTTTTAAGCTGTGCAATCTTGTATCATTTCATTCAACTCTCTGAAGTCCAGTTTCCTTACAGCTATAAGGAAGGGGTTGGACCAGGCCAGCCCACTCAGCTCTTGAAAGTATCGGATTGCAAGCACATAAGAAAATTCCAAGCATCATTTCAAACTCCAGTGGATTGGGTTGAGGTGGGGAGCTGGATACACGGTTGACTTCTGAGTGGCTTCTGTCAAGCAGAGGAAGCTGACAAAACACTTCATGCCAAGAGTGGAGGGCTCTGTCCTCAAATAGCACTTTTCCTAAGCACCACTGGGCCCTGGCCTGCCTGTGTCCTTTTTGGAGCCGTGCATGCAGCAGTGGCTGCTTCAGCACCACGGATAGCTCCATAGTGCGGCCCCTATGGCCTGGAGCCCAAACAGGCCTTTCCACCACCAACCAGATGTTCCTGCTTCTCAGCCAGCTTAAGGCTAAAACAAACCTTTTCAACCAGGGTTTATCAGAGTTTCTAAATTACATACTGGGAAGAAATTTAATTGGTTTAATTAAGAAAGTTTATTTCATGGTAATTCAGTTTTGTTATGCTGCAAGACTTAATGTGTCCTCTGGTGGGAGCGTCTGTTATAAATATTCATTGCCTCACTCAAATACCCTCTCTTGGCCCCAATCTCCCTCCCTTGCCCCACAGAGTTTGAAACTGTGTCTGAAGAATATTGAGGAAAAGAAGGTCTTCCTGAGCAAGGACAGCAGACCAGGCAAGGTCAACTGAGTTCTGTATGGAAGAGATAGCAGGAAAAGGCTTGGGGATGGGGTAGGGGGGGTGGGGGGTGGAGGGGAATAGGGTGCTACTCCTACATTGTACAGATAGGGAAAACAAGGCCTAGAGGGAAAAGAGCCGGTCACACAAGCACTCAGTGACAGAGTGTGAGGAACTAGGGACTAGGAAGTGAGTCTCGACTTTCAATCCACTGGTCTTCTCTCCCACCTTCTAAATGCAATACTATTGTCAAGCTAACCCACCTGGTGGTTTCTCAGACAGACAGAGGAGAAAACTAGAACCAGACAGGAGGCTAACGTCTAAGGCCAGCGGTTCTCAACCTGTGGGTCACAACTCCTTTGGGGGTCGAACGATCCTTTTACAGGGGTTACCCGATTCATAACAGTAGAAAAATTACAGTTATAGTAGCAACAAAAATAATTTTATGGTTGGGGGCTCACCACAACGTGAGGAACTGTATTAAAGGGTCGCAGCATTAGGAAGGTTGAGAACCACTGTCTGAGGCCATGTAAAGGGCTATGGACCTCCCTGCTATCCCAAGATTCCCTAAACCCCGAGAATCACGCAACCTTTGCAGAATGACCTCCAGGGGACGACTACGCCACATTACATCCATACACCTGGTGCTAGTTGAGTGGCTGCTGAGTTCCAGCAAGATGGCTCTGACTTGCAGCAGCCTCTACAGACAACAGGAGGAAACACGAGTCAGTTGTTCCTGTACCTGAGTCCATTATTGCTACCCCTGTGCCAATCCATCTCATCCAGGGTCTTCCTCTTTCATAGGGACCCGCTACTTTTTCAGGACTGGTCCCTCCTGATAATGCTTCCAAAGTACATGAGACAAAGTCCTCCCATCTCAGGAGTATTCTAAGGGTACTTCTTTTAAGTGATAAAGGAATAAAATTGAGATTTGGCATTTCCCATCCCTGAAGGAAATCACAGTCCAGCTGGGTAAAGGAGAAAAGAAAAGAAAAATGAAAATAATGAACCGTTTATGCTTTGTTCAAATAAACTACTCTCTGTTCCCCCAGTGTGTCCTATTCTTCCATGTTCTTCTGCCTTCGTACATGGACACTCTTCTCCAAAGCACCCGGCTAGTCAACCTAAGTCATCCATCAAGTACCAAGAAAATGCTCCCAACGTGTCCCCTGGCACATTAATTAGTCCTTATTTCTTCCATGCCCAACTGTATTCTGTCATCCTAGCATATAGGACTTATCCCACACAACAGTTATTTTATTGGTGTGTGTGTGTGTGTGTGTGTGTGTTTCACCCAGCAGGGTGTGCTCCTTAGAATCACGGGTGCCAAGAGCATTGTCTGGCAAAGACTAGAAGCTCAGCAAATAGCAGCCAAATGGGTGAGTTTAGAACTGATTTAATATGAAGTTTCAGCCCACTGGGGTACAAACCTGGAATCGTTTTCTTTTTCCAATAACTGCTCCAAACTGTGCTCTGCTGAACCCTCCTTTTGCCTGCTGGGTAGTAGGCTGCCTTAAATACCCAGTCTGAGACCATAGCTTTTCAGTCACTTTCAGTTATTACAACAGTCTCATTTGGGTTTTTTAGGACTCAAAACTATTCTTTTTTTTTTTTAATTCTTGTACTGGGTTTGATTTAAAGCTCTTCCTAACATCCTATCCCTGTCATGCAATGCTTCCTATACCCACCAACCCTCCGTTCACGTATATGGCTCTAGCTGGAGAAGGCAGGTCTGCTCTTACTTGACTCGTCCTCTCTCTTCTTGGTGCCCTCTGCGCTGGCACTGGGGTGAAAGCAGGGCGCAGGACAGCTCAGAGGGAGGTGGTCCTCTGCTGTTGCAGCTTAGATGATAGCCTGGGTTGTTAGCCTGCTACAGGCTCTGTGTTGCATGGGTCAGAGATCCCATAGGACCTGCTGATGAAAACCCTCCCAGGCAGCTCCCTATACACTGATGTTCCCCAGGGCTTCGTCATCAGCTGATCTTACAACCCATTTGCCTGACAGCCCTCACCATGTAAGAATCCCACTGCATAGGGTGGTAGTCCCTAGTTTAATCTGATTTCTGTGGACCCTCAACTCAGAGGCTCATGAGCACATTCAAGAACTGTTGAGCCTGGCAGGGCTGTTCTTGCCTCTTTTGTCTGGCCAAACCACTGCCCACCTCTCCCCGGCGCTCCTCCCCTGGCTACAGCACAGCCAGGCCAGGCAGCTAAATGGAGGAAATGTCCATCTGCCTTTTCTTGGAGCTCCTGTCTTTGTCTCAGAGAAGGAGACCTTGTCTTCTTCTTCATTCACAAAGAGTAGAGCATGAGAGTAACAGCCTGTCCCTTGCCCAAGCCTCCTCTTCTAGGGGGAAGAGGAGAGAATGGCACTGTCTTACACAACTAGGAGCTTCTTGACCCAATCCCCATAGAAAGATGATGGTCTTGCTGTGGCCTGTCTCTTGAAAATGCAAGCACTTTGCATCTTTTCTCTAAGCTGTAAAGTTTCATTGTCAAGCCCTGGAAGAAAGGATTTACTCTTGCCCTTCATTCTGTCCTGCACACTATTTCCTGGAATTGAAGCTCGCACCAGAGAGGTTCAGGAAAGAGTGAGTCCCCAGGAGTAGCCAGAATATGGTTCATCATAAGGAGACCAGCCTGAAGTTCAACCTTAAAGACAGAATGGCAATTGCTGGGTGTGGGATACAGAAAGATTTCTCCCAAGTGGTCTCCCCGAAATATATGCCAAACCTAGCTGCTTGCTACACATGGCAAATGACTATACACTTGGAGGTCAATGAAAGCAGGTCAGAGGTTATGCTCCCTAAGGGTTATCAGCTATCTAGAGCAATCAGACTGTATAGTCTGTCTCACCCACAGTAGGGCTCACTCCCTTCTGATAAGGATAGTAGATTGTTTCCCTGAAGGAGAGCCCAGGGAGGTCAAGTCCACTCAAAGATGACCAAGGTTAGGCTACCCATCTTGTCGCATGCATACCCCTAGTCCCTCCCCTCCCTATTATGTGTATGCCCCTAGCTCATCCTCTTCCTGTCACACTTATGCCTATTGTACAGTCCCTTTCTGTGACTTGGGTGGTTACTTATAATCACCCCTCCCCCTAGTATATATAGGCCTTGGCCAGAAATAGAGACTCCTCCTGCCCTTTCCACCCGTGCTGTGTGCAGAACTGACTGGTGAGCTCGTGGCCATCCAGGAGGTGAGCATGCTACCATGAAATGTGTCTGACTCCTTCATTTTACTCTCCTCCTATTTCTTTTACTCTATGACTTTATTATAATCTTTATATCTATTTTAACCACACAATTGCGCTTACTGAACCTGTGATAGTGTGAGGGGCTGGCATCCCCACAGCTGGGGAAATAGAAGTAGTCTATGTGAAGAGAAAACAAGAAAAGGGTCTGGCATCCTATCCAGAGAGAGCCAAGTCCTCAGCACATAGTAGGGGCTCAGTAAGTGAGTGAAACTGATCAGCCTCCAGGCAGAAGAAAATAAACCAACTTAAAGCATCGGAGACAGACAGACGGAACTCAGGTCCTCGTCTTCCCATTTACTTTGGGACCTTCTGTACGTCTTAAGGGAGCCCTGCTGAGTCGCTCCACTCTGTCCTGGAGGCTTGCTGGGGGTCTGCATCAACTCGATAGCAGTGAGGGTGTTTGTTTTAGCTTAGTGGCATCGTGACGATATGTTAGACTGCTAAGCTCAAGATCAGCAGTTTGGAACCACCAGCTGCTCCATGGGAGAAAGATGGGACTTCCGACTCCCACAAAGAGCTACAGTCTCAGGAACTCCAGGGGGCAGTTCTACTCTGTGCTGTATGGTCTCCAGAGTTGGCATTGACTCAGGACAGTATTTGGTTTTGGTTTTCATTAAATCATTTGCCTTGACTAGGTCCCTCATTCCGCATCGACAAAAAGAGGATGCAGTTTGCCATGCGACATGTCTACCAAACCAGGTGGCTTTCCTCCTGGAACACAGCTCAAAACCATTCATTCCCCAGACCCCAGGCGGGCCCGAGGGATGAGTGCTAGCCAACGCAGTGTAGGCAGCAGGGCAACATACCACTCACTTCCAGCCTTGGCCCTTCTGCCTACCATGCAATTCCCCACATGCTCTCACTGCCGGCAGGGAGGCTTAAAGGAAAGCACTCCAGGAAGATGAAGTTGGGGAAGAGCTGGTCACCAGACACCTGATCAACCTCTGGCTATGATGGGTAAGAAATAAATCTTTGTTGTTTAACCCACTGGGATTTGGAAATTGCTACAGAAGCAGGCATTTATGACTTCTACTACACCCGTAAAAAGTGCTTAGCAAGTGCTGGCCATTATTGCTAATATTTTCATATCACTCTTTCATTTATAAGCACTTTATATTTCTTCATGTAATTGATGTGCATAGAGCCCTTGTGAATGAAGTACACAGGATGAGATTACTGCTCCATTTTATAAAGGAAGATCTGAAATTAAGACACATTAGTGACTGGACGTGCTTCTAAAGATGCACACACAAGGAAGTGACATGGCTCTGAGCTAGACTGTGATACTTGACTCAAGCCCCTTTTACCGTGCCTGTCCCTGAACACTTGATCTGCTGGACCATGTAACCAGCCCCAGCTCCCTTGACATCTGTGCAGGCCAGAGGATGGTAGAATAGGGTAGGAATCCTACAATCTCGAGGTCAATGGCAAAACACAAGGAGTTAGTAATTCCTAAAGGTGTTTGGGGGACATAGTGGTTATGCATTGAGCTGCAGTCCAAAGGTCCACAGTTTGAAACCACCAGCAATCCAAAAGGTCCACAGTTTGAAACTCCAAGGGATAAAGATGGGGCTTTCTATTCTCATAAACATTTAGAGCAGTGGTTCTCAGCCTTTCTAATGCCATGCCCCTTTAATACAGTTCCTCATGTTATTTTCATTGCTACTTCATAACTCATTTTGCTACTGTTATGAATCAGGTGACCCCTGTGAAAAGGTCCTTCTACCCCCAAAGGGGTTGCAACCCACAGGTTGAGAACCACTGCTTTAAAGCCTCAGCCATTCACAGGAACAGTTCTACCCTATCCTATAGGGTCACTGTGAGCCAGCATCAATGCAATGGCAGTGGCAGTGAGTGAGAAGGCAGACCAGGTAGAAGATACTAAAGCCAGGTGAGGTGGTATCATCATTGGTCCAGAAGACTATGTCACCAGCTACAGAACTGAGAGCTATGAGTTCTAACCCTGGCTATGACAACATCTTGTTGAGTGACCTTGGGCAAGTCATGTTGCCTTTATGGACCTCACTTCTATGTCCAGCCCCACCCTGAAGTCTGGGGTCCCCATGGTTATGGGGTAGATAGAGGTGGTCTGGTTCAGAGAGTTCTCAGGTCTCCCCCTCAGAAGCTGAGGCCTGGGCCAGTTCCCTTCGCACCCCACACCACCCCCACAGTTGCTCATGCTCCAAAACCCCAGTCAAAAGGCATCTGTCACCAAAGCAAGCCCTGGGAACAAATGGTGTTTTGTCTAAACAATTGTTTCCAACAGCAATTCCCTCTTCCGGGTTGGCTTTTAAAAAAATTATTATTACATTTGTTCACTAATTAGGTTGAGACACACAGATATTTCCGATGTAAAGATAACATAGGCTGCCATCTGAGGGAATCCGATGCCCTCAAACTGCCAACCCTGCTGAGTCGCCAAGCTGCCAGGCTGGAGGGACCTGAAAACCAGAGAGACAACACTAGCTCCCACAGCAGACAGGTCAGAGCCGGGGTCACAGTGAAACCCTGGTGGCCTTAACTGCAGGGCTGGGGTCGAGCTGGCCACCGTCACCACTGGGCGTATATTCACCATTGCCAACCCCAAATATTGTAGGAGATTATGGGATAGTACTGTTATTATTTAGGAAGCAGACAGATCTGGGTTTGAATCCTGACCGTCTACTTCGTAGCTACATACCCCTGGGTAAGAATCCATTTTCTCATCTGTAGAGCTGCCCCTGTGAGTTTCTGAGAGCGTCGCTACGCAGGTAGTGGAGAGTCTGTTCTTTCCCTCAGAGCCACTGGGGTTTCAAAAGCCTATAGGACAATAAATGCACAGAGTGCCTATTTCTGAAGTCCTAGCAATAATTCTAATTTTTCATTTCTGATAACATTTTGAAAGAAGTTTCACATCAACCTATTGTCCTGCCCTGAGAAGGTAGGGGACCACATGCTATTTTCCCCACCCCACAGAGGAGCGGGGTGACTCAGAGGGCTCTAGAGACTCGTCCAGGGCACATCAGGGGGTGGCGGAGCTAAGACTTGAACCCATGTATCTTGCTCTGAGTCCTGGCCTTTTTCCTACCCCTGACTGAAAACAGCTGCCCCGGGTCTAGGATGGTGGGAGGAGCGTTCCCCGCCATACTCCTCCAGTCCTGTACCCCGTGGCCCAGGGCCTAAAGTGGGCCTGGGAGGCTCATGAACCAAGCAGATGAGTGAGAACAGATGATCCCGCCCGGTTAGCTTCCGAAGCGGGCAGGGAAGGAGAGGGCAATAACTTTAACTGGATGGATTTCACCTGTTGGGCCATTAACTTAATGCCTCCCACTTGGTTAGCAGCAAAGTCAAGCCTGGTTGCAGCTCCGTGCAGCCTGCCGCCTCTGCTGCGGAGAAGCGCGTTAGCGCAAAGAGAAGGGTGTAGGTCATCCTAGGCAGGGACTAGGGAACGACAATCAAGTGCCTAAGGCACAAAATATCAGGTGTGCTCACTCTGATCACACGCAGCCGCCTTGGATTTTGTGCCCTGGGTGCCTCACTTGCCATGCCTGACCCTGAAAAGTGGGGCGGAGGAACTGGGCAGGGGCGCTCAATTGGGGATCAGGGACCTGAGTTCAAGCCTGGCCATTAACTTGGGTCCTACGGGTTCCCAGAAGTTGGGGTCTGCCTCCTTTCATTGAATGGCAACATAACGACGAAACGAGAGGTGCCAAATTCACAGGCAAATGGCTTCCTTCGGTGGGCACCTGCTCTGCAGACAGGGAGACCTGGTCTCTGCCCCCAGTGTCAAGGCAGGCTGAACGAATCCTCCTCCTTACCCACTGGCCCTCCCCAGGCCAGCTGCATGGTCACACCTGGCCTGGCCTCACACCCTTGCACAGTCTTCTCTGCCCTCTGGGTCTTCACCCCTTCTTTTCTCGTCTCCGGTTCTCCTTGGCTCCCACCTCCCCTACTCTAACCACGCCCCACGCCCTTGGGACCCATAGGGCACACAAGGTCTCCTCATGGCCTTGAACCAGAACTCTGTGCTGGTCTCCGCTCCAGGAAGGAGGGCCTGTGTTGTGCTCCCTTTGTGACCGTGAAGAGCAACTTCCTTTCTCGAAATCTGTGTCCACAGCTGAGGAAAGACTTGGGCTGTGACCAGGGGCCCTCAGGAAGGGCTCAGACACATGCAGGCAGGAAAGGTGAGAGGGCAGGCGCACAGCAACACCTGGAGGTTTGAGACGACCCGGCCTGAATGGCCCGGTACAAAGTGCTGCGTGAGGAGGCTGGGATCGGCAGGACCCTATTGTGGGGGGCCTGCTTGGCCCAGCAATGGAACTTGTTCTTTCTCATGAGGGCCAAAAGATGCCATGGAAGCATGCTGAGCAGGAGCATGGCGTGTCCTGTTTAGGAGGGTCGTCCTGGCTGCTATGTGGACCCTGGACTGGAAGACCAGGAAGGAGGCTGAGACTGGGGTCCTGGTGGTTGTCTGGACTGGCTCAGGATGGCGAGGGGTGATGGGGGTGATGTTAGGAGGTGATATTCCTCTGGATTGGGAGAGGACGGGGTTGCAGTGCGGCCTCCTGGTCTCTGCATTCTGTTCTCTGGACTGGGGTAGAGAGGAGCCTGTGGAAGTGGAGGTACTTTATATATTGTGGGCAGGGCTCCTGCCCATCTCCAGCATCAGCACAATGCTAGGCAGATAATCAAAAACTATTGGCTTAATAAACAAATGTGGAGGAGTGAGGCCGGGGTAAGGTCATCACCTTACCCACACCCATGGTCTAAAATGGGACACTTGGCATCCCGTCCTGAACTGGCAGTCCCCTTAATCATATCTGCCTCCCTCCCAGCGGGACACACCCTCAGGACCAGGACCAGAGCTCTCCTCCTCTCACTTAGTGACAGTGTCCCCTGGCAGTGGGGGTGGGGGAGCGTCCACACTTGATGACTTCACACTCCCAGCTGTGGCCATCCTAGGCAGAGATAATCAGGAAATGGGGACTGGAAAGCCCCAGGCCACCAGGCCAGGGGTCCCTCAGTCCATCCATGACCCCTCATTTCCTTGGAGGCTATGAACTCTTCACCTTTGCGAGAGAACAAGGACAAATTCCTGGAAGTCTTCTGCTGCACCATTTGGCTGACAAATGTTTCTTTAAGCTATCCTGTCATCTTCTCCTTTTTTCTTCATATTTCAGAGACTTGGGCCAGCGCTCTGAGCTTAATCTGCTGGAAAATAGAGCCTGCCATGGATCCTATCTCTCTGCTCCAAAGCACCCCTCTCAACCGCCAATTATTTCCATTTCTCATTAAGAATCTTCATTCATCACATCCTATCCAGGCCCCAGCTACTCCTCCCCTGAAACCAAAAATTAGAATAAAAGTAGACATTCAGCATGCGAGAATTTTCCCTGGCCAGATCCTCTATAGGCAGACCCCTCAGTCAGGCTCAGAGAAGAAAAGCAAGGGGTCCAGGGTCACACAGCCACTGAGTGACAGCGCTGGGTTTGGACCCCTGTCCTCCAACTTAGCTCAGTGTTCTTCCCACCACCCTTCCATAGGCTCCGGGAACTCTGAAACCACATGGGGCCCCTTCTAGGGGTCACTTCACTGGGTCCTTTGAGTGGCCAGGGGTGGGTTTGTTCCTGGGTGTCTGACTTGTGCACTGGGCCCTGCACTGTCGCTGTAGAAATGAAGAACTGCAACAGGACCATACACTGACACAGGTGTGAAAAGCCTGTGGAATAAGAAAAGAAGGGGGGAGGGGGTAAGGGTGTTGGAAATCTAAGATTTCCAAAAACTGGCAAGAACCACAGGTCCAGGAAACAAAAGAGCCCACAGTTTTCAGGAGGCCCGTTGCGCTAGACAAGGTGCAGGCTCAGAGCGGCTAAAGGTCACAGTGCTGAGAGAGCTGGTGAGAAGACTTCTGCTCAGCCTGCGCTCAGGCCGTTGCACCCAGCTCAGCCTCACTCGCAGGCTGTGCGCGTGCCTTGGGTCTCCTCCCCACTGTGGGTTTCCTTGGAGAGATACACCAAAAGATCAAACAATAAGTAGCGCAAACCAGAAGGCAAAGAACATGGATCCTCGCTGCTGCCCAAGGCCAAGGACAGAACGCTGCTAACTAGAGAAGACATGGGCTGTCCCAGATACCAGCGATCCCTTCTCTGGCATGTACTGCAGCTGTGATATTTCTAAGCTGCCCAGAATCAGGACACAGGTCCGACCAACCCCAAAGAAATCCCATAAAACCAACTTCAAGCTCACCACCATCAAGTCGGTTCTGACTCATAGCAACCCTACAATTCAGGGTAGAACTGCCCCTGGGGGTTTCCAAGACTGTAAGGAGTGACAGGAGCAGAAAGCCTCTTTCTCTCATGGAGCAGCTGGGGAATTTGAACCCCTAAACTTCTGGTGAGCAGCATAACATGTAACCACTATACCATCAGGGCTCCTAAGACCCCCCAAAAAGAGAAGTAACTCCTTTAGGGGGGGGCACAGGCTTGAAATTGGAACTCACAATTCCAAAGGCCTCCTGTCTGCTCACTCTAGTACAAAGCAGGCTTTAAGCAGTCTGTCTACAGTTGAGGTTCAGTCAAGGTCTGTGTGATTCATTGCTAGACTTTGGAGGACTGGGATCAGGGACCAGAGAGAACAAAGCCAGTAGGAGCTGGCTTTGTCCCAGCCAGTATCCAGTGTCCTGGCCCAAAACTGCCAGGCAGTAAAGACTGTGGTGTAAGTGACTGGCCAAGCTGAGAGTGCCCATGCCACACTGTTGAGTTCATAGGAGTCACTGAGAACAGCCTGAGTATCTGATTAGAGCCAGAAAGATCCAGAATAATGCCGGGGGCGAGAGGAGGGGGTGGTCACGATCTAGGAATTGGAAGTGTTCAAGTCCATAGACTTAGTCGTTCGTAAGCCATCTTCTTCCTTCCCAGTTGTTGTCTTTTGAGCTAATTGTTCTACCTTTTAGCCCAAGTAGTGTAGCCGTGGAAAATTTTCAGTTTCTCCCCATTATCCAAAACAGATGACATAAAAGGCCACTCTAGGGTAACGATGGCTCCGAGGTTCTGACCTCAGGGCGTCTTCGCCGGTTTCTTGCACATAAGTGGAGTGTATGCTCCCAGCACACATGGCTTGCTTCATTTTCCTTATGACGGTCCGCAGCCTTGCACACTGGGGTCATGGAGCAGCATGTTTTCTAAGTGGCTTGCCCAATGAATTCTCTGGAAGCAATTTCTCCTCTCCATCTCCACAGCTGTAACTGAGTGCTGGTGTTGTTGACTTTGGACCTCTGCAATAGCCTTAGCTGGTCTTTCACAGCCATCTTTGCCTCTCAGACCTCCAACCTTATACCTGAAGTATGCCCATCAATCCCCTGGCACTTTCTCATCCCAGCAGTCCCCTTCAGATGCCCTTCAATATGTCCCCATGAACCTCAGATCCACTGGCAGGTGCACCGAGGCATCCTTGAAGTTAGATGTATACATGTTCCAGCCAATGGAATGTAGAAGGAATTGGTGCTCACTATAATCCAGGTCTGGCCCATAAAATGTTCTGAATAATGCCCCACTCTTTCCCCATTTCTTTTCTGGGGTGATCTTGGAAAACCGTGGAGCCCTTCACTAGCCTGGGTTCCTGGGCAATAGTGAAGACCAGAGTGCACGGCCTGCTCTACTGCCACCTTGAATGCAATACTGCCCCCTACAAGCTCCCGTTATGTTCTCACACCCAACAAAGCTGTCTCTGAGGGTGGGATTTGTGACTGCAGATTAAGTATGATGTCTTCTGTTCATTGGAAGGAGAAAAAACCCACTGCCGTCAAGTCAATTCCAACTCACAGTTAGCCTGTAGACCTGCTTTTCAAGCTGCAAAGCGTCCCGGGAAGAGATAGCCTCACCATGTTGCCTAGGAGCACCTGGTGACTTCAAACTGCGGACCTCGTGGTTAACAACCCAGTGTGTCACCCACTTCGCCATCAGCATGTCACAGTTGGTTGTGACCAGGTGGAGACTAGGAATCTGCGAGAGGGGATCCGATGAGGCGGAGAAGTAGGCGCGGTGTCGAAGATGCTTAGAGGGGATTGAAGCGTCTCCAAGTCTAGACGTGGACAGTCAAGGCGATTGTCAGAGCTGGCCAGAGTGCCGGCGAGACAGAGAAGAAAGGCTGTTTCTGCTGAGCGAAGGCAGGAAGGGGAGGAGTGCTGGGTTTGCTCTGGATGTGACGGCTTTATAGCCGTGCACTTAAAGCTATAAACGTACCTGTATTATGGCCATTCCTGAAGGAAAAATAATTTTGTTATGGTGAGTATGAAACTCTAGCCCCTAGCCTCTTCTACACTGAAACCATTGTCTCCACAATTCCATTTTGGCTGATGCCCGATTTCTTAGGAATGCCGCATCCACATTCTAGCAGAATGGCACAGGACTGGTGTCTGCTTGGCTACCTGCTCTCCCCCATTGGGGCCAGGCCCGGGCCTCAGAGACCAGCCCAGAGCCTGACACAGAGCAGATGCCCAATCGCTGTTTGCTGCATGCTGCCTCTGCCACCACCCGCCGTCTCTCCCGAGAGCCCGTCCTTCCTGTTTCTTCTCTGTTGCATGTGTTGACAAGTGTTACATCCCTAGCTCCTCTCTCCCTCCCCGGTCCGTTTGCTCCACTTGAACCAGCATTGCCCGGGCTCCTTCTTCATGTAGAATTGACCACTCACTGTCACAGGGCCCTGCCCATTGCAATTACAAAGTCCTTAGCAGTCAGAGAATCCTCGGTTCAAATCCCAGCTTAACTACTACTCCCTAGCTCAATGGTCTCAGGAAAGCCATGCAGCCCCTATGAGTTTCCATCTCTTCATCTGTGAATTAGGAATAAAAATGCCTAGTGTAGAAGGTTGTTATAAAGATTGAGATAATGCAAAGAACCTGAATGTGCCTGAGACATAAGCATCAAATAGATGAGGGTTGGTGTGGGTTTGCACTGCTTTTTCTGGACAAAAGTCCCCAGAAAGATGTAGAGATTCGTATTTTCTCTCTAATACTACTTTACAGAAGAGAAAAGTGGGGCACAGGGAGCCTAGGTAGCAAGCCCTACTTGACACAAGTCCCACTGCCCCTCCTGCTCCCTTCCTGCTTTAGCAGAAGCTCATGGCAGGAAACAGGACCTTGATGGGAAGGACTAAGTCAACTGAGTCTACAGACTTTGACCCAGTGAGCGGAGCTGTCCTTTGACTCAGTTTCTCTCACAAAGCCAAGCCCACATTCACAATGGGATAGTGACACTTCTCTGGCCAGCAGTTGTCACTACTCCTCTCTGAGCCTCCTTTTCTCGGCTGTCCTGGGAGATAATACTTCGGTCTGTAGAGCTAAGGCACCCTGGTGGCACCATGGGTTAAGCATTAGGCTGCTAACAGCAACGTTGAGGGTCCAAACCCACAGCTGCTCCGTGGGAGAAAGATGAGGCCGTCTGCTCCCATAAAGACTTATTGTTTCAGAAACCCTATGGAACAGTTCTTCTCTGCCCTCCAAGGTCACTGAGTCACAATCAACTTGATGGCAGAACACTTAGAGCTTTTCAAAGCTCTAGTACTAATTTACTTCTCACACAAAGTGTGTGATACCACCTTTGGAAGGAACTAGAACCATCCTGGGGGGCAGCAAAACCAGATGCCTGCATTTTAGCTTGGACTCTGGACCATAGCATAAACATTTTCAGTTGCCAGGAGAGCTCTGAGTAATTTTTTAAGGGAGCGTAAGCCACATAAGTATGGGAACCTACAACTGGACACCCCCATACTGAAGGGCTGTGGGGAGGAGATGAGCCAGTCAGGGTATGGCGTATCAACGATGAAACACTTAACTTTCCTCTAGTTCTTAAATGCTTCCTCCCTCCCCACCCCCACTATCATGATCCCAATTCTACCTTACAAATCTGGCTAGACCAGAGGATGTACACTGGTACAGATAGGAACGGGAAATGCAGGGAATCCAGGACGGATGATCCCTTTAGGACCAGTGGTGAGAGTGGTGATGCCTGGAAGGTGGAGGGAATGTGGGGTAGAAAGGGGAAACTGACTACAAGAATCTAAATATGGCCTCCTCCCTGAGGGATGGACAGTGGATAGGAGGGCTGGGGGAGATGTCGGACAGTGTAACATATGACAAAATAATAATAATTTATGGATTATGAAGGGTTCATGGGGGAGGTGGGGAAGGAGGGGGAAAAATGAACAAATGATATTAAGGGCTCAAGTTGAAGGCAGGTGTTTTGAGAATGATGATGGCAACAAATGTACATATGTGCTTGACACAACGAATGTATGTAGGGATTGTGATAAGAATTGTATGAGCCCCTAATAAAATGATTTTTTTTAAGTATGGGAACCTACACAGTAAACCATTGTGCATCAAGTGCCTAAGAGCAGCACCTGGTTCTCACAGGTGTGCTCAATAAACAGAAGCTGTTTGATAATGAGGATGGTGGTGGTGGTAGCAATGATATTATTGCTGATGTTGATGATGGTGGTGGTGATAAATCTCCCCACAGGGTAGTGGGCCAAGGCCGCCATTTGGTGCTGATCCATGAAAATGTCTGTCCCAGTGGATCAGAGACTGCTATTAGAAGCTGGGGTGAATTGCAGGGGACAAATTCTGCTCTGCATTCGCCGCTCTCCTTCAAGTCCGAGTCCTTCAAGCCCGGGACAATAAGTAGAAAGTAGATGACTCGGTCACCTGATTTTCATAGAATCTTTGGTCCAAAATCCATCATTGAGACCAACCTGGACTGACCATGTAGGACTCCTTTATCTGAGCGAGTTGGACTGAATCGGGATTATTCTAGCCCCGAACCAGCCTCTGAAGCCAAGCTGAAGAGGTTCCCATGGGCTAAAGATGTGATCTTTTGCTAATCCTGGAAATGCATATTTCTGTGAATCCATGAGTCCATAATGATACTAAAACATATCTCAGTGGCAACTCTGGATAATGCTAGAAAACCAGCTTATTATTTCAGAAACTAAAAATAAAAAGAAAGAATCAACACTCACCCTGCCTCAGAGCAAGCAAATAATTTATAAGAGGATGTTGTCCTTTCATAGAATTCTGGCTAACAATTTTTTAATTGTAAAATTACAATTATCACTATTGCACAAAATGCTGTAAAAATATGGGATCTAAGCAATGGTCATCAATGGCTACTAACAAGCAAAATGAGATACCGATTAGATATTTTGTGCCTCTTAATAAAATGTCACACCACCACTTCTAAAGTATTCTTATCCAAAAAAGCAAACATGAATCTGATGAAGCCTCTAGATCTAACTACTGATTTATATGTGTGATGAAGTGAAATTACTCTTCTGTCCATAGGTTTTTTAAATCCCACCAAAGGGCAGGGTGGGATCATGCAAATAAGGTGAAGAGGGCACTAGCTTGCAGTTGGTTAGTTTTGCCATTCTGCTGGGTATAAGAGCGAGCCACGCAGAAACAGGAGGGGGAATCCTGCAGGCACTGACAAAGTAGAGCCTCCAGCGGAAGCACATGCATAACCCCTGCCTGACGTGGGGGCAATGAGGCGCTGGAGGCCACAGCACCAAATCATGAGAGAAAGTAGAGGAGCAGAGGCAACACCGTAAGAACGATGGCTTTCTGAGTCCATGGGAGGAGTAACCTTTAGGAACATTGGCTTGCAAAGTGGGGTGCCCTTTTGGCATTTACCAACAAGAAAACATCTTTGTATCACTTGTTGAAGCAGGGCAGAGGCCAGCGGGCCGAGAGGTTAAGGAGTTTGCATGCCAACATGGCTGAGAAGAAGAGCTGTAGGCAAAGGACTCTATCCTTCATGTTTTCTGATACGGGCTTGTGGTAGCCTGTTCACCCCCCTATTCACCACCATGCCCTGATTGTATTGTGAGGGTTCTGTGGAGCTATTGCAATAGAGCATCAGACCAAGCACAGGAGTAGAGTGCCTTGGGATGGACACTTGGTGTCTGAATAAGAGAAGAAGAGTAGAGTGCGGAGGCATGACTGACCTCTGCCTTGTGCAATGGGTCTTGGGCTAGGGTGAAGTTGGAGTCTCTTGCCCCTGGAGAAACCAGAGGGAAAATGTTGGTTGTGGCTTCCACAGCACCTCCGCAACAGCCATTACAGAGACAGGAAAGCATACCAACACCACCAGCAGGAGGCTGTTGGTGTTGTTAGGTGCCTCCGACCCACAGCAGCCCTATGCACCCTCCTGCGCCATCCTCACAATTGCTCCTGTGCCGGAGCTCATTGCTGCAGCCACTGTGTCCATCCATCTCCTTGAGGGCCTCCCTCTTTTACACTGCCCTTCTACTTTACCAAACATGATGCCCTTCTCCGGGGACTGGGGTTCCCTGACATGGCCAATGTATGTGAAACGAAGACTCACCATGCTTGTCTCTAAGGAGCATTCTAGCCTTGCTTCTCCCAATAAGATCAGTTTGTCCTTTTAGCAGTCCATGGTACTTTAAATGCTCTTCACCAGCACCACAATTCCAGTGCATCGATTCTCCTGCAGTCTTCATTACTCAATGTCCAACTTTCACATGCACATGAGGCAATGGAGAACAGCATGGCTTGGGTCAGGAGCACCTTAGTCCTCAAAGTATCATCCTTGCTCTGTTAGTCTGGGTAGACTAGAGAAACAAATTCATGAAGACCCTCGTGTGTATGAAAAAAGATTTATATACAAGAGCAATTGAACATTGAGAAAACATCCCAGCCCAGTCCAGATAAAGTCCATAAGTCCGATATTAGCCCAGATGTCTGTTACCAATCTATAAAGTTCTCTTCAGACTCACAAAACACATACAATGACACTGAATGTAGATCACAGGCCAGTGGGTTTTTACCTTGGATCCACTGGCATTGGAAGCATCCATCTCAGTGCTGGCAGGGGTCTCTGCATCAGGGTGGGTCCATGTGTCTTGTCAGCTGCTCTGTCTCCCAGGTTGTGAACCGAGAGTCTTGCACCTCCAAAGAGGAAAATCCTGGATTTCCCAGAATGCTTAGAGGAAGACTATGCCCACACAGAAGCTTCACTGACTATGACCCAATTGACAGAGTAGACTCCACCCCTTCACTCTTAATCCTCAAATTGACAAATAATTATATATCTACCACACTTGCTCTTCATTATCTCTAAGAGGTCTTGTGCAGCAGATTTACCTAATGCAATACATCTTTTGATCTCTTGACTGCTGCTTCCATGAGCACTGATTGTGAATCCAAGAAAAACAAAATCCTTGGCAACTTTTCTCCATTTATCATGATGTTACTTACTGGTTACTTACTGGTTACTTACTGGTCCAGTTGTGAGGATTCTGGTCTTCCTTACACTGAGTTGTAATTCATGCTGCAGACTGCAATTCTTGATCTTCATCAGCAAGTTCTTCAAGACCTCCTCACTTTCAGCCAGCAAGGTTGTGTCATCTGCATACAACAGGTTGTTAATAAGCCTTCCTCCAGGGTGTAGGAGGACTGGTGGGACTTGATCAAGTGCTATGTAGCAAAGAGGTATTACTGAAAGCCGAATGAAGATCGAAGATGATAGTGGGACAAGAGGAAAGTAAAAGGAAATAGAGGAAAGAACTAGGAGGCAAAGGACATTTATAGACATCTAAATATACGTAAACATATTTATATAATGATACGGAAATAGATCTATGTACATATATTTATATGTTAAGTATTAAGGTAGCAGACAGACATTGGGCCTCTACTCAAGTACTCCCTCAATGCAAGAACTCTTTGTTCTAATAACCCAGCATTCTGTGATGCTCACCTTCCTGACACAATCACTATGCACACAATGGGTGCATAGCAAATGTGAAGAAAGCTGATGATGCCTGGCTATCTAAAGAGAGTATCTGGCGTCTTAAAGTGTTGAAGATAAACAAGCTCACACTGGTACAGATAAACTCCTCAGGACCAATAATGAGAGTAGTGATTCCAGGAGGGTAGGGGAAAGATGGGGGTAGAAAGGGGGAACCAATCACAATGATTGACATATAACTCCCTCCCAGGGGGACAAAGAGCATAGAGGTGGGTGAAGGGAGACAGCAGTCGGTGTAAGACATGAAAAATAATTTTTAAATTATCAAGTGTTCATGAGGGTTGGGGCGGGAGGAGAAATCAGCTGATACCAAGGACTCAAGTAGTAAGAGAACATTTTGAAAGTGAAGATGGCAACATATGTACAACTGTGCTTGACAAAATGGATGTATGGATTGTGAGAATTTCTGTAAGAGCCCCCAATAAAATGATTTAAAAATAAATAAATATGCCTCCCTCCAATACTGATCCCACATTCTTCTTCACATAGTCCAGCTTCTCTGATAATTTGCTGAGCATACAGACTGAATAAATCTGGTGTGAGGATACAACCCTGATGCCCACCTTTCCTGGTTTTAAACCACGCAGTATTCCCTTGTTCTGCTCACACAACTGCCTCTTGATCCATGTACCAGTTCTCCATGAGCAAACTGAAGCATTGCGGAATTCCCGTCCTTCTCCACATTATCCACACTTTATTATGGTCCACACAGCAACATGCCTTTACATAGTCAATAAGACATCTTTCTGGTATTCTCTTCTTTGAGCCAATATCCATCTGACATCAATAGCCCTTGTTCCATGTCCTCTTCTGAATCTGCATGAACTTCTGGCAGTTCCCTGTCAATGTACTGATCCAATTGTTGGATGATTATAGGCAAAATTTTGCTTGCATGTGATATCAATGATATCATTCTATAATTTGAGCATTTTGTTGGGCCACCTTTAGGATGGGCACAAATATGGATCATATCTCTGACAATGTTCTGCTTCCTTATTTTAGTCTTTCCATATTTGCAAGCTTTGAAGCTATGCATAAGGTTTTCAGTGGCTGTGTTAGACAGGGTTCTCTAGAGAAACAAAACCAGAATACTAATAATTTAATATATATTTATACAGATAGATATCTGACATAAAACATAAACAGTTAATTAAATTATAAAGAACACTGGAGACACAGTGAGGGAATTCCGCCCGATCTGATCCCACCACACTGAGGCAAAACACTAAGGGCGCGCAACAGAACAGCAAGGGGAGCAGAGCAACAAAATCTGCAGGGAATAGCAAAAATAGACTTTGGGGCCAGGGCTTGGCGCCCCAACAGACTTGACTAGAAAACACTCCTAAAGGCCAACAAACAGTCCTTGAACTAATTACAAGCTTTTCTTGTTACTGTGTTTTGTTTTGTTGTCATTGGCTTGCTGTTGTTTCATTTTATTGTGTTTCTTGGTTTTGCTCTGTCTTGTTTTTGTGCTTGTTATTATCTCCGCAGGTCTGTCTAAATAAGATAGGCTGGATGAACAATCTGGAGGAGAAAACAATGGGACTGACAGTTCTGGGGGGACATTGAAGAGGGGGAGGTGGGGTGAAAGGTTAACAAACCCAGGGACAAGGGAAAAACAAGTGATCCAAATTGGGAGGGTGTAGGAGGCCTGGTAGGGCATGACCAAGGGTAATGTAACTGAGAGGAATTACTGAAACCCTAATGAAGGCTTAACATGATAGTGGGACAAGAGGAAAGACCTAGGAGGTAAAGGACATTTATAGAGGTCTAAATACATGCATGTACATATGTAAATATATTTTTATATAAGGATGTAGAAATAGATCTATGTGCATATAGATTTAGTATTAATGTAGCAGATGGACATTGGGCCTCCACTCAAGTACTCCCTCTATGTAAGAATACTTTGCTTTATTAAACTGGAATTCCATGATGCTCACCTTCCCCACACAATCGCTGAAGACAAAGCAGGTTCATAAGCAAATGTGGCGAAGAAAGCTGATGGTGCCCAGCTATCAAAAGATATAGCATCTAGGGTCTTAAAGGCTTGAAGACAAACACGTGGCCATCTAGCTGAGAAGCAACAAAGCCCACATGGAAGAAGCACATCAGCCTGTGCAAACACGAGGTGTTGAAGGGATCAGGTATCAGGTATCATCAGAACAAAAAATCATATAATTTTGAATGAGGGGGAGTGCAGAGTGAAGACCCAAATCCCATCTGAAGGCAATTGGACATCCCATCACGGAAGGGTCTCAGCGAGGAGACGAGCCAGTCAGGGTGCAGTGTAGCAATTATGAAACATACAACTTTCCTCTAGTTCCTAAATGCTTCTTCCCCCGCCCCACTATCATGATCCAAATTCTACCTTTCAAGTCTGGCTAGACAAGAGGATGTATACTGGTACAGATAGGAACTGGAAACACAGGGAATCCAGGGAAGATGATCCCTTCAGGACCAATGGTGAGAATGGCGATGCTGGAAGGGTGGAGGGAGAGTGGGGTAGAAAGGGGGAACCTATTACAAGGATCTACATGTGACCTCCTCCCTGGGGGAATGGACAACGGAAAAGTGGGTGAAGGGAGATGTCAGACAGTGCAAGATATGACAAAACAATAATTTATAAATTATCAAGGGTTCATGAGGGTGGGGGGAACAGGGAGGGAGGGGAAAATGAGCTGATGCCAGGGGCTTAAATGGAGAGCAAATGTTTTGAGAATGATGAGGCAATGAGTGTACAAATGTGTTTCACAATTAATGCATATATGGATTGTGATAAGAGTTGTATGAGCCTCTAATGATTTTTTTTAAAGCAGTAAAAATGGCTCAGTGCAACTCACTCCCCTGAGACTGTTGTGAGACACTGGCAGTCCTTCAAGTCTTGAGGGCTGCCAGCTAGTCCTCTGTAGAGCAATTCAGGCTATTCGGGCACAGGCAGCAAACAGCAAGGCAGGTCACCAACAGTCAGCCAGATGACAGGGTCCGATAATCCCCAGCTCAGGAGATGTAAATTCCCATGGTGTGGCACAGCAGGTCTTGAAGGAACCTCAAATTACAGCAACACAGTCCATGGGTTAGGTGTCCCACAGATAGTGTAGCTTGCAAATTGAGGCAGAGAACAAGCAAGGCAGCTGCACACTGGTCCGATCATCAAAGAGCAAGAGACCCGAGAACTAGAAAGGCGAGGCTCACTGAGACATTTATCCCTCTGCCCTTCCATTAACCCCTCATGTGTTTATTGGCCAGGTTGGCACAATAAACTAACTACCTCAGTGGCTTCTTCCTCCGAAATGGGGAGTCAAGTCCATCTTCCTTGGCTGTTCTTGGTCTGGAAACTCCATTGGAACTTGTTCAATTCGGGTGACCTTGTTGCCATTTGAAATACCAGTGACATAGCTTCCCGCATCACAGCAACACACAAGCCACCACAGTACAACAAGCTCAAAGACAAGTGGTAGACCAGGAGGATGTAATCAACAAAATCCAGAAGTGGGAAACAGGATGAACCACCCAGTTTCTTTAAGAAACGCGTCTGAGAAGCCTTCAAAATGTTCATGGGAAAAATTCATGATCTTTCCATTCAGTTTTTCCAAGAATTTTTTGAAACTCCCTCATATAAGTGTGGGAAAACAGGGCAGTGGAAACCTATGGATTAAAAGAGGCTTAAAAGATATCAGTGGATCGCAATATATGGTACTTATTTGGATACTGAATCAAACAAATTGTAATAATAAAATAAATTACATATTAACTAAGAACTGATTTAAGGATTTTTTTAATTTCTTGATATAGTGATTATAATATTATGTATTTTAATAGCATCTTTTTTATCGATGTAGTGATATTCCATCTGAGTTTTGCTTCAAAGGACTCTGGAAGTAACACAAGATGGGAAGAACGGACAGGGGTGCATGAAACAAGACTAGCCTTGTTTAAGCTGGGCGATAGGTAAATGGAGGATCATGCTATTATTCTCTCTCCTTGCATCTCTACTAAAACTTCCAGAACATTTCACTGTGTTCATGGGGAACCTGTACATGGAACAAGAGGCCGTCATTCCAACAGAAGAAGGGAAACTGCATGGTTTGGAATCAGGACGTGTACGTCAGAACTGTCGCTGCTGCCCATGCTTCTTCCATCTGAGACGCTGGACGCAAATGACCTGAGCCGCTGGACGGTAAGAAGAAGAGCATAGGGGTTGGCGGGAAGGTTATTAACAACTTAGCAAATAGTGAAACCTTGCCTGCTGAGAGCAAGCACTGGAACACTTGCTGCTGACCAAGGATTGCAGCCTTCAGTATGGATTGCAACTCAATGTGAAGAAAAAGAAATCAAAATCCTCACAACTGGACCAATGGACAGCATCATGATAAATGGAGTAAAGATTGGAGCTGTCAAGGATTTAATTTGCTGCGCTCCACAATCAATGCTCATGGAACAGCAGTCAAGAAATCAAACAATGTATTGCATCAGGCAAACCTGCTGCACAAGGCCTCTTTAAAGCGTTGAGGAGCCAGGCCGTCACTTTGTGTGCCTGACTATAGTGTGCCCGACTCGCACCCGGATAGTTTCAGTTGTATCATATGCATTTGAACGTTAAGACCACGGATGAAGAAGAACGAGAACGAATTGATTTATTTGAATGATGGTGCAGCTGAAGGATATTGAAAGTGTCACGGACTGCCAGACGGACAAACACATCAGTGTTAGAAGCGAGGATGGCAAGACCATCTCAGGCACGGCGGACATGTTGTCAGGAGGAATCAGATCCCAGAAAAGGACATGGCGCTTGGTCAAGTCGGGAGTCCATGAAAGAGCAAGACCCCCTGTGAGAGAGACGGATGCGGTCGCTGTAAGACTGAGCTCACACACAGCCCCAACTGTGAGCACAGTCTTGTTCTGCTGTGCACGAGGGCGCAGGAAGATGGAACGAGCTCAACAGCGCCTACCGACAACCACTACTACGTTTGCACGACTCTGAGTTTCCCGTCACACAACTTTTAAACTAGAAAAGACGAAATAAAGACGTTTCCAAATAACAACAGTAAAGATAGGAAATAAGTAGGAGCATGTTGCAATTATTCAAATCGGATGGTGATGACATTAAGAGAGAGCAAGATATCCGTGTGAGGGTGATCTTGCTGCAACCTCTGTCATTGCATCGATGACCATGGCTGATCTGGCTCGTCAGGCAGGCTCCTCCTCCGCCCTCACTCTCCATGTGCGTCCTTCCCGAAGCTGCTCCCTCAGGAGTAGAGTACCACCTTTCCCTGCAGAAGGGACCCATCCTTCAGTCAAGGGCACGTGAGTATCTGCGCCCCAGCTCCTGAGAGAAAGGAGGAGAAGGGCTCTTGGAGGGCAGTGGTGAGCTGAGTTTCTGATGTGCTCATTTGGAGGTACCATGCATCCACTTTGAAACCTTGGAACAGAAACCAGTGTATCTTGGAAAGACCATTTCAGAACTGAACAAACCAACAAGTTCCAACCCAGCCATGGCATCCCCACCCTTTTCACTTCCTACCCAAGGAAGTGGGTGTCTCTCTCCCATTTCCTGTCGCTAAGACAATCTCATAGTGTGGCAAGCAACTTCCCTGGCCCCATGGAGATGGTGGCAGTTACACAATTTCATGTCAACTTGATAAAAGAAGGAAGGGGTGGAGTCTAGTCTGTCAATCAGGTCACAGCCTGATGATGCCTCCTTGTGGGCATGGCCTTCTGAGGGATTCTGAGAACTCCTATCTTCCTCCCTGGAGGTGGAACACACTCTCCCGAGAGACATTCCTGTTGACCAGCCACACAAAGACACACTGATGGAGTCGGAGCCCTGAAGCTGGAAGAGTCACGTGGAGACACACACAAATATGATACAGCATTTGGTGGCTTGGAGATCATCAGAGAAGGGCAGAGACTCATAGAAAATGACTTCACTTCCCCTGGCAGAGGGACACTGAGGCTCAGAGAGCTGAAAAAGCCTACCGAGCACAGAGCTCATGCCCAGGGGGGCCACCACCTGAGGAAGCAGGGAATGGGAGAGTCAGAAGAAGCTGGAATGCCCAGCCCTGCACTCCCGAGTTGTGGGACCATGGTAAGCCCCAGATTCTTCATCTGGAAGGTGGGAACCACAGTCATACAAGTATCATACAACAAGCAAGCAAACACGGGGTGTAAATCGTTGAGTATACTACAAAGGTCAGTTATTCCTGTGTGGTGGTCAGGTATTATTAGACGATTTAAGCTTGATACCTCCTATCTCAGCCCATTCTACCACGTCCTCACAACAGACATTAGTTGAGCACCACCTCAGTGCAAGCATCGCCTGCTCTCTTTTCTTCCTGGTCTTGGGCGACTTTCCATCAATGGTCATCCAGCCTGGTGCTCATGAAGCCCCCAGGAGAGCTCATGGAGCACAGGCAGAGCACCTCCAGCTCCTCAGGAGCTGGACCAGGAAAGCAGCATTTTAAATGAAGAACCTACTGAAACCCTTTTTCACCACCCCACCCCCTAAACTCCTGGTTAGTCCATGGAAAAGCTGTAGCTTCTGGCAGCACAGGAAAATTCAAATCTATGAACACTAAGACCTGCTGGACATCCACACTTGAAACTCTTCCACCTTCCATCCCTGCCCTTCAGCTCATGCAAAATGAAACCCTCCTCTCTGAGCCTAGTTCAGGGGAGGCCTACCATTCACCCCTGTTTCCTTGTCCTTGCCTCCCATGACTCACCAGCTATCCTTATTAATTGAGCATTTTCTCTGTGTCAGGCATTCTTCTACTATTGGCAACACATCAGTGAACAAAACTGACAAAGGCCCAGCCTTCATGGAGGTTGCATTGTAGGGTGGGGGGGTGGGGGGGGAAGACAGTAGACTAAGACAAGAATACAGAAAGTCAGGAAGCATAGTGGAGGGAAAGAAGAGAGTAATGGCAATTTGGAGGCTGAGTGGGGAGGGGCCAATTCCATCTTCACTGGCCTAGCCCAGACTGGACTTCATATTCTCGTTCTTGAACCAATGCAGCATTCGCTCAGACACGTTAACCACCGCACTCACCCTGGCCTCCACCCACCCAAGGAATGTGCCCTACTGCAGAGATGCCGCCCCAGCCTGGCCCAACTGGTGCCTGAGTTCTTCAGCACCTTCCCTATGCCAGCCTTCTTCTCCTGGCTGATGAAGAAAAGAAAGCCTAGGAACTCGGGCCTCCAGGCCTTAAAGGGGTAGCCAAAGCAGCAGGGATCGTGGACTCTACCTTCTATTTGGCTGCCTAAAAACAGGGTCTGAGATAGTCATGTGCAGAAGACTTATGGTGAAGTGCTCTAAGGAGTTACACCTATAGCCAGGTAAAGGGGCACACTGGCCCACAATGAATTGCTACTGATGGCTCAAATGATCCACAGTAGATAGGAGTTTGGGGGCTAAGACGGCCCCTCGGAATTGTCCTGAATTGAGGCCGGAGTGCTGGACTTATCTATCCCTATGTCAACCCTGACTATCCCCTCAGGAGCATGCCCCCATGTAAGGCAACCCCTACCACCAAGGGCAATTTCCAGTTCCTGGGGGATGTGCATCAGCCCTGGTTAGGCAAAGCATCACTTCCACCAGAGCCTCAGACCGACCTGAGTTTGAAATTTGCTTCTGTCACTTACAGCTGTGTGACCTTTGCAGGGATAATAATAGTGTCTGCCTCTTACAGGACGTTGGGAGTCTTAAATAAGAGAGAACTGTCTGGATAAAAATGGCATCTTGAACTTCAGTGCATGTCTTCCCTCCCTCTCTGTAACCCCTCCCCTCCAAAGAACAGTCCAGAAAAAGAGAAGATAGAAACTCCCAAGGACTAGAAAAAGGGTCATTAACAGATGAGCGAGCACAACAAATCTCCACGGGTGGGAGGGGCGTGAAGGAACGAGTGGTGCTTTGGCAGTGTGGCAGAAGCCACAGCACACCCAAAGCTCGCAGGATCAGCCACCGCTGCGTGGCAACACTGGGAAAGGTCACACCCTCTCATCTCTCTAGCACCTGTATGAGCTGAATAGGTCATATGTGTTCCTGAGAATGCCCTCCAGGTCACTGGTCTACTTTCCTAGGAACCACTGCTATTCCCAAACCTGCTTATGCCAGTTGTACTTGCCTTTGTAATTATGTGATTCAATTTAATATTAACAAACCAATACAACATGATTGGGAATGGGGAGTTGTTTTTATGAAAACCCAGCTGAATGCCTTGAAAGACTGGATGAAGGCAGCATGCGTAAACAAACAAACACCATTGTTTCCAGGTGAAACAATGCGGAAATCATATAAGTCTAGATGGGATCAGCTTTCAGGTGGTTTTGTAAGTGCTTTAAGTTTTGCTGCATGATAAAGAAGCGGAACCTGGAAAAATTGTAGATGACCCTAAAGCATAGGGTTGGTGCAAGAAAGATCTTATAAAATTCCAATTAATGGACTCAGGATAAAAAAGAAAGAAAGAAATATTTGTTTGGGGTTAATAAAACACTTTTAAGATACTTTCTTTCCCTCTTTTCCCCTCTAGCTTCAAACAACTTTTGTAACTAACCCCCCTTACATTGAGCCCCACTGAGCCAAGCAAGCCCTCCAAAGGGTGGCCAACAAAGAACGCCTCGTGCCTCAGGAAGCTGTGTAGCCCGGCTGAGATCGGGGCAGTGACAGGCTGAAGACAGGACGATTCCCTGAGAGGCTGTCTATGGACCAGTCAGACCTCCGTCCTGGCCCTACTCTCTCAGGGATGTGGCTGCAGAAATGTGACCTTCAGACCTAGCTCATTTGCCAGGTTAAGTGCTTTCTATAAAAGGGTGAGTCTAAAAGTATTACTACTAGGCTAGGGTTCAAATTTACACATGCACTGGATTATTTCTAACAAAACGTATTTAACCTTGTCTATCTCTGCAATGAGGAGATGCTACAAACAAGTTCGGTGGATTTGTCTTAGTCTGATGTGGGTGGGAGTGGGAAAGTCCAATCGAAACAGTGGCTTCTGAGGGGGTTTACTTACAAACTCAAACAACTCACTGCCACAAAGTCAATTCTGACTCATAGTGACCCCATAGGGCAGAACGGAACTGCCCTTGTGGGTTTGCAGAGCTGTAAACCATTACAGAAACAGGACATCTCCTCTTTCCCTCACAGAGGGGCTGGTGAGCTCGAACTGCTGAACCTGATATTAGCAGCCCCACACATAACCCACTATGCCACCACGGCTCCCAAGGCGCGCTGCAGGGTGGATTCAATTCGAGGGAAAGCAGAAGGTTATGGCAACTGTATGGGGGGTTCCAATGTGGGTGAATTTGGTGTTTGTTTGGTGATTTTTAAGGACACGGAATGATAACAGGGGCTTATTATGAAGACCATTCATGGAAGCAGCAGGCAGGAAATCAAAATGTAGTGAACATGGAGTAAATCCACTGCTCAACACCTTTAAGACACAAAGATGTCACTTTGGGGACTAAAGTGTGCCTAACCGTCGCCATGGTATCTTCAATCACCTCATATGCATAGGGAAGTGAGATAATGAATCTGCAAGACAAGAAGAACGACTGCATTTAAATTGTTGTGTTGGCAAAGAAGGTTGAAAGATGCATCATGGACTGTCCGAGGAACAAAGAAACCTGTGCTGGAGGAAGTCCAGCTGGGATGGTCTTAGGAGCCAGGATGGTGAGAGTCAGTCTCACAAACTGTGGAAACAGTATCAGGAGAGACTAGTTCCTGGAGGGGCGGGGTGGGGGAGATATGCTTGGTAAAGTAGAAGGTCCACAAACAAGAGGAAGACTCTCAATGAGATGGACTGACACAGTGCTTGCCACAGTGGAACTCAAACATAACACTAATTATGAGGGGCACACAGGACCAGGCAGTGCTTTGTTCTGTTGTTCCCAAATAAACCAAACGCACTGCCATGGAGTGGACTGAACATCACAGTGACCCTATAGGACAGAGTAGAATTGCCATTGTGGGTTTCCGAGACTGTAACTTTTTACAGGAGTAGAAAGCCTCATCTTTGAGTTCAGAGGTCACATCTGTTATAGGGTTGGGAGTAGGGTGGGGGTGAGAAAGCAAGTAAGAAAGAACTCTTGGAACTTGAAAACCTGATGGTGATGCAGAAGCATTGACATAAATTCAAGGAACTGTCAAAGAGGTAGAACAAAATACCACAACTGGGAAAGAGGGATAAAAGAGTCTGAAGACCAGTCCAGAAAGTCCCAGACCCAACTCATAAGCACTCCAGAGAGAAGCAGTAGATCGTTGAGCGAATTATCAAAATTCCCCTGATCCAAAGGACACCAGTTTCCAGATGGAAAAGAGCCACCAGAGCCCAGGACACTGAACAACAAAAGGAGCCCTCGTAAAAAATTCCAGAACGCTGAGGAAAGACAAGATCCTTTTTCTTCCTTTTTATTAAAAAAAAATCATTTATTGGGCTCTTATCACAACCCAAACATACATCCATGTGTTGAGCACTTTTGTATGTATGTTGCCATCATCATTTTCAAAATATTTTCTTTTTTTATTAAAAGATCATTGTATTGGGGGCTCTTACAGCTCTTATAACAATCCATACAAAATTGAATCAAGCATATTTGTACATATGTTGCCAGCATTATTTTCTAGACATTTACTTTCTTTTTAAAATCTTATTGGGAGCTCTTACAGCTCTTATCACAGTCCATACATACATACAGACAAGATCCTTTTTCTAAGAATATTCTCCTCCATGGCAGTGAGTTTGGTTTGGTTTGGTTTGAGTCCAGTTTCTTAGGAAGTCTTGGGGTTTCCAAAAAAAAAAGGGAGTAAACCAATAGGGCGGGTATCCAAGAAACCAAAGCCTGGGGAAACGACCTTGGGAGACAAGGTACCTATAAACAGCAGGCAAGACAGTGCAGACGGGGAGGGAGCGGGCCCTCACTCGGCCCTGGGAAAAGAAGTGGAACTATAGAATGTTCAACGTGACCGAGCTTTTGTGCAGAAGGTATGGAATGAGAGAAGGTGGTTATTATGCTAGAACTTTGGGGGAAATGAAGAACTACATTTTCTTAATACTGGTCATTGAGTTGTGTAAAAATAACATTCCTGCTCCGCTGGGCAAGCGATGGGGTTAAAAGACGTCTAAACTCCTTATTCATTCCAAGCGAGTAGGCAGCAGATAATGCCTAAAGTTGACACATAAGAAACAGCAGTCGACACACAGTACTATATTACTTCAAAACTGGTGAGAAACAGTTGCTCAAATGGCTGCCTCCCGGGTGCTGAACGGGGAGGATGGGTCGGGGGAGACAGGGGCCCGCAGTTTGGCAACAAAACCCTGTAGCTTTGCAAGGGCCCCCGGCGTCAGGTTTCCTAAAGAAAGCATTCTCACCAGCTTCTATGAGCACCTTTAGTCCAGAGACAGGAACCTGGGGCCCCGAGGGAGAAGTCAAGGTCGCAGAGGAAACCTGCACCGCAGCGCTAGTTCCAGGGCCGCCTCTGCCCCTACTCATACACTCCGGCCCACCCCGCCTCCCTGGCGCACCCACCCACCTCCACCGACCGCCCGTGGGAGCAGGGCGGCTCATCCCCCACCCCACCCCCGCCGCCTGAGCCCGTGCCGCCAGGTGTCGCCGACCTCGGCCTCGCAACGGCCGTGTGGTCACGAGCACTGTCCCCGCGCGGCCCGCCGAGTGCACACTGTCCTTGGGAGGACACGCGCGGGAGCCGCGCGCGGTGCGGCAGCGCCCCCTGCCGGCCGCCGCCGCTCAGCTCGGACGTGGCGCTGCACCCCTCCCCCCGCGCCGTCCCCGCCGGGGGGCCGCGGGCCCCGCTCGCGCGGCGCTTCCGGCCGGGACTGGGGGGCGCTGTAAGGGAGAGGAGACCCCCGCCACCCCGGAATCACCAGACGCCTCAGCCGCCGGGCCCTCCTTCCAGACCTTAGGGAAGGCGTGACCGCTCGAGGAAAGGAATTAGAGAGGGCAGTGGCCTGCCCAAGGTCACGCAGCACGTCGGTAGCCCCCTCGAGAGTGGAATCCACACCCACTGTGGGGCCCTCCCGAAACGCAGAGGCCCTGGGAGTGAGAGCTCGCTGGATCTTTAGGAAAGAACCGCGGACCAGGAAGGAAGGGACTTGGGGTCCCGCTTCATTGGCACTGACCCCTGGGTGGCCACGGGCGGACCTTTCCCTATTTATCTCCGGGCCTCGGTTTGGCTGGCGTGCCAATGACCTCCAAGGGTCCTTCCCCGCGCGGTCCGGCGCCGGCTTCCGGGCTTCCAGCGGCGCCAACGCAGCCGCGGCTGCCCCCTGCTGGCGGAAGGCGGAGTCGCCGCGCCCGAGACTGCGAGCGCCCCGCGGACCGCGAGCCCACCGTGGGGTCCCAGCCTGCGAGGAACTCGCTCAGAAACGGTCCCGAGCAACCAAGAGCCCCAAACATCCTTGTCGACAGCAAGTTCTAGGTGAAGAGACCCCTGTTTCTAAAGGAAACCAGGACTTTAATCAGAAGCCCGGAACAGCAATGATGCCCTGGATTCTAGAGCCTCGTTGCATGGGGTTGAGTCCTGGTTTTGTCCTTCCTCCGATGTGTGACCTTGGGCAAGTTCCCAAACTCTGTGTCCTAACTTTTGCCACCCCCAAAAATAAAGAATATCTAATCACAGGCTCGTCACTTAGGTGAATTCAACTAGTATATAGCAACCCTATGGACGAGGTACAGGGGTGATTTCCATTTTACAATGAGAACACTTGGGCGGAGAGCTTAAGTGATTTGTCCAAGGTCACAAGTGGTGGAGTTGGGACCAAAGTGTCAGTAATTTTACTTCAGGATCCCTGTTGTCTACTGCTGTATTGTATGTAGTAGGAGTGTTAGGTTTCTCTCTCCGGCCTAAATCTCAGCCTCGGTCCTTAGCTCCACGCGAGAAAGATTTCACGCCGAAGCCGGGCTCGTGATCCAAGTGAATTTAATGAAACTTCAAAGAAGCATCAGGTTTTACGTGGCACCCATAGGATTCCTTTGACCATGCGGCCTGGCAGAGACTGCTCCGGGGACACGCAAGGATCTCTCTCCTCCCACGAAGACCACCAGACCGCCCAAGCAAGACAAGACAAAAGACCAAGAGACCAGGCGCCCAAGAGGGCCTCTCCCTTCCGGTCCCTGCCTTTTCAAGGGTTCCCGGGGGAGGTGTGGTGAACGACCCCAGGTCGATTCCATTGGCTGAATTGCAATCACCCGGCCCAGGTGGGCTGCTCCAGGTGTAACGCCCATCTGGGCCCACCGGTGGGAAAGTCCAGCTTTTGTCTTTTGCTGGCTCTCCCGGGCATGCATAATGGACTTCCCAGTTCCCTAGGCTAAGCTACCTAACAGGAGGATCACAGGGCCCCCAGGATGGGTTGCAGTGAGAACCGTGCGCATTACTAGATGAGTCCTAATGCAGTACCTTACACCTGGCAAGTGCTAGGGGTCACTGTGATTGCCCAAGGAGTACTTACTGTGTGTCTGGCACTGTTCTGGGCATCTTGAAGGAAGCAATAAGCCTGACCCCTGCTCTCTGGGGTCACCAACCCTTCTGGTCTAAGCCTTAAGAGGTGGGTTACAAATCTAAAAATACATGCATGGGTTTATTCCAAACAAAACATGTTTAAACATGCCGCTGCGCTCTGCAGAGGGCTGCAGAGAAGGTCTCACAGGAATACACTTGTCTCAGGCTCCATAGGGTGCCTTCAGGGGCGGGGGGGGGGGAGCCCAGTCAAAACAGTGGCTTCTAAGGAATCAGCTGGGCTTGTTAAATTAAAGGCAGAAAGGGGACTCCCAGGGGATCCTCTTGATTTTCCTCTCCATCCCACCTGGACATCGTCAAGTCCACCCATCTGTGGCAGGTTGGTTCTGAGTTACAGGATAATTTTGTTTAAAGAACCCATTTCATGCACAAGCAAATGTGGTGAAGAAAGCTGATAGTGCCCAGCTACCAAAAGATATAGCCCCTGAAGTCTTAAAGACCTGAAGATAAACAAGCAGCTATCTAGGTGAGAGACAACAAAACCCACATGGAAGAAGCACACCGGTCTGTCCCAACTAGATCACTGAGGACAAAGTGGGTGCATAAGCAAAAGTTGCGAACAAAGCTGATGGTGCCTGGCTATCAAATGATATAGTATCAGGGGTCTTAAAGGCTTGAAGACAATCAGGCGGCCATCTAGCTAAGAAACAACAAAGCCCACAAGGAAGAAGCACACCAGCCTACCCCGACACAAACACTGAAGACAAAGCAGATGCATGGGCAAGTGTGGTGAAGAAAGCTGATGGTGCCCAGTTGTCAAAAGATATAGAATCTGGGGTCCCATAGGCTGGAAGATAAGCAAGGGGCCATCTAACTGAAAAACAGCAAAGCCCACATGGAAAATGCACACCAGCCTGTGAGATGACAAGGCATCGAAGGGATCAGGTATCAGGCATCAAAGACAAAAAAAAAAATCATAGCATTGTGAATAAGGGGAGTGCAGAGTGGGAACCCAGGGCCCATCTGGGGAAAATTGGACATCCCCTTGTGGCTGTGGGGAGGTGACGAATCAGTCAGAGTGCAGTGTAGCAATGATGAAACATACAATTTCCCTCTAGTTCTTGAATGCTTCCCCCCACCCCCACCCACTATCATGATCCCAATTCTACCTTACATAACCGGCTGGACCGGAAGATGTACACTGGCATGGATAGGAACTGGAAATACGGGGAATCCAGGACAGATGAGCCCCTCAGGACCAGTGGTGAGAGTGGCGATATCGGGAAGGTGGAGGGAGGGTGAGGGAGAAAAGGGAAACAGATGACAAGGTCTACATGAAACCTCCTCCCTGGAGGATGGACAGCAGAGAACTGGGTGAGTAAGATGACAGATGGTGTAAGATATGATAAAATAATAATTACTTATAAATTATCAAGGGTTCAGGGGGAGGGGAACAGGGAGGGAGGGGAAAAATGAGGAGCTAATACCAAGGGCTCAAGTAGAAAGCTTGTGTTTTGAGTATGATGATGGCAATATATGTACGAATGTGCTGGACACAAATGATGTATGTATGGATTGTAAAAAAGAGTTGTATGAGCCCCTAATAAAAAATTTTTTTAAAAAAAAGAACCCATTTCAAAACCCAGGCACCTCAGAGCTTTCAAGTCAATTCTGTCTATAGGACAAAGTAGAACTGCCCTTGTAGGTTCCCAAGACCTTTAAGGGAGTAGAAACTCTCATCGTTCTACCACGGAGCAGCTGGTGGCTTTGAACTTCTGACCTCGGGGTTAGCAGCCCTACAAGTAACCACTCCACCACTAGGGCTAAGGAGAGACTGTCAAGTTCCGGGGCCTCAGTGGGGAAGACAGGCAGGATAACTTTGGATGGACTCAAACCATTGTATTGGATCCCAATATAGACTTTCTGAGGCTGCGGGGTTTAGGAGGTGGAGCCTTGGTGGTAGCGTGGTTAAGCATTGGTCTGCAATCTGCATGGTAGGCAGTTCAAAACCACCAGCAGTCGGTGGGAAACCCACCAGAGGTTGCTGAGTCAACATGGGCTCCATGGCAGTGAGTGGGTGAGTTTTGACAGGAGTAGAAAGTGCATCTTTCTCCTGAAGAACAGCTGGTGGGTTTGAACCATGGACCTCACAGTGAGTAGCTGAACACTTACCCAATAGGATCCCCAGAACAAACATTTGTTGAGCCCTTCGTTTGTATCGGATCCCTTGGCAGGGTTTGGTATGTGTGTGCGTGTGTGTGTGTGTGTGTGTGTGTGTGTGTGTGTTTACATCTTCACAGCAGCTATGTGAGGTAGGATTCGCACTTATTATTCCCTCGTTTCTATGTGATAGATCCAAGACCGTAGACGCGGTATCACGTTCCCAACATCACAAGACTGGTGAGCACCAAAGGCAAGATTTGCGCCGCCATCTTTTCCAGCACATGCCTACGCTCCCTTGGAGAGGCCGGGGAGCCGGGGCGGGCTGGGGAGAGGTAGGCTGCTAAGGGAGGGCCAGCGGCCAGGCAGGCCGATAGCAGACACATCGATGTTGGAAGGAGTCCACAACTTTGCCAAGGTCCCATCTTCTTCCAGGGTCACACAATCCTGCCGGGCCTCCTCCCTCTGCAGGGTGTTTTCAAAAGCGCCCGCCTCTAAAGCTCCTCTGAAAAGCTGGACTCAATGTGCCTGTCTTCTCTCCCAGACAAATGCAGAGGAGGAAAACAGAAAGAACACGTATTTTATGCGTGCAAATTTAGGACAGTGGCACCTGCAATCATCATTTTATGGCACGATGATATACAGTAATTAGATGTCAGGAGTGATCTATGGCCACAGGAACAGAGGCATCTCCGGGCGCGGGGGCGGGTGGGGGGGGGGATGTTCTTTTTCTTCCAGAAGGAAACCTGAGGAGTCGGAGGGGAGCGGGTGAGAGAGGCAGCCGGCAGCCTGCAGCAGGCAGCGGTTAGCTACCACCAGGGCCCAGTTGAAAGGCTGGGGCAGCTCTGGTCACGGGGTGTCCACGGGGGCAAGAGAAAGGGGCAGAAGCAGGCGGAGGCTTGAGATCAGTCTTTTTCCAGCTGGGCAACCCTAGATTAAAACAAAAAAAAAAAAAACCTCCTTTCCTTTCCTGAAAGGCTAGTCCTACGAGGTGCAAACCGTTCACACACATAAGCTGGTGACTAAAAGGTCAGAGGTTTGAGGGCAGCCAGAGCCAGCTGAGAAAAAGTCCGGACAATCGGCTTCCCCAGAGTTGTTCGGGTTCTGACACAAGGGGACCGCCCTGAGTCCAAGTCACCAAGTCCAGCAACTGGCTGGAGTCACTCCGAGGACCTTCCGGAGGAGTGGAAGTGGAGTTGGCCCTGAGGGAGCACAGGATCTGGAAGGACAGAGAGGCTCTTCCAGCCAAGCAGCTGGCCCAGGCGGAGGTCAGGGAGGCAGATGTCTGCGCTGAGGACCTCTGTCCAGTCAGAGCCGTTGCTAAGACTGGTTTCCTTCCTGAAAGTGCATTAGAGCAGGTGGACAGGGGAACCGATTACAAGGATCATATAACCCCCTCCCTGGGGGACGGGCAACAGAAAAGTGGGTGAAGGGAGACGTCAGTGTAAAACATGACAAAATAATAGTAATTCATAATTTATCAAGGGTTCATGAGGGAGTGGGGAAGGGGGGGAAATGAGGAGCTGATACCAAGGGCTCAAGTAGAAAGCAAATGTTTTGAGAATGATGATGGCAACAAATGTACAAATGTGCTTGACACAATGGATGGGTGGATGGATGGATGGATGGATTGTGATGAGTTGTACGAGCCCCAGTAAAATTATTAAATAAAAAAATAAGCTATCTCTATACTTACCTGGCAGGGGAGATACCATGATCACGAAGGTGGTTTTCCCAGGGCGAGGCTTATCCATTGCACTCCGGATGTGCTGACCCCTGCGATTTCCCAAAATGTGGGAAACTCAACTGCATAATTTGTGGTAGTGGGGGACTGCATTCGCGCTCTCCCCTGATAATAAAAAAAAATAATAAGCTATCTCAACCTTTGCACTGAGGTTGGCTTTTTACACATACTGTTGCAAAATGTAGCAATGTAATTTACTGTGGTTATATTAAGACTGTTACCCATGCTACGCCATGCTTCAAGACAAAATTTCATTTATTTGTAATTAGAAATATTCTACAATGTATAGAAAGAAAAAAGAAAGAATGTTCATTAGAGCTTAAGCTCTAAGAGTTTCCTTTGCATTGGTGGCAGCTGTCGCTCCATGTGGAGTCTTGAGGTACATTCAGCTTCGATGCGAGTTCTTCCTGACCGTGAATGGGCAGTGGAGAAAGCTTTCCCTCAGATCAGCTGTGTTTGGAAGTAAGTTAGGACTCCCTAAACCAGCCATGGAGGGTCCCTTCTGCTATCAAACTTGCCTGGGGGTGCCCTCCCGGGACAGTGGCGTTCCTGGGCTGCAGGACGATGAATCACACCCCTGCCAAGGTGGTGGAAGGCCCCAGAGCCAAGCCTGTCAACGTTTCTGTCTGCACACACCCTGGTCCCGGACCCTTTCCCATGTCTGCAGTGCCACCTGTGGCACAGGGAAGGCCTCTGTGGCGATCATGACTTTGTGCATACCTTCCTCGGTTTCCCATCTCCTGTCGTCAGTCGTGTGGCAGTGAATCCTTTGGGCACCATGATGGCCCCGGGCTCATGCTCTCCTTCCTCTGGGTGACTTGTTTTCGTCGTGTGTCTGTTCTGTTTAGGGCTGAATGAAACCCAAACCAAGCCACACGCACTGCCATCTAGCCGATGCCAACCCACAGCGACCCTACAGGAGAGAGTGGAACTGACTGTCCTGTGAGTTTCCCAGACTGACTGCTTCACAGGAGTGGAAAGCCCCGTCTTCCTCCCTCTGAGCTGGCTGGCGGTTTCTAACTGCTGAACTGGGAGATAGCAGCCCAATGCATAACCACTGTGCCACCAGGCTTCCTGACGGGCCTCTATAAACTACAGCAGAATGTGGGGTCTTTTGGCTCCTAGAACAAGAGCCCCCACTTTATTCTCTTATTCCAGGATAAATGCTGAGGGTTTTGCCCTTATTTTCTTCAAATACACACACACAAAATAAAATACCCACCTCTCAAAAGGACACCTGTGGTCTGATGATCTGGCTTCAATGGGTCTCTACTACTCCCTCAAGTAAGGAACTTAACCACTCAGCCTCAGTTTCCCCATTGGTAAAATGGGGGGGGCATATCAGAGGGACCGTTGTAAAGATTACATGAGATAATACAAGGCAGGTCTCAGGTCAGATCCCCTAGGCCGTCACAGGGCTGGCTTCTCCTTGTCACCTTCTCAGGGAGGCCTTTCCTGACCGCTCATCCTAGAAGAGGGGTCCCAGGCCCTTCCATCCAGCCCCCCACCCCACCCCTCCCAGGTTGATATCCCCGTCTGAAGTCAGTGTGCACAAGGGTGAAAGCTACCTCAGGGCGCTGCTCCATCTGGTTTGCAATCAGAGCGCCCTAATACTGTGGCTGGGCAAGGTAGCGGCGCCACAAATACTTGCTGAGAAATTGAAACCAACTGACCCCAAGTAAATGCTGACTGACGGCGACCCCATGTGTTTCCGATAGAACTCATGCCCCGGAGGGCTGTCAGTGACTCTGATCTTTCAGAAATAGATCACCTGGCCTTTCTTCTGGGGCACCACGGGGTGGATTTGAACCATCAACTTTTTGGTTAGTAGTCACATACTTAACCTGTTTGTGCTGCTCCAGGGACTCCACGGAACACAATACCAAAACCCAAACCCACTGCCATCAAGTCCAACCCATCGCGACCTTTCCTAAGGTCTCTGAAGCTACAAGTTTTCAAGGGAGCAGATGGCCTCAGCTTTTCCCATGGGTTTGAATGATCTACCTGTGTTTCCTGGTCCAACTTTACCCAGTGGCGCCACAAGAGCGCCGTATGAAACACAGAAGAATCAATGCTCGCTTTCTTCGCCTCCCCCCTCAGCCTGTTACTCTTGTCTCTCTTTTCAAGCCAGGATCCTGATGACCAAACTCACTTCCCTGGAGTCAAGTCCAACCCATAGGGAATGGCCCTGTGGGTTTCCAAAGCTGTCAGTCTTTATGGGAGTAGAAGGCCTCTTCGTTCTCCCACAGACCAATGGGTAACAGCCCAATGCATCACCATGACTCCCACCACCCCCGGGGAGGGGGGGCTCCTACGCTCTGCCCCCCTGCAGAGCAGCCTGATCCACAGGAGCTGTCTGGCTGCTGCCTTCCAGCTCTCTGAAGCTCAACATCCTTAGCTGTCCTTTGAGCATCCTTATCCTTGGTGGGATAAGGGAGGAAGGCTGGGCTCTCAGCTTGGTTTCCGCCGGTGCCACCACGTTCCCCCATTGCTCCCATCCTTGGGAGTGCAGGGCACACTTGGGGGCCATCGGAAGCAGCCGTGGTGTATCGCCCGTCCGTGCCATGCCCAGTGTCCTCCAGCAGCGTGGGGATACACTGGCCCTGGGAGTCGCTGATGGTGCTGAGGTCCTGCAGGCTGGAGAGGACAGCCTCCTTGAGCTCATTGACAGTGGTCTGCAGCCACTCCCCCCTCTGACTGCAGCCCCATCAGGAGCTGCAGGACGGTCTGGGGCTAGCAGCTGCAACAGGACAGGAGGCCGAGGTCTGTACGTCCATCATAAGTGAGCTCAAGAAGTCCAGCTACGAAGGTTGAGTTCTTGGCCACTCTTAGGCATACACGTCTTCTCTTGAACACAGATTGAAAACCTTCCACCTACCCGATCAGCTCTAGATGCTTCCCGGGTCTGGTTTGTTCAGCTCAACCACTGTAAGGGTACGCGTTATTTCCCATGTTCCAGTGGGGGGAAACTGTAGCACGCAAAGCTTGTGAACCTGGCCCAAAGCTACCCGGCAAGCCAGTGTGATTGTTATTAAGTGCCATTGAGTCGGTTCTGGCTCACAGCCACCTACGTCACACAGGACACTGCACGGTCCTGCCCCCTCCTCACCATAGTTGTGAAGTCTGAGCCCAATGTCACAGCCACTGGTCAATACCTCTCGTTGATGGTCTCTCTCTTTTTCATCGACCTTCTGCTTGATGAAGCATGTCCTTTCCCAGGGAGTCTTCTCTCCTGCCAATGTGCCCAAAATACACCAGACAACGTGTTGTCATTCCCACAAAGCCTACACTTGAACCACAGTTGACTTAATATGTGTTGTTTTTCTTATGGGCACTTTCAAAACTATATACATGAGTCAGGAGACGAGTGGACCTGCATGCCACCGCCAGCTTTACTGACTAGCGGCCCCTGTAGCTATTCTCCATTCATTTACCTTTGACCCACTCGCCCTGCCCCAGTCTGTTGGTAGTTGGGGCCCTGGAGTCGCTTTCCCTCCTAGCAAAGCCTGCTTCCCGCGGAGCAAAGCACTGCCCGCCCTGGCCATCCTCAGAGCTGTGCCGATGCTTCAAGATCCCCTGACGATGTTCGAAATGTCCCATTGCTGCAGCCACTATCCGTCCATCTCATTGGCCGTCTTCCCCTTTCTCGGGGTTTTTGTTGCTGTTTTTCATTTCTTTCAAGTAAACTCTAGTCATCACTTAATTTTATCCCAAGTAGCTCAGCATTCTTTATTATTATTATTAAATATTGTCATGGGGGCACTTACATCTCTTATCACAGTTCATACATTCATCCAGTGTGTCAAGCACACTTGCACATATGCTGCCATCATCATTTTCAAAGCATTTTTTTTTCTGTTGAGCCCTTGATATCAGCTCATTTTCCCCCACCCACCCCCAACATTCATTTTTTAAGTAAGGACTTTTTTTCTGTTTTAAACAAATACCTTTAGCCTACCTTTACAATTCAATCATTTATTAATAACATCAAATATGCTGTCAGTGCATGCAATATTTTTCAGTGAATTTTTAAATGACATATAAAAATACAAAAAATGCATTGATCGTGAGTGTACAACTTGATGACTTTCCAGAGTTCCCAGATCAAGTAGCCCAGAGGCCCTCTTACCATACATTCCCCCCCCCACCCCATTCCCTCCTCTGCTACTCTCTCCGCCTCTTCCTCTCAAGGACCTAGTAAAGCCTGCAACCCCACCAGCGCTAAACTCCAGGGTCCCAGCACTTAGGACAATGAGTTCACATCATTATAGCTCAACCATTACTTCAGTGACTTCTCCTAACTCTACGGCACTTTGCAATTTGCATAGATGGATGTTTCTGGACTCGTTGTGTCATTTCAAGAAACCCTGGTGGCATAATGGGTTACACATTGGACTGCTAATGCCAAGGTCAGCCGTTTAAATGATCAGCCACTCCTGGGAGGAAGTAAAGGCTTCCTATCCCCATAAAGAGTTACAGTCTCAGGAACCCACAAAGGCAGTTCAACCCTATCCTATAGGGTCGCTATGAATCAGAGTCCACTTGATGGGAATGGATTTGGTTTTAAAGGCCCATGAGTAATGCACAGTTTGTGCTCACTGGTAAGCGAAAGGTTGGTGGTTCATAGCCACCCAGTGCCACCATGGAAGAAAGGCCTAGTGTTGCAGTTCTATTAAAATTACAGCCAAGAAAATCCTAGGGAGCAGGTCTACTTTAACACATGGGATCATCAACAGGTTTTAATGGACTGTGTTAGTCTGGGTTGACTAGAGAAACAAATTCATAGACACTCATTTGTGTATAAGAAAGAGCTTTATGTACAAGAACAATTGAATAGAAGGAAAACATCTCAGCCCAGTCCAGATCAAGCCCATAAGCCTGATATTATCCCATATGTCAGATACCAACTTATAAATTCCTCTTCAGATTCACAAAACACATGCAATGGCACCAAATGCAGGAAGATCACAGGCCAGTGGGTGGAAAGTCTTGTGGATCCAGTGGCGGTGTCAGCATCTCAGCACTGGCAGGGGTCTCCACGTGGCCCCTCCAGCTCCAGGGCTCTAGTGTAGCTCCATATGTCTTGTTGTGAGGAAGACGAAGCAGAGAGTGTCGGTGTCCCACCTCCAGCGAGCTATTTATCTCCGTAGCGCCTCCAAAGAGGTCATCAAGCTGCGACCTGATTGACAGGCTACACTCCACTCTTTGACTCGTAACAGGCTCAAGTTGTCACCAGATTACATAACTATCCCATGGACTAACCCTCCTAACCACCCTACAGGAAACTGAGGCCAGGTCACGGAGCTGGTAGATAGCACAGGCTGAGATAAGGACTCCGGTCCCCTGGAGTCTAAACCCTGCCACCCTGTGGCACTCTCCTTGAAAGTCAGACTGTGTCCCAGTAGCCACCCAGCCCCTCCCAGCGAGTATGTTCACTCAACCCACCTCAATATGTTCACTGAGTGTCTACGGCACTGTTCAGAACCAGCAAGCCTGCCCCCAGTGCCAGCCCAGGCCTCGCTCATGGCACTGTGGTTTGTGCACCAGAGGAAATTCTGCCCAGAGCCAGGGAGAATAGGCTCTCCTAGACTGCAGGGAGAAAACAACCAGACACCCCACCCCACCCCATACACGCATTCCTCCTCCTTCCCTCTCCTCCCACTGAGTCTTTCAATTTCCTTCCTTCTCTCCCTCCTCCCGATCCTTTCTTCCCCCGCCCTCCTCCCCTAGCCCTCACCCTCCTCCCTGGTGACAAACTTCCTGATCCCCAGTGCCTTCATCAAGTACGGGAAGGACTTAATTTAAAGTCAAATCCCAGAAGAAAAAGGCCGAGAGGAAGGCGGAAATTAAAGTGGTTCCACCCCGGGAGTTGGCGCTGCCTCCCAGCTCCATGCCAGCAGAGAGGCCGCTGGCCGACACTGTGATTCTGTGTCTTAACACCAGTGGCCTGTGGGCAGCCCCGCTGAACACCTGAGGAGCGAACAAAGGAGGAAAGTGGGAAGAAAAACGGGTGTGGGAGTAGGTCTGAGCTGGGTGAGTAATATCACTTAATTTTAGCCCCCTCTAATTTTCCCTCTTGTCGTCGCATGCAGTTTCTTCTTCCTTCCCCCCGCCCCTCCTCAGCTGAACAATGATTTCCAAATGAGTGGCTCATCCTGGCCTGATCACAGAAAGAAAGAAAAACAGCTGTGGGCAGCAGGCTTCCTTCTCTCAGGAGAGATGCCAAATAAGGCAGCTTGCAGGGATTGGGCCCCCATCTTCATGAGGCGAGAAAGATTGGGGTGCTCGTCACCTCTAGTCACGTGACCTTGCAGAAGCTATTTAGCCTCTCTGACTATCAATCAGTTTCTCATCTATAATGTAACAAGCTCATTGGGAGCTTGTTGGCGATCAATGGAGTTAAGATGCGTTAAGCATGTCTGTATAGATTCAGAATATGGAGCATGTGCAGTGCCAGGCGCATCCTAAGTGCTCAATCGACGCTCACTGACAGTATCACTGAGGTTGACAGCAGCCTCAGCCGCAGCTCCGAGGCAGGACTCTGGTGCTAGGCTGCCCTGGGGCTGCGGGGCTCCGGTCTCAACACTCTTAGGATGTCACTCAGATGCCAAGCCACAGGAGCTAAGTGACTCCTGAAGGTCAGGGAGCTAACGGCAGCGAGCACCTCTCCCCTTTCCTGCAGCTTGGTCTTTACATGTCTCGTCTGCCTGGAGCACTCTGCCTCCCTCTCCTTCTGGAGAGTTCCTATGCATCCCCAAGACCCAGCTCAAATGCCCCCTCCTCTGTGAAGCAAGCTAGCCTTCCCAAGTCCCGAGCCAACGGTTCCTCCCTGCGTAGTGTACCTGGGCACACTGTGTGGACTTGGATGGAAGGAAACTGTTAGGGCTATCCAAGTCCAGGGCATTTTCAGCTCAGCCACTTCCACATAGCAGGTGCTCAGTCAGTACTCTCGGTGAGGAACTCAACTGTGATGGCCCAGGATGGCTACTGAGATGGCTACTGAGACCTGTCTGAGCCAACGAATAAAGACCAAGAGCTTCAAGCTTTGATCCACTCCTCAGAAGTCACCTGTGACTAGTCTGCAGCGGGCGGGATGAGGGGAGAGAAAGTCATGGCTAATGGTTTGTGCAGTGGTGCACAGTTAGCGCTGCACTACTTCTCAAAGGTTGACGGGTCGAGCCCACCCAGTGGAGCATCCGAAACCAGCCCTGGCAATCTGCTTCCCAAGGGCCATGGCTTTGAGACCCCCGTGGGCGGCAGTTCTGCTCGACACTGGTGGCCATGGTTCTGCGACTCGCAATACAACGGGGAGCGGTCCGTGGAAAAACTGTGGAACTGGCAAATGCTCTGGATTTAAAACAAAACAAAATCTTTAAAGCAAAGAAGTCGTCTGTGGCACAGAATTCCAACCCTCAGAAAGTCTCCAGTGTCTCTGCTGGAGACCAGGACTCCGCCTGCCCTCGCCCTGCCCGCAGCATCTTTATGCAACATCAGTCCCGTTTCTACGCCAGCAGACGCCCGGGGAACATTCAAGCCGGCTGGGGATAAAAACCCACACTCAGCGAGCCCAGTGGCTGCTGGGCTTTACATTCCATGTCTTTAATCCCTGGAAGGCAGGGACTATTGTTTCCTGTTTCCAAGATAAGAACATACGCGCCCAGAGGTGCAATGACTTTCCCACCCTCGGTGGTCAGAGGCACCGAGCCGCAACCGGCCTCGAACTCGCCAACACGAGCCTCTTCCTAGCCCACACTCGGGCCTCGGGGGTGGGGGTGCAGGGTGGAGCCAGGCCAAAGGTCCCGCCCCTCCCGTGGCTTGACCCTATCCCCTGTGGAGTTTCTTGGCCTCTTCTCAAGAGACGGAGTCGGGTTCCTAGGTTATTTCGCAGTTCTCCACTCCTCTGACTCAGAGCGGGGAGGGCGGCCTTCAGCGGCGTCAAAGAGCTGTCACTCAGGCCCCCGAAAGGACCCTAGACACGGGCCAGGGGCTCCGCCAGACGCCAGCCAGGGCCGTGTGAGCCAGAGAAATGGAACTGTCGGCTGCACGTGACAGCGGGCTCGGCGGCCCTTGGGTGCGACCAGAAGGCTGGCAACCCATGACAAGATATGTGCCAAACGCCATCCCTGTAAAACGCAGGCTAAGCGGGCGACATACGTCGCTTAGCCTTTTAGCTCGGCCTCTGCCATCAAAGGAGTCGCCACCTCTTTGGGTCTCCTCCCGTCCTCAGAGAGCAGATCCCAGCAAGCTCCCTCCGTGGCGGCGGCCATTCGGGCCGCTCAAATCTCTGGAGTCGCCAAAACAACAGGCCTCCAAGGGGAAGCTGCGGCCGCTGCAAAGGTGCTCGCTCATTCAGAGAGCAACACATTGGAATCTGCCCCGCTCTGCGCTGCACGCCGCGTGCGCCCGGGGCGCGACATCGCAGGCGCCGGGCCTGCCTTGCACGCCGGTGTGTGCACCCGGCAGCCGCGCGGGGCCACGGGCCTGGCACTCAAGAGCCCGCAGCGCGTGTGCTTGTGCTGGCTGCCTGGCCGCGCCAGCTGGAGGGAAGGTCATCCCGGGGCCGGGGACTGATGAGTCCACACGCCGGCTGCCTTCGCTTGGCCCCTGGGGAGGCTCGTGGCTTCCGCTTGGTAGCCTTCCAGCCTGCTGGCGGCCTGCTCCAGCACCGCCAGCTGCGGGGCTGCTCGTGATGCCTGCCTCCGCAGCTGCTGCCCTCACCTCGGCTGGCCCGGGGACAGGCCAAGGGGAAGGGCTGGAGCCACCGAGTCCCCCAACGGCTGCTCCAACCTGGATCTGTTAATAGCTGTGTGGCGCGGGGGCAGTGGCCTACCCTCTCTGAACTTCAGCTTCTTCAGGTGTGAAGCGTCTGGCCTTCAGATTAATCTAGTTCTTTCGAAGGGGCTTCCACGGGGGCCCCCATCCTATTCTCTTCGAGAGCCAGAACCAGGGGTTGGTGGGGCACCTGGGTTGGAGGACGTGATGGGGGCCTTGTCAGAAGTGCTTCTGTTCACTGCAGACAGACAGCTGAACCTCGGCCTCTCCCGCACACCCTTCCCAGACTGAGCCTTCAGATTAGTGTCCTGGGGCCAGATGGCGGCTCTTTACGGCTCTATCTTAGGAGACAAATGCATTTTCCATGCAAATTGGAATCTAGCCAAGGCCAAGCCCGCCCCCACCTAACCTCCAGGCCTTCTTCTGAGGGTTGGACATGAGTTCTCGCCATCCCTGTAAATAAGCCTTTACAGATGAGGAAACTGAGGCACAAAGGAAGAAGCAATAACTGGGGGAGTCTGGGGAGATATCCTGGAGGGGGTGACTACGGAGCTCCCGTTTGCGGAAAGAAGAAGGGGCCGGGTCTTCTGGGTCCGAGGCAGACAGGCTCCAGGAGCACTCCTATCCAGCTTCTGGCCTGCTGGACTGTCTTCACAGCTGGGTGACTGACATTCCTAAGGTGATTCATTTGATGGGGAGCCAGGCCCTGGCAGAAGCAAAGGCCTGATCTGCATGCCCATTTACTTATCGAGTTTGTGCAGGCTGAAAACATCATCTTTCCCAGTGTCGTTTAAGCATAAATCACCAAACATTCCTTTCTTCAAGGCACAGGCTGTCTCCCTGCTTCCGGTAAAACCACTTCTGCCCACACCTGAGGGCTGGCCTGGTGCTCAGGCCAGGATTCTGGCTAAGCTGGAGGTTGCTTGACCCTCGAGAGAGACAGCCAGCTCCGCCTGGTAGGATCCCACCTTGGAGAGAGGGCCCTCCCCCCACCAGGAGGGAACAGGCAACAGAGAGGATCAAGAGGGTGAGGGGGATGAGCTGGGTCTTGTCCATTCCAACAGAGAAAAGGAAATTGGCTGACATGACAACCAGAGCAATAACATCAGCTCCCTCAGGGTCTACACACTTGTTGCAGGGGGAAGAAAGGCAGGGGCCTCCACCAAGGGGTGTCCATCTAAAAGCTGGGACAGACCTGGGCCTACACCCTGGGGGCGAAAGAACCTACCGAACGATAGTTCTGTGCAGGGGGAGCACAGAGAGCTGTTGCCGATGGAGGGCTTTGGACAAGAAGGATCTATCAAGAAAGGCCTCCACCGACCCTCCTCCACAACCACAAACTTCTGCGACTTCGGACACTTTGTTTGTTTATATAGAAATCATTTTATTGGGGGCTTTTACATCTCTTATAACAATCTATACATCAATCGTATCAAGCACATTTGTACATATGCTGCTACCATCATTTTAAAACATTTTCTTTCTACTTGAGCCCTTGGTATCAGTTCCTCTTTTTTTCCCTCCCACCCTTGTGAACGCTTGATGAATTATAAATTATTATTATTATCATATCTTATACCGTCCTCTGTCTCCCTTCACCCACATTTCTGTTGTTCATACCCCTAGAGGGTGGGGAGGTAATACGTTGATCATTGCGATCGGTTCCCCTTTCTCCCCCTACCTTCCCCCTACCCTCATGGTATCACTACTCCCATTACTAGTACCGAGGGGGTTGTCTGTCCTGGATTCCATATGTCCAGAGCGCTTATTTGTACCAGTGTATATGCTCCAGGCTAGCTGGATTTGTAAGGTAGAACTGGGGTCATGATAGTGGAGGGGAGGAAGCATTGAAGAACTAGAGGAATGTTGTGTGTTTCATCAGTGCTATGCTGCACCCTGGCTGACTCGTCCCTTCCTTGTGACCCTTCTGTGAGGGTCACAATTGTCTACAGATGGGCTTTGGGTATCCACTCTGACCCCCCTTGTTCGCATCTGTATGATTGTTTTGGGTCTTCTGATGCCTGATACCTGATCCCATTGACACCTCATGATCACCCAGGATGGTGTGCTTCTTCCATCAGACACCTTATATAACTTCTGAAGAGAGTCTGGGTATATCAAAATTTTTGCCAGCTGTCAAATTAGATAAACCCTGAAATTTCCATTTTAACCAAAAATTAACCCACTGTCAGCAAGTTAATTCTGACTCATAAAAGCTTCAAACTCACTGCCTTTGAGTTAATTCCAACTCATATTGACACCCTATAAAACCGAAAATTGCTTCTGTGAGTTTCTAAGACTATTGATCTTTACAGGAGTAGAAAGACTCATCTTTCTCCCATGGGGGCGGAGGCTGATGGTTTTGAACTGATGATCCTGTGGTTAGCAGCCCAACATGTAGCCCACTACACCACCAGGGTTCTTGTTTCTGATTCATAGTGACCCTGTATAGTGTTTCTAAGACTTTAAATCTTTTTTTTTACTTTAAATCTTTATAGGAGCAAAGAGCCTCATCCTTGTCTCCCAGAGCACTTGGTGGGTGTGAAGTGCCCACCTTTCGGTTGGCATCCAAATGCTTAACCCACAGCTGTACCAGGGCTACACAATAGAAGTTTCTTTTCTGCTCACCCGCCAGGCTGGATGACCTTCCACACATTTGTTCAGGGATGTCGGCTCTCGTAGGTTCTTGGTATGCTCCGTTCAGCCAGGAGGTGGGAAAGCAGAGGGCAAGGAGGATTGCATGGGATTTTCATGAATCAGGTCTGGAAGTAAACTACATCAGTTCTACCCACCTTCCTTGGCCAGAACTCAGCCCTGTGGTCACATCTAACCATAAGGCTATATTGCTGTGTTGTTGAAGAACACAACTGTGTTTGTGCTTTCAGATCACCTCTCGGCACTTGGAATCATAGAACTTAGAATCACAGACTCATAAAATATTAGGACAATGATCCAGAGAAGTAATGATATCATAGAACTTTAGAGCCTTATAATCTTAGAATCCTAAAATAACACAATCCTAGGTTCTGAAAGAGAACGTCGTGCTTGGTAGAGGGCCATTGACAAAGAGGAAGGCCACCAAGGAGCTAGACTGACACCATGGCTGCAACAATAGGCTCAACTATAACAACAATTGAGAGGATGGTGCAGGACCAGGCAGCGTCGTCTTCTCTGTGTGCAGGCTCCCTAAAAGTCGGAACCTACTCAACAATCCCTAACAACCACCACCAACTCCAAAGAGCTCACGATAACTAGAATCTGCGCCTTCATCACATTGAAAATACCCTGAAGAAACAGGTGCATGACCCACAATTCCGTGTCTCCTCAGCACCCACCAGTCATTATTTACAGTCATGAGAATAGTGATCATAGAAAGATATGTGATGCCTACTAGGTGCCCCACCGATTTTAAGGACTAAGGTGGGGAGGTTAAGGAATTAGCCTGGGATCAGACAACCAATAGATAGTCAATAACTGTTTAGAAACGTTGAAATGTTGCATTAATGTGAATTACTCTCCAAATCTGTCTCCCTTCTCTTTCTCAGTCCAAAGTAGAGAGACAGAAGATGTCAGGGCTTAAGTGAAATAGAAAAAAGACCCCTAGACAGGGAACAACTCACTGTCAGTGGCTCCCCAAACTTCTGAAATGGATTCCCCATCAAAATGGGAACTTGGCAGGGCCTCATTAATTTCTGGGAGGGGTTCGAAGCAGGAGCTATGGAGGAGTTTATCCACTCGCTCACAGAGAAGGCCTCACCAACTCCATCTAATTAACAATCAACCAGATGCCCCGACACAATCCACTTCTACATCTGTAACACGCTGACAGTCTAAAAATGCCAGCCTCCTCCTTGTGTGTCAGCTAAATGTCACTGGCAACATTTGATGCAATTCAGAGAGGGAAGTAAATCCAATATTATCGCTGACTAAATAACCACAGGCCCAATCAGGGGGCCCCAGGCCCCAGAGCAGGATGAGAAGAGGAGGCGGGGGAGACAGCTCCTTCCAACAGGAGCCCAGCCCGGCTGCCATGGGCTGGGAAATGGCAACGTCCTGGCCCACTACTGCTTGAGGGAGATTAGGGCTCACAACTCCCAAGGCTGCCCTGCTGGAACACAGAGGGTGATTTCTCTCTAAGCCTCACTCGTGGTCTTCTGTGAAGGGTGGTGTAGTGGTTAGGCACTGGGCTGCTCTCCAGAAGGTCAGCAGTTTGAAACCATCAACTCCATGGGAAAAAGTTGAGGTTTCTGCGCCTGTAAAGAGTGACAGTCTAAAGAGTGACAAGGGCAGTCCCACCCTATTCTATTGGGTCATTCTCAGTCCACACTGAGGCGATGGCCATGAGCTTGGTTCCGGTTGGTGAGCAAAGGGAAGGTGAATACCAGCTTTCTCCTGGTCACCGCTCCCACCTGCTCACAGCCTGGCCCGCTGTTTTCAATTCTCTCTTTCTCTCTCTCTCTCTCTCTCTCTCTCTCTCTCTCTCTCTCTCTCTCTCTCTCTCTCTCTCTCTCTCTCTCTCTCTCTCTCTCTCTCTCCCTCAGAGACTGCTGGCCTCCAACTGCTGACCTTGAGGTTAACAGCCCAACGCATAACTCACAACGTCACCGTGGCCCATCTGGGCCACCAAGATGTATAGTACACACGTGTAGACTGAGAACTCACTTGGCAGGCCTCCCCACTAGCCTGTAAACCTTTTAAGAGGCTTCCTCGTCAAGGACAGGCATTAGATGTTCCTATCTCCTGGTGCCCAGTTCCCAGCAGGATGGCAACCACTTTGAAAATCATACCCACTCCCATGACGAGAGACACAGCCACTGAAGGGTGAGGGGGATGCTTCTGGGAGGTACTCACAAGTAAAAAAAAATGTGGAAGTTCTCTAACATAATATTACAATGAAATCTCTCAAGTGAACCAGAGGCATATGTGAACCATAGATACATGAATGGTCTGCGGCTCACTCATCATTCCAGCCCCCATCTAAGAACAATTAATTCTTATGACATGGCCCTGCTTGATGCTCACCCTCATGAAGAGATCCTGGAGCTGTGGGTGCTGTAGCCAAGGGCAATGGAGAGCTACCGGTAGATGGTGCCCAGCTATCAGAAGGAATAGCATCTGGGGTATTAAAGCTTGAGTTCAAATAAGCAGCCATCTAAGTGAGACATCAACTAAGGCCACATGGAAGAAGCCCACCAGCTCAAGAGATGTAAGGATTGTAAATAATGAAATCCAAATCCAAATGAGGGAATGGTATCAGAGATTAAATTAAGAACACCTTGTTCCAGAGGCTATGGATGGCAGTAGACGCCTAAAATCCATCTGCAGGGTCCCCATGTTGATTAAGCCTCCAGCGACTCCCCTCTGACCACAGTCAAGGACTGTGAATAGTCTTGTTATCTGACAGAGAGCATTATCAAGTTGATTATGGAAGACATAGTTAGGTTAAAATGTAATATCATTTGTTCTCCTTTGATCCCGTTTAAAGTTGTTTCCTTTTTTTTTAATAAAAGGGCAATGCTGATGGATGAAGCCTCTGGTGAGTCCCCTGTGACCAAAAACCAGGGATGTGAATTTAGCTTTGTTATCATGCAGAGTGCATCAGAAAGCAGATTATTGCACATGCAGTTGGATTAAAATGCAATACCTTATCATTTGATCTCCCTTTAGATCTATTTTAAATTTGTTCTGGTCTTTAATATGTTCTGCTATCTTTTCTTTTGAAGTTTTTCTCTGTTTTACATTGTTATTGTTGTTAGTTAGTTTGTTTGTTTTTTAATGTGTTTCTGTATCTGAAATCCATGCTAGGTAAATCCTTAAGGACAGTAGCTGGATTAATGGTTTCTTGAGGGCAGGGCAGGGGAGATGGAAGGGACCTGGGGACCTAGTAACAATGAGTACAAGAAAGAAGGAAATGTTCTCAAATTGATGATGATGATTGTACAACGCTTCTAAATATGATTGAACTATCAAATTGTATGATATATTCATTGCATGCTCCAAAACTGCTAAAAAATTAAAGCTTTAGACCATTTTGCTCAGGGTCCAAAATTAGTATCATCAATGAGAGGTAGATTGGCATTGAGTGCCTGCAGATGTTACCCTGAGAGGGACACATCACTTAGGTGTGTCCCAACCAACTATTGGTAGGAAACAGCCAGCAAATCCAAAAGGAGAACGCGTCCAGCAAAGAAGGGGTAGGGCACGGGGTGGTCTGTCTGCACAGTCAAACTATCAACCTCATGCAAGAGAGGGAAGTGCCACGGGACTGTTGGGAATCAGGGGAGACTGAAGAAACGTGACACCGAAATGCCATCTGCTCCCCTGGCTGGGAGGTCAAGGGGATTACTGGGCCGGTTGACAAAATGGGATGCAGATGATCGTTGATAAAGGATTGAGGCTCTCCTCTCCGTCAAAGTCACGGTCTCAGAAACCCTCGGGGGCAGTTCTACCCTGCCCTATCGGGTTGCCACGAGTCAGACTTGAGTTGGGGTGCTTGTGTTTGGTTTGGTTTCTTTATTATTATTATTATTTACTATCTAGCGCTGCTGTAACAAATTGCTGCAAACGCAATGGTTTCGGGCAGCACAGATTTAGTTATGATGTAGACATCTTTGAGGGACCATGATTCTGCCTTCCACAGTTAGAATTTGCTAAAACTGTACTGTCTCACTGTTAAATTTATTGATGCTGCTTGTCTGGTGGTCATGTGGGAGAATCCCTTGTTCTAGGAAAGTAACCACCACACTCGCGTGGCTTGGGAACAATAAACTGTGGACACAGACAGAGAATGATAGAACAATGCGGCCACTTGTAATCGGTGAGCTTTCTACTATACTTGCGGCTCTTCTGTATATTTGAAATCATTTCCAAATTGAATGTGTGTGGCTAGATATTATAATATAGCCATGATATTATGTAAATTAGACAGATACATATGTGCATTTGTTGTTGCTAGTGCCCCTTGAGTTGGACCCCAAACTGACAGTGACCCCACGCACGACACCATAGACTACTTCAGGCTCCGGCACCATCCTCATGACTCCTTGCAGATCAGACCTGGGTGGTCCACAGGGCTTCCTTCCACTGGTTCATGTTCAGAAGTAAGTAGGCAGGGCTTTCTTCCTGGTCTGTCTTCATCTGGAAACTGCTGGAATCTGTTCAACATCATAGCAACACTGGAACTCCAAGGATCAGATGGGTAGGAGCCGAGCACATAGTGCACTGGATGGGAATTGAACCCGGGTCTTCCTACCACTGAGCTACCAATGCCATTGACATTTCTTCTCTCTCTCTCTCTCTCTCTCTCTCTCTCTCTCTCTCTCTCTCTCTCTCTCTCTCTCTCTCTCTCTCTCTTTATTTTTATTTTTTTCTTATAAACATAGCAACAGATACAGACAGATATAACAACGACAAGCAGAAAGCCCCTTAAACATAGAGAGAGTGTAGTTTCCTGTTCAGTCAGTCCTTTGAACTATGACAAGATGTCGTCGGCGCTGCCATGACTACAACACCTCTCACACCAGTCTCCCTGCCATACCAACCAAGTTCTGTCCTGTCCAAAAGGACAGGGTCCCATCTCAGGACCAGAACAATGTGCTCTGAAGAGGAATAAAGGGTCAGGGTCAATGAGGTCTCCAGACGCTCAGGGGTCCCTTTTTGCCCTCCGTGGGGATCAGGTCTGGTAAAGGTTCCAGCCACTTCTAGATGCTTGAAAGGTCTGTTGACACTTTCTCTATTCATCAGGTCTATGCTACCCTCTAGTGGCGAACACGGAGATGACAAGGGAAGATGTCTCACCCAGAAAACTTGGAAAAATCTACAGTAACTGAGATTTAGAAGTGTCCTGGTAGCATAGTGGTTACAACGTGGGGTGTGATCAACAAGGTCAGCAATTCAAAACCACCAGCTGCTCTGTGGAAAAAAGACGAGGCTTTTGATTCCTGGAAAGAATTGGAGGGAGGTCTATAGGGTCTGTGAGTGCCTCCTAGACTTATAGATGGAGCCATCTGAGTCCAGGATGTCTAGGCTAGGCTAGGTCAGTCGGGTTTATCAGGAGATGTGTCCAAAAATGAACCCCAGGCTAAGCCCTGCAAATACCTCTGGCTCAGAGTCTGACCCTGGCTCACAAAGTATTCTGATCAGATCAGAAACTAAACCCAGATCCACCCTCCAATTTGACCGGACCTCTGCATCCTAAAGGCCTCCTTGACACCCACGCACCTCTCGTCCCTTGTCCTTCTCCCTGAGTGAGCCCCAGAGAGTGACCACTCTCCCACCTCACCTCCACCTGCACCTGTTTGCTGCTCCCAAACAGGGCTCGCGAGTTTAGAAGCAGGTCTCAGCCTCTAGCCCACAGACAACAGTGGGCCGGGCCCCCACAGTGCCCCACAGCCTGGGCTTCCTCTCCTCGTCTCCCACCTCCTTTTAATTCTTGTCAACATTTCGTGTTTGCCAGCAGCTCTATGAGGATCAATTGACTTGTCTGCATATATTTAAAGTATACAATTTGGTACATTTTGATATATGGATACACTCATGGAATCACCGCCCCAATCAAGAAAATGAGCAAATCCATCACCCCCGCAAAGATTCCTTGTGTCCCCTTGGTACCTCTCCTTCCATCAACTGTCCCCATCCTCAGGTGTACTAGGCTGGGTTGACTAGAGAAACAAATCCAGTGAGCTTTATGTGAAAATGTCATTATACATCAAGAAAACATCCCAGCCCAGTCCAACTCAAGTCCTTATGTCCAAAATTAGTCCATAAGTCCCTCTTCAGAGTCATGAAGCCACATGCAATGATGCAGAGTGCAGAACATCACCCGCCAGGGGGTGCAAAGTCCCAGGCATCCAATGGTGATGGCTGTGACAGCTCTCCCAGTGGCTCCATAGCAGGAAAGTGAAGGCAGAGGGAGAGGGGGCGGTTCCCAGGACCCTCCTTATGAGAAGGCCACACCCACAAGGAGATACCATCAGGCTGTGACCTGATTGACAGGCTAGACTCCGCCCCTACACTTTTGTTGACATGACATTCTGTAACGACCACACCAGACAACCACTGATACCTGCTGCTACTACAGATTCGCCTGCATTTCCTAGCATTTGACATCACACAATCCGGCGTCATGCATTCTTTTTCAGAGGTGGAGCACTGGCTTCCCCACAGTGAGATTGTTTTGAGGTTCACTCATTTTCTTGTGTGTATCAAGGCTTCATTCCCTTTATTGTTCGGCAGTATTCCACTGAAGGAGCCCTGGTGGCGTGGTGGAGTAATGGTTGTGCACTGGTCTGCTAATCACAAGGTCAGCAATTCAAGACCACTAGCTGTTCCACAGGCGAAAGATAAGGCTTTCTACTCCTGTAAAGATTTACAGCTGTTGAGATCCTGGGGATGTTGGAGCAACAGCAATCTAGCTGAGAGGAAGTACTACGAGGAAGAAGTAGGCAAACATGACTGCGGGGCAGGAGGATGGCAGGGCAGGACGAAAGTAAAAGGAACCAGAGATACAGTCTAGGAAGCAAAGGTGTAGATAGAGGTATAAGCATAGGTTGTGCATATGTAAATACATTAATTCATAAAAATAGCGGTATTGGCCTATGAACATATATTTATAGGGCAATAACCTGAGTTAGTGCATGGATTTAGAGCCTCTGCTCATACCCGCCCTCAATGCAAGACCATCCTATTCTAACAAACTGGCATTCTGTGATGCTCACCCTCCTGGCACAATCACTGAAGACAAAATGGGAGCATAAGCAAATGTGGTGAAGAAAGCTGATGGTGCCCAGCTGTTAAAAGATATAGCATCTGGGTTCTTAAAGGCTTGAAGTTAAACAAGTGGCCATCTAGAAGAGAAACAAGTCCACATGCAAGAAACACCAGCCAGTGTGATCATGAGATGTCATCAAGAGCAGGTAACAGGCATCAGAAGATCCCAAACAAACAAATCCATATTGTGAGAACTAGGAGGGCTGGGGCAGAGACCAAAGCCCATCTGTAGACAATGGGACATCCCCCAACAAAGGGGGTGACAGGGAAGGGATGAGTCAACCAGGGTGCAGTAAAGCACTGATGATGTACCAATGACATGACAGTAAAACACACAGTATTCCTCTGGTTCCTCAAGGCTTCCTCACCCCCCACTCTCATGACCCCAGTGCTGCCTCTCACTGTGGACTATACCGGAGCATGTACACAGGTACAGATAAGAGATAAGAGCTCACAAGACCCAGAATCTAGGAACAGGAATGGGAATAGCGATACCAGAAGAGGAGGCGGGAAAGGGAGAGAAGGGAACTGATCACAATGGTCAACACATAACCTCCAAGGGATGAAGAGCAGAAACCATGGGAAGAAGGGAGACAGCAGTCAGTGTAAGATATGAAAATAAGCACTGATACTGTATCAAGAGGGGGGATGAGCTGATATCAAGGGCTCAATAGAAAGTAAATGTCTAGAAAAGAATGATGGCAACCTATATACAAATATGCTTGATACAACTGATGCATGGATAAGAGCCCCCAGTAAAATGATCTTTTACTTGAAGAAAAAAAAAGGATTGACCACCTCAGAAACCTACAAGGGCAGTTCTACTCTGTCCTATAGGGTTGCTATGAGTTGGAATCAACTTGATGGTAGTGAGCTTGGTTTTGGAGTTTGGAGTATTCCACTGGGTGGATATACTGCAATCCCTGGATCCATTCACCTATTGATGGACATTGGGCTGTTACTATTACACATAAAATAACAGTTGGTTACTGCTACAAATAAAGCTACTATGAACATGGTAGACTTTGTAGGGTATATGCTTTCCTCTCTCTTGGGCAAATAGCATGGCTGTTCCTTCTCTAAGATTCTTCTCACTACTCTCCCCCAGCTCACTCAGCCCACCTGCTAACCATCTCTCATTTCCACAGGAAGATCGAGCACACTCCCACCTAATGCACACCATCCAGCACTCCCTCCATCCCCTCTTCCATCCCAGGAGACAAGCATAGCGCCTCTATTCAAGTGTAGCTGTCCATGGTGCTGGAACCCCTCCAGGCGTCCACATCTGTCTCTCTGGGCTGCAGTCTCTCTCACCCTGAAAAAGGGGGGGGGGGCAAGCGAGTGAGAGACTCCCTCAATCCTATTCCTCTTGAGCTACCTCACACCCTGCATGAGCTGCTGTAACAAAGTACATTCCCCCAAATAGGGTGGCTCATAAAAGCAGACCGGTCTTGTTCCATCCCTCTGGAGACAGCAGTCCAAGTTCAGAATGACAGAAAGCAAGAAGAAATTCTCACGGACAATTCTAAGGGAAGGTCATTCCTGTGTCTCTTCTGGCTTCTAGGGGCCCCTTCTTTTTGTTGGTCTCTCTGTTGTCTCATGTTCTCTTTATAAGGTCAGGACTCTGATAGGTACATGACCTACCCCTGTATGACCTTGTTAATTGAAAATGTATTCAAGGCCTTATTTTCAAACAAGGCCACCCGAGGCTAGTCCTGCAAGTTAAGTGAGGGAGCAGTTGGGTACCATTGAGCTTAGTCTCTCATCCACAGCTAAGCTTCTCAACAGGTTGTCTCCTGTTGCAGACAGATCCCCTCCCCTCCATTCACTCCTAGGCTGGCATCTAGCCTCCATCTGCACCCTCCACAAGCATTTTCTCCCTAAGATCCAGGAACCCTGGATGCAGCAGACATTTCCATCATTCCTTGACCCCCTAACTGTGTTGTAACCCCCTCTCCTAGTTTTCCTCCTGCTACTCGGCGACCTCCTTGGGTTTCTTTGTGGGCTCCTCTTCTCCTGCCTATGTGGGGTAGCAATGTTGGTGATCCTTGGGCTTCCATCCTAGCCCTGGATCTCTCTCTGTCTCGACTGCATTTCCTTGGGTGGTCTCAGCTATTGGCATATAAGTTGGGACTTAGTTGCATGGAACAGAATCCCTCTAAGTCTGGTGCAACTGAAATGGATTATAAGAAGCGAGGGAACTGTACAATCCCAAGTGGGGGTCATCTCGATATCAGGCTGGAGTCCGGGCCTGGAGCAAGGTGGGGAAGCCAGGAATCCCTTACTCTCTCTCTTCCTGCTTTTCTTCAGCTGAACACCTGCCCCATTTCCCCCTTATTTCCTAATGCACAAGACAAAACATCTTGATACCAGTAGTGTGCAAATTTAATCTCCTTAATTCATGAGGATATCCAGATTCTGCTAGAATCTCTGTCCAAATTCCAAGTTCCCAGAGAAGGAGCTTGATTGGTCTAGCATTAAGCACCCTCCACACGCCTCAGCCTGTCACCTACTACAAAGGTTGCCATTTCTGAAGAACACAATCATTCCCATAGCAACCCTGAGGATGAGTCAGGATGAGCTATATAGTCCTAAAAAACAGAAGGGCTGGCCAGTAGAGGAACAGTAGTGAGTGGATGACCTAAGTTGGGAAAATGGGTCCATCTCAATCCAACATCAGTGCGCTTTCACCACCTACTCCCCATTGATGATACCTATTCATTTGTTGATGTGGTCACTCGTGAGTCACTTATAGGCACCAACTAAGAATCAGGTTCTAGGTGCAGCTGTGAAGGAAACAAACACAATCCTTGTTGCTATGGAACTCAGAGACTCTTAGAAGAAGATAGATCGTGATCATCTCCAGTTTCTGTGTGAACACGAGTAAGTATCCATTACTTCACAAGGAAATCAAGTTCACTATTGGTCGACTCTATTTGCTGTTGTTCAGTGTCTTTGGGTCAGTTGTCACCCATAGCAACCTTATGTACAACAAAAGGAAACACTGCCCAGGCCTGCGCCATCCTCACAATTGTTCTGATGTTTGAGTCAATCAATGCAGTCACTGTGTCAATCCATCTGGTCAAAGGCCTTCCTCTTTTTTGCTGCCCCACTATTTTACAGAACAAGGTGGCCTTCTGCAGGAACTGGTCTCTCCTGACAACATGTCCAAAGCATGTGAGACGAAGTCATCATCCTTGCCTCTAAGAAGCACTCTGACCTACGCCTTCCAAGGCAGATCGGTTGTCCATGGTACTTTCAATAGTCTTCCCCAGCACCACAGTTCAAATGTATCCATCTTTCTTCGGTCTTCTTTATTTAATGAGAAAATTGAAAATACCATGGCTTAAAGATACTCTTAAAAAGGTCTTATGCAGCAGATTTACATAATACAATGCATCTTTTGATCTCTTACCTGCTGCTTCCATGAACATTGATTGGGGATCCAAACAAGACAAAATCCTTGACAACTTCAACCTGTCCTCTGTTTATCATGGTCCATTGTGAGGATTTGGGTCTTCTTTACATTGAGCTGTAATCCGTACTGAAGACTGCAATCCCTGATCTTCATCAGCAAGAGCCTCAAGTCCTCCTCACTGTCAGCAAGCAAGGCTGTGTCATCTGCATATTGCAAGTTGTTAATAAGCCTTCCTCCAATCCTGCTGCCACATTCTTCTTCATAGGATCCAGCTTCTCTGACGATTTGCTCAGCACACAGACTGAATTGCTATGGTGAGAGGATACAAGCCTTTCCTGATTTGAAACCATGCCGTTCCATTGACACACAACTGCCTCTTGATCCATATGCAAGTTCCACATGAGCACAAGGAAGTCTTCTGGAATTCCCGTTCTTCCGAGGCAGATTTGTTTGTTCTCTTCGCAGTTGATAGCACTTTCCGCGTTCCTCTCCAGCACCATCATTCAAATGCATGGACTCTTCTTTGGTCTTCCTGATTCAATGCCCAACTTTCACATGCAGACAAAGCCATGGAAAATACCATGGCTTGGGTCAAACGCACCTTAGTCCTCAAAGTAACATCCTTTTCAACACTTAAGAGAGGTCTTGTGCAGCAGATTTACCCAATGCTATACATCCTTTAATCTTGTGGCCACTACTTCCATAAGCATTGACTTAAGATAACAGATTTCCCACTGACTGAAAATTAAGCAGGCCCAACATCCTATATTCTTTAGGTTGGTAAATGAATCAAGCATCTGAGATGTGAATTAATTCACAAAGTCTCAGAACTTTCTAGAAAGTTTTATTAGTTAACAGTGAGTTAAACATAGTTCCATTCTCTCTCCTGTCCAAGAAGTCCAAAAGTAGTCAGGGAATGGTTGTGCTATACATCCTTTAATCTTGTGGCCACTACTTCCATAAGCATTGACTTAAGATAACAGATTTCTCACTGACTGAAAATTAAGCAGGCCCAACATCCTATATTCTTTAGGTTGGTAAATGAATCAAGCATCTGAGATGTGAATTAATTCACAAAGTCTCAGAACTTTCTAGAAAGTTTTATTAGTTAACAGTGAGTTAAACATAGTTCCATTCTCTCTCCTGTCCAAGAAGTCCAAAAGTAGTCAGGGAATGGTTGGAAGGACCCTCTACATGACAGAGACCCAGATTTCTTCTACCTATTTCTCTGCCAGACTTAGTCTCCATTTCCAAGGCTACCTCTTGGCTCAAGGTGTCTGCTGGTAGAAATGTTTATTTCTGTATTCTGTCCAACGGGAAGAGGAATCACGGGAAGTAGAGGGCACCCAGTCTTTTAAGGATGCTTCACAGGTGTTGAACACATCACTTACATTTACATCACATTGGCCAGAAGGTTACAACGTGAAAGGGGAAATGTAGCCTTTATTCTAGTCAACTCTACATTCAAAGAGCCTCAAGAGTTTGTGAGTTCTGAGGACCAGCAGTTTCTACCATGGAAGTCCTTCCTCATACCTACCTCCCAGGCATCTCCACTACTGGCCCTGGTTTGTGTTGGAACATACTTAGAGAGAACTGGACCTTTTTTCCACCGAATAGCAGTGGTGTGCTAGAGCCAGCTCATGTCAGCTTATAGGAACCAATTGTTAATTTGTGAAGAATTTTGTAAACCAGTTACTAAGCACCCTCATCATTATTAAAAAGTAAATTATATCAATTGACAACTAAATAATCTGTGAAGGAAAACAAGAGTAATGCATACTCAAAAGTATTACGTCCTGGTTATTTTATTATATATCTTGTAATATAAGATACATTCTATCTCTGGACCCTTAAGTAGATAAAATTATCTACTCAAGGTTATTATGTCCCCTCTGGATGGTACAAATACCATATAGAGCTGGACTACTGTGTGTGTCTGTTCAGCTTTGTGCTCAAGATCATCAGGCAGGTGGGTTGAAATTAGCCATGGTAAGAAGAGTTACACACAGAAATTGGCAAACACCAAACATTCTGATCCAGGATACATTGTTTACTTACTTATCTATCTAACTGGCTATTTTTATTGTCTAGACCAAGAATCAGCATACAGTATTGACATAGTTTATTGTGCCAGCCTGGCCAATAAACACATATGGGATTAATTGAAGAGCGGAGAGATCAATGGCTTGGCAAGCCTCGCCTTTCTTGTCTCTCGCTCTTTGATCATGGGACCAGTGTGCGGCTGCCTTGCTTGTTCTGTGCCTCAATTTGCAAGCTACACTACCTGTGGGACACCTAACCCGTGGACTGTGTCACTGCAATTTGAGGTCCCTTTAAGACTTGCCTTGCCAGAGAATTGGAATGTACATCTCTGGATTTGGGGACTGACTGTTTGCTGCCTGTGCCGGGATAGAATGGATCTCTCTACAAAGGACTGACTACCTGGCGGCCCTCAAGACTTGAAGGACTGCTAGTGTCTCACAACTCTCACATGGGAGTGAGTTGCACTGAGCCATTTGTACTGCTTTATAATTTAACTGTTCATTTCTTGTATTATATATCTATCTGTATATAATTTAACAGTTCATTTCTTGTGTTATATATCTATCTTTATAAATATATATATATAATTATCAGCAATCTGGTTTTGTCTCTCTAGAGAACCCTGTCTAAAACAGGTATCAAATCAACTATTTTTATAAGGTGACATAGTATGATTTTTGCATTTTTAATGCTGTAAAAAATTAATCAAGGAGAATATAGAAGCAGAGATCTATGAAGCCTGCAGAGCCTGAAATATTTACCATCTGGATCCTCAGAGCAAAAGCCTGCTGACCCTCAGTCTAGACATAGAAAAATGATGGAGAAAATGTTAATAATTCAGATGACTAACTTGTCAGGTCTGTAACTGTTACATCAGAAATCACACACAATATTGAGGAAATATTTTCTCAACACTTGAAAATCACAACCCAATGCAGCAAAAAAAAATCATTCTCATTATTCAAAAACAGGTAAATTCCAAAATATGTAGTGCTGAAGCTCACAGGGGTTTCAACTTTAATGAATTTGATTTGTATGAGGTTTGGAAAACAATTTTATAAGATATCATAGATCAGATTTAATGACAAGAAATTTACTGGGGAAAGCAGATTGGATGCAGTTCCATTTGTCAACTTATTGCTGAAGTGAAGTCATCGATTAGCACAGACACGAGAGACAAAACACAACACACACCAGAAAGAAGTCAGTGAAGAGGGCACGTTCTCTCACAATTGGCTATATCAAATTTAAAATAAAGAGTGTTGTGTGTTTGTTTTATTATTAAAAATATGTAAAATACATCATCCATGTATGAATGCAAACATATGCATTCATTTTGGAAAGTCGGCCATAAACATCCGTCAGCACTCTGCTACCCAACAGGGTATAGGTAGATCATTGAGATCGGTTCCCCTGTCTCCCAGCACCTTACCCTCCTGGTGTCGCTACTCTCATTATTGGTCCTGAGGGGTTTCTCTGTCCTGGATTCCCTGTGTTTCCAGTTCTTATCTGTACCCATGTACATGCTCTGGTCTAGCCAGATTTGTAAGGTAGGATTGGGATCATGATAGTGGGGTAAGGTGGGGGTGGGAAGAAGGCATTAAAGAACTAGAGGAAAGTTGTATGTTTCATTGGTGCTATACTGCACCCTGACTGGCTCTTCCCCTCCCCACAACCCTTCTGTAAGGGATTAACGGTCTTGGGACCGTTCTATATTCTCAAATATTTAACATCAAAGTGCTTTTGTTCTCTGACAGTCCCTTCTTACAGCATCCTGCTCTTCCCTAGCAGATGCCGCAGCTTCTCATGGTCCTCTGAAAATAGCAATTATATGATAGTGTATTTGACTTTGGTTTTGGGGGTTGGTTGGTTGGTGGATGTGTGGGTGGGTTGGGTTTTCTCCCTCTTCTAGGAGCCTTGTGGTGCACTGCTTAACTGCTTGGCTGCTGACCCAAGGGCTGGAAGTTCCAACACGCCAGCAGTTCTGAAGGAGAAAAGACCCAAGGGTCTGCTCGCACAAAAACTACAGCCTAGGAGATCCTGTGGGGCAGTTCCGATCTGTCCTACAGAGTCACTATGAATTCTCTATAAAACTCATGACTCACCCAGGCTATCACCTCTGGCCTCCCTCTTACTGTGGGTCTCACCTCCATTTTCACTGTTCCCATTTCCCAGAATTCCTGCCTCCCCAAATCTGGGCCAATGGCTTGTTATATCTCCGGTCTTTATAGTTTCCATCTCTGACACCGTGCATCACTTTCAGGCTATCTCCCCAGCTTTCTCTCTCATAGCCCTTCACGGAGAGTTTCGGTTTTGCTCTCAAACCTTTAACATCAAAGTGGTTTTCTGCTTACAGCATCCCGCTCTTCCCTAGCAATACCCCAGCTTCTCGGTCCTCTGAAAACAGTAATTACATGGTGGTGCATTTGACGCTTTGGTTTAATTTTTAACCCCTGGGTAGACCCTGAAGTAGTTCTTTTCTGTTTGCTGTGTGTGTGTTTGGCTTCCTTTTGTCTCTGTTCTCCTGGCTTTCAGTGACCCTCCCTGGTCTCAGGCTCTGGGTCATTACTAAAAGAACCCCAGCCCCTTGAAGAAATGGCTGGTTCCCGGGCTGTGAAGCAGAGACTGGTAGATGAACCAGAATACCTTTCTCTGATGGGAAGCAAGGACCTGCTCAGAGGACGATGGAGACACAGCCAAGGACCGAACAGCAGACTTGAAGGCACTTTTCCACTGGACAGATCTTAGAACAAATTGAGCATCAAAGAATATTCGAGAGCTACAGGCTGCAACTCTTTGACTGAAATAAAATCCATGAACACGCACTTATGTGACTTAATAAACAATACAGGGGAAGAAAGGGAAGCTCTTCTTTGGGCCCCAAACCAACAGATGAGTGTAAACCGAATGGTAGGACTGCAAACTCACATCTGAGTAGCATTGTGAGAGCAGGTGATCCCAGCACGAATCATCAATAGATACTAAAACCAATGAGCGATGTTTTAAAAAAAAAGTTACCAAGTTCATTCCAATCCACGGCGGTCCCATGGGTGTCACAGCAGGGCTGGTTCTGATCCAAGTGGACATAATCAGCCATGGGATATTTACACACATATGGCTGCTGGCATGACGCACCGAGAACAACTCACGCCGTTGCTGCTCTTGCCAACCTATGTTGGATCAGGAGGAACTATCCCATCATCACAATTTGAAGGAAAGTCCACAAAATATCTGTCCTGTCCTGTACTCTTGGGGGAAAAAAGGGTGGGGGGGAAGTCAGTGTCATGAAGGCAAAGAAAATCTGAGGCACCTGATATTACCACAAAATCTGCATTAAAAATATCCTGAAAACTCGGCTTGTACTTTAGTATAAACAGTTCGATCTGTATGCCAAGATAATCCTCAGAGAAGCTGGATTAGATGAAGAAGACCGTGGCATCAGGATCGGAGGAAGGTTTATTAACAACATACACTATGCAGATGACACAACCCTCCTTGCTGAAAAGAGGAGGCCTTGAGGCACTTGCTGATGAAGATCAAAGACTGCAGCCTGTAGCAGGGATGACGACTCAATGTCAAGAAGACCAAACTCCTCACAGCCGGGCCAACAGGAGAAAAGTGTGACATTGACACAGATTTCATCTGCCTTGGATCCATGATCAGTGCTCATGGAAGCAGCAGCCAAGGGCTCAAAAGATGAGTTGCATTGGGTAACTCTGCTGCAAAAGAGCTCTTTAGATGAAAAGCAAGGATGTTACTTTGAGGACCTAGGTGCCCCTGATCCAAACCATGGTATTTCCAGTGGCCTCATGAGCCTGTGAGAGCTGGACACTGTGTAAGGAGGACTGAGGAAGAACCAAGGCGTTGGAATTGTGGTGCCGGAGAAGAATTTTGACAGTAATAAGAGTTTCTAAAAGTGACAAACAGATCTGTCTTGGAAGAATGCAGACAGCGCTCCTTAAAAGCAAGGATGGGGAGACTTTGTCTCATTCTTTGGACATGTTGTCAGGAGAGACCAGTCTCTGGAAAGGGGCATGGTTGGTAAAGTAAAGGGGCAAAGAAAAGCAGCAGCCCCTCAAGGAGATGGATTGACGAAGTGAGTGCGACAATGGGATTAGCATCGGAACAACCGTGAGCACGGTGCAGGACAGTGCAGGGTTTCATTCTGTTGTGCACAGGGTCGCTATGGGTCAGCACTGACTGGATAGCACCTAACAACAGACCACTCTTGCGCCCACACCCACTTAGTTTGTGTGTGTGTGTGTTTGTGTGTCCACGCATCCATTATTGTAGATCACTGTATTGCAGGTTGCTTTAATAGCAGTATTTCCCCCTGTGGTCTAAGTCTTGCCTGTCTCCCAGTATCTTCCCTGCCTCCATCATTTTCGGCTCACCTCCCTCTTAGTCGAAGTTGCCTTTCCCTTCCCCCCTGTTAAAGAAGTCTATCCTCTAACCAGTAATTTACCTCCTCTCCCACCCTTAGCCTGGTAACCATTAAATAATACTTACCTTAGTGTGAGAACTTGATTTTACTTTTTATAACAGCAGTTTCAAACAGTACGAGAGGGCTTCAAAGAGTTCATGGGAAATTGTGACCATTCAAATTGCCTGTTAACTCCATTTCTGTGAACTTTGTGAAACCCCTTTGCATTTGTCCTTTGGTGATTGACTCTTTTTCACTCAGCATAGCGTCCTCCAGATTTATCTGGGCTAGGCGTGTTTCCCAGGCATCACCTTCTCCGCACCTGTCAATGGGGTGTGGGCGGCCCTTTGCCCAGATCTGCCCAGTGCATCACCTCTCTGTCCTCTAGTGTCCTGCCTTTGCCACAGCCTCTTTGTCCGTGTGGGTTTATATCGTGTAATAAACTCTCTGTGCTGTCCTGTGTGTGTGTGTGTGTGTGTGTGTGTGCGCGCGCACGCGTGTGCATCCCTAGTCACCTTTCATTGGAATTCCTCTGTTGTTTTCTACTTTTCTTTTTCATGACAGCCGTGCTGGCATGTAAACACACGAGGAAACTAGCTAGTGTGGAGCCATATAAAACAAGGTGGGAATGCCATCTGTGTTTCTGCAGGTGGGTCACTAAACCCTGGGAGGAGGCTGGACAGCGGGAGAAACGTATTTGAAGAGCTTGGTTGCTCACTGACAGTGTGCCTGGCAGCAAATGCCTCTGTGAATGCAGGCACGTTTGTACCTTCAATGACAAGAAAGCAAACGTACTGGCATGACAGCCCCTCAAGGCACAAACCAGACTCACTGCCATGGAGTCCATGCCGCCTCTTAGTAACTGTGCAGGACAGAGTCAAACTGCCCTGTGAGTTTCCAAGACTGGAACTCTTGACCAGAGTAGAAAGCCTGTCTTTCTCCCTCTGTGACTGGTGGTTGTCAACTACCCATGCACACGGGACCTCTAAGCCCCTCGGGTTTATATCACACCACCAAACTCAAATCACACTGCACCGAGCCGATTTGGACTCAGGGTAGAACTGCCCCTGCGAATTTCTGGAACTGACTCTGAACAAGAATAGGTCTGCTCTGTGTCCCACAGGAGGGCTGAGGGTTTCAAACCACAGACCTTGCGGTCAGCAGCCCAACGGGTAAGCCCTGCGCTGCCAGGAGGGCTTCTTCTCACCAGAAAGTCACTAGGGAACCCGCAGGGGCCAGGGGAGACTGAATGGCACAGGTCTGGGAAGCCCACGGAGTTCTGGAGGTCAGATTTCACCGAATTCTGGGGGAGGAAGGGCGGCTGGCCCAGGCCAGCCTCCTCCATCGCGGAGCTCAGCATGGAGCCTGTAGCCCCATGGGTTAGAGGCAGGCAGCCCAGAACCCAGGTTACACGCAGGCCTCTGTCCCTGGACAGAAATTAAAACGAGAAAGAGACCAATACAAATGCCAGTTGCTTCATGCTGGATCTGGGCCTCCGTACCGAACCCACACTTGCAAGTGGATGAACCCGGGTGCCACACCTGACTCCATCCACGCTCACCTGTGTGTGCGTCCCCAGGTGCTCCTGGCCCGGGAGAGGTGGGGCCCGCGAGGAGCGCCCTTCCCTCCATGAGCCTCACGAGGGCAGCAGAGGACAGATGAGGGGACGGAGAGGGGTCTTGGACAGAGAAGGTGGGAGACTGGAAGAAAAGTTCTAAGGTAGCAAACACACAAGAAAGGGGGCAGGAAAATCGGCACTCTGTAAGGGCGAGCCTCAGAGCAATGAAGGAAAAGAGCGCCAATAACATTACACTGTTGGGCAATTGCGTGTGATTACAAGCTGCTGAGGGGCTGCTTGCTCACTGAGTGATGGAGTGTTAAGAGCTCATTTCCTAGATGAAGAACCGGAGGATGAGAGATTAAGTGGTCTGCTGCTAAAGCACAGAACTGGTTCTAGATTGTTACTTTGTTTTACTTTGCGAGTGGGTTAAATGACTTCTCCGTGCCTCCTCCCTTTACTTAACTACTGAGCTTTCTTTGTCAGCATAAAAAAAAGTAGCATATGTAAAGCATTAAAGTAACACCAGCACATAGTAAAACTTAACACTTCGCACAAAATAAACACCCAATAAAAGTCAACTATTATTGTTGTTGCTTGTTGAATCTTTGAAACATAGATGGGATTGCTAAATTTGTGGATTTCTGGTTGCAAAACATCCCCAACCCAAGAGGAAAGGTAAAATAGAGGAAAGAACCAGGAGGCAAAGGACATTTATAGAGGTCTAAATACAGGCTTGTAAATATATTTATATATGATGGTGGGGAAATAGAACTATGTGCATATATTTATAGGTTTAGTATTAAGGTAGTAAATGGATATTGGACCTCTACTCAATTACTCCCTCAATGCAAGAACACTTTGTTCTATTAAACTGGCATTCCATGATGCTCACCTTCCCAACACGATTGCTGAAGACAAAGTGAGTGCACAAGCAAATGTGAAGAAAGCTGATGGTGCCCAGCTATCAAAAGATATAGCATCTGGAGTTTTAAAGGCTTGAAGATAAACAAGCGGCCATCTAGCTGAGAAGCAAGAAAACCCACATTAAAGAAGCACACCAGCCTCTGTGATCATGAGGTGTCGATGGCATCAGATATCAGGCATTAAAGAACAAAAAATCATTGTGAATGAAGGGGAGTGCAGAGTGGAGACCCAAAGCCCATCTGTAGGCAACTGGACATCCCCTTATAGAAGGGCCGTCGGGAGGAGATGAGCCAGTCAGGGTGCACTACAGCAATGATGAAACATACAACTTTCTTCTAGTTCTCAAATGCTTCCTCCCCACTACTATCATGATCCCAATTCTACCTTACAAATCAGGCTAGACCAGAGGATGTACACTGGTACAGATAGGAACTGGAAACACAGGGAATCCAGGACAGATGATCCCCTCAGGACCAGTGGTGAGAGTGGCGATACCGGGAGGGTGGATGGAAGGTGGGGTAGAAAGGGGGAACTTATTACTGTCCCTGGGGGACAGACAACAGAAAAATTGGTGAAGGGAGATTTTGGACAGTGTAAGACATGAAAAATAATAATAATTTATAAATTATCAAGGGTTTGTGAAAGAGGGGGTACAGGGAGGGAGGGGGGAAAATGAGGAGCTGACACCAAGGGCTCAAATAGAAAGCAAATGTTTTGAGAATGATGATGGCAACAAATGTACAAATGTGCTTGACACAATGGGTAGATGTATGGATTGTAATAAGAGTTGTATGAGCCCCCCCAATAAAATGATTTTTTTTAAGAAAAGGAAAATGTCCCCAATCACCCCACCCCACCCCACCCCACCCCCGCTAAAAAAATGCCCACATTGCTGATGGAAAAGCTCAGAAAGATTTCGTGACTTAGTGACAAGGATCTAGCTCTAGACAACACTCGAGTCAGAATTTAAAGTTTGGTCATTTGGAAACAGAATGTGCTTGCTCGCCCCAAGTTGCTAAAATTGGAGTCTATGTGCACTGGCTGAGCAAGGCCAACAAGGAGGCGCAGAAATAGATTGGCATCTGTGTTTGTGGGCGGGCTGGCAGGTCTGCAAGACGGGGCGAAGTGAAATTGCTTGGTACAGCTCTTCCAGCCATGGCTTGGTTGCTCCCACCAAATGGCCGGAGGACGCAGTTCACATAAGGAACATAGGACTCACTGAGAATATTGGCCAGCTTTGGCATTCCAGTAGACATAAAATGAGCCATCTCAGAACAGAGGACTTCCCAGCCCGTGGAAGGTATAAAGGTGAGTAAGAAGCTTCAGACAGGAGGCTGGCTTGCAGCGTTGGGTGCCCTGTGAGCAGTTACCTGCATTGAAGGAGTTTTGGAACATGTGCTTGAGCAGAGCAGAGGCCAAGGGGCTGTGTGGCTGAGGGGTGGCGGTTCAGATAGGTGTGCCTGCAGGCACATCCGAAGAGAAGAGCTCTTGACTGCTGTATCCTGAGCATTACTGATCCTAACTTGTAACCGGTTAGCTGTCCTAATAAGCTTCCATCTTCAGGACTTATTGTCTGTGAGTTCTATGTGAGCACTGCAGCGGGTGATCAGTCCCAGCAGAGAAGTAGTGTCCTGGGAGGGACGCTTGGTGTGCGAATAAAGAAGGGTGGAGGCCTGGCTTTGTCCTGGTGGCGAGTCTCCTTCTTCCATGTGTACTCGGAGAAAGTTAAATGTGATCCTCAGCCTTCTTTGAAAAAGGACAAGGGTGACGAAGACTGTAGGCTATGCTCACTTGTCCCTGTCAGGGTCAAAGGAGGAGGAACTTAGTTCAGGGACACCCTGCACCCCCAATATCTGGCCTGTTGAGGACAAACATCTGAGCATGGCAAACAGGGCACTGGGAGAGGCCATGGCCTGGCACAGGAGAACGGATGCGTCTGGGTGCAAAAACCTGGTCTCTGCTCATACCTGGGGACCCCTGGTCTGGAACGGAGTGTTCCTCCTCTACCTCCTCTTCTGCAAACTTGGGAGAACAGGGAGCCTGGCCCCTCAGCGGGAGGGTGGCTGAGGCTGGAGTGAGGGAGGAGGCAAAGGGCGCCCCGAGTGCTCCAGGAGGGGAATTCCTGTTGCTGCAGGGAAAGAGCGATGATGGTCCTCCCCCGGCTGTTTCAAAGGGCAAAAGCAGTGCTTGGTGGGCCCCAGCCTGTGGGCTCTGAGCACGCTTATTCTGCTGCCACTGAGTTGACCTCGAGCCATGGCGACCCAGGCCCAACAGAAAGAAAGGCTGCTGCCTGGCCCTGTGCCACCCTAGCGGCTTGCTGGCCAGACCACCACGGGGCTTTCGTTCAGCAACACCCAGAGGTACATCACGGCCCTTCTTCCTCGAGAGGCTGAGTCTGGAAGCTCAGCTGATAGCTATAGTCGCACATAAACCACCACTGACAGACAGGTCGTGGCTGAGTGTGTGGGGAATTACAAGCTCAAGCTCACTGCCACCAAGTCCCTTCTGACTCGTGGTAACCCTATAGGACAGGGTCAAACTGCCCCTCTGAGTTTCTCAGCCTGTAACTCTTTACAGGAGTAGAAAGCCTCATCTTTCTCCCGAGGAGCAGCTGGTGGTTTTGAACTGCTGGCCTTGCGCTTAGCAGCCCAATGTGTAACCACTGCGCACCAGAGTTGGGGTGGCGTGTGGTCTCTCACAGGGAAGGCAAGAATTGTACACAAAAGCACCGGTCTTCATAAAGGCGCCGTCACCGAGATCTGCTGGCCTGCCTGGGGAGGGGCCGCGCACAGTTTGTCAAGCAACCCTGAGGACTTGGGGACAAACAGCCCCGCACAGCACACTCCCCACCACACACAGAAGAAGAATGGGCGCGTGGGACAGTGAACCCTGCTGAGGAGAGTGAACGCTGGGGCCTCCTGCAAGGGGCCTGGGTCAGCACCTACTGTGCTCTCTCCTGACCTGCCACCCTCAGCCCCAGGTGACCCTGAGCTCTGCTAAACAAAGACAAGTGTGGCCCCCAAATAAATAGCCCTTCCCCGCCCTCACCCCACCCCCACCCCTCACCCGCCTTCACTTGAACCAGCTGTCCAGCATTCTCAACCATCCTTGTCCCTGCCCTTCAGCCCTTTGAAGAACAGTCTGCCTCTGGTCCAGAGCCCTCCCCCTAGTTTCCGTGCCCACCTCACACCTCTGCCACAGGACTGCTCCCCTCACCCTTAGGACCCGCTCAGAAGCAGCTTTGGATGTTTTTTGTTTTGTTTTTTTTCTTCTTTTGCTTTGGATGTTTTAAATTGAGAATGATGATGGCAACAAATGTACAAATGTGCTTGACACGATGGATGGATGGATGGATGGATGGATGGATGGATGGATGGATGGATGGATGGTGATAAGAATTGTACGAGCCCCCAATAAAATTATTTTTAAAAGAAAAATAAATAAACTAAGTTAAGGAAACCTCCTTGTTTACAAAAGCAAACCCTCGGGACTGAGGCAGTGTGACCCTCCTCCTTCAGAAACCTCCCCTGTACACACTGCTCAGTGGCATGGGCTCCTTGTTAGTTTTCCAGTGTGCCAACACTCTCTTTAATTCCATTCCGGTTATTCCGATACTAAGATCAGTTCCCGCCCCCTTCTCTTCGCATCTCGGTGCTAGAGGTAACTTTTGCCCTTTCGGTCTCACCTATTAAAATCAATGAAAACAATGTGCCACCGGTTCGTTTCAACTTGCAGCTACCCTGGAAGACAAAGCAGTGCAACCCCATAGCGTTCCCAAGGCTGGAGGCCACCTCGCTCCCAGCGGAGTGCTTCCTGCATCCAGACCTCCTGCCTTGACAGTGAATGGCCAAGGACTTAACCTCTGCACCACCATGACTTCTGGGTCTCCCACGGGTGGCTTTTTAATGGGACACCCCTCTCCCAGTCAGTACTCTTTCTAATGCATGCCAAACTCTCACTTCACTAAAAGGGGACCTCAAAGGGCAGGTCCTGTTCACAGTGTGAAGACTGGCAGCGAGGCTGCTCATCTCAGCTGGCCCAGAAAGCCTGGACTTAGTACGAAGTTGAATTCTGGCACGTTGTATCCCCTTCAGCAGGGTCTGCTTCGAGGCACCTTCAATGCCAGGTTCTCCACTGCTTTCTCCCCAGGAGGCTTCTCCCTGCCTCCCCACTCCCCACCCCCACCCCCACCCCCCACTTGCTGGCAATTCCCAACTGTCCTTCTCCTCCCATAGAGGCAGCCAACTCCCTTCTCCCCACCGTGCATGTCACACGGAAACCTCCAGCTCAAAACACCGGACACTGAGAGGGCTTCCCCCCAAACTCTTCCCTCTCTGCACCTCGGACATTGCCACCTCCACACCTCAGTCAACCAAGCCAGAGAGGCGGCCATCAGGCAGTGCTACTTTTCTCTCCCTCACCGCCCCCACAGCCAATCACACCCCCCCCCCCAGCCAGTCACCCCTCCTCGCCAGAACCTTTGGGTCTGCCTTCCCTCTTCCAGTGAAGCCTCTCCAGGCCGCTCGTCCTCAGGAAGGCCTGCCTGCAGCCCCGCGCCCACTAGGAGAGAACCCCTCAGAGTTCCCTGGCCCTCTGTACTCACACCCAAACCACGCTCGCTGCCATCACGTCAATGCCAACACATAGCCACCTTATAGGACAGGACAGAGCTGCCCGTGAGTTTCCCAGACAAACTGTTCATGGCAATAGAAAGCCCGGTCTTTCTCCCAAGGAGTGGCTAGTGGTGTTGAACTGCAGAACTTGAGAATCGCAGCCCCATGCATAACTACTACACCACCAGGTCCCAACAGCGAGGTTGTGAGGCAGCAGCTCTTGGGCCAGGGCAGCCCCCCAAAGGGCGCCATGCTTTCCCCTCCGCCTGGAGGCCAGTACACTGCTGTGTCTCACTGCAGTCACTGGGGGAGGCCATCACAGACAGCTCTGGCTCCCCACTTCTCCTTTGTAACGTCGGATTCCCCTTCCAGGTCCCCACCAGGAGAAACGTGGCCAGAGCCAAGAAGCAGGACTTTCTCCCCACTGTGGCCACGGTTTCATTCTGCAGCCTTCCAGTAGGGCAAGGCCAGGCTCACTTTAAAAGAAAACTTCGAAATGCATCCTTGTTAAGGCTAGTCCTAGCTTGTCAGCAGAGTCAGGAGCAGGTAACCTATCAACCGACAACTGCCACGCACCTCAAGTACTTCTTCAGCGGCCAAAGCTGCCTGGTCCCTGAATTGTCATCTAGATCTTGGCTGGACATTTGGGCACATTTATGTGATTAGCACTCATGAGAGGGAGTAGACACTGTCCGTGCCTCCCATATCCCCTTGTGCCCACCTGCCACCTGCCAGCACCAACCTCTTTTTGCCTAGGGGCTTCCTCCAGGCCGCAGAGCCTAGCTTCCCTTTCAGGTGGCAGGCAGGGAGTGCTGAGGAGCAACTGGATTTAGGAACAAGCCCGAGAGTCCCTGGGTGCTGCCAACAGTTCACACACTCAACCGCTACTCACACAAGTTGTCAGTTCAAGTCCACCCAGGAGTACTTTGGTAGAAAAGTCTGGTGATCTACTTTTGAGGAGTCAGCCATTGAAAACGCCCTGGATCGCAGTTCTATTCTGACACACATATGGGTAGGCCATGAGTTCAAGTCCACTTGGAGACAACTGGTTTCAGAGCAGCCATGGACAAACAGGAGTCAGAGCCTTAACCCCAAGTCATGTGTTTTGTCCCGGCTCTCAGAACTCCTCACTTGGATTAAAAACTCCAGCTCTCTGCAGTGGGATGTACTCAAGGTCAGATTTTGGCTCTCATAGGACTTGTTTTAATTTTCTTCAGCTTCAACTTGAACTTACACATGAGCAATTAAAAACTAAAATCCTCATTACTGGACCAACAGGTAACCTCGTGGAAAATAGAGAAAAGATTGGAGTCATGACAGGTTTCATCTTGCTTGGCTCCACAATCAATGTTCGTGGGAGCAGCAGTCAGGAGATCAAAGGATGCATCGCACGGGGTGAATCTGCTGCGCACGACCTCGTCAAGGTTTGAAAAGCAAGAATGTTGCTTTGAGGACTGAGGTGCATCTAACGCAAGCCATGGTATGTTCAATCACCTTCTAGCCATGTGAAAGTTGGACGCTGAATAAAGAAGACCGAAGAAGAATCGGTGCACTGGGATCGTGGTGCTGGCGAAGAATGTTGACAGCTCTATGGACTTCCGAAGGACACACAACTCTTCTCGGAAGAAGTACAGTCGGAGGGCCCCTCCGAGGGAGGACGGCAAGACTTCATCCCACATACTTTGGACATGTGGAGAGACCCAGCTCTGGAGAAGGCATAGTGCTTGTAAAGTTGAGGGGAAGCACAAGAGAGGAAGACCTCCGTGAGAGGGACGGCCACAGTGGCTGCAACAATGGGCTCAAACGTAGGAACAGTTGTGAGGATGGCAGGGGACCGGGCAGGGCTCCATTCTGTGGTTTATTGGGTCACTAAGAGTCAGCGCCGATTGGATGGCACCGAACAACGATAACAAAGCACAGCCATGTTTCAACAACACTCCCTGATTGGCTCGTTCTCTTCCCTGTCTCAAACCCATCCCACCTCCCACCCCAGCCCCCAGTCTCCAACCAGCCCTTCCATATAAACTGTTTTACAGAGTCCATGCGTGGTGCATTGGGAGAAAGATGGGGCTTTCTGTTTGCACCAACAGTTACTTTCTCGGACACTCACAGGGAGTCAGCATCGGCTGGATGGCAGTGAGTGGGTGGTGCAAATGGCTAAGCGCTCAACTACAGGCCAGAAGTTCAAACCCCCAGAGGCACCTCAGATGACAGACTTGCTGAACTGCTTCCGGCAGGTCACAGCTTTGAAACCCCTATGAAGCCATTCTGCTCTACACACGTGGATGTCCATGAGTCAGAATCAACTCCACTGCACATAGCAACAATCTTTGTGAAGTGCTCTGTCACATACAGGAGCTGGTCATGGGGGAACCCAAACTGCAGAACAGAGACCTGGCCTACTGACCTTATTCAACTCCCCACCCCCAGCACACACAACGCAATGAACAGACTCATCATGGACGTGAGGGTGGCGTGAGGTTGGTATTGTCAGTTCCTACTCATAACAACCAACCTATGGACAACAGATCCAAGCACTGCCGGGCCTCAGATGCCCTCACCATCATTGTTATGTTTGCGTCCGTTGTCACAGCCAGGGTATCAGTCCATCTCATTGAGGGCCTTCCCCTGTGTCACTGAGGACGCTCTACCTTACCAAGCATGATGTCCTTTTCCAAGGCCTGGTCCCTCCTGACAACATGTCCAAAGCACATGAAATGAAAGTGATGGCATCTTTGCTTCTGCAGGTCATTCTGGCCGCAATTCTTCTAAGACAGATTTGTTTGACCTTCTGGTAGGCTGTGCTGCGTCCTACATTCTCCACCAGCTCCCTAATTCAAACATGTCCTTTCTTCTGCGGTCTTCCTTACCCCTGGCCCACATCATACACACAAACCGTGCTTACTCTGTGCGCTTAGAACTGTGGTGACACGTGGAGTCAAGGTCAGTCGTTTAAACTCACCAGCTGCTCCTTGGGAGAAGGACAGGCTATCTGCTACCATAAGGATTTACGGGATGGGAAGCCTCTTCTACCCTATCCTATCGGCTCACAAGGAAGCAGAACCGACTTTGCAGCACTGAGCTGGATTGGGTTTCACTCACCCAGCTGTAGGTATTGAGTTCGACCTCCGGGCTGGGTTTTGGAAATACAGTGCTGAGACGGTCCATGATGAGCGTGGTCCCATGCTCCCCACCAAAGCTTCCAATCCAGGGAAGCCTAGCCCAGAGAAACTTCTCACTGCCATTGAGTCCACTTGGACCCACAGAGCCCTGTGGGACAGGGCAGAACTATCCCTATGTGTCTCAGAGACTGTGGACTGTCCAAGGAGTAGAAAGCCTGGTCTTTGTGAGATGGAGGAGGGCCTAGTGGTATCCAACCGCTGGCCTGGAGGCTGGCCGCCCAGTGTGTCACCACTCTGCCTCCAGAGCGCCTTTAGGGAAAGTTAGAATGTGCATAAAAGAGCGTTCACCTGTGGGGCAGAAGCATCCAACTCTCAGTGAGCCTCAACTCCAGTGAACTGATCCTTCCGCCATCGGTTGGGGATGGGGGGTGTTGGCTGCTGAATACTTGTTCCGGCTCTCCTGTAAACTTTCAAACAAATCGCCCAGGGAGCAGTGCTCCAACGGGGTGAAGGGCAGTGTTACCCCACCCAAGTTTGTACTGATTCAGTGCAAAGCCAACCCAGCCACAAGGAAATGGGCAGCTTCTCAGGGCTTCCCGACACAGGTCTTTCTCGCTGGGTTTGTAACACCAGAAATTGGGGTAGTACTTGGAGGAATATCAAGTGCTCTCAAGTCTGCCAAGGGGAGAGAGATTTTCATAGGAAGTGCTGAGTTGATCATCTGTTGTTGTTTTTCCCCTCAATGGCCTTTTTACCCAGGTAAGCTACATGCACAGACATCTTTGACCCAGCTCCGGCTCAGCAGGACTGGCCGACTACATCTTACTTCCCCCAAAGCTGCAGCGCCTCTCTCCGTTCACTGGGAGGAAGCTTGGGAAAGTCCTTTGGAGAATCCTATGCGTTTTCCTGCGGAATGCTGGGTCTCTGCGATACTGACACCGGAGAGAGGCCAAGCCAGCCAGGAGGGCTGGCCAGGCTTCCTGCAGGACATGACACTTCAGTTGGATCTTAAAGGACAGTCAAGAAGGGGGACACCGAACAGGGAAAGGGGTCCTAAGCAAAGGACACTGCACTTCAAAGGGGAAGGGGAGGGGGAGGGGCCTGTTTGAAGAATCGCAGGAGTCTGGGGCTGGTGGAACTAAAAGGGGACCAGGCAGGAGGAGACCAAGGCAGGGACCGGTGAGCCAAGGGCTCCCGTCCCACCTCCCTGTCCCCGTTTACTCATCTCGGGACTGAGAGGTGTGAAGCTCTTGGAAAATGAAACTGTAAATCTTTATGGGCACCTGGCATTTCACTGGGCCTCCGTGAATCGCAGCTGTTTTTCCCTGAGGAGGGAAGGAAGTTGTTGGGAGACTTTAAAGAGGCGCTGGTGGAGTCACCTGGGGCCTCCGGAGAATCACCTGGAGGCTCCCGGCTCTGGAAGAGTGGAGGCTGGCAGGGTCGCCCCTGAGACTCCTGCGGTCAGAAGGCGGGTGCCGAAGCCCAGAGATGGCTTTCGAGTGGAAATGTGATGACTGAAAATGTGGCCAACAGACAGAAAGAGGCTGGACAGAAGCAGAAGAACAGCGGCCAGGAGCCTGAGTCCGTGGCTGCCTGAGAGTGCCGGGAGGGAACTGGCCGAGGGAGTTAAGCAGGGGAGAGTCAGGATCTGATGAGGGTTACTTATATTTGTGGCTTGCCTTCAGCTGCTCTCTGAAAGGCTGGAGGTTCGAGTTCACGCAGAGGCTAAGAGCTAGTGATCGACTTCCAAAGAGCCATCCACTGAAAATCCTGCCGAGCACAGCCCCCTCTGGCCCAGAGGCATGGGGTGAGTCAGAACAGGAGCACGCTGAAGAAGAGGAAGCAGGTAGCGGAGAGGTTGGGATATCCAGTGGGTAGGACAGGCAGGGAGAGGGAGTAGGACAGATGTGGGGACAGTGAGCACTGGGGAGGTCACTGAAGGTGGCTGTGGTCCAAGAAGGTCCCTGGAGGAGGTGATTTTTCCTACACAGTCATGGGTTGACCAGACTGCCCTAGGACCAAGAGAAAGTCACATGTGCTAAGTCACATCGGCAAACTGTAACCTAACTGAAGTTTCTGTTCTCTATAAATGCCTGCCTTCCCAGAAACCAAAATCACTGTCAAACAGTCCGAGCTTATTGCCGATAAGCAAAAGTTTCCCACATGCCAAAAAAGGAAGGAAACTTGGAACAACTCACCAAGTGCCTTCTGCTCAGTGTAGCCTCTTGTTCCTGTGAGTCTGATGCTTCTAAAACGCTTCTGCTGTGGGGAGCACAGAATGGGAAGCGAAGGTATTATCATTTTTAAAATCATTTTATTGGGGGCTCATATAATTCTATTTTTCTTTTTTTAATAAATCATTTTATTGGGGCTCATACAATTATTATCAGAATCCACCCATACATCAATTGAGTAAAGCACTCTTATACATTCGTTGCCCTCATCATTCTCAAAATTTGCCTTCCACTTGGGTTCCTGGAATCAGCTCATTTTTTCCCTCCCCCTCCCTCCCTTCTCCCCCCTCTCTCATGAACCCTTAATAGTTTATAAATTATTATTTTATCTTATCTTACACTGCCCGGAGTCTCCCCTCACCCACTTTCCTGTTGCCCATCCCCCCAGAGAAGAGGTTACATGTAGATCCCCCTTTCTACACCCCTTCCCTCCCAGTGTCGCCACTCTCACTGCTGGTCCTGAGGGGTTCATGCGTCCTAGATTCTGGCAGGCTGGGTTTCTGGGGTGGAAGGAGGCCTTTGTCCTTGTGAGTTGGAGGTGAGTCCCAATCCCGTGATCGCATTGTGCCCACTGCTGATTGCTGTGGGGCTGCAGCTTTCCCTATTGCCCTCTAGGCCTGAGGACAGCCCCTCCCCCCTACTCCTCCAATCTACTCAGGGACCTTTATGGTTGAGGTACAGCCCTCTTTGTTACCTGTAATTAGGTTACCTGTAACCTGTGGTTACCTGTAATTAGGGGGGCTTGCACACCCCCTGAGTGGATATTCGGTAACTCTTGATTAGAAATATATTCTCTCTCTCTTTGCCAGTGGTTCTCAACCTTCCTAATGTCATGACCCTTTCATACAGTTCCTCATGTTGTGGTGACCCCCCAACCATAAAATTATTTTCGTTGATACTTCATAAGTAATTTTGCTACTGTTAAGAATCGGGCGACCCCTGTGAAAGGGGTCTACGCAAATGTGGCTGCTGAAGTCATGATGGTCCTGGAGGTGAGCAATTACATGCCTTATCTCGTCTGGTGACTCTAACTTTACCCCTCCATTCTACAACTGCCCCTTGGACCCACTTGATTGTGGGGGCTGGTACCCCACATTCTGCCTCACACTGCTCTTTGACTGACAGACTCTATGTCAATTCACTTCATGAATTGCTAAATAAAGTCAGCGAGTTCAAACAAAAGTGAGTGTTTGGTTGAAATGTTAGGGTAACACATGACTGAAGGAGTTGCCAGCGAATTGCCTTTCATGGGTGAAGGAAATAATCAGCAAACTAATCACCATCATAACATACTTTACAGGGTGCGCCACGATCTGCCGTTCCAGTTGGCCCTCTAGAATGGATTGCATTGTGTCCCCAATATATGTGTTGTAAATCCTCAACCCTGTTCCTGCAGCTATAATCCCACGTGGGAATGGATGGTCTTTGTTGGGCTAATGAGACTGAATTAGTGCAGGCTGTGTCTTGAGTTGATGTTTTACAAAATGTAAGGAGATTAGTCACGCAGGGATGGGAGGAGAGAATGTCTAGCCACCTGAAGACTGTCCAGGGGCAGAGGCTCAAAGAACAAGACAGACAGAAAACCTTCCCCCTTGGCCATCTCTTCTAGTGTCATAGACGATGAGGAAATAATGTCATGTTGTTAAAGTGATTCGCTTGTGGTGGTTCTGTTGCCTCCAATCCTGTGGGGCAGTTTATCACTCCACAATAACTTCTCTGGGATGAAGGAACAAGAGCCCAGAAAAGTGAAACAACTTGCCCAGTTAGTGCCCAGCTATCCAAAAGAATAGTGTCTGGGGTCTTAAAGGCTTGTTTTCAAACAAGTAGCCATCTAAGCAAGGTGTCAACTAAATCCACAAGGAAGAAGCACATCAGCCTGTGTAATACAAGGATTGTAAATAATAAAATCTAAATCTAAAGGAGGAAATGGTATCAGAGCTTACATTGAGAACATGTGATTTGCAGAAGGCTATGCATGACAGTGGAAGCCCAAAATCCATTTGCAGGGTCCACACATGGTTTAAGCCTCCAGCAAACCCCCTCTGATCACAGCTGAGGGATGTAAGCAGCCCTGCTATAAGACAAAGCGCTGTAATGTCGATTATGGCAGACAGAGGTCAAAACTGAATATCTTATTTTATCTCCCTTTTGATTCATTTTAAAGCTCTTTCAGCTTTAAAAAAAAATGAAAGGAAAATACACATGGATGAAGCCTCTGGTGAATCCCCTCCGACCATGGACCGGGGGAGTGAGGAGCCGTGCCAGCAAGCAGAGGGCATTGGAGAGTGGACTGCTGCAGATGCAGTTAGGTTAACATTTACCACCCTGTCATTTGATCTCCCTTAAGATCCATTTAAGTTTGTTGTCGTTTTTAATATTTTCTGCCTTTTTTCTATTGAGTTTTTGTCTATTTTACTTTGTAATTGTTGTTAGGGTTTTGTTGTTGTTGTTTTAATGATCTTCTGTCTATGAAACCTGGATAGATAAATCTATAGAGACAGTTACTAGATTAATGGGGGTCTAGCAGGAGAGGTTGGGGCTAACGGGAGTTAATAATGAGTACAAGAATGAAGAAAGTGTTCCTAAACGAATTGTGGTGATAACTGTACAACTCCTCTTGATGTGATTGAACTATTGAACTGTGTGATATGTGAATTATATGCCAGTAAGACGGGTTTTTTGAAAAAGACTATAGCCATGAGGGAGGACTATACGTCAATGTAAAGAAAAACAAAAACCCTCATGCCTTGACCAATAGAGAACATCACAATAAATGGAGAAAAGATTGACGTTGTCAAGGATTTCAATTTGCTCCACAGTCAATGTACAGGGAAGCGGCAGTCAACGTGTCTTCGTGGATGTTGACAAAGCGCTCCATCCAACAACAGCACCCTGTGCATTCTTTTCCGGTGCACATGCAACACTTTCCAGAATAGACCACAAGTCTCAATACACTTACTGTTGTGGTGGGTAAGTACTATCAAGTCAGCTCCAGCTCACAGCAGCCCTGATGTGCAGCAGAATGAACCCTGCCCAGGCCTGCCATGTTTGAGCCCATTGCTGCAGCTGCTGTGTCCATCCAACGGTCCTCCTCTAATTTGATGGTCCTCCTCTTCTTTGATGGTCCTCTACTTTGCCAAGCACGAAGTCCTTTTCCAGGCACTGTTTTCTCCAGATCACGTGCCCAAAGTATGTGAGACCGAGTCTCAACGTCCTTGCTTCTAACGAGCATTTAGCTGTACTTCTTCCAACCAAGATCGATTTGTTCTTTTGAGAGTCTCCCAGACTTTCAATATTCTTCACTGCACTATAATTCCAAAGCATCGATTCTTCTTGGGTATTTCTTATTCATAAGAGGCATTGTGCATCAGATTTTCTCAATACAATATGTCATTTGATTTCTCAACTGATGTGTCCAAGAACATCAATTTTTAACCAAAGCAAGATAAAATCCTCAACAATTTCAACTTCCCCCCAGCCACCCTCCGTGTATCATGGCGCTACCTACCAGGCTGTGAGGATTTGGGTTTTCTTTACATTGAGCTTACAGAAGTGGCAAGCCTATTCCTTCTTCTGAGTCTGTTCTTAACCTGGAAGCTCTGCTGAAACCTGCTCATCTTGGGTGACCCTGCTGGCATTTGTAATAGCAATGACATAACTTCAAGTATCATAGCAACATTCAAGCCACCACAGAATGACAAAGTGACAGGCAGTGATCAATAAACTTAAAAACATCAAAATACTTCAAGGAAACTATAGTGGCGATAGTGGTATGGATGGAATTTATACATTGGCTCAGCAAGATGGACTTCCACACATCAAGTCTGATGTGGCTACTGGCACTGCTGAGTGACCAATCAGCCAGTGTCAGAGACCAAGACCAATAATGAGTTCAAGATAAGGGCTAATGCTCTGGGAGATCAACCAGCAACCTGGTAGCAGGCTGATTACATAGATCCCTTTATCATGTAAAGGAAAGTGTTTTGTTCTTATTGGAAAGACACTGTGCATGTGATTTGCCTTCCGTGCACATAACACTCTGTCAAAGCTACCGTTGTGGACTTACATCCTACCGTATCCACGGGTGTGGTGTGCTGCACAGCCTTGCTTAAGGAACACACGTCACAGCAAATGGAGTGCGGCAATGGGTACAGGCTCATAGAATCCACTGGTCTTACCACGTTCTCCATTATCTTGTACACCTGGCTTGATAGAATGATAAAATGGCCTTCTAAAGACACAAGTATTGTGCCAGCTAGGTGCCAGTACCTTGTAGGGTTGGGGCAATGTTCTTCAGGAGGATGATAGGCTCTAAACCAGCATCCAATCTATGTGTGGTTCAGTTTCTCCAAAAGCCAGGAGTCATGAGTTCAGGAACCAAGGGGTGGAAGTGGGAGTGTCATCATGTACTATTACTCCTAGTGATCAACTAGGAACATCCCTGAGATGATATGCTCCTCAGGTCGAGTTCCAAAGAGAGGAATACTTCTACCTGGAGACACACACTGATTCCATTGAACTGGAAGCTAAGCATGCTTCCTGGCTACTTTGGCCTCCTCGTGATTCTACATTGACCGGCAAAGAAGGGGATGTTACAGGGTGGAGGAAAAGAAGAATATATCTGCAATCCAAGAGATTCCTTAGGACATCTTTTAGTATTACCATACCCTGTAACTGAAGCAGTGGTAAACTACAGAGACCTAATCTGATATGGCTACTAATGGCCCAGACCCTTCAGGAATGAAGGTTTGGGTCACCTCACCAAATCAGCTGAGGTCCTTGCTGTAGGCAAATGAGGTACAGAATGGGTAGTGGGAGAAGGTAGTTCTAAATACCAGCTACAGGGAAGCTATCAGTTGCAGAAACAAGGACTGCAGTTGTTATGTATGCATCAAATGGTTTTGTTTTGTTCACTTATAAAATATAGCTATAAATGGAGTATATTGTATTTTCAGTTGTATGCATATTAGTTGTAGCATGTTAGGCACAAGTATGACTTTATGATTGTCTTTGGAGAGTAGGTATGGCTTAAGGAGATGTGCACAGGTATGAAGTTAACAAGGGGTGGACTGTGTTAGATTTTGTGTCAACTTGACTGGACCAGGATTCTCAGGGGGTTGGCAGTGAAGGCCTAGTAATCCTGTGATATGATCTAACACAGGATAATCACCTCCATAATAAGACCTGCAGTTGTAAGATTAGGGCAGAGTGCAATTCCCTTACTGGGTCACAGCCCTGATGCAATTGAAAGGATTTTCTTCAGGGTGTAGCCAACTTCCTATATAAGTGGACTATGGGGATACTTACATGCTTTTTGGTGTGTCTGGATACTGCATCTGGCTCATCAACCTTTGGTTCTTTGGACTTGAACCATATTGTCACCTGTTCCAGGTTCCATCAGCAGCCAGCCATCTGACCTGCCAGCCATGAATTCACTTGCCTCTCCAGTCACTTTTGAGTTCATTATCCCTGAAGCTACACAAGAGAAGCCTCTGGTTGAACATGTGAACTGCAAACTTGGAATCAAATTGGACTTGCCTACATCTATAGTTATGTGAGCTATTTTATTGATATATATTTTTGTTTATTTTCTGGCTTGTTTCTTCTTTAAATGTCACTGGTTTTGTTTTTCTAGAGAACTCAGACTAACACAGTGACTTCTCAGATCACAACACTATAATTTGGGGGGGGGGTAATTTTTTTGTTTAAGCAATATAAATGTCAAAGGAGATCAAATAAATGACATGAAAATTTCATAGCATCCTACTGGAATAGTGGGACACACATCGTCCTGATAAGCACAAGATCAGCAGTTTAAATCCACAGCTGCTCTGTGGGGGGAAGATAAGGCTTCTCTCTTATGAAGATTTACAGGCTAAGAACCCCGTAGGGAAGTTATATTCTGTTCCTGTGAATCGAAATCAACTCAGTGACAATGAGGAGAAGACTACTGGGTAAGAGAAGAAATAAAATAATCCTCAGAACAGGTAAAAATGAAAATGCAACATACCAAAGCTTTGGGGACAGTAAAACAATGTGAGAGCACAATTTATAGCAATAAAGACCCATCAGCAAAGAAAAGGAAAAGAAATCAGCATCTTAACCCAATATCTTTAACAATTAGAAAAAAAGCAGCAATACAAGCCTACAGTTACCAGAAAAACAATAAAGACTAGAGTAGAAATAAGTGAAACAGAAAAAAATATATAAAGAATCGCTACGACAAGAAGTTAGTTCTTTGGACCATTTAATAAAATTGACCAGCATAAAATGTAACCAATATCAATGAAAAAGTTGTATATAAATTATTAAATGAAATCCTAATCTGTTTAAATTTTCACTGAAAAGACAATAACATTTTATTTAAAAATAATTTGTCAAAGTACTGGCAAATCTACAGTAGAAAAGAAGATATGAGGAACATGAATAAGAAAAGAAATGGGTAACATCATATAAAAATAAAAAGGATAAAATACCATGAGAAACTTTAATAAATTTGGAGGGAAAATCCTGTAAGAACTATAGCACACTACTTGGCTACAATGATACTGACTGAAGTAGAAAATCAGAGACGCATAACAAAATAAGAAATAGATTATGTCAGTAAAATCTCCCAGCAATAAAAAAAAGTCAGGACCAAAAAGCTTCACTGGATGATTCTATAAAATATTCAGAGAAGAGTTTACAGTAATTCTACTAAAATTATTCCAGAGTATAGAAAGAGACTAAATACTCCAGAAGTCAAGTAAAACGCTGATACCAGTACCAAGTGAAGACATCACTAAAAAAACAAAACAAAACATAGACCAATAGTCTGCATGAACATAGATCCAGAAATTCCAAAGAAAATCTTGCAAATAGATTCCAACTTACAAAAATATACATAATGATCAAATAGGATTCATAGCAGGTATGCAAAGAAAATTCAATATTAGAAAAAAAATCAGTATAATCCACCACATCAATAAGGCAAGGAAAAGAACCACATGAGATCTATAAAAGGAACAAGAGCTTTGGTGAGGTGCACTACTTTAGGGTATCAACCATGCAAGATAAAAATGGCAGTTCAGGAGTCTGGGAAGGAGGAATGGAAATGGTAAACACAGGAAGAAAGGAGGGTAACTAATGCGACCTGGAGGGGATTGCAGTCAATGAGATGAAACAAGACGTGTGTGAATCGTTGAAGGTAAACTTGACGCTGATGCGCTTCTCTGCACACTTTCACCCAATTCACCATACAAAGTAGGAAAAATCGAAGGAGAAAGAGAAGAAGGAATCAAATGACATTTTGCACTGGGCAAGTCTGCTTCAAAAAAACCTCTTTAAAGTGTTAACTTGAATACCAAGGTGTGTGCAATGTAGTGAATTATTTAACACGGCTCTTCTAACCATGGTCTTCGTTACTCCCACCAAACAATCTTTATTTTTGATGATAGGTCGACGGGAGAAGGTGGAGGAAGATCGTGATTGGATTATGATTCAGCTGTGAGTGACTGTGAACAGACTTCATTGTGATGACCATCTGAAATGAGCCATCTCAGAGACAGCAAGCGGAGTGGGGTGGGGGGTTACTACTAGCAAAAGAGACGTGGCAGGAGTGGATTATGTCCTTTGGACCCCAAGATTCCTGCACATTGAACCTCTTTGATCCAGGAAACAGCTCTGACACCACAGCAGCAGCAGAACCATGAGCCAGAGCATGAGAGAGAGCAGTGGACGTCCCCGCCTATGGAGCAAGTAACACTGTGCCATTTATGCAGCAGACTGGCTTGTGGAGTGGGATATTTCTGAGTGTGCATGGTAGTTATATAATCTGTTGTCAACTTGGGAGGATTAAGAGTGAAGGGGTGGGGTTTAGCCTGTCAATCAGGTCGCAGCTTGATGACCTCATTTGGAGGTGCTAAGGAGATAAATAGTTCGCTGGAGGCGGGACACATGCTCACTGCCTGGGAGACATTGCAGCTGACAAGACACGGGAACTACGCTAGTGCCCAGAACTAGAGGAGCCATGTGGGACCCCTGTCAGCACTGAAATGCTCACAATGCCACTGGTTCCACAAGACGTCCCTCGCATCAGCCTGTGACCTTCCTACATTTGGCATCATTGCCAAATGATTCATGAGTCTGAAGAGGACTTTATAGATTGGTATTGGGCATATGGGCTAATATTAGACTACGGACTTGATCTGGACAGGGGTGGGATGCTTTCTTAATGTACAATTACTCTTTATATAAAACTCTTTCTTATACACATATGAGTATCTATGACTTTGCTTCTCTAGTCTGCCCGGACTAATACAGTACTCAACTGGGAAAGTTGGGTTTGCTGACCACAGAGCTGGAACTGGCTGGCTTCAGGTGGAGGTTTATAGCAGAGTGGCATACTCTTTGGGCATTTATTAGCAGCCCTAGAGGAGCTTTGTAACATGGCCTGGGCAGGGCAGAGGCTAGGGCAGAGGCCAGTCCAAGGCTGAGGGCCAGAGAGAGGTCTACATGGCAGAGAAGAAACTGTCCAACTGCACACCTGTATCCTGATTCTTTCTAACCTGGCTGTAACGTGGTAAGGCCCCTAAGAAACCCCAGAATTGTGAGTAACATATGTGAGTTCTGTGAGGCCACTGTAATGCATTACAGAACCCAGCAGAAAGGTTGAGTGCAGGGAGTGCAGAGTACCATGGGAGGAATGATGGTGTCCGAAGAGGTTACGAAGCTCGGAGGTGGAGGCATGTCTGACTCCTGCCTTACGACAATCAGCCTTGGGAGCCAGAGGAGTTCAGATGGGGCCCTGATACCATTTCTTCCGTATGCCTGACCCAATCACGGTATTTTCAATCACCTCGTATGCGTGGGAATGCGGGACAATTGATAAGGAAGAGCACAGAAGAAGTGATGCATTTGAACTAGGGTGTTAGTAAAGAATCCTGCACGTACCAAGAACTTCCAGAACGAATGCATCTGTCTTGCAGAAAGTACAGCCAGAATGCTCTGTAGAAGCAAAGATGGTGACTTCATATCACCTATTCGAACATGTGCTCAGGAGAGACCAGTCCCTAGAAAAGGACATCGTACTTGGTAAGATAGAAAGTCATCGAAGAAGAGGGAGACCCTCAATATGATGGATTGACACAGAGGCCTCAACCATGGGCTCAAAGACAGCAAGTTGCGAGGATGGTGCCGGACAAGAAGTGTTGCATTCTCTCGGAACTGACTGGACAGCACCTAACAACAATACCATTATGAGGCCTTCATACGCTGGTCTCTACTCTTCTTTTGTAGGGTTAACATTTCCTAAAATCAAAAAGAATTTTTTAATGTTTAAAGTTCTTTGAAAGGTCCAGAAATATTGAGTCTCTTTACCGCTGGAATCAAGAGAACCCTCACATGGACCAGGAAGGTCCCGCAGCCCTACTGTGGCACACCACGAGGATGACTTTGAATCAAGTAAAGCTTGGATCAGCTCAAGGTCCCTGGGAAAGGAAAATGGAAAGGCAAGTAATAGATTTTCTAACACGTGTGCCATAAAATGCTAAAATGACAAGATTTAGAGTTAAAATGTGTAAGCATTAAGCTATCCAGAAAGTTTTACTTCCCAGCTGTCCCTTTCCTTACAGAAGCTAAGAACTGAGGCCTGGTTGCAGGGATGATGCCAATTGCTTTAGCCATTGCTCCAGATGTATTCCTAATTTCTTTTTGTTTTATCTTATACTTCTTTCTTTTTAATAGTTTTATTGGGAGCTCGTACAACTCTTATCACAATCCATATATCCATCCATTGTGTCAAGCACATTTGTACATTTGTTGCCATCACCATTCTCAAAACATTTTCTTTCTACTTGAGCCCTTGGTATCAGCTTCTCTTTTTTCCCCTCCCTCCCCAGCCCCTTTTCCCTCATGGACCCTTGATAATTTATAAATTATTTTTATTTTTTCAGGTCTTACACTGTATGATGCCTCCCTTCACCCACTTTTCTGTTGTCCACCCCCAGGGAGGGAGTTATATGTAGATCCTTGTGATAGGTGCCCCCTTTCTACCCCATCTTCCCTTCACCCTCCTGGTATTGTTACTCTCACTATTGGTCCTGAGGGGGTTATATGTCCTGGATTCCCTGTATTTCCAGCTCTTATCTGTACCTGTGTACATCCTCTGGTCTAGCCTGATTTGTAAGGTAGACTTGGGGCCATGTTAGTGGGGGAGAGGAAGCATTAAAGAACTAGAGGAAAGTTGTATGTTTCATCATTGCTACACTGCACCCTGACCGGCTTGTCTCCTCCCCTCAACACTTATGAAAGAGGATGTCCAGTTGCCTACATATGGACTTTGAGTCTCCACTCTGCACTCCCCTCATTCACAATGATATAATTTTTTGTTCTTTGCTACCTGATATCTGATCCCATCAATACCTCGTGATCACACAGGCTGGTGTGCTTCTTCCATGTTGGCTTTGCTGCTTCTGAGCTAGATGGCCACTTGTTTATCTTCAAGCCTTTAAGACTCCAAATGCTATATCTTTTGATAGCTGGGCACCATCAGCTTTCTTCACCACATTTGCTCTAGCAAGTGCACCCAGTTTTCCTCTGGGGAACCACCTGTTGCCATCCTTGCCTATTTGTGTGGTTTGGTTCGGCTGCGTAGTCAAGGTTAGTTCTGGGATGGAGGGCAGCAAATTGAATCAACCCATGATAGTAAATTTAACTACTGGAATTATAGCATAAGCCTGCAGCCACTGATGGCCTCAACATCTGGACAAAATCTCCCTGGTGTGAGGACACAGCAGAGTACAGCTGAGCTGAACGATGGAGGAAATCATCTTCCTAAAGATAATTTGTTTGAGAACCAGGTTCCAGCTATTCCTGAATTCCAATACTCTCCAAGGGTTTTTGTTTTAAGATCATTTATAAGTCAATACATTTCCTCTTTTTATTTTAAGTCAGTGAGATTTGGGTGTCACCAACTTGTAAATAATAGAATCATGTCACACTCCTATGTCATAAAACCCCACATAGATACATTGTTTTCAGGAGCATCTTTTTTTTTGGGAATTCTAAGCCAACCAACATTTAAGAAGATACACAGAGATACTCCAGCTGAGCGCAGCCACCATGCCACAGGCCTGAAGTTGTCTTGGGCCCACCAGACCAACATAGCCTCCAACTGAAGAGATCTCCCACCATATAGAACAAACAATGACCCAGCCAAGACTTGCCCAAATTCCTAAGATAATAAAAGGGCTATTATGTTAAGCCACAAAAGTTTAGGGTATATAGTTAACTAAGATGGGGCATTTTTAATGGAGCCTGAAGCTTTTAGAGAAAGAATTCAATTGACCATATAAACATGGTCCTCGAGTGAAGGAAATGGGGAAAGCTATTCAAGCAGATGGATTTCACAGCCATGGGCAACAAAAAGAGAAATGCATGGCCTGTTAGGTGGCTCAGAGGACTCTGCAAATGGAGTGCAAGGGGCGAGCAGGCAGGGTAGACAAGGAAGGAGAATAGAGATGGGTGAAGGGAAACTTCAGGTATTAAAGGGCAGGGGCAGGTGGTAATGAACCCAAGACAACGGTCTTTTCATGGACCAGACCCTCTCCATTGATCCTGATGTTGTCTGCATTCTGAGAATTTTGGTTGTCTTTACATTTAGTTGCAATCCATATGGAAGGCTGCAATCCTCGATCTTTATCAGCAGACGCTCTCTGCTTTCAGCGAGATCGGTCATCTGCACATTGAAGGTCATTACTGAGCTCTGCTCCAGTATTTATGCCAAGTTCTTCTTCAGACAGCCCAGCTTTTCAGATGATTTGCTCGGCATCAGCGTGAATAAGTCTGGTGAAAGGAGGATCCAACCTTGGTTGAAACCATGCGGTATCCCTCCTGTTTGAGCGACTGCCTCTGGGTCTATTCACGCTTCCGCATGAGCACAATTCAAACTCTGCCATTCCATTCTTTGCAACATTGCTGCTGCACGTAAGGTTTTCACCAGCCCATTCTGCTTTAGAACTGGATTTCTAGACCCTTCTTTCTTTCGAGTGTGTTTCAGTCTGGAAGCTCTGCTGAAACCTGTTCACTCGGGGTGACTCTGCTAGTGTGTGACATACTGGTGACATAGCTTCCAGGATCACACACACAGAACTGTTGTTGTCCGGGGACACCTAGTTGGCTCTGACTCACAGCGACCCGATGCACAGCTGAATGAAGCACCGCATGGTCCCAGGCCAGCCTCACAATTGTTCATGTGCTGGAGCCACCGATGCAGCCACTGTGCCAATCCATTTTATCAAGGGCCTTCCTCTCTTCCTCCACTTTACCATACATGGTGTCCTTCTCCAGGGACTGGTGTCTCCTGACAACATATCCAAAGGACATGAGATGAACCCTCACCATCCTTGCCTCAAAGGAGCGCTCTGGCCTGCCTTCTGCCAGCACAGATTGACTTGTAGTGGTACTTTCCACAGTCCTCGTCACCACTGTCTGTCTGCGTGTCTTCTTGCGGGGCTCGTGTGCTGCTGTGCTGCTGGAAGCTATGTCACTGGTATTTCAAATGCTAGCAGGGTCACTAAGTGTCAAAGGTTCACCATGCTCGCTTGGAAGGAGCATTCTGGTTGTGTTTTTGTAAGACTGATTTGTTCATGCTTCTGGCAGCCTTTGGTCTATTCACTACTCTTCACCAGCAATACAACACACATATATGGGCACACATAGACACGTGCATGGATTATAAACGTCTGTCTTACATACAACCTGAAGTTACAACCCCCCATGCAGCCTGTTATCTGAAAAATTCAAGGCATCTGTCGTGGTTTGCAATAACAAACTCACTTTGGGAGACATATTAGAATCTCATTATTATTACAACTGTATTATCATGTTAAAGATGTTTCGGTGTCTCTGGAGGTGTTTCTTTAATGCCTTTATGCATGGAAAGGCACAGAATATACTGTATACTAAGACCAACTGAGATCAGGTACCGACTCTACCTAATTCTCTGACTCACATATGAATTTGACTTAAAGGAAGATTTCAGAGCAGATCTTGTTCATAATCTAGGAACTGAATATATATATACACGGGGGGTACCCCCCCAAATACTGGAATTGTGCTGGGTGGAGGAGAGCTTTCATAGTATCCATTTTTCCCTCTAGGCAAGCATCGAGCGACTGACTCCGAGTTACTGCACACAGTGGCATTGCCTGGGAAGCTTCTCTCTGGTCACAGTGAATTTTTTCCTAAAAGCAGCTTTGCTCAAACTTTTTTTTTTTTTTTTGGTGAGGGCCTATTTAAGAGAACAGCTTAAGGCTGTGAAATTTTGTTTCCTGAAAAATGCCATAGAAACAGTTGTGATGTTGAACACAGCTTACAAGGACAGTGCTGTGGGAAAAACTCAAGTGTATGAGTGGTTTTATCATTTCTACAAAGGTGAAATGTCAGTTGATGACAAACCTCATTCTGGATGTCCGTCAACTTCCCAAACAGACTCAGTAAATTGGAGTTCATTTCACCAGGTCAGACTGTTAATCAAACTTTCTATTTAGAGGTTCTGAGAAGATTGCATAACAGTGTTCGACAAAAAAGGCCTCATTTGTGGCAGATGGGGGACTGGTTTTGCCACCACGACAAAAGAACTCCAATCTTTCCATGGATCCTAATGCTGCTTATTGGTCCAGCTGTGGAGATTTTTGTTTTCCTTACATTTAGATGTAATCCATACAAAGACTGTATTCATTTATCTTCCTCAGTAAGTTCTTCAAGTCCTCTTGGCTTTCAGCAAGTAAGAGGGTTCCTTCTGAATATCAAAAACAAAACAATAACCAAAAAAAACAAAGTCACTACCATCAAGTCAATTCTGACTCATGGTGATGCCATAGAACATGGTAGAACTGCCCCTGTGGGTTTCTGAGACTGTAATTTTTTTCTTAATCATTTTATTAGGGGCTCATACAACTCTTATCACAATCTATACATACATCAATTGTGTAAAGCACATTTGTACATTCATTGCCCTCATCGTTTTCAAAAGATTTGCTCTCCACCTAAGCCCCTGGCATCAGTTCCTCATTTTTCCCCTCCCTCACGAACCCTTGATAATTTATAAATTATTATTTTATCATATCTTGCCCTGTCCTATGCTCCCCTTCCCTCACTTTTCTGTTGTCCGTGCCCCAGGGAGGAGTCACATGTACAGCCTTGTAATAGGCTCCCCCTTTCCAACCCACCCTCCCTCTGCCGTCCCAGTATTGTCACTCACACCACTGGTCCTGACGGGATCATTCATCCTGGATTCCCTGTGTTTCCAGTTGCTATCTGTACCAGTGTACATCCTCTGGTCTAGTCAGATTTGTAATGTAGAATTGGGATCATGATAGTGGGGGAGAAGGAAGCATTTAGGAACTAGAGGAAAGTTGTATGTTGTTTGTAATGTAGAATTGGGATCATGACAGTTGGGGAGAAGGAAGCATTTAGGAACTAGAGGAAAGTTGTATGTTTCATCTTTGCTACACTGCACCCTGACTGGCTCATCTCCTCCCCGAGACCCTTCTGTAAGGGGATGTCCAGTGGCCTACAAATGTAGAAAACCTTGTCTTTCTCCCAAGGAGAGACTGGTAGTTTCAAACTGCCAATTCTGTGGCTAGCAGATTAACTCCTAACCACTATGCCACTGGGACATGGGTTGCTAATTAACCTTCCTCCAAACCGGATGGCACATTCTTCTTCATCAAGGCCACTTTCTCAGATGACGTGCCCAGGATACAGACTGAATAAATGTGGTAAGAAGACACAACACTGTCACAAAACTTTCCTGAGTTTGAGCCAAGCAGTCCCTTTGTTCTGTTAGCGCACCGCCTCTTGGTCCATGAAGATTTCGATGAGCTCATTGAAGTGTTTTGGAGTTCCTGTTCTGCTCAATGTTATCCACACTTTGTTTTTGTTATGATCACACAGCCTAATTCATTTGCATCATCAATAAAACACAAGTAGACACCTTTTTGATAATTCTGCTTTCAGCCAAGATACATTTGATGTCAGCAATGATAGCCCTTGTTTCATGTTCTCTTCTGGATCTGACTTGATTCAATTTCTGGAAACTCCCCATCAATGTACTGCTGCAATCATTTTTAAAACTTTCTTCAACAAAATTTTACTTGTATATGATTTTATTTTTAAAATTCCAACCTTCGGAATGGGTACTAATATGAGCATTTTGCCCAGGTCTTCCAAATGTGGGGCAAAGACTCGTGGGTTCTTCCATTGCTGCTTCAGTTTGGTCAAACATTTCAGTTGGTGAACTGTTCACTCACGGAGTCATGCTTTTGGCGAATGACTTCAGGGCAGCTTGGACTTCTTTCAGTACCACTGGTTCTTGATAATATGTCATCTCTTGAAAATGACTGAATATTGACCAATTCATTTTGACATAGTGACTCTATGTATTTCTTCTGTCTTCTTTTTGATGTTTCCTATATCATTCAATACATTGCCCATGGAATCCTTCAATATTGTAACTCGGGCTTTCATTTTTTCTTCTGTTCTTTCAGCTTGAGATAAGATGCACATATTCTTCTCTTCCGATTTTCTAGCTCCAGGTCTTTGCACGTTTTATTAAAATGCTTTATTTTGTCTTTTTGAGCTTCCTTTTAAAGTTTTCAGCTCGGTTCTTTTACTTCAACTTTTTTTTTCATTTGTTCTAGCTACTCTACATTCAAGAGTAAGTTTCAAAGTCTCTTATGATTTCCATTTTGGTGTTTCCTTTCTTTCCTGCTTTTTAATAATAACCGTTTGCTTTCTTCACGTATGATGTTCTTGATGTCCACCCACCACTCATCTGGTCTTCAGTCGTTGGTTTTCAATGAGTCAAATCTCTCGTTGACATGGTCTCTCAATTCAGGTGCAATGCGCTCAAGATGCACTCAGGCTCTTGTGGACTTATTTTGAATTTCTTTAACGTCAACCTGAACTTACATATAAGTAGTTGCTAGGTTATTTTACTCAGTTCCTGGCCTTGTTTTGGCTGATGATACTGAGTTTCTCTATCATCGCTTTGAACAGCTGTAGTCAACTCGATTCCTATGTATTCCATTTGGTGAGATCTACATGTACAGTCTATTTGTGCTGTTGACAAAAGGTATTTGCAATGAAGAAGTATTTGGTCTTGAAAAATTTAAAAAAATTATCTCCAGTTTCTAGCAACGATGAAACATAAAACTTTCCTCTAGTTCCCAAATGCTTCCTCCCCGGCCTCCCATTATCATGATCCCAATCTACCTTACAAATCTGGCTAGACCAGAGGAAGTACACTGGTACAGATAAGAACTGGAAACACAGGGAATCCAGGGCAGATGATCCCTTCAGGACCAGTAGTGAAAGTGACAATACTGGGAGGGTGGAGGGAGGGTAGGGTGAAAAGGAGGAACTGATTACAAGGGTCTACATATAACCTCTTCCCTGGGAATGGACAACAGAAAAGTGGGTGAAGGGAGACTTCAGACAGTGTAAGATATGACAAAATAATAATTTATAAATTATCAAGTGTTCATGAGGGAGGGGGAACGGGGAGGGAGGAGAAAAAATGAGGAGCTGATGCCAGGGGCTTAGGTGGAGAGCAAATGTTTTGAGAATGATGAGGGCAATGAATGTACAAATGTGCTTTACACAATTGATGTATGTATGGATTGTGATAAGAGTTGTATGAATCCCCAATAAAATAATAAAAAATGATCTCATATCATTTGTATCACCAAGACCACGTTTTCTGATTACTTATCCTTCCTCTGCTTCCAATTTTCAAATTCCAATCACCAGCGATTGCCAATATGCCTTGATTGCATGTTTGATCAATTTCAGAATGAAGAAGTTTATAGAAGTCTTCAATGTCTTCATCACTGAACTCGCATTTAACCGGAGCCTTAGTCTAAGAACAATTATTTCTTATGACATAGCCTTACTTGATACTTGCCCTCATGAAGGGTTCACTGAAGATGGTGCTCAGTTATTAGGAAAAATAAAGTCTGGGGTCTTAAAGGCTTGTCTTAAAACAAGCAGTCACCTAAATGAGGTGTCAGCTATATCCACATGGCAGAAGCACCCGTCTCTGTATTTCCAAAGATTGTAATAATAAAATCCAAGCGCGGAGGAGGGAACAGTATTGGAGATGAACTTCGGAGCACCCAGTTTAGTTTGCAGGAGGTTATGGAGGACAGTGAAAGCCCAAAATCCAATTGCAGGATTCCTGCATGGAGGAAGCTTTTGGGGATCCTCTCTGATCATTGACCAGGGATCAGACAACGTGCATGGGGAGTAGATTAATGCAGATGTAGTTAGGTCAAAATTGATCATTTGTTCTCTCTTTTGACCAATTTTAAATTTATTGTAGTTCTTTGATTTTGTTGTTGTTGTATTTCTTAGTTTTTGGTTTTGGGGGATTAATAGTTTCCCAGGGTTATGGCATGTGAGGTTGGAGGAAATGGGGAAGTAATAATCTTGATTACAAAAAGAAGAAACTTCTAAAATTGTGGTGAACTATATGACATTTTAATATGTCAATAAAACCGTTATAAAATTTACAATTCAAAATGTCCAATACCCAATTCATTTTCTCTTACTAATGCACAGAATATTGATCTTTATGCATTCCATTTTTTTTGGCAAGTTCCAATTATTCTAGACTCATACTTCAGACATTCCATATCCCAATTATTAATGAATGAATGCTCACCGCTGTTTATTCTCATTGAGTCATGACACATCAGCAGGTGAAGACCTGAAAGCTTTGCTCCACCCACACTATCAAAGACCACTCCACTTAAAGGAGGTCACTATTCCAAGCCGAGGCGCTCATCTTCCTACATTTTTAGAGAGAATGTTTGGCAGCTATTCATATTTCAATAGCTCATCCCTCATAAGTGGATCATCTATTTCTTCTTTCTAGTTTTTCCTTAGTCTGAAAGCTCCGCTGGAATTGGTTCACAATGGGTGACCCTGATACTGTTTAAAATAATGGTGGCATTAGCTTCCAGCGGCCCAGAAACACTCCAGACACTACAGTAGGACAAACCCTTCATGCTAGAAAGAACTTTTCTGTCCCCACACTTGTCCCTTCTCCAGTAGCCCACTCTCTGATTCACACCATCCAGACGCCACGAACCACCTGTGAGCCTTCTCCCTGCTTATGTGCTATATGAGGTCAGCAGTAAAGAATCTGACCTCTAGCCACTCCTAAATTTCACCTCTGCCCTCCCGCTCCCGAGCTCACCAATCATTTTTGCATCATTTTTGTATCTGCCATCTCTCAGGGTTCCTCTTCGGAGAGGTCCTGCCTTCCTCTTCTCTCTCCAAGTAAAATATAAACTAACTAGACACTGCCAGCGGGGGCTCCCAAGACTCATTTTGAAACCCAGACCCCCGGAGACTGGTATTCAAGATTCTCTATAATCCAACCCCAATAGCTTGTCCCCACCTCCTCTGTCTCCCCAACATCTGCTCCAAAGTGAACCCTTATCTCTCACCAATGTCATGCCCCATCCCAATGTTACTCCCCTGCCCACTTCAGGACTCAGTGGCACCCCTTACTTACTATCACAGGCAGTCCCAGAACCCACGCTCTCCCAAACAAATAATTCTGTCTCCGAAGAAGTGCTACCACACTACTCCTTAGAAGCGAGGCTAGCGAGACTTTGGCTCACACAACTTCTTAGAACAGAGCATCATGCTTGGTGTAGAGCAGGCGTCCTCAAACTGCGGCCACATGCAGTCTGCGGAGGACATTGATCCGGCGTGCTGGGTGTTTTTGTCCTGTTTTGTTATTTTTTACTTCAAAATATGTGCAATGTGCATAGGAATTTGTTCATAGTTTTTTTTTTTAACTATAGTCCGACCCTCCAACGGGTCTGAGGGACAGTGAACTGGGCCCTGTTTAAAAAGTTTGACGACCCCTGGTGTAGAGGGTGGATGAAACTGGAGAGAGACCGTCAACTAGCTGGATGGATGCAGTGGCTGAACAAGGGGCTCAAACAGGCACAGTTGAGGGAGGGGCAGTACTGGGCAGGGTTTCCTTCTGTTGTGCTTGGGGTCAGGGTAAATGGGCATCGCCTCTTCAATAGCTAACAGCCGGAATACCCTCTCCCAACTCCCCTTTGTGGCCACCTGCTGGAGTAGGCGCTCTATGATAGCATATGACACTTTATAGTCCAAATGCACTCCAGCCACTGGATCCCTTTCCATTGTGACATTGTGAATCCCTTTCCTCTCCGTGACACGGACGAAATCCACATCAAAGGTTATAAAGGCTACACTGGCAAATGCCTAGTGAGCTCTAAGAAACTAAGAGCTTTTTATTCATTCTTTCCTTCACTCCCCGTTAGCAACCAAGCAGGTGCCAGCGGAGGGAGTGCGTGTCCACTCTGACTCATTAGTCCCACTTGATTCAGGAGGAAACTGAGGATAAGCTCCTGGCTAAAGTGCTTTTGCCTGAGGCAGAAGCCACTTTCCTCACACCAGGTGGCCGCCTCCGGGTGTGTTTAGTTGCTTTCTCTCCACAACACACCTTTGAATTCCCACAGGCCAGGGATGGTACCTGGTCTCCAAGCCTTAGAACTGGGTCTACCGACAGTATCTACTTGGTAAATGCCTGGATCGAGCTCTTGGCTCTTTCTGGTTCCAAGGCACAGATCTCACCGAGGTGGCTGCTGTGGGGAGCCTGCTTTTGTACAAGGCCCGGCACACAGTAGGCACTCAGAAATGTAGCTGCTGCTGCTGTTATGAAGGGGAGAGTGGCGAGGGGTACAAAGAAGAAAGAAAAAGAATGAGAGTTCTGGAATATTATTTTTAAACTCGCAAAAGCCTGTCTCCCCAACTCGTGGCGACTGGACTCCGTCCTGGTGTTTGGTCCAGGATTCACTCTAGCAGGCTTGCGGAGACTCTGAGAAGAAGGAAGGCCTGGGAGGAGACTTCAAGAGCCTCGCCTCTGAAACTAGCTTGCACTAAAGCCTCCCTTCTCAGTCCAGGCTGGCAAGTCAGTCAGGGCCCCACAGAGTAACTCCACACTCCCCCCAACCCCAGCAGTGAGGGTCCCAGAGCATCCCCTGGATTCCAACTTGTTCACTAGCCTCCAACTGCCCCAGTACATCTCGTGTCCGGATACCGAGCCCCCCTTTTGGCTCTGCGAGTTCAACCGTGGCCAGTCAGGGTCTCTGAGCCTGTCTTGCCCAGAATCGGATTACCTTAAGCAAGGTAATCACAGATACAAAACATGTGTTCTTTACACAGCGGGACGTAAACACAGAGGAAGCGTGTGCTTACCTTGCTTGTTGGATAAGCTGCCCTTGGTCGTCCAGACAGCGCAGTGGACAGTGGGGTAGTGGGCATTTGCCGGTACCGGTACCGCGGGTAAGGACTGATCAGGCGGTAGTGGAGAAGAGGAGTTCAGGGCACCCCACTACTTCCCCAGCCCCTGGAACCGCCACCGTGAGCCCCAACTCCATTGGGACCCGCTCCTCCTCTCTGGGCCTCTGCGCTGTCTTCCCACTGGAGAGGGTTTCTGCAGAGCCCCCACCATGGACCAGCAAAGAGTTCTTTAGTAAAAGAGGGGGGGTGAAGAGGGGCGAGATTGGGGTGTGATAAGTCCCGGGGCCACTTTGGGGCACACTTTCTTCCTCTGTGAAATGGGGCTGATAATGCACAGCTCTCCGGTTTGCTGTGAAATGAAGCCAGGTGGTAGTCTAGACATCTACAAAGTTGCGGAGAGTGCATCGCACAGGCCAAGGCCAGGCTCCCACTCAGATCGGCTCTAACTTGGGGACAAAGGTTCGGGAAGGCCCGGCCAGGGAAGCCCGAGGTCCCCCAAACCTGGAGGCTGAGTGGGCCCCAAAGTCCCCACTTCTAGCAACTTTCTCCGCCTTCTCTTTTTATTCTAACTCTTCCTTCTTTTCTTTTCTCACACTTTCTCCTTTCTTTGCATCTCATCCCCCGCCTCCCTCACTTCTCCTTGCCCCTACCTTTCTTCTCGCACTCCTGCTCCCCCCACTTCCACTTCCTCGTCACCCTCACACTTTATAACCAAACAGCCAAACCCCCTTTCCAATTAAAGTGGAATTAGGCAACTCAATCAAATTAGTTCCCTATTAAAGCCCTTCTTTATTAAACCGTTTTTCTTGTCCTGCTATTAAGTTTCACCGCCCGGCGGAACTCGAGCCGGCCCCAGAAGTTTACCTTGGGATGTCGCCTGGCCCAGGCTTGGGAGGGGACACTCTACTTCCTGAGCAGGGATGGGAGGCTGGAGGAGGGGCTCGGCCGGAGGAACGAAGGGATCGAGGGATGAAGAAACCCACGGCTGGGGCTTCAGCCACTCTGGGCCACACTGCCTCCAGGAAAGGTGGCAACCCTCCCACCCACACCCCCAAGAAACTCCCAGGCCCGGGCGGAGAAGCGAGGTCGCCTCCCCTCCCAGACTCTGCCTCTGGGGAAGGGAGCGAGTTCGTGGAGCTGCAGCGCGCCCGCCAGCCCCGCCGGGTCCCGCGGAGCGGAGCCTGGGAACCCTGAGCTCGACCTGCGCTCCGAGACTGCCGGCGCCACGGAGTCTCCTCGACCCCCTGCCCAAGGGTCTGTCCCAGCCCCGGCGGGACCCCTGCCGCGCGTTTTTTGGGGCGCTGCAGTCCGCCCCGGAAATCAAGACCTGATGAGTCTCCCGAGGCGCTGGGCCTCAGTCGGCGTGGTTTTCTTAGAAAATAACATTTATTTCTAGCTCGAGTCTATGCAAAGGAGAGCACACAGTGAGCCGCTCTGGGCAGCAGCGTCTCCCGCTGCCGGGCGCAGGCCGGGCGAGTCTCCCGAGGTCACAAGTCGCGGCGTCCCGGCGGCGGCGCGCGCCCGAGGGCCCGACCCGCCGGGGCCAGAGGGCCGGGGAGGGGGCTGGAATCCGGCCCGAGTTTACAATAGATTCGATCTATAAAACCTGATAAGTACAATGCGCGCATCGTCTAATTTTTTTTCCATTTTGTTTTGTGGGTTTTTTTGCTTTGTTTTTTTTTTACTGTTTTTCACGTTAATACCGAGGTCACCTACAGATTACAATTAATAACTTAGAATTCCATTTTATAACATTATACACTGGCTTGTATATATATGTATAGATTATATATAGATTTATACATATATAAAAACTCACACTGCACCAAGGAAATCCATGCTTATCGGTGTAAGCAACAAAGAGAGCGACAAATACCGCAACGAGGAAAGTGCACCTTAGAACTTGTTTCCTTTTTTTTTTTTACATTTGATATCGGTATATATGTGTCCCCAAGACTCGACTCAGTGCCAAGAGATTTATACATCCTAAATGTATAGTTGTTAGAGCAAATATTTAAAATTTTTTAAAAAGAGGGAGAGGGGAACACAGAAGACAGGCTACCGTGCCATCTCATTGGGGGCGCAGGCAGGTGGGGTGCGCACAGCTGGGGGTGAGAGGCAGCGGCCTCGGTATTTCAGCGAAGCCTCCTGCCTGTGGAGGAGCTGGGGAGTCTGAAAGGGGGGGTCCCCCACCGCGGCCCGGAGTGAGGGGGGGATGAGGATCCGGGCCACGCATCCCCTTCTGAGAACCTCTGCACCTGGAGCCCCTCCCTTTCCTCCGTCCTGCCAGCAGCCCTCCAAACCCAACCAGAGACCCCCTGGGCGAGGCGGACTCCACTCCAGCCCCGGCGCCCACGGCGCCCACGAGGACCAGCCCGAGGTCCCTGTTCAGGGCTGCCCAGCCGCCGGGCCCTGGCCCTACTGCTTCTCCGGGGCGCCGTTGACCATGGGCCCATAGAGGCCGCCCGCGTAGGCCGGCTCTTTGTGCACCGCGGCCGCGGCGGCCGAGCGGTCGCGCATGAGATCGCTGAAGGCGTAGTCCATGGGCGGGCGGAAGCCGAGCGTGGGCACCAGGCCGGCGGTGGAGTAGGGCGCCATGAAGGCCAGCCCGCGGCTGTGCGCCGCCGCCGCCGAGTAGGCCAGGCGCAGCGGGCTGAGCCCCAGGGGCGCGCCCAGCGGGTAGGCCCCCGCGTCGGCGCCGAAGTGACTGGCGTTGGGCTGCAGCGGCGAGAAGGCCGAGCGGCTGCTCAGCGAGCCGAGCGCCCCCGGAGCCATGGCGCCGGCCAGTAAGGGTCTGTGGTGTGGCGGCGCTGCTGGCCCGGCCTGCAGCGGCGCTGGGAGCCCCGGGGCCCCGGCGGCGGCGTCGACGCGACCCGGCCACGCGTCGTCCGCGGCCGCCGATGCCCCAACGGCGGCCTTATCCGGGGGCACCACGGGGCCCAGGCCGGCCGCGAGCCCCCCGCGGTGATGGTTCAGCACCTGCTCGATGGCCTGGACTACATCGCCGCCGCAGCCCTGCAACACCAGCTCCAGGACGCCGCGCCGGTGGCCCGGGAAGACGCGCGTCAAGATGTCCAGCGGCGTCCGCTGCCGGGGACTCGGGCCTCCGCCCAGCCCGGGGGCCGGTCCAGCCTCTGCTTCCTCCTTGTCGGCCTCCGAGCCGGATTCCGAGCCCAGAGGGCTGGCGGAGCCGGGACTGTCCTCCTCGCCGCCGCCGCTGGGGCCAGCGCTGCCCGGGCAGCTGCCACCTGCCTCCTTAGACGCCCGGGCCAGTGGCGATCCCGAAAATGACTCGCCGTCGCCGTTCTCTGAGCCTGAGCCTGGCCGTACCTCTGGGGATGACGTCCCAGGACCAGAGTCCGCCCCGTCGGGGGAAAGTGGCTTCCCCAGTTGCGACTGAGGGCTGCCCGGGCGGCCTGCCTGAAGTAGCGTCTTGGGGAACAAGTCAAACTTCTGCAACTTGGCCTCTAGAAGGTGAAAATGAAGGTGTGAGGAAAGGTTAGCAGGACGTGACAGCACCCATAGTCCCTCAGCCCTTTGGATTCCCGATTCCTCTCCCTCTGAGTCTTTGCTCACTGAGCTCCTGTGCACTCTTGTGGCCCCAGCACTCCTGCCTGAAGGTGCCCCTTAGAATGCTAATCAGCCGCTAACCTGCACCTGTGTCTGTAAATCCATACCCAGGGCCCTTCTTTCCATCTCTGTGCCCCTGCACTTTGACCTTGGGCCCCAGTGTTCCTTTCACAGGCCTGCCCTGGAGAAGTGGCCAGGCCCAAGGCTTAATCTGGAGCCAACACAATTTCTGGCTATTCCACACAGACATCTCAACTCCACCTCTGAGGTCCCTGGAGTCCATCCTGCCCTGGGTACCCTCTAGCCCTGGACTCGGTAACCAGTTTAATGAGAGCTGCCTGCACGTACAGGAGGGCCCAGGCCTCACCATAGGCATGAGTAGGCCTCCTGCTTCCTAATTCATCTTTCCCCAAAATAAGATCTGAGAAGTTCTTCCTTCGCAAACTGAGCGCACCCCTAGCCCCATTCCCGTTGTTCAGTCCTGCCTTTCGCAGAAAAAGCCAACAGGATGAAGGCCAACAGGATGAAGGGAGAGAAGAGAAGAGATCCTAAGAGGTGAGAGAGTGTACAGCACACTGAGAACACCCTGAGTAGTGGCGGGGGGTGAGAGAGAAAGAGAGAGAGAGAATAAAAAACAGGCGGACAGGGTTCAGCATGTTTAGGACAGGAGAACAGAAATCGCACAGGAACTTGGAATGAGGTTGTTTTAAGTACCTGGGGAAATTGAGGCAGAGGGAGAAGGGTGAGAAGGAGGTCGGATTTCTGAAGACAGGAGAAAGGCGGAGTGTGGAGGAGGGCCGCGCCAAGAAAAAGACAGGCGAGTTTCTGCGCGGAGAAGATGAAGTTTAAGGAGTCAAGTGGCAGGGACCAGCTTGAGTTGGGGAAGATCAGGGTGGAATTAAAGAGTTTCCGTTGGGCCAGTGGTAGGGAAAGGAGTAAAACGCACTCGCTTCAGCAAGTGTGGTGGTGGCGGGGGAATGGGTTGCTGTGTTTACGTCTAATATTGGGGGCTGGTATGCAGTGCACTCAGGCAGCCCTGTTCCGAGAGGGGAAGACTTGACTCTGCCTGTCTACCCGCCCCTCAGCCCACCCCGCCCCACCTGCACCGCTCACCTGCGCCCCCAGCGCCCACGGAGCTGCCTCCAGCCCCCGAGGCCGCACCCGCTCCAGGCCCCCCGCCGTCCGCCGCACACACAGAGCCGAAGACCTCGTAAGCCGGCCGCGGCGGGATGATGCCGTTGGCCGCGGCCAGCGCCAGGCCCTCGGCAGTGCCGTAGAGCAGCTGCAGCTCGCGCGCCTCGTTCTCCTCCTGCGCTTGCTGCCTGCGCAGCGCCACCTGTGCCGCCATGACGCGCTGGCGCTCGGCGATGAGCGTGCACTTGGCGCACAGGCAATCCTTCCAGCGGCAGTAGCGTTTGTGGCCCTTGAGCGCGGACACCACGCCGTGATTGCGGCAGCGAGCGCACTTGGGGGTCCGCGGGTACTTCTCGGCGGCCCGCAGCAGCAGTGGCGGGGCCCGCAGCAAGCCGCCAGCGACGCTCACTGGTAGCGACGCGGCGGCCGCCGCTGCAGCAGCCACCGAAGCCACCGACGCCACCGGCGGCCCTGTCGCCGTCGCCGCCGCTGTCGCCGCGCCTGGCACACTGGGCAGCTCGGAGCGCAGTTCCATGGTCGGACCTGCGGCGGAAGACAGTGGGGAAGGGGGAGAGACCCGCGGTGAGGATCGCGCAGGGCTCTAGGCTGAAGCGCGGGCTAGAGAAACCCCAAACCCAACTTAGAGAAATTGCGGTTGCATAAGTTTGGTTCCTAGTTGCCAAATTGCTAGGAGAAACGGCCGCCAGAGTTCTTCCGAAGGCCGGCCTCGCCTCCCTATTTCCCAAGGCTCCGCCCGGAGCCAATCTTCTCACATCTGGTTTATGCTGTGTGTATAAGATACTGTTTGCGGTTCTGCAAATAAAAAAAGACACGCAAAGTTTTAAAGCCACTGGTTCCGACAGCTGTCATGAGGATTTGAAGTATTCCTTAAAGTTTGGTTGAAGTGGGAAGAGATGGGCAAAGAGAACTGTATTTGGTGGGACTGGTATCAGAGGGAGAATTTTGGTCCAACAGACTGCTAACCAAGCGCAAACAGGAATACCCACAGCAAAGCGTTCAGTTTGGTGAACGGGTGGCAAGGAGAGAGAAATGGAGGCGTAGAGCAGACCTGGGTTTGGGGGAAGTGTGAATGTCGTTTTGTTTTGAAGGGGGCGAGGATGGGCACGAGAAAACCAGGCACAGAAATGAAAGCTTTGGCAAGTAATAAGGGTGAGGGAAAACTCTCAAACTCAGTGGCAAAGTTAGGTTTGGGGTGGGGGTTAGGAACTTAGGGCCTCAAGGTGCCATGGTGTCAAGTACAGAGGAGGAGAGAAGCCCTGTGTGGAGTAGAATTTAGGGGGCCTGGGAGAAGAGAAAATCCAGCTGACGAAATGTTCTTTAGATGAACAAACCCAGCCCTAATATTAGTGTGAAGGTCAAGGACACAGCGAAAGACAGAGCTGATATGGGTGCTAGGACCGAGTGTGTCCACGCAGAGAGAACCAGTGGTGGACAGGAAAAAAACCCGCGGGCCCAACCTGGGGTGGGTATGGAGGGAAAGCGTGGCATCGTTTGTTTGTTTGTTTGTTTGTCTGTTTGGTTTTAGTTCTGTGGTCTGAGTCCCTCCTGTCCCGGAGGATGGAAAGTTCGGTGCTGTGGGAGGGAGAGGCCAGGTGGATCTCCATCCTTTTCTTTGGCCCCTCACAGCCCCTCCCCCACTCCTAGTTGAAGGCGAGAGTCTCCAGACACGCCCTCCCCAGCCTGGGTCCCCGCGGGACCCCGTTCCCGCGCAGCTTTCCGCGTTCGGCTTTCCTGGATGGGTTTCCGGGACTCCAATGACCCAGCAGGCGGCACCGAGGCAGGAGAGTCGCCTCCGGAACTGGCCCTGCGCAAACGCCGGGGCTTACCCGCGCTACAGCTCCGGAGGCCCAAGCAGGCCCAACACTCATTTTTCCGCTTTGGCTTCCTATGGCTTTCCTGGTCTGCGACCGAACCCGGGACCCAATCCTGGGTCTCTTCAAAGTATCCCAGCCCCGTTCCCTCGGAGAACTGCCTATTCCCCCCACGCCTGGGGCTGCGCAGGGTCCGAGGCCGGCGGGGTCAGAGCCTTGCCAACAGGGGCCTTCTGCCCCGCTAGCCCCTCTTCTCTCCCTCCGTCCGCAATTACCTGCCTCGGGCTCCGGGTTCTTCCGCCGCCGCCGGCGCCGCGCGCGCCTCCCAGCTCCGCTTGCGACGCAGGTCCTTTTGGCCTCTCCCCTTGCCCCTGGCCCCTAATCTGACCACGTCACCCTCCTGCGGTCACCATGTCCTAACTTCCGGACCCCTCAGTACAGAGCGCAGTCCAGCCCTCCTGTCGGAAATCGAAGCTGGGGGTCTGCTTGGGGGCTGGCGGGCTGGAACCCGCGACCCGGCCCTCGCCGCGCCGTGTCCCTCTATGGTGCGCGCCGGACGCCGCGCGCAGCCAGGGCCCAGTTGCCCGGCGCTGCCAGACTCTCAATGAGCCGCTCGCCTGCTCTATTGTTGCTCCTTAGGGCTCCATTAGACAGAATTGGACAACAATGTGGCGCCTGCCATTGGCCAGGGGAGGCAGGCGGCGCTCTGATTGGCCGGGCCCGCGCCCGGGGAGCCCCGCAATCTACAGTGTCCGAAAGATTCGAAACTCCAAAAGCTGCTCTGTGTACTTCGGGGAGGGGCGGGGTCGCGCGAAGGAAGGAGTTGAAAAAAAAGTGGGCGAGGAGGAGCGCTGAAAATATCGTGACAAGTAGTTTCCGTGCGCCCGAGAGCGTGTGAATTGCGCCTAATTACCGTGTCCGGTGCGCCTCTAGTCTACGTCGACGGGTGTAACTCCTCGGCTTCTGGGGCGCGGGCTCTGCTGCGCCGCTGTCACTGGCTGGGGGCGCTTGGCAAGGCCAAGCTTCCCAAGTGGCCCTGGCGGCTGGGGGCAGGTTGGGGGCAGGTGACAATTCAATTACCGTGGACAGGGTGGGGGTGGGACAGGGCCTAGGGGTGGGGAAGGGAGGGTGTTAATGGCATAAATGCCAAGACAATTTTTCCTGCCTCCTTCTGGCTGTTAAGGCATGCTCCCTTGGATGATGTGCTAGGGTGGTTGTGGGCTGTGGTTTTCGGATCTTCCCCGGCTCCTTTGAAGCTCGGTTCCTTTATTTTAAAAGTCTTGGTATGATAGACATTTGGAGGGTAAGTGTGATTTGTGGGGGGCTTTGTTTTTAAAGACAATCCTAGGTAGGAGTAAAGAGGTGCGCTTCCAGCCTGCCCCCCCCCCCAGCCTCGGCTTGCCCCCCCTTGCTCTTTTCTGTGCCTATTCGTCCAGCAACCTGATTTCTTCCACATGGTTGTGGACTCTTTTTTTTTACCCCTGTGGTTTTAATTCATTCAAAGCTTTAAAAAAATCATTTAACAAATGTAAGAACCAGTCTCTGTCTTCCTAGAGCCTCTTGGACGCAGGACGCGAGTCTATTTGTCCATACTTCTCGGCAAGGTCGCTGCGGGGACCCCCGGCGCAGTTTTAACTTTCAAGTTATTCTCCTGGCCCTGACGTCACGACCCCGAGGAACAGCTCAGTCTGCAGAGGAGGTAACAGGCTTCGGATTTTGTTTCCTTTTGAATGGCAACATCTGGAATGAAGGGCGCGCTCCTGGAGAGGGGGTCACCTTCAGTTCATGCGTCTCAATTTTTTCCTCCCAATTTTCTCTTCTACTTTTTGCTCGTTCTCTTGTTCTCTCACTCTCACTTTTTCTCCACCTTTCTGTCTCCTTCGGAGTAAGGAAAGTTAGTTCAATTATTGAGGAAAATGGGCTTTCCTATAATTTCCTGTGGCGTTTCCGAGTTGCTCTGTGGAACCTCCTTGGCCTGGCGTGCAGACTCTAGTTCGTCCCAGGAAGCCAGCCCTGGACGCTGCCAGTCCGCGCCCGCTTGGCACCGCTACTGGGCCCTGCGGTGCCAGCCCAGCCGAGGGTGACCCGGGGTTGCAAACTGGGGGAGGAAAGCAAGACCCCGGAGGGTTTTCCTACAGATCGTGGAGCTTGATTCTCCTGGGAAGCCCCTGGTAGGCTCTCCAGAGTCAACTCCAGGGAATGGGGTGGGGGCGCACTAGGCTACGGGTTTGGAAACTTTCAGAAACTTGATCGGGCCTGGGGCGCTGGCTAGCGCGCTCTGACTAATGATAGCCATAGACACCTGACTGCCACTCTCCAGCAAATTACACTCGTTGGGCCCCAAAAACATGTTTAGGGGAGAAAGTTTCCGACACAGGTTGGGTATTAAAAAGGCCCCCGCCCCCAGGGACGCAGGACTCTGGTCCTGCTCTGCAGCAAACAGAGGTTACTCAGCCAAGGAAATCTACCAAATCAGTGCACCCGGTCCCCCAAGGGCGCCCGCAGGGCCTGCCTGGGCTCTGTTGGGATTTTCAGTGGCCTCTTCCCAGTGCTCGCTTGGGCAGAATTTTCTGAAAAAATTTAAAAACCAGAATGAAGTAAGCTATACAAATCCACCAAACTTTAGCGGGGGTGGGGGGTGGGGGGTGGGGGGGGGTGCTCACTTGGTGCTTGTGGCAAGGCTAACCTGAGGTTCCCCCAGCCTTCTCCCAGAGAACCCGCGGGAGGCCGCAACTCTCTGGCGGGAGTGTAAGGAGGACCTTCTTTTGGGAGGAAGGGAGAGACACGTCCTGGAGAGTGTACCCTTCAGTGCAGGCGCCTCTCCAGCCCCGTTCTCTGGTCCGCGGCCCCACAGCGGGCCTCTCCGCCTTTTCCCAGACCCGAGGAGCAGGCTGGGGCGCTTATGCGCTTGATTTGAATCTGGGGTGGAGGCGCGCTGCTTAGTGGGGAGAGTCTGGGACCTTGACAGTGCTACCAACTCGGGAAAATGTGCCCAGAGCGATGGACCCCAGACTTGGGTATGACGTCATGCCTGTGTAGAAGCTCACACCTCCGCTGCAAAAGCTTGGACACCCTGCACACTTTATGGGGTGTGGCCCATGAAGCCTGCACGCACTTCATACCTTTGGCTCCCACCCAAGCGGAACCCCCCACCCCAGAAAGTTGGATTGACCACATAGCTCTCTCCCAAACGAGTCTTTACCCTGAGCCATCCACTCGGACTGAGTCGACACCCACAGACTCCCACGTGTGACTGCACACTCAGACACGAACACATCTTCCCGCTCGCTCGTGCCTATCCGCAAAGGTGGGGCCTTCCCCAGCCCCAGGATCCCACTGGGGACTGCACCCCAGCAGAGAAAGTCACAGGCCTGAAGGTCGAATGAGGTGGCTGAGGGCAGAGGGGCGGTCCTTACACGCACAGGTGCACACTCATGCACTTCCTTTTAGGCAGAATGATTTGTTGAGGCCTCTGCTGCGACTGGGATGATAGCTGTGTGTGTGCGTGTGTGTGTGTGTGTGTGTGTGTGTGTACACTCTCCCAATCACTTAAATGCACCCCGACCCAAGTGTCCGATGGGGTCTAGTTTCACTCCCACCTCCCGCCTCCACCCGGGCAGGATTGAGGGACCGAAGGGGCAGCGCAGCGGAAGTCCCTTGGGCCTGGGGTTCGGGTCGAGGCGAAGCTCCGGCGGCGTTCTGTAGGTGCCGGGCCGGGGCGCCAGCGGGGCCCCGCGAGGCGCTGACTTTTGCGCTGTTTGCCGGCGGCCTCAGAGCAAGCAGACGCCATCTGTTTGCCGGCTGCGGCGCGGCCCGTTTAATTACCCTCCCGGCAGCCTAATAGAGATGATATTAAACTAAATCTTTCTGACATTAAAAGTAATTATCCCCAAACCGGTAGCTCCGGGACGGAATCTCCCCCTCCCAGCCCGCCCCTCCCGGCACCGGGATTCCGTTAGTTTGGCTGGAACTCTCAGCCCAGCCGCGGGAGGAGCGGAGCCGGCGGGCCGGACCGGGCCGGGGCGGGTGCGGGCGGCCCGCCGCACGGCCAGCATGCCCCGGAGCCCCGAGCCGGCGCGTGGACACACGCCGATGCACGCACTCGCACGCAGGCACCCACGACGTTCTCCTCCAGCCTGACGCCCGAGACGCCTAATTAAGACGCGGGCTCGCGCGCAGTGGGGGAGGGCGGCAAAGCCCGCGGCCCGCACGGCCCGGGCTCTGGGGCCCCGCGTCGTTTGGGAGCCAGAAAGAGGACTCTGTGACTCGGCTTCTCCCGCGCGGCGTCCCTCGCAGGCCTCACTTAATGGCACCATCCTCTGTGAGGCAAGGTCCGCCACCCCACTTTGCAGGTGAGAAGACTGAGGACGCAGAGGGGAGAAGTGGCTGGTCCCACGTGAGTCACCGATGAGAGCCTGCATCTGAATCCAGGACACACACACACACACACACACGCTGGGGGATCCCAACCAGCCTCACCTGCAAACCCCCCTGCCCCCCCCTCCCGGGCGCTCAGCCTCTCTGCCGCACGCTGAGTCTGGAGAGCGCGGCCCAAGCCCCAAGCGGAGCCCAGCCGCCGCAGGCCACCCTCGGATCCAAGGCCCCTGTAAGGGACGCAGTCACCTAGGGTCGCCGGACTCCCTGCCTCCGAAATTTTCCCGTAGGACGCAATTGAGTCGGGGCAACTGCTCGCAGCGCGCCCTTTGACTCCTACTTTTAAGAGAGCGCCTGCTGTATACCCACTCTGCTCAGCTGGGGCGCGCAGTCGCTCTCAGCGTGCAGTCCTGTGACGTCCTTACTTCACAGATGAGACGGCCAAGGTCAGGGGGGCAACTTGGCTTGTTGGGGTCACAATGCAGTCGAGCCTCTAGGAAGGCGGAAACCCCGATCCGCCCCCCTGTTACGCTGCCCCGCTTTCCTTTCTCTTTTCCGCTGGAAGTCTCGGACCTGGAGGCTCTGGTCCATTCGATTTCCAGTGGCGGACATCGCAGGATCGGGTCCTTAATGCACTCGCTCAACGGGGTGTGCTGAGCGCCGGCTATGAGGCCTGGGGATCGGGCGAAGCCACCTAGAGGGGCCCTTGTGTGCACCACAGCCAAAAGTGCACCCAGCCATGACTTCCCAGGGCCGGGCTGCATTGGGAGCCCCTCACCCTGGGGTCTGGGCGCAGGAGGGGACCCCTGAAGGAGACGTTAGAGCTCCCGAACGGAAACGTAGTGGTTGGTTCTGATGAAATGATTGAAGACAATTCAGCAAAGAATATTTAGAAGGTATCTTAACCTTACCTGTGGATGCACATTTACAAAAATCTACTTTTAGTTGCTTGTTTGGTTTACAAATAGGATAAACATCTCATATTTCAACATCTCTCATATTGATTTAGATCTTCCTCATATTTTAAAGGCATGCTGAAAATTTCATGAATATATCTACCCTAATTTATTTAACCAAATTCCTATTAATAGATATTTCATCTCCAATGTTGGCCATAATAAACATTGCTACAGTGAACATGCTTGGTGAATTTGCCCAATTATGTCTGTGTGACAAGTTACTTGAAATAAGATTGCTTGGACAGAGGCGATATTTTAAATATGATTTTTTGGTAACTGTCTCATAGTCCCAGAAAAGGCTGGATCGATCCATACATTCAACAGCCGTGCATCTTGCTGATTTTTAAATTCAGAGCCAATTCTGGCAGGAAGAACAGTATTTCGTGTGTCACGACCACGTGTGTGGCTGTACATATCCTTTGCTTAGTTTTAAAACCCAAAGCGCGTTGCCTAGCCTTAATTCATAATAGCTGTTAGATCTGAAAGACAGCTACTGTCTTGAATCTGCCACGCACGCTACAAGCACTTTTCTATATTTTGTTCCTTTGACTGGATTATACTCTTTGGTTGTTTTATAGCAGTTTAAAACTTTATATCACCAACTCGGATCACTTTAATTTTTTTATTTGATTTGCAGTATGATACTCACCTAGGATTTTTCAAATACAACTCTCAGAAAGTATTCACTTATATTTTATACTAGCCTTTTGGCATTATGTATATCTTTAATTCATTTGGAAATCAATTTTCGAGGAAGGTGTGAAGTAGTAGGCTTGTATCTGAATCCCTCCCCCCAAATGATTAGCCAATTACTATAGCACTACTGAATGACCACCCTTTCACCACTGGCAGGAAGTACCACCTTCGTGCGGACTAAATCCTCAGGTCCTACAGCCTCAGGTGGATGGCAGCCTCCCTGGTGGTTCTCAGAGAACAGCGTCCCTTACATCGGCCCCAGGGCCGCCCCACTGCTGTCAGGGTTGCTGCTCGGTACGAGTGCGAAGGGAAAGCCCCTCTTCTGGTTCTTGATTCCAACCACCTTTCAGCGTATGATGGGTATTTTCAAAATAAAATTTTAGAAAATTTCAAGCCAGTTCCCGAAAATAAAATAAAACACAAAACAAAAGGGGGGGGGACTAGTTGGCGAGTCCGGATTAAACTAGCGGTAGAAATGTGCTTGAAGGGAATTACGCAAATTCGCAGTGTGGGGTCGTCCGGACCCCAGGACGTAGTGTGACTATTTATTCACCACTTTAATGCTCGGTAGCAGGAGACGCTGTCGTTTTCTCCCTTCGGCTGGGGTCGGAAGCGTTCCCCTGGGTGTGTTCGGTGACTTGTCTTAATGGAATCGGAGAGTCGCACGGCTCGCGAGGGCGGGGGTTCTGGCCCGCCCGAGGTACCGGTTTCCGGGCGTTTACCTCCCGCTCGCCTTCCTCGTTTGGACGGTCCGGCGGAGTGACCAGGCCGAGGCCAGGGCACGCGGAGGAGAGGGGTTCTGAACGGGGCAAAATAGCCCAAGCGATTTCAGCAGCCCTTTCTCCCGGCGGCTGCACCGCCGGGGTCTCGGCGAACGGTGCGCAGCACCCCGGCGGAGGCGCGCTGCGTGACGGCCGCCCCGTCGCCAGCCTCTCGGGGCTCTTCGAGAGTGGGCGCTCGCCGTGGGCAAGACGGCCCCTGCTCGGAGAGGGCGCCGTCCAGCCGGGAGGGGCCCGTCGCTGCTCTCCACTCGCGGCCTGGAGTGGGATCCAGGAGGGCAGCGGGGGAGACGACGCCCCGGCCGACCGGCCGCCCTGCCCACACTTCCTTTCGCCCTGGTTCTTTCCCCGCGCCCTCCCCGCCCCCTCCTCTCCAGGCTGCCAGGCTGGCTCTGGGCAGCGCTGGTCCAGTTGGGAGCCACGCCTTAGTTGGCCCAGGGAGCCTTGGAGCCCAAGTCTTTTAACCCTCTACTTGGTGGGGGGAGGCGGGTCCAAGGCCCGGAGCTGCTCCCCTAGGCTTCCTGTCCTGAGGCCAAGCAATTTGGTGCCTGGGCTGGCGGATGGACAGACAGATGGTAGAGGCCTGTCAATCACCTGGAAAACGACTTGTCCTTTAGGATTGGGCCTCTGGGAAGCCTCAGTGCAGCTTGTCAGAGGCAGGCTCTCCAAGTGCCTCCCCATTTGGCTATCCCTGAGGCAGATAGTCACCCATTTTCATCTGAGACCGAGGCACAGAGAGGGAGTGCCTTCCCTAGGGTCCACCAGCTTGTGTGTGTGTGTGTGTGTGTGTATGCTGCACACGCAAATAAATGCTCTTACAGAGAAGAAAGTGATTCAAGGAAGTGGAATTGAGGCCCATTTCCAACCTCCAGTCCTCCAGCTACTCTCCTCAAGCAAGCCTCTTCCCTGTCTAGATACACTTCCTTGGGGATATCTTGATGCACCCCCCTTCCTATGTGTCTCCAGCCTCCAGGGTTGCCCACACTGTGCCCTCACCCCCTGCCAAGTGTCTGGCACCCTCCCGCTCATGTCCCTTGCAACTCTGGCCATGGTGGCAGTGCTGAGCAGGGCAGCAGTGCTGGAGAGAAGCCTGGCTTGGCCTCATCTCCTTCTCTGTAGTGGGCCATGCTCTTGAGGAGGGAGGGGTCAATAAAACAGTTCTTAGGAGGTCCTCTTAAGAGTCATAGTAGGGACACAGCACTGACCAGTGTCGCATTACTGAGTGAAGGGGTCTGTCATTGCGCCTCCACCAGAAGACTGCAGGGAGCTGGGAGCTAGGGATAGGAGGTGACACTTCAGGTAACTCTACTGCTGATCTCTAATCCAGAGACCTTCCTGTGGCCCAGAGGTGCTCAAGGCCTCTTGGGAACTCAGGCCTTTTCTCCTGCAGTGCCCCTCACCCACAGTGAGCACACACTCCCAAGAAGCACAGAGCCCAGCCCGTGCACCTGCAGAGCCACACTCGGACTAGCAAGGACTCAGGGTTCCGGGAGGGGCCGGTGAGGGGTGGGCGCAGGCTTTCCAGCACAGGTGGTGCTGGGTGGCCTTGATTGTTTCTTAGGTACTACTGTAATGGAATTGTTACTGAACACTCATGCTATTTCCTGGTCTGACACTTTAGTTTTTCTTTCTTTTTTAACTGTTAAATAGGTATTTTTACAGATTGAAAGACTGAAGTCAATCTCTAGTCAGAGAAAAGCCGGGACTTAAGCCCATCCTGTGTGACTCTCAGGGTTTTGCTCTTCTACCACCTGGATGGTAAAATCAATAATTCTATACCTTCGTGGATATCTTAAAAGTAGCATCTTTTATAGCACTACTATAATACACGTACAGTTCTAGATGACTCTACATGCTTTAACTTAGGGCATTATTGTCATCCTCTTTCTAAATGAGTTTCGGAGAGGTCAAGTAATTTGCCCACAGCCACATACGCTAGTAAGGGACGCAGGATTCCATCCTAGGCAGTCTGGCTCCAGAGATCAAGTTTTTAATACATGTCCTGTTTAGTTATTTTAATGAGTATCTATTGTTTCCAGAGATTCTGCTGAGTGTACAAGAGGCCTTGTAATTTTATTTTATTTTAAAAAAATTATTGTGCTTAAGGTGAACCTTTAGGAGCTCTGGTGGCATAGTGGTTATGTGTTAGGCTCCTAACTACGGCAAGGTCAGCAGTTCGGAACCACCATCTGCTCCCATAAAGAGTCCCAAATTCATGGGGCAGTTCTATCTGGTCTCAGAGGTCACCCTGAGGCAGCATTGACTTGATGGTGCTGAGTTAGTTTAGAAGGTGAAAGTTGACACAGTAGAAGTTAACTTGGTTGTAATAGCCACTTCGTGGCCTTCTTTACCATCAGCTCCCTGCTCTGCCCTTTCCAGGCCTATGGGTCTAAGATGCAAAACACCCCCTCTTCTGCAGACTGGCCATACTTTCACTCCTCGACCTGCTTGCACATGCCTTTGTCGGAAACATCTTCTTTCACCTGCCTGCATACTAAATGCCTACTTCCTCATGATCAGTTACATCGAGTTAAAAAGCACAGAGTAGTGTAGCATAGGATGAAAAGTAATATATATTCAAGGGTGGGACAACTTTCCTGGTAGTTTTCTCATCAGTCCAGTTTTCAATTTTCTTTAAAAGTCTTCCTAAATGTGACCACCCTGTGTCCTTTGAGAAAATCCACCAAGATTGTCACTCAGGACTCCCAGACAACAGCTGTCACCTCCTTCTGAGCCACCTGTCGGCTTTGACTGTAACTTGCCCCACAGATGTCAGAAACCAAAGCTCGGGTTGGCCCTTTTTATTTTGAGACTACCCTAGTAAGACTAAGATGAGCGTATTACTGAGACATTCACAGCCATCCCCTGACTGCAGAGACAAGTTTCACATGCTATGGGCTAAACCCAGGCCTGGATGACCAGGAACCCAGTGGCAATACTTTATTACTTACCGTTATGTTGTTCTATTTTCCAAAGTAGAGCTTGGGATTAGGGTAGTATGCCTGGAAGTTATGTGGGACTCATGCTCAGTTTCTATTTAGAATATACTTCATTCCACTTCAGAAGAGCTCTGGTGGCATAGTGGTTATGCGTTGGGCTGTTAAGTGCAAGGTCAGCAGTTCAAAACCACCAGCTGCTTCTCGGGAGAAAGAGATGGGGCTTTCTCCTCCCATAGAGTTACAGTCTGACAAACTCACGGGGCAGTTCCACCCTGTCCTATGGGATCGCTGTGAGTCAGCCTCAACCTGATAGCAGTGAGTTTGGGTTTTGGTTTTCATCCCACTTTGGAATTCAGGAAAGGAGACTTAGAGAGTTTAAGTGACTTGCCGAAAGCCACACTGCTAGAAAATGATGCAGCCTTTATTCAAACTTAGTTCTTATTTCTGAGAACACATCCTTGCCTCTATCTTTATGACATTCTTATACAATGCAGTTCCCCCCCCCTTTTTTTTGTGTTTCACAGGATGCCAGGATGCGAGGCCTTGCGCCAAGTCATGTCCCTGCTCTGGTCTTTAGCTTCTCCCTCTGCAGAACGAGCAGGGTAGACCTGTGGTGTCTGGGAATGCTGAAATGAAGAAAGGCCTCTGTAGGCCCTGCCAGGATGATCCCGAGATGCACGGGGGAGCTCTGTCTGTTCCACTGTGGCCTCGGCAGCCATCTCAAAGTTCCCACATGCCCACCTGGTCCCTCTCACATGTCTCTACGCCACCCCCCAAAACAGAGAGAAGTTTCCCTGAGACTCTCCTGGTGGCCCACTCCACAGAAAAAGTCCTATGCAAATGTTACTCATGTGTGCCCAAGTGAGGCAGATAACATTTCCAGGGGCCTGGAGACCCAGCCTTGGGGGAGACTTCACCGCTTAGAGATGGGCGATGACGCCAGGAAGCGACAGGAGAGGGGCTCCGAGGGACTGGGAGAGCATGCCCGCCTCCGAGGGTGGTGGGCAGTCTATTCACTCATGTAACATTTCCCGGCTGCTGTGCCGCTGCTGTGCCGGGGTCAGGCGCTGTGGGGACAGACCTTGGCGGTCAGAGGGACGCTCTGCTGTGCAAACAAGCACCGTGGACACTGCTCTGCCGGCCCAGCCAGCCCAGCCGGAGGCTCTCGGGCAGCAGCCAGGGGGCTGGGTGGGAGGCAGTGGGCAGAACCTGAACTCTGGAGCCAAACTGGCCTGGGTTTGAATTCTGCTCCTTGGTTTCCCAGCTGTACAACCGCGGGAAAATTACCTTCCCTCTCTGGGCCTCCATGTGTTCCCTAATCCAGTGCGGACAGACAGACACACGGACGGCACAACCCCTACTGTACAGAGTTGTGAAGAGGGCAGATGCGTTCACACAATGAAAGCACTTCGAGCTGGCACACAGTGCCCCAGGTCGGTGGGAGAGCTTGCTGTACGTAGCTGCGTCAGGTAGCTGCGTCAGGCAAGCGCGGAGGTAAGGAGAACAACAATCCGAGGGACCCAGATCTCATGAAGTTGGTTTAAGAAAAGCTGAGCTGCAGGTTCACGTGCAAAGTGCCTTTTATTTTGGCGCGGCTGAGGCGAGTGGAGCAAGGAGCTCAGGGGAAGCTGGCATCTTAGAGAGGCAGCAAGACAAGCCAGCAGAGGGGACAGAGGAGAGACCGGTCCCTGCGGGGAAGGGGGGCATGGCACTCTAGGGGGAAGAGGGTGAGGATTTTGTGATGTTCCTCATCTGTGGACAGGAGGCAGCTGCTCAGGGAAGGGCCCCGTCACTAAGGAAGGCGGGCAGGAAAGAACTTTAGGCTCAGCTCTAGCATGGAAGCCTCTTCAGCCTTCTCCCTCCCAGCTGTGTGTCTCTGCAGCAGGGACGTGGTTGATCTGGATCTTGGTTCGGGTGTCATAACATCGCTCTCACAGGTGTGTGGATAGTAGGAGAGGGGGGAGGAAAAAGCACCCCCTCCCATTGTGCTGGGCTGACCAAGGTCCTCAACTCCAATTCCTTTGGTCTCTCGCTCCTCCTCGGCAGCCCCAGTTGGTTTGGCTCCAGCTCCAATTAATTAACTGCTTCAGTAACCATTGGCTGCATGGCGGCTAGGTCCCAGACCCCGGGCTGGCTCGGGAAATAAACAGATGATTAAGACCTGGTCCCCATGCTCCTAGTAGTCCCAGATGAGTTAGATATCAGAGATGAAAGTGACCATCTTATTAGTATGAGGACATGGACATCATTAGCTCTTTGTTTGAATTCAGTTAAAGATAAATCCAACAAAATGACCGTGCTTACAATGTACGAGGCATTTTGCTAGGCCTTGAGGATCTGATGGGACTGCAACTCCTTGGGGGCTTACAGTCTGATGGGGGAGGGTGGAGGGGGGCTGGGAGTAGGAGTCCAGAAGGCTCTCAGGCTAAGAGAAGGCAGCCTCGGGGCTCAAAGATGCCCAGATCAGGCACCTAAGCTGTGGTCAACGCAGGCTGGGCGACAGAGTGTAGTGGTGATGGAAGGGCCCTCCGGGGAGAGGCTGCAGTGTGGTGTGTGCTACAGGCGACAGAAAACCTTCTCAGGATGTTTGTGGCTGGAAACAAACTTGAAAGGAACCAGATCACATGGGTTTCAAAGTCCAAGCCGAGGCCTTGGACTTTATATAAGGGAGTGGGGAGCTTTTGAGGGGAGTTGGGCAGGGGTGTGGCATCGGGAGGCAGAGACTTTAGAAAGCTCATTTTGGTAGCCGCGTGGAGAATGGTCTAGAAGCGAAGGGGCTGGCCTGGGAGATGGACTAGAATATGTTTGCAGGGCCCAGGTGGGAGCTGATAAACGTCTGATGGGAGGACTGGCAGTGAGCAAAGGGAGAATGAAGGACCCGGGAATGGATTCGGGAGATGCCAGAGGCTCCAGGATCTTTCTCCGTTTAACACATACGTCTAAATCAGTGAAGTAAAAAGCACAACTCAAATTCTGGGTACTGACACATTTCTACTTGAACTCTGGGGGTGCAAGTCACTGGGGATGGCTGAATTTTCTATGACCTGTGACTTTGGCCCTCTAAGCACCCACCTCCACCCGTCCAAATGTTACACTATTGGAAAGATGAGTTGAGACGCTCTGGTACCATGTCACGCTTCCCTCAGGACAGCAACACATTGTTACAAACACAGCGGGGGGAGGGGGGCTTTGGAGTCAAAGGTTGGGGTGCCAGACTCTGCTTTTGCCTAGCTGAGCTTCCGCACACAGCGCCACTTCTCGGAGCTCTCTTCGACATGGAGTCAGCCCAGGCTGGTTGTGTGGCTGCATGAGGTGGTAGTGGTGGTGGGAATGGAGGGCTTCAGTGTTCATGAAAAATTCCATTACATTCCAGCTCCATTTTTCCATGAACTTTTTGAGCACCTGGTGTGTTCTGCCACAGGCCTAGGACTAGACACATTCTAATTGCTCAACAGGTTAACTAGCCCCTCCTCCTTTCTGCTTCCCATGATCCTCTTTAGGGACATCAGTGACACTTCATGCCGATCTTGGTGACCTTCCCCTGAAGGCCCGAGCTGTGCTCTTGGACTTCTGCTTTTTGTGTATCCTGTATCCTTTCTCATGAAGCGCCACCTCTTACCCCCCTTCCCCATTACCATCGCCCATGTGTTTGGTGGCGTTGACTTGATGACAGCGAGGGAGGACCTCCTCGTCCGCAGCTCCGTTAGGACAGAATGTCTGCGTGAACAGTGGCACGCAGCTGAGGCCCTTCCCAGCAATGGAGCTCAGAGGCCTGGCGGCCCTCCTCAAGCTGCCTGGGGCTCAGCGAGCCAGATGGAGAAAGGAAAAGAACCTTTCAAGACAGAGCTGACAAAGGGGAGTGTCGCAAAGTATCTTATGAAACTTGTTTCAGAGTCAAGACTATTTTGTGAGGCTACAGAAGTGAGGTAAGGAGATGGAAATAACACGATGAAGTCATACCAGGGAACAGGGTAAACATGAACAAGAATTCAGAATCCCTTCCCATGCCCCCACCCCTTTCCCCCACCTCTGCTGCTTGCTGCTTCCGAGTATGGCCTGAGTACAGGATGGTAGCTTCTTATGGAAGCAGCAGACCAAGGTCTGCTTGGGAAGAGCTGCGGCCCGGGAAAGCCAGTCTGGTGGAACCGCTCGGCTAGGGAAGCAGGAGCAGGCTGGAGCGGAAGCACTCCCATTAAAGGCCCCTTACTGTGAGTCTCCCTTCTTTTCCGTCTCCGTGGAGGGAACCCCAGGCAAGAGAAGGCCATATGCGGCTGTGCAGTCAGGAACACACCCGTTTTAAGAGTGTGTGCGAGGGAGGTCCTGGGTTGGAGCGTCAGTGACATGGCACCAATTGGAATTTTCCTGGCCTATGTCCCCTTTGGGGGCAAAGTGACAATGACCAGGCTAGTCTCCAGCTTTGCTTAGTTTCCCTTCTGAGAAGCAAGTGGCTGGAGCTGGGGTGGAAACCCTGGCCTTCACGCTCTTTGGGATAAGAAATAAAAAAAGTTGAAATCAGGACCTCAGCCTCTAGGATAAAGATTGTAAAGTGGCATAAACACAAACATGGAGAAATATTCCAAGACTTCAAAGAAATCTTTGGCTGTGGTTTTAAACAGTGCTCCAACCCTGTAGATTAGCAAAAACCCACCTTTATCAAATCAAACCCCAAATTATCAGTAGGTTGAAGCAACACCGATTTTCTGAGCTGAGCCCCCAGATTTCTCTTAAATATATGAAATCAGCATCTTCAATCATAGACCGAGAGCCCTTTTATTTGTGATGGGAACCGACTATTAAACTAGTAGAAGTGTTACTGAGAGCTTGTCCCTTCTTACAGCTGGGTTCTGAGTCCATGGCGGCCCTTCTCTGGATGCAGGCCGGTGACTTGTCAACCTTGGTTGACAGACAAGGTGCTTAAATCATCAAGTGAGAAGGTCCAAATGCATGATGGAATAGAGGGAGAACAAAAGCAGAAGGGAATTGTGTTCAGAACACACAGATGGGCCAGCAATTTGGGAGCAGGTATCCGTGTGGTTTTAAGGTTGCCACAATGCAACTTTAGCAGCAGTTTCCTGCAGCTTGGGACTGGTCCTCTCTTTAAACGATCTCAACACTCACCTCATGCACTTGAGCAGGTTCCCACACTGCCAGGAACAGCAGATGCCTCCTGGAGGGAATGTTACCTGGACCTTACCTCTCAGCAAAGAGGTCAGACAATACCAACAAAAATGAGCAGCTTTCCCTCCTGCAGTGTTTAATCTCCGTGCTGGGAGTGTCCCATTTGATTCGCTCCCTCCCCACCCGTGCCCTGCCTCCCGCCTCTAAAACTTAGGTGACAAAGTAACAATCCAGTCACAAAAATAAAAAGGCCCAGGTGGGTGAGCCCTGGCTCAATGCAGCCTGTCAAGTACACAGCACTGGCGTCCCCAGACAGGCAGAACTGTCCTAGACCCTGTGGGGAGGAGAGGCACAGGTTCTACTTAAGGATCACTCGTGCTTGCGCATCAGCCACTGCGTGAAGGTGAGGCGCAGGTGCTAGGGGAGGGGAGGGCGGCAGAGTAGTGACTGTGTGTCTATAAAGGGGGTGAAAACACGTACTCACGGCTGGCAAATTTTAAGTAGTTATGTTTATTATTACTTTTCCCCCAGCAATCTTGCAAGAGGCAGAAGTGTGACACTGAACTGAGTGAGACGAGCGTGTAGGTGGGTCGGTGAGGAGCCCTTCTCTAGATGCAGGCCTGTGACTGATCAAGGAATGGCTGCTTCCACCGCAGGGCACGTTTACTCCTTTGCTTCGAGGAAAAGGGTTTCTTGAGGGAATAGCTTTACTTCCAACAATGATTTGTTTGGATCCAACTGAGTGACCTAGAAAGAAAGTAGACAGATGTTAAGAAGACTCGAAAAAGTACTATGTTCTCTCCATGGCATTCAGCCTCTATCCATGCACACTAATTTTACGCCCACTACACAACGGCACGAGCATGCTGGCATCTGTTACCATGTCTGATGCTCAGTATAACTTGTGAGGCAGGCATTTTAAAATTTTGTTTTCAAGTGAGGAGACGTGGACTCAGAGATTATGTCTCAGAGTTTGGGGGAGAAACCAGTGTTTGGCTACAGGGCGGCCTGACATTTTCCTAGGCATGTGGAGGTCCCTGGCATCCTGCAGAACTCAGCCTGGAGAGTCCTGAGGGCAGCGGCTCCAAGAAGAGGGCACTTGTTACATGACTAACCAGCACTGCTAGCTCCTGATGGCAGGCAGGATTTTTTTTTTTGCTTGGTGAGTTTATTAGCTTCCCAGGACTGCTGTAACAAAGTACCACAAATTAGGTACTCTAAAACACCAGGACTGCAATGCCTCGTGGTCTTGGAGGCGAGGTGATCAAAATCAGGTGTCAGCAGGCCTATACTCCCTCTGGAGACTCTAAGGGACAATAGTTACCTCTGAGTTTCTGGTATTGCCAGCAACCCTTGGCTTGCCTTGGCTTGAGGCCTAATCGCTCCAACCTCCACCTCTGTCGTCACACCTGGCTTTCCTCCTACAGAATTCTCCTCTTCCTATAAAGGCTCCAGCCAGCTAAGAGGAGGCCCACCACAATGACTTCATCTTGACTGGGTTACATTTGCAAAGATACTCTTTCTAACTGAGGTTACATTCATTGGTACTGGCCATGAAGACTTCAACCAATCTCTTTTTATCTTCTCCAAACCATGGTAATGGGGCTGATCTTCCTGCCCAATCTACACGTAAGAAAATGGAGGATGCTACTCTAACGTGCCCAAAGATGAAGTCCCTGACCGAGGAGTGTGAAGCAGGTGCCTGTGGGAGGCCTATCACAATGTCCTATTGGGCATAATATGTCACTGGAATAAAAATAACGGGTCAACATCAAATTACAAGTTACTTAGAAAATTAAAGCAAAAATCATTGTTTTATACTATGAACTACTGAAGATAAAGCTAGACGAACAGTGAGGTGTAATGGGCTAGGCTAATCAGGCTGAGGTGCTCTTACAGGCCAGGGACAGGGATGGTTTCTGAATCTGAGAGTGAGAGCAAGAAAGATAACCTTCCAGTTACCAAAAGGGGTTATGAATTCTAAAAAGTTGAGAAACACTGGTTTAGTGCAAAGGACATAAGCTTGGAACAAAAAAGACTCTGGTTTAGATCACTGCTGTGTCAGCTGTTAGCTTGTGGCTTTGGAGCTAGTACCCACCCTGCAGAGTTGATGTGAGGATCAGATGAGAAAAGATACAGAATTAGCACAGTGTCTGGCACAGAGCAAGTATTCAAGGAGGGCCGCTGTGTGTGTGAGTGGCTCTAAGGCTGGGCAGCTCCAAAGGTGGTGAGGGCCCGAGGGACCTGCAGGTGGGCCCGAGGCTGCTGTTCTGCTACCTGTAGGAGCTCAGCACCGAGGAAGGTGGCCTTGTCTTCTGCTCAACTCAAGCCATACCTAATGAGATAGCTGCACGGTCTTCTACTCACTGGGGAGTCCCCTGGGGGGCAAAGGCCGCAGAAGCGAGTGCCACAGTCAGGCTAGAAAGCTGAAGGAGGAACACTATCCTCTGACTGTATCCAGAGGGAAACCCAGTATGCCCAGGAGGGTCATTAAGGAACACATCCACCTTCAGAATCCCCTCTGCTTGTAAAAAAACCCGAGCGAAGCCTGTTCTACTGCTACTTCCTGGGCTATGGGGCAGATGGGCAGGCAAGATGGTAGGAGGGCCCAGCCTACTGTCTGTCTTGCAATGCACCGGGGGGCAAGCTGCTGGCAAATGTTTACCCACTGCCCAAATTACTGCACAATACTGCGCTGGCTCTACCAACAAATAGAAGAATGCTGCTGCTGCTTCTGAATTGCTGGAATTTTGTGTCCAGCTGCTTCTGTTCTTTTTGTTGTTGTTGTTAAATCATTTTATTGGGGGCTCATGCAATTCTTATCACAATACATACATACATGTGTCAAGCACATTTGTTGCCACCATCATTCTAAAAACATTTGCTTTCTACTTGAGCCCTTGATATCAGCTCATTTCCCCCTCCCTCCCTGCTCCCCTCTCGCCCATGAGCCTTTGATAATTTATACATTATTATTTTGTCATATCTTATACTGTCCGACGTCTCCCTTTACCCCCTTTACTGTTGTTGGTCCCCAGGGAGGGGGTTATATGTAGATCCTTGTAATCGGTTCTCCCTTTCCACCCCACCCTCCCAGTATCACCACTCTCATCACTGGTCCTAAAGGGATCATCCGTCCTGGATTCCCTGTGTTTCCAGTTCCTATCTGTACCAGTGTACATCCTCTGGTCTAGCCAGATTTGTAAGGTAGAATTGGGATCATGACAGTGGGGGGATGGGAGGGAGCATTTAAGAACTAGAGGAAAGTTGTATGTTTCATCTCTGCTATGGTTCTTAATGAACATGCCAGAGCTCTTCGGCATCTTCTACTTTGTTATTTGTGGTTTTAAATATGATGTTGCTGGTACGAAGGAAACCTTAAAAGTTCCAGAGCTGTGAGGACCAGCTAGAGGATGTGCTGGGAAGCCCAAGAGAGTTGGGGGTGGCCCGAGTTCCACCTTGCTGGCAGTGTGAACATGCAATGTTACAGGCTCGAAGAACATACCCAGCATTCATGGGAGAAAATGTCCAGGAAGGTACAGTGGCTTGTCCAGTTGCTTTCTGTGGGAAAGCTGGGTCGTGGGCCAGAAGAAATGAAAATCTATCGAACACCTATTACACACCAGGCACTTTAAAAATGCCATCTCATTTAATCCTTCCCAACAAGCATGCAAGCGAGGGGATGATGTGAAAACGGAGGTGCTAAATGACTCTGAGGGTCAGACACTTTGTTGAGGTCACAGCACAGTGGTTAAAGAGTAACACAAACCGAGATTTAAATCTCAGCTCTGTCACTTACTGCCGACCTGATAACCTGAGCGCCTGCATGGCCTCACCTGTACGATGAGAACACTCAGCCTCTCCGGGATGGGTTGCTGTCTGATGGTCCAACAGAGTAGCATTGGTGAGGCCGGTGCTGGCTAGGCTCGGCGGCGGGGAAGCCATTCCTAGCTGTAGCCGTGGTTCTGGCAGGGAATCTGTCCTGTGCAACTGCAAAGCTGAGGCTCTGTCCTTGAAGCCCTGGGCCCAGGTTTGCAATAGACTTTTTGGTTTCTGCCCCTCCACCTCCACCTCGGCCAGCAAGAGTGCTTCCCTTTCCTGTGGTGGATAACCCCTTTTCGATCACTTAGCAGACTTTGTCAAAGCTAACAAGGCGCTGCTGGGGCTGCTCCCCGAGTCTGGATCACAGGCATTGTTTTTCCCTCTGAACAGTTCAGGCAGGAATTTCCAAGTGAACAATGACAATCTGTTTCCATTCTCAACTGCCTCAGACTGTTGGGGACCCAGGGAGATGCAGGACACCATGTTTCTCCTCACTCACATGGTGGTCACAGTGGAAGAATGTCCTGCAGGGCTCAGGACTCTCTTCAGGAAGTCTCTCCTGAGAGGGAGAAGCCCCCAAACTGTGCCCTTTCAGAGTTGAATATTGAACTGTACCCTCCCCACAACACAAAGGTAGGAGTCCTAAGCCCTATATCTGTGGATGCGACTTTGTTTGAGAAGAGTTTTATTTATTGTTAATGGGGTCATATCAGTAGAAGAGTGTATCTCAAATCTAATAACCTCTAAGACATAAAAAGATATATTAGATGCAGAAGCATGCATGTGCTGGGGAGCACATGCCATGTGAAGACTGCCAGGGAACCAGGGCTGCAAGGGGTCTCCCCCCAGAGCCCAAGTGAGAGAGACTCTCGAAAATAAGTTCCTATACTTTAAGTACTCAGGGAATTTCTGTTACAGCCACACGAGGAAATGGAGACACTGAGGAATAGCCAACGACGGGGAGCCGTCGACTCGGGGAGAGGGCACATGAAAGGGGTGGTGGTGAGATTGCTACGGCTGCAGGAAGGGGCTATGTCAGCTCTCGTTGGTCACGTGAAGGGTTCGGGCAGAAAACTGACTAGGCAAGTGTGTTCTGCAGCTCCGGTGGGGAGAGCTAAGAGCGGCGAGTAAACATGCAGGGTGCAGAACACAGCTGTCTAGAAAGAGCTTTCCAGCAGACAGCAGCAGCTGTTAGAATGGGGACTGCTGCTTCTCTTTCCTTTATCTTTCCACCTCCTCCTCTTGTTCTCCATCATCCTCCTCGTCGTATTAGCAACTGTCATTTTTTTTGATGACCTACCACATAGATCCTCAACAAGATGGATTGATACAGTGGCCGCAACAATGAGCTCAAACATAACAATTGTGGGGATGGCACAGGACTGGGCGGTGTTGTACACATGGTCTCTATGAGATGGGATTGACTCGATGGTCCCTACCTACCATCACTAACGCCACCACCGCCACCACCTAGCTGAGACCATGGAAAGTATGTTTATATACAGTAAGTCTTCAACTTATGAACTTGTCCTTTCATGGTCCATAAATCTGCCCTCCCTGTGCATCGAGAATCAACTCCTATTCACAACAAACGCTATCCTACAATCGTTTCACTCGCTGCACGTGCAACCTTTACATACTGAAAAGGCTTCAAGCCTTTTCTTGCACTGAACTAGGGTTAAATAAGAGCCCGGTTTACCTGTTTCAATTTCACGACCCACTAGGAATAAACCACATTCATAACCGGAGAATTGCCCAAAGCTACTCTTGTAAATAGACCTTGTATTAGCCCAACAAAGTAGCTATTATTGTTGCTGTTTTACAAATATTTCATGGGTTTGTCTGACGCCAAAGCCCCTAATAAGCAGTATGCTACTGGCCAATATGCCTGATAGGCTGCCTTGGAGACATGCGGGTGAGTGAAGTCTATGTGGTCCCTGCTGTTGTTGCTGTTAGAGCATTTGACAACCTTTAGGCTAGCAATTGAGTGCAAACTGTTTGTGCCATGTAGGGGTCTTCTGTCACTCAGCTCACTGCCATCAGACTGACAGCAACTCTATATAACAGGACAGAGGAGAGCTGCCCCTGTGGGTTTTGGAGACTGTAACTCTTTTCGGGAGTAGAAACCTCATCTTTCTCCTAAGGAGTGGCTGGTGGTTTTGAACTGCTGACTGTGGAGTCAGCAGCCCAACGTGTAACCACTGTGCCACCAGATTATCAGCTGTCATTTATTGAAAATTGACTTTGTACCAGGCATTTAAAACTTATTTAAGTATAAACATTTTATACTTAAAAATACATTAAGCTTCATAATCGCTTTATGACGTGAGTATAATTACCACCATTTTACAAACGAAAAAATAGTTATGGAGAAGATTCAGTGATGTGCAAAGTTATTAAGAGCAGGCAGTCTACCTTTGGAAAGTGCACACTTAACTACTAAATGTGTTGCTGAGACATGGAGTCACACAGAAAAAGAGGCTGTATGAAATGACTCCTTGTGGTTTCTAACCAAGTTTCCAAGATAGAAGATCTTCATTTTGAGAAGGACAAAAGGTCAAGGGTATGAGGAAAAAAAATTGAAATGTTTATAAAATACGAATACAAAAACCCAATCTGAGCTTGTCTCCTGCCATTTACTTGGGACTTTACTGAATTATTGACTCTCTACATCAACAGAGAAAGCCACCCTCCGGGACTCCCTGAGGGAGGAGGGGCATTCTCAGATAAGAGGTCTGGTTTGACTCTGTCTACAGTTAGACAAAGAAAGTAAACCATCCTGACATTTTCTTCATTGTACTTGAGGAACCAGAATATTTTCTCATTAAATTAAACTGCAGCAAATTGGCTGTGCGAAACTTGTGTATATTTTAGCGAAGTGGGGACATGCTCTCTGCCAAATAGTTATTTTGTTCTGGACCAATTTTCTCAGCAAGTTGATCTTCATTATAAATTGTATTTCGGCTACTTCCCAAGGCCTCTACTCCTTTCTAAAAAGTGCAACACTGCTATGAGAAAAATGTGAATCCATGTGGGAGTTTATCTTCATAGGCCATACTGAACAAGTCCCAGATCGCCAAGGTGAGAAAGTGCCTTAAATACCGAAGTACTTCCCTCTGTTTCACTTGTGGGTGATCAATCTGAGGCTCAGAAAGGTCAAGTGACTTGGCCGAGTCATATGGCTGATGAATGGTTAGGTGCAGAATTCCACTCAGATTTCCTGCCTTCTGTCTTGGACATCTTTCAAGCCACACTATTCTGCTTCTTATTTAAAAAAAAATCTGAGCATAAATATATTCTTAATACTACAGTTGGAGCTAGTCAAGGGCACAACTGCACAATATTAAAAATCACAGTCGTTAGTATTTGATATAGTACTTTATAAGTTTGCAAGATATGTACACAAACATTAACTTATAATTACATGGGTAGATATTACCGTTTTTTATAATTACAATTGTTATTTTCATTTTACTTAAGTATGCTGAGAAGATGATGACTATTTTAAAACGGAATAAAACTTTATTTAAAAACTGGTAAGTCTGGATTTAACATTTTTATGGTAAGAAAAATACTAGACTAGTCTTTTTAGACTCAAAATATGTTTTCAGAACCTGTGGGGGCCCTGCCCTGAAGTAGTACTTGTAATTCATGTTCTACTTATAGATTTTAAAAAGTGGTCCAGAGACCGGTCTTGCCTGTGCGTGTCCCCACTGCTCGTGAGTCTGCCGTGCCGCTGTGGCCGGCAAGCTGCTGCGACGCTGGAGGCCATGCTACCTGCGCGGCACACGCCAGTGCCGTCAGCCTGGCGAATAGGTTCCAACTGACTTGCGTTTTCAAGACGGACTTGGAAGAAGGGCCTGGCGAGCCCCTTTGAAAAAAGTTGGCCAGTGAAAACTGTACAGATAGCGGCAGAACATTGTTTGATGTAGTCCCAGAAGATGAGCCCCTCAGGCCAAAAGGAACTAAAATACTGGCTGTGAAATTGCTGCCTCCTCGAAGTTGAGTCAATTTAACGGTGTAGATGGAGTAAAGCCTTGGGACATTCATTTGCTGTTGCAGTGATGCAAAATGAGAACAAAATGTTACAGGCATCCATTAATAATAAAAATGTGGAATGTACAGAGTTTGAATCTGGGAAAAATGGAAGTTTGAAATTGAATGCATGAAGGCTGGTATCTTACGAGTTGAGTGAGCTAAAGTGGATTGGTATTGGAATGTTGAGTTAGACAATTGTATGGTCTACTATGCTATAAATAACAAACTGAAGAGGAACTGTGCTGCATTCACTGTTAAAAAGAATATTTCAATATACATCCTGATGTTCAATGCTTCTAGTTATATTCATATGTGTACATGCAAAACTAGTTAATATAACTATTTTTTCAAATGTATGTTCTACTACTAATGTCACAGAAGAAGAAATGGAAGATATTTACCAACTTCTGTCATATGAAAATTGAAAGCTGGAAACAGAAGACTCAGTAGTTAGAAAATACAGTCTTGGTGGTAAAACTTGACACTGGACAATGCATGTTGCTTGCAAGATCAACGATTTATACACTGCAAATACTTTTTTCCCAACATTATAAGGGGTGATGGTTCATGTGGACTTCACTGGGTGGAACACACAGGAGTCAAATTGACTACATCTATGGAAAGATGTAATGGAGAAGCTCAGTACTATCAGAATAAAGCAAGAGGTCAATGGTGGAACAGATCAATTGCTCACATGCAAATTCATGGTGAAGCTGAAGAAACAAGTTTACAAGAGTCAAAATATGATCTTAAGTTTATCCCACTTGAGTTTAGAGACCATTATGGAATACATTTGATGTAGAAAAAATGAAGATTAGATTGAGAGAAGATATCAAATCATACATTATACATGAAGGAAGCACAAGATCACTAAAAAGACGAGAAAAAAGGACCCAAGGGATGTCAAAAGAGACCTTGACACTTGTTCTTCTTGACTGTATAAAAGCTAAAGTGAAAGGGGTTAATGATGCAGTACAAGTGCTGAACAGAAGATTTCAAAAAGCAGCTCAAGTAGACAAAGTATTATTATGAATGATGCAAAGACCAGGAGTTAGAAAACCAAGGAAAGAACATGTTTGACATTCCTCAAGCTGAAAGAAAAAAACTAAGCCACAAGTTGTAACACTGAAGGATTCTATGGGCAAGATCTTGATTAATACAGGAAGCATTAAAGGGAGATGGAAGGAATACACAGAGTCACTATGCCAAAAAGCATCGGTTGGTGTTCAACCATTCCAGAAGGTAGCATATGATGAAAAACTGATGGTAATTTAAGGAAGAAGTTCAAGCTGCATTGAAGGCATTGGTTAAAAATGAGGCATCAGCCCCTCCCCCCAGAAGAATTACTTCAGAGGACAGCACTGAAGCAGTGGCTCCATAAGAGGGACACATGTCTGATCAGAGAGCACATGGGAGTAAATGAATGGGGAGGAAGAGAGAGTGGAGCATATCCTGGTCCACCAAACCTGGAGGACGATATCCCTGCTCAGAATAACCAATGCACAGAGTGGACCATATGGCTGAACCCACTATGAGACACGACATCCCTCGCTGACCCATGGTCCTAAGGGGGGACAACACTGGAGACTCAGTGTCGGGACTGGTCCGGTCTGATCCCACCACACCAAGGCAAAACACTAAGGGCGTGTGGCAGAGCAGCGTGAGGAGCAGAGCAGCGAGCTCCCAAGGGAGTGCAAAGGATAGACTTTGGGGCCAGGGTATGGCACCCCATTGGACCCAACTGGAGGACACTCCTAGAAGTCAAGAGACAGACCTTGATTTATTTACAGGTTTCTCTTTCTTTAAATTGTAAAAAAAATTATTTATTTAGTCATTGGCTTTCTTTGTTGTTGTTGTCTTCGTGTTCGCTTTGTCTTGCTATGCCTTGTTTTTGTGTGTGTATTATTAGCTCTGCAGGTCTGTCTAGATAAGATAGGCTGGGTGAACAATCTGGTGGAGAAAACAACAGGACTGATGGTTCCAGGAGGACATGGGAGAGGGGAAGGTGGGGGAAAGGAGGTGGATGTTGATCAACCCAGGGACAAGGGAACAAAAAGTGATCCAAAATTGGATTGGAGGGTGTAAGAGACCTGCTAGGCTTGATCAAGGGCAATGTAACCAAGAGGAATTACTGAAACCCAAATGAAGACTGAGCATGATAGTGGGATAAGAGGAAAGTAGAAGGAAATAGAGGAAAGAACTAGGAGGCAAAGGGCATTTATAGAGAGAGGTATGTGTTAGTGCAGGTACTTTAGAAAAACAAATCCACAGAAACTCGTAAATAGAGAGAGTTTTATATAAAGCCCACAAGTCCAACATTAATCCATTAACCCTTATATCCAACGCCAATCCACAAAGTCCTCCTCCAACTCACAAAAGAGATGCAATGATGCCAACTGCAGGAGGAAAGCCGAGTCAGTGAATGTGTAAATATCTGAGCGCTGGCAGAGGTCTGCACACAGTTGCTCCAGCACCCAGGACTGCATTCAGGGTAGATCCATGTGGCTTCTCCTGGGGATGTCTTGCAGGAAGTGAGCCCTGCCAGCAAAAGCAAGGAACTGGCAAAGGCAGCTTCACTCTGGTCTGACCATCAGAAAGCAAGAGACCCGAGAAATAGAAAGGCAAGGCTCACAGAGCCATTTATCCTTCTGCCTTTCAATTAACCAGGCTGACACAATGAACTAACTAACTCAAGGTCTAAATACAGGCATGTACATATGTAAATATATTTATATATGATGATAGAGAGGGAAATAGATCTATGTGCATATATTTATAGGTTTAGTATTAAGGTAGCAAATGGACACTGGACTTCCACTCAAGTACTTACTCAATGCAAGAACACTTTGTTCTATTAAATTGGCATTCCATGAAGCACAACTTCCTGACAAGATTGCTGAAGACAAATGTGTGCATAAGCTAATGTGGTGAAGAAAGCTGATTGATGGTGCCTGGCTATCAAAAGATATAGTGTCTGGGGTCTTAAAGGCTTGCAGGTAAACAAGCCATCTATCTTGGCTTTCATATAGCAAACGATCTTAAATTTACAGATGAACCTATGCAAATCTGACATGATTAATAAGGTAAAACAAATATAAGCCATAATAGTAAGGAGAGGAAATATTAAAGAACTAGAGGATATTATGTGGTTCATCAGTGCTACACCATACCCTGGATTATCATCCCTTCCATGTGCCCCTTCTAAGGATTGTCCATTTATCTGAGAGGGACTGTCTCCACTACATCCATGCCCCTTCACACCAATTTGGTTGCTTGTTTTGAACTTGTGATACCTTTTCCCAGCGCCACCTCATGATCACACAGGCTGGTGTGCTTCTTCCATGTGGGCTGTGTTGCTTCCCTGCTAGATGGCCACTTGTTTAATTACAAGCCTTTAAGACCCCAGATGCTACTTTTAATAGCCAGGCACCGTCAGCTTTCTTCACCACATTTGCTTACGCACCCATTTTGTCAGGCTTAAGTTTTGATGCTTGTTTTGTTACAAATGCTATAATTGTAAGTGAACAACTAAAAGTATGTCATAAAGGAAATGTAATGATCAGAAAATATTACTGCAGATTACTCTCATTGTTGAATTTTCATTCCTAGCATGTTAATGGTTAAATATATTTCTATCCTTCACTCTTACAAATTCTTTGATTTCATCACAATTAAACTGCCAAACAATATCTAATTCCACACACAGTATTGAGCTTTTCTTGAGTTGTGATTGTGTGCAGACAATCTTGAGTCTGTAGGAGAAGAAGGGAGAAAGACTGGGCTTTCTACTCCTAGAAAGAGCTGCAGTCTCAGAAAATCACAGAGCAGTTCTACCCTGTCCTACAGGGTGAGTCAACATCGACTCTTTGGCAGTTTGGTTTTTGAGAGGCATGAAAATGACCGGTTTAGTTGTGTAGCATAATATAGTTAAACTGAGGACTGTGGGTCAAACAGTTTCAATATTGGGAAATCTGTATATTATCACTTGTTAGGGAATCATATATGCCTTCATGGGTAAAATTTGCCTTTCCTGAACCGGTAATACAGTTCTCATGTTAGAATGAAATTGTTGCACTTTTCTGTAAAAGTTTTTCTTTCATGTGTATACTTCACCAAGTATAGCTACTTGTTTACTTGAAGGAATTCAAGAAGAAAGAAAATGTTTTGAAACTGTGGTAGCAATTGTGTAACACTGTCTGATGTCATTGAATTATGGAATGTTATGCTATCTGGAAGAGATCCCAATAAAATGATTCATATTAAAAAAAAAACCTTAAGTCTGAGTTGTTTAAAGCAACATTGGTAAAAGTTAATTTTTTGCTGGGAAACACCAACTTACTTTACACTGATTATTGAATTAACGGAATTATTTTTTTTCATTTATGGAATATACAAAATATTTTTGTAGAAAATGTGACCTACAGTAGAAATCTTAGTACAACACACTCACTAAAAATGTTATAAACTAGTTCATTTCATTTAGCTAAAAGGGGATATGCCACTTTTGCATTCAATCACGGATATTGTAGTCACACTTAAAAAGTTACACTTAGATAGCTAAGACATACTTACAATTGTATGCATATATAACATAAATATACTGTTTAAATGCATATGCACGCAGAGGCGGGGGCATCACAGTTATCAGGGTTTAGCAATGTGAGCTTAATCTGGCCCCTTTAACACTCAAAAACAGGCTGCATGGGGCCAGAAAACATGGGTTCTGATTCTGGCTCTAGTGGTGCTCCTATGGACAAGTCACTTTCCCTGCTGTTTGAATTTGTGGCTTTGTGAAAATGTGGGGTTTAGTGAGTTAAAAGGTTTCAACTGGACTGTAGTTTAGCTTTAAAAATGTAAACATTTGAGTTCAAATTGAATCTTTCTTTTATGGAGTGGTTGGTGGGCTTGATTTGCCGACTTTTAAGTTAGCAGACCACCACTTTACTCATTACTGCAGACATAAGGGATTCAGAATAACAATGGTGATGCATAAATAACCACAACCACAATGTCAGCTCCTCACTAGGTCTCTTCTCTCTTTGCTGTAGGTGGTAAACACAACTCCAAAAGATCTGCCAATCTGAAGGGTCCCACGGTGCACCCCTGGCTCCTCCTGCTGTCAGCTCTTCTACGGTCGATTTCCACTCACTCTTCATGGGCAGCTGCCTGTCTCATTGGACCGTAAGAAAGAAGTGGCACTGGGTCAAGGGCTTCTAGAAAACCGTGACAGGTGCTCCTCTTTCCATTACTGAACAGTGACAGAACAACTGGGATGCTAGGGAGGGGCTTGGGTGAGCTTCCACAGCCACAGAGCACAGTGTCTACAGGCTATTTCCTCAGGGACCTTTTTAGATGGGAAGAAGGGAAAATGAGAGAAAAGTTAAAGAAAGAACAAAGGGAGAGAAAACCAGTGACAAAGAAGTAGAAATTATACCTTATAGGTTGTCCTGTTTATTCTGTGTTTTATATAGACAACCTAATGATAACCTAGCAGCAACATCAATTCAAAGTGACTTTATATAGGGGTTTTAAGGCTAAATCTTTACAGAAGCACATGATCTAATCTTTTTTTTTTTTGGTAGAGTGGCTGGTGGGTTGGAACTGCTGACCTTGTAGTTAACAGTCCAACACCTAAGCCACAGTGCCATCAGACCTCCTGAATAACGAGAGCAGCAGTTAGCATGTACTGGGCACTAACTAGGTGCTAACTGCTATCTAAGCATTACAACAATTTTGTGAGGGAGATACTATCGTCTTCACTTTAGAAACGATGAACAGAGGTTCAGAGAGAGTGTATTGCTTCCCTCAGAGCGCACAGGCAGCAAGTAGCAGAGCAAGAATTTAAAACTAGGCCTGGCTTCAACATGTGTGTTCTTAACCACTACACTAGATTACATTTAGATTCGTCCCTTACTTGGAAGTATTGTTCCCTTTGCGTAATTGAAGCATCTATCACACTATAACAAAGAACATTCCCACCTTAGGCATTTTGGGGAAATTTCTTTAGTTTCTCAGTGCTCACAGACCACTGATTGGTAGGGTTGGGGGTGGGGGTGGGGGTGTGTCTTTAGAGGTCATCTCTGTCACAGATGAAGACAGAAGATAACCCATCATTCACAGCAGTCGGGACAGGCCAAGATGATTCATTCCAGCCTGCACCTTTCAACAGACTATTTAATGAGGACACTAACTCTGAGGTGTTACTAATGCTGAAATGCACCCTGTCACGGGGAGACTCAATAGGAACCAAAAAGATGTGACCCTCTGCTTGCACAAAGGAGGGCAGCTACAATGGTATCCCCGTTGGCAGCTTTGGTTACTACCCTGTGAAACCGCAATGTCAGTAAGGACGACCCCTGAGAAGATAGGGGGCTTCTGTCAGGATGGGGTGGGGGAGGGGAAGTCTCCTTTGAAACAAGAAAAGATCCATGTATGCAGAATTAGCCTAAGAAGTATTTTTTAAAAAGAGTACAGAAAAGCATAGAAAGACTATTCAAAAAGCACAAGAGGAATGAGAACTGGCATGTCTCCTATCCTGGGAAGCCAGTTCCCAAGATTTGTCCCTTTTGGGATCTGGGAGACACAGATTCCACCTATGTAAAAGGAATTTCTACTTTACAGAGCAGCTTTCAAGTTCACTGAAGCACAGAAAAATTCATTAGTAAGGATTCTATAGTGTGGCAACAGTAATCTAGTGCAGACAGCCTGGTGCTGTGTCTAGGTGCCATGTGTGCCAAGAGACTGGTCTCTTCATCTGGTGGGGCTTTGTCCAGCCAGGGCCCGCAGGAGTAGATTGCTTCTGACTCTGAGAAACCTAGTATGCTAAACTAATAAGGCACACAACCATCATTTTCAATGTGTGTGGTGATTTGCAAAAATCTGGGAAGTACTGATCTCTGGGGCATGCCTCCCTGGCGGAAGCTGAGTTGAGGGAGGGCACTTAGGCCCTTGTGTAAGTTTCCTTGTATGCTTGAGACTAAGACTAACCACTCTAACTGGAACAGTACATATACTTGATTGTTGTCTGCCCCAGACTTTCTCCTCTAGGTATGGATTAAATATGAATGAGGCAGGAAGAAAAAAAACACCACTGCCAGGTTTTAAATCATGGCTTTTGAAAGTATGTTCTTGGGCAAGTCATTTACTTAAGACCCAAATTTCTCACCTATGAGTTAGTGACGTGATTTCCCTCTGGATCTATTCTCCCTCACACTGCCACTTGAGAGAAGTTGACTAAAACACTTGATCGTGTCTCTCCTAGTCAAACATTTAAAATGATTCTTAATGCCACAGGATCGCACTCTTTAGTTTTATGGGCTTTTTGGCTAATTTATAAATGGATGATGGTGGGGTTGATCTGAATGAAATAATCTTTAAAGGTTGTTCCCATTCCATCCTTCTGCCACTATAAAACAACAGTTGCCTGCGGATACGAAACATCTCAGGAGAAGTGACATTTGCCTGGGCTTTGAAAACTAATAGAAATGTGACAGGTGGAGACTGGGAAAACATACCATGGGCCAAGGAGCCACATAAATGGTGATTCTAACTTGCCTAATATGTTTCTAGTACCCATACCCATTTCGTCAGATAGAATCTGACTCAGTGACAGGACAGAGTGGAACTGCCCCACAGGCTTTCCAAGGCTGTACATCTGTACAGAAGCAGATTGCCACATATTTCTCTGGTAGATTCAAACAATGACCTTTCAGTTAGCAGAGGAGCACTTAACCACTGTGCCCCCAGGGATGCTTTGCTTCTGGTAAGGCACCTAAAAACAAAAGCAAAAACCCAAACAAGTGGCGGTCCAGTTGATTCTAACTTAGGGCAATGTGTCAAACCAGGCTCTAAATGGCTTTCTTTCTTTTTCTGTCCCCAAGGGGTTTCCTTTTTAAATTTTTGTTTCTTTTAAAAATTTTATTACATACTTTTATTGGGGGCTCTTACGTGTGTTATCACAATCCATACATTCATCCAGTGTGTCAAGCACATTTGGACATATGCCGTCATCATCATTTTCAAAGCATTCTCTTCCCACTTGAGCTCCTAATATCAGCTCCCCATTTCTTCCCCTTCCCTCCCAAGGGGTTTTCAATGGTTGAATTTTAGGACGTAGATCTCCAGGCCTTTTTATCCAAAGTGATTCTGAGTGGACTTGGACCATTAACCTGTGGTTAGCACCTGAAGATGTTAACTAATTGTCTCCCCTGTTACTGAAAGTATGTAGTGAGTTCCGCACTGAACTCCTGACCACAGTGGTTTGAAGCTAAGAGCCGCCCCGCAGGAAAAAGACGGGCCTGTCTGCTCACATAAGGATAAGGTCTTGGAACCTCAAAGGGGCAGTTTTGCCCTGTCCCAAAGGGCAGCTATAAGTTGGAAATGACTCGAAGGCAGGGACTCCTAGTAGGCCTGTGATGGAGGACAGGGCTCGAAAGGCAGTTTGAAGATAAGTCATGAAGGGCTTGTCTGGTTAGGTAAAAGAAACGTTTCTCCCTGGCTTTAGAGATACCTGGAGTGGCAAGCTAGATAAACTTCTCAGGCAGAGTGGTTAGGGAGAAAGTGAACATTTTGAATGCATTTTAATATACATACCTCTGCACACAAACTCTGCCTGAGAGCTGGAGCTTTGAACAGGAGTTAAAAGAATTGAGTCCCTAACGACATACACATACAAAAGACTTGCCGGTGTGATGTATTCTGATGTATTTACTTATCCAATTACCAAAACAGCAGGAGATCATTAAATTTTCTAGTTACCAGATGCAGCACGTTCAATATCTTAAATGTTACCAAGCCTCTCTCTGAGCTATTTTGATATTACATTTCATCTGCCCCAAAGCCTCTAAAATTTGAAGGCAAGAATCAGGGAGAGAGCAGATATTTTCTTTGAAGGCTGGTCCAGTGGGTGCCTCTATCATACTAAACCTACACCAAACCCCTAAACAAGAAACTCCAAAACTCTCTCTTGCAGGCAGACAACGTGCCATGGTAAGGAGCCAATGTATGGGAGAAGAAAGGTTACTAAGGAAGTGGCACTAGAAAGTGGATGGAGATATGGAAAGGGGGCTTTAGAAAAGCTCAGGGAAAATGGAATCTGACAATAATGGTTTTTCCCCCCATCAACTTTTTGAAGCCGCCCCATAAGTCTTTCACCTGTCAGCCTTTTCTTTGTGACCGCTTCCTATCAGTTCAGTACAGAAGTAGAGCACGAGCAGAGAAAGTTCACATTCTCCTGGGAGACTGTTAACCTGGTTCCTGACACCTAGAACACTGCTCCTGACCACGTGTATGGCCTTGGGCAAGTCGCCTTTCCCCCTCTTTTGAGTTCCCTTTCTGTTCAATGGAATACTGACATCTGTGGCAGCATTGTCACCGCGTTTTCCAGAGGTGTCTCCTGGGTAAGATGAGCAACTTGAAGGCAAGAACTATGTGTTTCCTGTTTCTGTGACCCTAGCAAAGAACTAGTTCAAATGCTAGTTGAAGAAATGATTGAAATCAGTGAATTCACATCAAAGAATATGGAAAAATATTGAACCAACCCTTATGAAAGGCAGATAGGAGTAAGTGGCAAAATACAAGGGGGCTTCGAAAAAGTTCATGGAAAAAAATCCATTGTCTTTTAATTTCATTTTCCTATGAATTTCTTAAAAGTCAACTCCTAGATGTTTACTATGTTTTCTTTAGAAAAGTACATATAAAATTAAATCAGGACCGGGTGAGGGGAGAAGCTGGGCAGTGTAAGATAAAATACTAATTTATAAATTATTAAGGGTTCATGAGGGAGGGGGTAGCAGGGAGGGAGGGGGAAGGAAAAAGGAAAATGAGCTGATTCCAGGAACCCAAGTGGAAGGCAAATTTTGAGAATGATGAGGGCAACGAATGTATAAGGGTGCTTTACTCAATTGATGTATGTATGGATTGTGATAAGAGTTGCATGAGCCCCAATAAAATGATTTATTAAAAAAATCAGGGCCTAAAACTCTTTGGAGAGGATGGTGATGGCCTGGACCTAATGTTCTTTATTATGCATCTCGCTAAATGCCGTTCCTCACAGACTGTGCTCCAGCGAGCAATAGCACTCTGCTATTCCCCAAATATGTCTTGCATTGGTGCTTATGTCGTTTCCTTCACCTGGACTTCCCTTCCTTCCCAATTTCATCTGGTAAAAACCTACTGGTATATATCCTTTAGGTCAAATGCTACTTCCTTCACAAAACCTGGACGGAGTGAAGAGTCCTAAATTAATCTCTCTCCTGGAACACAGGGACCGTCTGTTCATTATGGTCTCTATTTCATTTTGCTTCAGGGAGTCAACCCATGTTTATTGATGTGCACAGAAAATGGGTGAGCATACCTTTATTTCACCTGAGGCTCCTCAGGTGACTGACTGACTCCAAGTTCGTGTTTCAAAGCAATTCAGGCACTGGCAATGCTACCCACCACCCTTTCTAAAAGCACTCCTGTGCTTTGACCAGGGAAACAAACCCATTTCTGGGGGACTCAGCCCAAAGGACCCACTATAGTCCTACACTGAGTAGTAAGTAATCTGTTGTGCCTCTCTGGTTATTCTGCAATTGCTTGTGTCTGTCTTTCCAGTTAGGCAGAATTCTGATACAGGTCTGAGGTCTTACTGGCTATGGCTCCCTAAGGGCCTAATATATTGCCAGAAACAGTGGGAGCTCAATAAATGTTTACTGAAGACTGACCTACTAAATGAAGCCTCTTTCTTCCCTAGAGCCTCTCCTTGTCCACAGAAAGGAAGTCACGAGACACTGTATCCACTGGCCCCATCGACAGCAGCACAGCTTGTCAGTGATGCCACAGCAGGCTGCCTCAGAGGGACCCTCTTCTCTCATGTTCTCTGGTCCTAGGCTCAGTCTGCAGCACAGACACAGGGGCTGACAATAATTTTTCCTTGCTAACTAAACTGCTGTTGGAATTGGCTAATTAGAAGGATTTAAAAAATCTTAATACCCCAAGCAGAGAAAACTGGTTCTGAATTCTCAAGCAACATTTTCGATGCAGTTGAATAACCTTAAGTAACTTAGCTGCCACCTGATCCTAAGCTCAGGCTCAAATAAACAAATGTGAAATATTGTCAAAGCCTCAGCTTACAGAAGCCTCCAGCTACTACAGTTTAAGTAAAAGCTTAAGTCTCCATAAATGCCATTCTCATAGGAAAGGCGAGATGATCTAAGTAAAGCTAGTAGGTAAAGGAAGAGAATAATTTTATTCTAGTTTTTAGAAGAAAGTTGTCAATGAGGCAGGTATTACCTAAACCCAGATAATTTAGTCAAGTAATCACATAGTATTAGAACCAAAGGAAGATTATTAAGAATGAAGCAATTTGAATCTTTCCCTATTTCAGAAGAAAAACACAAGACCTAGAGAACTACATTTCTTGATATGACTAAAATAAATAGTTACAAGAGTCAAGATTATGTCCCAGGATAATGCCTGGTTGCCAGCTTAGTCTTCTTCCCACAACACCACATTCTTTTTTTTAAAAACAATTTTATTAGCACTTCATCCACATGTCATACATTTTAATAATTCAATCATATCAAGAAGAGTTCTACAAATGTGCTTTACACAATTGATGTATGTATGGATTGTGATAAGAGTTGTATGCGCTCCTAATAAAATGATTTAAAAAACAAAATAAAACAAAACAAAAAGAAAAGTCCTCACAACTGGACCAGTAAACAAAATAATAAGTGGAGAAAAGAAAAAAAAAAAGAGTTGTACAATTGCCATCCCACATTCTTCGGAGAATGTCTTGCTGAAGAAGTCAAAAGGAGAGGCTGACAAGTGGCTGTTAAAAGTCACCCAAAAACTGAAACCAGTTGGACCAATTCTGAAGCTTAAACTCTAGAGAGAGACTCCATGCTTCCCCTACCAGATTTGGGAGTTCTACTCTGAAGAAGAGAGGCTAGAGGGCAGGGGAAGGGAAGAGAATAAGGGATACGTGAAGTTAAATGTCACTGGAATGTGGCCTTTCTCCTGTCCATCCTTAAACCAGTTACCCATGAGTTAGCTTCTACCTGGTGAGCTGGAAAATTCAAAGAAAAACAGTGGGTGCATAAATGGGTAGGAATATTTTATTTTCTTTCAGCTATTTACAAAACAAGTCATTTTTGGAATGTGTATGTACTACGTATCAGAAACCATGCTAGCTATTAGGATCCAACAGCAAAGAAGATACTCACTGTCCTCAGGGGTGTAGTGACCAGGGCAGGATGCAGACAAGAACACAGTCCACTGCAATGGAGAACAGTGTGTGTGGGTGTGTGGGAGGGTGCGGGTGGTGGTGGTAGTGGTGGCGGCGGCTACAATGGGGCAGAGGACTCCAGGGGAGCAGGAGGACGGTAAACATCTCGTTCAGTCCTAAGGGGTTAATCAGTGCTGAACCTTTTTTCGGATCACAGCCCAATTTGTAACCACTACGCCACCTAACACAGCTCTGAACCTTTTTTCTAACTGAACTCACTCTAAGTAAACAACTTTCCTATAATCTACTTAGCCATTTTACTGACTTTACTTTTAAATACAATAAACTAGGGTTAGCTGATTACTATGTGTCAGGTACTGTGCTAGGAAACACATGATTCACATACAATCTCAATTAGCTTCAACTTGACATATATAAAGTTATTCTCTGTTTACACAGTGTGTATCTTTCTTTACTTTTGTGAGTAAGTGAACTTGGAAGTAGCCTTGGCTTCTAATCAAAAGGTTGGAGGTTTGAACCTACCAAGCACTCTGTGGGAGAAAGATGTGGCAGTTGGCATCCACTGTAAAGATGTAAGGCCTTGGAAACCCTGTGGGGCTATTCTACTCTGCCCTACAGGGCCACTTTGAGTCAGCATTGACTTACTGGCACACAGTAACAACTGCAGCTCAGAATCCTGGGCCTAACACTTCTCTTTTCGTTGTTTAAATTGTTACAGACCTCGGGCCAGTTGCTTTTGCTTTCCTACTCTGCATCTCATTCCCCCCTCCCACCCAACCCCACCCCTGTTAAAACAGAGATCTTTCCTGACCTAAAAGGCACCCAGAAGGAAGATCTGTTCACATAAGGTTCTCATTGAACGCCAACAAAAAGAAGGAAAGTGAAATTAATTTGGAAATAGCACAAGAATCTACAGGCTTGGGACTCAGTCACAGACATTAAACCTGGAGCCTTGAGTCCTGGGTCTGGGTGGAGAGCAGGGTGTGGCCTGGTGGAATTGGCACTGCAGGAAGGCCTGGGGGAGTTGGCATGCTGATGCATGTGCTGATGCGTGTGCTGATGCACTTTGGAACTCCAGCACTGGCTTTGAAAATTACACGGAGTGTCTAGAAAAGGTTAATCTGCGCATATACACGTTTGCAGTTGTTTGTGTTTACAGTGGGGTTATTATACAGACTTTAAGTGAGCAAAGCGTGTCTGCAGAAGCATCTGGAATACTGAGCACAGAACTAATGATTTTTTATTTATGGCTGGATGGAGTCAGATTGGATTGGATTGTATGCATAGCCCTCAAAAGTTTATTTGACATCTGACATAGCAATTTTGAACGGTGCAGTGCTTTATAAACACCTCACAAAATTAAGTCCTGGGACAATGTACATAATTTTGGAAAGGTTTAAGTACATCAACATATTTACACATAAGAACAGTCATTGCATTTTGTGTACAGCCTAGTGCGGTAGAAAAGACCTGGGATTTGGAGTCAAATACTGGTCTTGACATTTATTGTGAAACTTTGAGAAATTTAACCTTCCTAAGTTTCCATGCGCTCACCTGTAAAATGGGGACACTAGCTTTCAGAAAATGAATAGACATGAAGTGCCGTGCATTTCAAACAGGCACAAAAATACCTGGCTGTATTCATGATCATTTTTCCTCACCACTCCAAGTCTTTTATAAACATGCTAAAAAGGAGCATGTTACAAACATGTTACAAGGCCAGCTCCCAATATGGCTATGATTACCTCAACCCACTTTAAAAAAAAGTCCCTCGTTATGCTTTTGATTTGGCAGGGGTATAGAATTATGGTTTTCTTATATAATGCCACTAATTCTCTCAATACCACTGTGGATTAGCAAAAGCTTTTATTCTCCATACCATCAACTTTGCCACAGTAGCTTCAATTTATTGCGTATCTACTACCTGCTCGTCTGTGAGCAATGCAGTTCACTTAATTTGTACATCAGCCCTGTTACGGAGGCACTATTAGTGTGCTTACTGTGCCGCCTCCACCCATGCACAAATAACAACTCACCAGTTCTATGCTCAGTATTCAAGGCACTTCTGTAGATATATGCTTTGCTCAATTAGGGGTTATATAATGTGTCCAAGATCAAACAGCTAGAAAATGGTAGAACTAAGATCTAGTATGGAGCGCTAGAACCCTGTCTCCCTCAATACCCCCACCCCAGCTTTGCGTCTTATTTATTTACTTTTGTGTTCTTAGATGAGTTCCTCGATTTCTCTGCATCTGGTTTTTCTTTCTTTTTATGGTGAATTATGTTGGAGTTAACCTATCAGTTCATCAGGTTTGCATTCAATCACTTAAACAACTTGCTAACCCTTTCAGTGGATTACTCTGCAGAACCACGTATTTTAATCATAACCCCGTACTGTCTCTCCATCAGTCATCTCCTTAAAGTCCATTCTAGTCACTGCCAAGCACATTCTCTGCTGTTGATTCAGTTTTATCCAGGCCTAGAACGCACCATTCAGATCTCCCTCTGGCTCCTCAAACTCAACGGACTTCAAAGCCAACCCACAGTCCCATCTGTCGTCTTTGATTCCTGTTAATTTTTCCAGTCATTTCAGCTGGGGACTATTGAGCCACCTCTGGTACCTCCTTCTTCCTACTTTCCCAACCCTGATCTCGAAGACATTCACCATAGCCTGTTGATTCTTCCTTCATCCTGATTCTGTTGCCACCGCTTCATCCTCATTGCAGTCATCAAGATTCCTAAGGCTACCTGTCTGGTCTGCCACAACCGGCCTATCTGGTCTCCCCTTCTCAGACTCTCGCTATTCTACTCCTCCCTAATAAAAAAAGAACCATAGGTTTCAGAAAGAAAAGGCAGAAATGTGGAGTCAAAAAGACCTAGTTGGAATCATCACCCCTCACTGAATTGGCTATGTTAATTTGCTCAAGCCATATGGCAGCACAAAATCTGAATTTCTCATCACTAACAGTGGACCTAACACATACTTTAACTAGTTCAATCTTCTACTACAGTTCTTCATGTTGTGGTGATCCCCCACAACCATAATATTATTTTTCTTGCTGCTTCATAACTGTAATTTTACTACTGTTATGAACAGGGCTATCCTTGAGAAAGGGTCGTTCAACCCCCAAAGGGGTTGTGACCCACAAGTTGCGAACCACTGTTCTACTAGAACTGGTTTCATAAGGACAAGAACACTGTCTAACCTATTCACAACTATATCCCTGTTTTATGTATAGCAAGTACTCAGAGAAAGTATGTGTTAGAGCAGCAGTGGTTCTCAGCATGTGGGTAGTGACCCCTTTGAGTGTTGAGTGACCTTCTCACAGAGGTTGCCCAATTCATAACAGTAGCAAAATTACAGTTATGAAGTAACAATCAAAATAATTTTATGGTTAAGGGTCACCACAACATGATGAACTAACTGTATTAAAGGGTTACGGCATTAGGAAGGTTGAGAATCACTGTGTTAGATGAATGTACGGAAAACTCCAGTATTTTTAAAATCATTTTAAATCATACAGTTATCACAATCCAGACATACGTTCACTGTGTCAAGCACATTTGTACATTTGTTGCCATCATCATTCTCAAAGCATTTGCCTTCTACTTGAGCCCTTAATATCAGCTCATTTTTCCCCTCCCTCCACGCTCCCCACTCCCTCATGAAAACTCTAGTATTTTACCTATTCCTATCTCATTTCCCTCATACCCTGCTTCACAGCCTATACTTTAGTAACAGTAAAATGCATACGATTCACCAGCCATATCATGCTGACTTCTATTCCCCCATGGCTTTAGTTACATTCCGTTTCCACCCAGGTCTGGCAATCTTTTAAAGTGTCAAAGCCTTGAAATCCTACAGAGCAGTCCTACTCAGCCTAGCTGGGGTCACCATGAGCCAGAATCTGCTGGACGGCAAACTACTACCACCGGGCTAGGCTTTGGTCACATCTTTGTAGCTCCTTAATGCCGACGGGAGAATCTGGTGACACGAGGTATGTATTCAAAAAATGTTTATTATATTAAAGAAGGAAGATTAGCTGATAAGATGTTGTAAAAGTATCCTGTAATTGGCAAAATGTTAATGCAAACCTTCCTAAAAGGTTATAGCTCACATGTTATTTCTCAGTTCTAAAACAAACAATAATTCCCCATAATTTACAGAAAAAAAAGTGATTTCTTAACCCAGGTACACAAACCTATGTAAAGACCCTGTCCTAAGCATCAGCATATTCTAGATAGTGTATGCATGTTAGCCTCCCCGAAATCTACAGGTACTCCTTGGAGATACTGCAAGTTTGGTATCAGATCCTTGCAATAAAGAGAGTATGGCACAAGAGTAAGCTACACGAGCTTTTTTTTGCCGGGGTGGGGGTGGGACGACTTTCACTGCATATAAACGTTATGTTTCTACTGTACTGAAGTTTATTGTGTGTATAGTAGCATCCTGAACAAGTTTGAAGTATTGTGAGAATTCACAAAATGTGGCACAGAGACATGGAATAAGCACATGCTTCTGCAGAAATGGTGCTGATAGACTTCCTCGACACAAGGTTGCCACGGTCCTTTAACTTGTAAGAAACGTTATCTGGAAAGCTCAATAAAGCGAGGCACAATACATGGCATGCTTGCATCTAGCCACCCACTCACTCACTCACTCACTCACTCACTCACTCACTCACTCATCCACAATTCTTTGGGCCCCTACTCTGCCAGGCCATACAGGCCTTGTGGCAGAAACTAGGGTAAGAATGTATGAGGGACTTCAAAAAGGCTGTGGAAAAATAATGAAAAGATAACGGAAAATTTCCATGAATTTTGAAGTCCTATTATATTTATAATGTTCTGTTTACCTCACCCCCTCAAAAAATGAATAGCTGCTGAGGCTGCTTAGATGCAACCAACAAACTTATGAGATTTGACTCCTTGGTTTGAAGAACCAGGGCTATGGTTTCATGGGCTAGCCCAGCTAACTGGCCGTATAACCTATCTGGTGTTTCTGCTCTACCATCTAGTTCACTGTGAGGGCCTGCAGTTTTGTGAGTAGCCACCAGTGCTGACTGGTCTCTTTCACCTGGACTAACAGAGGAAGGAGGAGGAAATGGGGTATGTGGCTAATTGCCTCCATGAACAACTGCCTACTTTGTCATGAAATGAGAAGAAATGGGGTGCCTGACTACTTTTACTCAACATTTTGATCAAAACTTTTATAGAATAATCTTCATTAAAAAGAAAGAAAACATAGAACAGAATTTCAGATTTTTATAGATTTCAGACATTTTGCATCCATGAAGGTAGATAACCTTATATTATTGTCCTGTGATAATCTTTTAGCCTTGGACCAAAATACTTCTTGACATCTTTTTAAAACCAACCAATCATTCATTCAGTTTAACTACTAAAAATGTCTGCCTTAGACATTATTTTAAGATCTGCCTCTATGGGATCAAAGTGACAACCTACAAGACTATAGACAGGAGCCTGAGTTTAGGAAAATGGAGGAGGAATAAAAAGTGAAAAGAGGAGGGTGAGAATGGATATACAACTGAATAGAATGTAATCAATGTCAACATACACACTGTTGAATTGGCATATGGTTTATTATATATATTCTTAACAAAATATGAAGAATCTCCAAAAAGTGTGTGGAAAAATGGAATTTTTTGAAGACTCTTTGTAAGTTAAAACAAAACAAAAACAAACAAAAAAACCAAAGAAAGAAAACATTAGGAGTTCAGAGGCAAATAAGACAGTATGAGCTTACACAAAGCAGGCCTTAAAGGGCTGACATGAATGAAGTAACAATCTCCAGGAAGAAATGACCCTGTCTCTTAGCCTAGTAGAAACAGTATAAATGAATTTAGGGATGTTTCAAACAATGAAAGAAATTTGGGCAACAAAATATATCTCCCTGCTGGTTTGGTGAAAGAGAAATCTAATGATGTGGAGTGGATTCCCACTCCCAGCGACCCTATAGGACAGAGGAGAGCTGCCCCATAGGGTTGCTGAGGCTGTAATCTTTACAGAAGCAGCTGGCCTAACTTCCGTCCATGGAGCAGCTGGTGGGTTCAAAGTGTTTAGCAGCCAAGTGTCAACAAGGCGTGTCTGGTAAAAGAGAAGGCAGATCTAAAATGAGATATTTATATTTTACATCTCTCTCAATCATTTGTTATTGGGCAGATAAGGCAAACCATTTGATAGCCTGAGGAGAAAGCTGAGAGTCCAAACAGTTAAGACTGGACAAAGATTGTCTTCTTGAATCCAAAGTTTAGAAGAAAAAGTGACAGACATGAGAGAATGGTGGTGGTGGTAGGGGGGTGGGGTCGGAGAAGAAAAACAGTTTCCATTACCATCACACCAACTACCATTTATTAGATTCTTGCTGTGTAAAATTCTATATATAGTATATATTTTACATTTAATATGTATAAAAAACTCTTTGAAGTAGGTATTGTGATTTCAGTTGACTAAGAGATTAAAGTAATCTGTCTAAGGTCACTTAGGGAAGAGTTGATCCAGAATTCAAAGGCAGGCTCTTGGAATCCATAGCCTGTGTCTTAGTTCCTGATCCCAGGCTACACTGCCTCTGCAGTGTGAGTCAAAAAGGAAGAATCATGTGCTACCCATGGCCCTGCGGTGGACAGCGCCGGAGACACAGTGCGGGAATTGTGCCCGACCTGATCCCACCACACCGGGGCAAGGCACTGGGGGAGTGCCGTGGAACAGCAAAGGAATGGAGCGGCAAGGTCCCCAGGGAATGCTGAACGTGGACTTTGGGGCCAGGGCATGGTGCCCCAACAGACTGGACTGGAAAACACTCCTAAAGGCCAACAAATGATCCTTGAACTAACTACAAGCTTTTCTTTCTTGTGTTTTGTTTTGTTCTTTGTCAGCAGTTTGTTGTTGTTGTATATTGTTGCTTGGTTTTGCTCTGTCTTGTTTTTGTGCATGTTATTATCTCTGCAGGTCTGTCTAAATAAGGTAGGCTGGATGAACAATCTGGAGGAGAAAACAACGGGACCAACAGTTCTGGGGGGTAAATGGGATAAGGGAAGGTGGCGGGGGATAAGGAAGTGGTGTTAACAAATCCAGGGACAAGGGAACAACAAGTGATCCAAATTGGTGGTGAGGTGGATGTGGGAGGCCAGGTAGGGCATGATCCAGGGTAATGTAACGAAGAGGTATTGCTGAAACCCAGGTGGGGACAGAGCATGATAGTGGGACAGGAGGAAAGTCAAGGGAAATAGAGGAAAGAGCTGGGAGGCAAAGGGCATTTATAGAGGTCTAGATAAAGTCATGTACATATGCAAACATTTATATATGAGGATGGGGAAATAGATCTATGTGCCTATATTATAGGTTTAGTATTAAGGTAGCAGAAGGACATTGGGCCTCCACTCAAGTACTCCCTCAATGCAAGAATATTTTCTTCTATTAAATTGGCATTCTATGATGCTCATCCTCTCGACACAACCACTGAAGACAAAGCGGGTGCATAAGCCAATGTGGTGAAGAAAGCTGATGGTGCCCGGCTATCAAAAGATATAGCGTCTAGGGTCTTAAAAGCTTGAGGGTAAATAAGCGGCCATCTAGCTCAGAAGCAACAAAGCCCACATGGAAGAACACACCAGCCTGTGTGATCGCAAGGTGCCAAAGAGATCAGTTATCAGGCATCAAAGAACAAAAAAATCATATCATTGGGTGCATAGCTCCATGATACGATCACTGAGGACAAATGGGTGTATAAGCGAATGTGGCAAAGAAAGCTGATGGTGCCTGGCTATCAAAAGGTATAGCATCTGGGGTCTTAAAGGCTTGAAGGTAAACAAGCGGTCAGCTAGCTCAGAAGCAACAAAGTTCACATGGAAGAAGCACACCAGTCTGTGCGACCACGAGGTGTCGAAGGGATCAGGTATAAATAAGGCATCATCAGAACAAAAAAATCTTACCATAGTGAATGAGGAGGGAGTGCAGAGTAGAGACCCAAAGCCCATTTGTCAGCCACTGGAGATCCCCTTGCAGAGGGGTCGAGGGGAGGAGACGAGCCAGTCAAGGTGCGATGTGGCACCGATGAAAAATACAACTTTGCTCTAGTTCCCAAATGTTTCCTCCAACCCCACCCACCTCCACTTATGATCCGAATTCTACCTTGCAAGTCTGGCTAGACCAGAGGATGTGCACTGGGGCAGATAGGAACTAGAAACACAGGGAATCCTGGGCGGATGATCCCTTTAGGACCATGGGTGTGAGTGGCGATACTGAGAGGGTAGAGGGAGAGTGGGTTGGAAAGAGGGAACCGGTTACAAGGATCCACATGTGACCTCCTCCCTGGGGGATGGACAACAGAAAAGTGGGTGAAGGGAGACTTCGGACAGGGCAAGATATGACAAAATAAGAATTTATAAATTATCAAGGGCTCATGAGGGAGGAGGGAGCGGGGAGGGAGGGGAAATAATGAGGACCTGATGCCAAGGGCTTAGGTGGAGAACAAGTGTTTTGAGAATGATGAGGGCAATGAGTGTACAGATGTGCTTTACACAATCGATGTATGTATGGATTGTGATAAGAGTTGTATGAGCCCCTAATAAAATGATTTTTAAAATGGACAATGTGGGAGGAGACATTTTAATCACTGTGAGTTCAGTTTCTAGACCACATTAAACACTGTGACTTGATTCATAAAAACAGAAGGCAGATCTTTTCTCCTCCTCCTTCTTCTTCCCTCCCTCTCCCTCTCCCTCTCTCAGGAAAATCCTAAATATTCACTGGGACTCAAAAAAATAAAGTACTTTGGATACTTCCAAGTACAACTCACTCACTGACATCACGTCAATCCTGACTAACCAGTCCTATAAGACAGTGAACTTCCCTTGTGGGTTTCTGAGGCTGAAATCTTTATGGGAGCAGGCAGTCTCATCTTTTCTCCAGTGCTGAGCACTTACATCCACTGTGCCATTAAGGCTCCTAAGAAGCCATTAAGAAAATTAGTGTTGCTTTCTAAATGCTGAAAAAAAATAGTAAAAGAGCAAATAAAAACGTCAGTCCAACATTTTGGGCAAGGTGGTAGATTAAAAAAATTAGTAATAACTTCTTAAAACTTTAACTCTATAAAAGCAAACCAAAAATTCATTCTCTCACTATTTATTCACTAGTTCACTCAAAACTTTATTAAGCACCCAGGTGGATACCAAAACCAAGCCCAATGGCACCGAGTGGATTCTGACGCAGAGTGAGATGGTAAATCTCATGGGAACGGCCTGGCTTAAGAGCGCTCCACTGCAGCCCAACTGGAGCTTACACCACTAGCAGCCCAAGCTTCAACCACCATCGCTTAACTCTTGTCACCTGGCAACTGGGGAAAATTATTTTCTAGTTAAGCCTCTCATTTTTTACTACCAAGAAACATTTTTCAAGTTCATAATTTTATCTTCTGGAATCTCTTCATTCCCTTAGCTTCTCAAAGTCCATTCTGTCCTAATGGTCTTACTTTCTGTCCGCACTTTCTCATACTTAAAAGTTCTCCCCAGAGTTTCCTTTAACTTAATATACGTTCACAGTAATTTTCATAGTTCCCTATTCTTCTCAAAAGTTTAACCAAGGGAGGGAGGGGAGGAAAATGAGGAGCTGATACCAAAGGCTCAAGAAGAGAGCAAATGTTTTGAGAATGATGATGGCAACAAATGTGCTTGACACAATGGATGGATGTCTGGAATGTGATAAGAGTTGTACAAGCTCCCAATAAAATGATTTTTTTTAAAGTAAGAATCACCATAAAACAAATAATCTTGTCAGTGCTAATTTCTATTTGCTTATAAAATAAGGAAGGGAAAATAAATAACAAGAGCTGTGGTTCCCCTATTCTTTAAGTAGCCAGTTTTGGGAAAGTGCTCTTCCTCTGTAGTGAGGGCTGCAGCCTCAAGGACAACTACTGGGGCTCTGAGTAGAGCCACTAGAGAGTGTGGGGTCACATCTGCACTCTATCTGTTGGCACCCTAGGAACTAGGGGATGGCTGGGCCCCAGAACCTTGTTTCCCTTACATTTTTTAGAAAACCTACAGAGAAAATACAGGGTCCACTGGGAGCTTGTTAATATTCTACGGAGGCAACTTCACCCTACTTTGCAGCAGGACAAATTCTAGTCTAAGCGACGGGGGAGGCAAAGGCAAATACCTTGCAGTTAGTTCCCTGTTTATAAAGAAATCTCATTTGTAGACCTAGCAGTTAACTCCAGAAATGAATTAGAGATGTGAATATATTAAAATCTAAGCATTCAAGTGCAAGAATGAACACAGTAGGTCTAACTAGAATTCTTTGGAAAGACCTACTTCCAAGGTTGGTCCTTAGGCTGACATCTAGAAATCTGGATCTTGAGAGGGTCCCCAAAACTCCCAGAACTAAAGTGAGTGGCTCACTACTCCAAAATCATGCATGCAAAAAATATAGTTTATACAGAACACTTGCAGGGTGTGTCCCTCTCAGAACAGTCTTCATATCTTAAACCCCCAATTTTACTGAGTATATGGGCACAGTGTCCCATGACTTCATTATCACCTCACTTTGCTCTCACAACCAGCTTGCAGACAGCTATAATTACCTGCCTTTGACAGGTGAAGAAACCAGTTTAGAGGGCTTTTAGTGACTCGCCCAAGGTCCAACTGATAACTGCTTCTTTATCATCATGCTGTCTTCCTGTCACTGCCAATGCTTAAAACACATTTTGCTTGCACTATGGGGACTGCCATAAATAGTGGAAATCTTCCAAGGACGACTGTTATACCACAGGTGACAAAGTGCACCTCATACTAAAAATGAGAAATGTGTCTACAAAGCTTTTTACAGGTCAGCAGCAGTCACTTGCTGGACATGGATCAAAGGCGCTCGGCTTTATAAGCTCAAACAGCACGGCCCTCTGCTGTCTACCAAGGGTTTTCATGATCACTCTTTATCTGAGCATTATAATCTATCTGTGAGGATCCATGACACTATCCTCACTTGAAAGATGAAATAACTGAAATACAAAAAAAGGGATAGCGTGTTCAGTGTAACTCAGCTAATAGGTGAAAGAGCTAATGTCAGAACCAAGACCTATCCAACTCCATGTACAGAGGCAACAAGAGGAACTCTGGAAACATTTTTGAAAATATTTAGTCCAGTTATTGGTAGCCTTTAGTATAACCATCTCTCCAATCTTCTCCTGCACTTTTATCATCTCATTCTAAGTAATATCCCTTGATTGTTTCTAGCTTCATTCTCTAAGCCATTCGACTTGTCATGCTGACAGTGAGATACAATAGAAAGTATCAACACCCTCATATTTAATTTCCAACTGTCACTTCCTGGCTGTGATCTTGATGAAAACCATTCCACTTATAATCTGTGAAATGGGGATATTTTCCTGTAACTGATTTTGGTCATGGGTTATGAAATCTGCTGCACTGAGTTCTGAACTTCTTCAACTGAAAAATAAAGATATAGCAAACAAAGGAGCTGTAAAAATTCAATTAGATAATAAAAGTACCTAGCATAATTGTCTGACACACATTGGGAACGTAATAATGGCGAAACCATTCCCCAGTCTGGCAAACAGCCCAAAAGACGATTCCATTCCTCTTATTTCTCCATTCCATTCCTCAGTGTCCGGTTCCATAATTGTCACTGCTAGTCGTACCAAGTAGTGTGGGCAAGAAAAGACCTGGATGAAAAAGCCAAATCCAAGTACAGACCTGCAAGAAGTGAGAGCACGAGCAATCTGGCTATCTAGAGGACGCCCGTTTCTGTAAGAGAAAGTACGAGTACAAGGCTCTGATGTGGAATCATGTTTCGTGGCATTTCACAAACAGGCAGCCCACCGGGGTGACTAGAAAGGGGGGTGGGGGCTAAGGGGAAGCAGAGAGACCAAATTTGGAAACCATTACAGTCATCTGTAGAGAGAGACATTCAGCACGTTTTGAAGGTACAGCCATCAGGATTTGCTGGAGGGGAAAGAGGGAAAGGAGTCAAGAGTGGCTCTAAGGTTTCTGGGCTAAACAACTAAAATGACATGGGGAGACTATGGGAGGAGCAAGCAGGTACTGGAAAGGGTGGGAATCAGCACTTCAGTTTTGACTATGTTTAATCTGAGATGCCTATTAAACACAAATTGGAGATGTTGAGTATGTATGGGGGAGCTTCAATAAGTTTGTGGAAAATATCCATTATCTTTTATTTCCATTTTCCCATAAATTTCTGAAGCCCCTTTGTATGTATACCTAGAGTTCATGAGAGAATTTGGGCTAGAGATAATATAAGGGTGTATCAAAAAATTATGGAAAAATTGAATTGAAGGATAATAGAATCTTCCCATGAATTTTCTGAAGTCCCCTCACACATCTGTGAGTTGTAACTGTTTACTGTGACATTGCCTAGAAAATGAAGCTAGAAAGAGAACTGACACTAACACAAACCTGCTATGAGCCAGGCATGGTTTTAAGTGCTTTGAGGATTAAATGAAGAAATACTATGAATTTGAAAATTATGGAGTAATGTATGAGTAAATTATTCTTTGATGATAACTATACCAATCCCTTGGTTTAACAATCTTTACATGGAATAAAGCCAAGCTCCTTTGCCTGGTATCCAGGTTTACATATATTTGTTCCCCAATCCTTCTTTTGCTTTGTTCTCAAGATTTTACTATACAAATCCCTTGTTTCAACAAATTTGGTCGACATGCCATCAACTAGCCATGCCTTGCACTTTCCAACATTTGTCTCTTCGCTCCAGCTGTCATAGCTGCTTGCGAATGTTCTCTTCTTGGGTCTAGATGAAACCTTACCCAATTCAAAGTCCTGTTTCACTGCAATCTCCTTAACAAAGCTTTCCTTGGTCACCAGGGATCCCGGCCAAGTCTGACTGCTATTGCACTTTGTTTGACTGATGTCAGGGACCAATGCGGGAAGGATTTCCCAAAGGTAGGGGCCATGCCTTGGTCTTTAGCACTTAGAGCAGTATATGGCAAAATAAAAGTTTCTTGGATAAACAGGGTGTGTAATTCAACTAAGTGTACATCTTTCTTACATCTAGTTGGCTGTGGCCCAGGAATAGGAATTACGAAGACAATGCAAAGAAATCAGAGGTAACGAAATCGTTTTAAGGTACACTACCAAGCTTCATTTACACATTGAGAATATTTTTCTAGATAATAAATGTTCTGGCTAATTTACTCCTTTCCAGCTTAGGAGGAATGATGGCTCTGTGATCAAGAGTACAACCTCTAGAGTCAGATACCGAGGTTTGGAACTGGCTCTGGTATATGGGATGGTATTGGGAAAGTTATTTAACTTCTCTTGTGCATGGATTTTCTCATCTCACAATGAGGATAGGATGAATATTTATTGTTAGAGCAATACTTGGTTAGGTGAGATAATCCATTCAGGGCACTTGGAACAGTCCTTACCACAGGCATTTTTGAGAAACATTCCTGTGATTAAAAATCTATCTTTAACATATGGCTGTGAGATAATCATCAGGATCATGTCTTTTCACATGTGAACAGTGCCTAATAGTTTACCAAGTACTTTTATACATGCCGCCTTATTTAAATAACAAAAGTCGTCCTGAGAGAGAAGCATGGTTTATGGATTCCATTTTATAGAGAAGAAAACTGAGGTTTATGGAGGGAGCATGGCACAATGGGGCAGCATTTGGCTGCTACCTTAAAGCATGGCAGTTAAAATCTACCTGCTGGGAGGACGAGATGGCAGTCTGCTTCTATAAAGAGTTACAGAACCTTATGGGGGCAGTTCCATAATAATGATAATAAATCCTATATTATAAAGTTCTTACACAACATGAATAGTCTAAAGAAATACAAACTGTTGTTTTGCTAGAAAAGAATATTTTTCCCCCTTTACTTAGAATGCCTCATTAGAATTTCACATATAAACCTATTTAAGAACATTCTTTTAAATCTTTGGCTATACAGTTTCCTTTGAATGTTGTAAATATGATATGAACAATTTGTCAATGTCAGTTATAAAAACAAACTCAAGCGTCCAATGGTCAGAACACTTCAGGAGCATTTTTCTCTATTATTTAACTTTTGAAAATGAGTACCCTGGAGGCTGTAGTCCTGAAGTGGTTACTAGTTGAATGTATGCTCAGGTAATTTCACCTCAGTGTCTCATATTCCCTATCTGTTAAATGACACTAACCTGCCTATTTTGCTAGCTCCCAACACTAAGAAGAGGAACAAAAATTCTGTAATTGCAGTTTGTACCCAAGTAAGATCTCTTGGTTTCTTTCCAAGTCAAGACTGGTTGTGGTGCAACAGTATGACATATATGGTGGGGAACGAATAAGAACTCAATAGGAAGGTAGATAGTGTGAGATTTTTTTGCCTTGGTAAGGAGTTTGGATATTTCTGTGCACACCAACAGAACCAATGGAGTTTTAAACAGGGCAGAGGTAGCATCACATTTGTTTCAGAAAAATAATTTGAGAGAATAGGGAGGATGGATGGGGGAAAAGGGGTTGGAAGCAGGGAAATGAATTAGGAGGACACAGGTTTAATCTGGGTTATGGAGATTTGGAGTTAGGCTGTGGGATCTGGAGTAAGGGCAGGAATGGAGAAAGGAAAGGAAAAGTCTAAGTTTGAGAAGTTTAGAGACTGAACTGATATTTAATTGTTCTACAACCCTAATTTCAGTTTCTGATTTTTGACCATTTAGAGAAACTAGAGAATCTCAGAAATTAGATATGGCAATTTAAAATATCGTAGAGTTAAGTGAGAGAGCAAGCTCAGTAATACTTTGACATGTATTTTACTGATTAGAAGTTTCAGCTTGGTTATTTTGAAGACAGAGTTTTAAAGATATACATAGTTTAATTCATTACACCCCTCTCTGGTTTTATTTGAAAATATCAAGCTCAAATGAATATAAACTGAAACAGCCTCCTCAATATTAGAGGAATTAACATATGCAGGTTGTGGGAGTTAAGAATATGTTAAATGGTGGCGTTTGGAGTTCAATTTATTGAAAGTTCCCAAAGTCATTCTGTTATTTGAAATGGAAATTCTATTATTAGTAAGTAATGAAAGCATGCCCTATCCTACTCAAGCCTGTGTAACACTGTGAATACCACAGTTGTCTAACAAAGCTACCCTTGGGATACGGGATGCTGTCACAGGATGTTGGGGGGGGGGGCGGGGAATAATACATTGCTCTCAATTAATCTGTACTTTTCTTTCTTTGGGGCCCTTTCCTCCTGGAAAGTAACCCAAGTAAGTACCAGTTATGAGCACATCTGGCCAGCAGACATGCACAGAAGAGGACAGCCACAACCTACAAGGGACCCTGGGACAAAAGAACTTTGGCCAAGGAACAAGGCGGCATGGGAGACAAGGCAATCGACCAGCTGGGACATCTGAAAATGAGAGTCCAAAAAGGCATTTCCTGATGAAGAGACATAACCCGACCTTAATGTACATTCATGACTATTCCTCAGAAATGTTACATATTCACAATCCCTTCAATTTATTTCATGTTGTACATGTATAAAATTGCAAATACCTCCTTTTGGGGAGCTGGCATTGGCAATTCTAGCCCTGGCTTGTTCCTTGCTTGATGAACTAAACTCAAGCTTTCCCTTTCCCTCAGTGGGGTTCTCAGCCATTCAGAGCAGGTACTGGATGGGTAACAGTAACCCCCTCCCACTCCTCACCCCCCAAAAGCCAGTCGCATGGGTTGTGGGACAATAGAACTTGATTCTTAGTTTGGGTCTCTTTTGCTATAATTCCCTAAGAAATTATATTCAACTCTCCGAGACTAACTTCAATGTCTTTATAAATGTAAGATATAGCCTAGATTAGTACATTCACCCATCAAGTAACTATTTACTAGGCAACCTTGAATGTTGGTCCTGTGTTTTATGCCTTTAAGTTTAAGGTGGAACTCCCGACACAACGGCTGGAGCCAAAGTGGGTGAACAAGTAAATGTGGTGAAGAAAGCTGATGGTGCCCGGCTATCAAAAGAGATAGTGACTGGGGTCTTAAAGGCTTGAAGATAAACAAGCGGCCATCTAGCTCAGAAGCAACAAAGTCCACATGGAAGAACACACCAGCCTGTGTGATCGAGTGGTCCCAAAGGGATCAGTTACCAGGCATCAAAGAACAAAAAAATCATATCATTGACTGCACACCTCCATGATAGGATCGCTGAAGACAAATGGGTGCATAAGTAAATGTGGCGAAGAAAGCTGATGGTGCCCGGCTATCAAAAGAGATATTGTCTGGGGTCTTAAAGGCTTGAAGGTGAACAAGCGGCCATCTAGCTCAGAAGCAAATAAGCCCACATGGAAGAAGCACACCGGCCAGTGCGATCACGAGGTGCCCAAGGGACCAGGTATAAGGCATCATGCAAAAAAAAAGAAGATGTAAGTGTGTGTATGTATGTGTATATATGTGTATATGTATATATGTGTATATATATATATATATCATATTAAATGAAGGGGGAAGTGCAGAGTGGAGACCCAAGGCCCAAGTGTCGGCCAATGGAGATCCCCTCATAGAGGCGTTTAGGAGAGGAGATGGGTTAATTAGGGTGTGAGGTAGTATCGATGAAGAACACAGCTTTCCCCAGATCCTGGATGCTTCCTCCCCCCAACTACCATGATCCGAATTCTACCTTGCAGGGCTGGATAGGACAGAGGCTGTACACTGGTACATATGAGGGTTGGAGGTACAGGGAATCCAGGGTGGATGATACCTTCAGGACCAAGGGTGTGAGGGATGATGCTGGGAGAGTGGAGGGTGAGTGGGTTGGAAAGGGGGAACTGATTACAAGGATCCACATGTGACCTCTTCCCTGGGAGAGGGACAGCAGAGAAGGGGGGAAGGGAGACTCCGGATAGGGCAAGATATGACAAAATAACGAGGTATAAATTACCAAGGGCATATGAGGGAGGGGGGAATGGGGAGGGAGGCGGGGAAAAAAAAAGAGGACCTGATGCAAAGGGCTTAAGTGGAAAGCAAATGCCTTGAGAATGATTGGGGCAGGGAATGTATGGATGTGCTTTATACAATTGATGTATGTATATGTATGGATTGTGGTAAGAGTTGTTTGAGTCCCTAATAAAATGTAAAAGAAGAAAAAAAAAGTTTAAGGTGGAACTCTTCAATATATTTGACAAGTTTTTTAAAGGAGCAAAGAAGTCAAGATCTCAAAAGCTAGTGGCCATAAGTTAACTTGGGTGTTAGCATTAGTTTTACTATTATGATTGGTTCTATGTACAGTACTGAATTTCACAATGCTTTGCTTCTCCCAATATAAGAAATAAATATCCTAGTGAAATAGTTTTCACTCACTCATCAGAACTCTTTGATAGATTTATTGCTCTTTCAAACATCAAGTGAAGTTCAGGGGGATAAAATAACTTGCCTGATATCAAACAGTAGATATGTACTAAGAGTAGGATTCAGATAAAGGTTTATCACCAAAACTCTTACTTTTAACCCTGACATTCGGTTTTCACTCCCCCCAAATTGGGTCAAATTCGCTTTCTTTGTGGTGACTTCCCTCACTACTGCAGGTTGAAAGACCTGTCCTGCCAACTGTGGGTCTAGTTTGTGATATAATTGGCTTTGGATGTATGTTTTCCCTGAGGAACAGATATGAAGTAGTGCAGAAAGGTTGTTCAACAAACACTTATGCAGATATGAAAGAACTAAAACATGAATGATATACAAAAGAAAATGCTTGTATTTTTTTATGGTGGGAAATGGGATATCCTTGTGTTCTCGATGAAGTCAAACATCACCTGACAGTAGCTTCTGAAAATAGACTCCAAGTTCTGCAAGATGAACTTAGATCATTGTTTTTAGCACTCTATTTCCGGTGCTTAGTATAAGAAATGTGGAAGAGCGAAGGGAACAAATTACACTCAATTGTCTAAGTTTCTTCTCCTTCATTTAAATAAAATTTTACAGGAGATCTGCTCTGTTAAAGAACATACTAGAAGCTTGTTGACATTCATTTTCTAGTTCTTTTAAGAATTAGAGAAATAAAAAATTATAGGTTATGGAGGAAAAAAAACATAAAATGGGTAGGAGAGAGGGCACATTAGTTACTTTGATTTAGAATATAAAATGGCTGACCATAGTTTTTATTCCTGAAAGCACATGAACCTGTTTTAGGGCTCACATCTACAGATCTGGAATAAGAAGTGTACTTGGGGCGGAACAGCTGTGATGATATTGGGCAAAGGCACCTAGGATACTGCCCTGGACTCCCCGACCAGTGCCCTGTCTTCTTTGCCAGTGCTCTCCACTATTTTTACAGCTAGAGCAACCTCATTTCACTGTTCAACTGAATTTCTCTGCATGCTGTGGATACGAGCGAGCGCGCGCACACACACACACACCATCAACCATCACCGTCACCACCAAAAGACAGAGGAAGCAGAGAGGGGAAGAGTGGTGGGACTAAACAATGGGAAAGGAAGAAGGGGAAGAGGATAAAACAAGGCTGGGAAGAGGGAAGTGTGGGAGAGCAAGCAGGAGAGAAGAGGAAGATAGGAAAGTGGTACAGAAGAGAAGGCTGCAGGATACTGAGGACTTTACAAAAAGGGCACTTGCGCTGGCAAGGGACCTGTCCTTTGACTTCTAGAGGGGTCAACATCATTCCTCAGATTTTAGGACTTACGCACCTCTCTGCCAGGGAAAAACGCTCATGAGGTAAAGCTTAATGACCAAAGCTTGGAAATAAATACTATTCTTTCTCCTGATAACTGCTATTAGCAAAATGGAAAAAGAAAAACCAACACAAATGACCCATTGCTCCCAGCAATTCTATAATCAGCCTTTCTGGGGACGGCCTGGGCCTGCTGCTGGGCTGGCTTTCCCTCAGTGTTCAGTCAAGCATCCACAGTAGACATTTAGTACATAGTTGGACAGCTGAGAAACCTTCACATGGAGTATTGTTTTGGTTGGCAGGAGTTGGGGGTGGTGGTGGTGGTTTGGGGAATGTTTAACAGGTTCTCTGGTGGGAACCCAGCTTCTGTTTTGTGGAGGAAAGGCTGGGGACACAATAAGACTCCTAGAGTTAAGTCTTAGGTTATTTGTTATTAAAGAGGCAAGGTCTTAAGATGTGCTTTTTAACAGTCTTTAGTTTGGTTGTAATTTAAGATGACTTTTACAAATTAGATCCTAATCCTTGCAGACACAGATGGCTGTTACAGAATAGCCTTGCAAAAACACTAGTCATTCCACTTGAAAGAGCATTCAGAAAAGGATGAAGGGCCATTAAATCCCACCCCACCTCTGGCTCTCATGGGCCTTGCTTCCTGGGTGGGCTTTCTGCATGTAGGTCTAGAATGTGGGTGGGCCTAGGGCATCTGTTCTTGTTTGGAGGAGTCCCTCTAGTTCATTCTGGAACCACAGATTTTGGGGAGCTGGAGGTCACTAACATTCAACAAATTACTGATTGCTTATATGGGAACATCCAGGCCAGGAGTACCTAGAAAGATAGATATGAACATGATATAGACAGGCTCTATAGAACAATAGAGAAAACTGTCTAAAGACCAAAAAGCAATAGGACAAGTGCTTACAGAACAATAGGACATGTGCTAAGAGAGAGGAATGTGCAAACTCTTAATGGGTATATAGATGGGGAGCAACTGCTGGGCTTTACAGACAGGGTGACATTTGAGCTGGGCATTAAAAAGTAAGTTCAAACAGACTACGTAAAGTGGTGAGGGTGGATATTCAAGGATGAGAAAATAGAGGCCACAAAAGCACAAAGGTATGAGAGTCTTTTGTATCTCTAGTGCAACGGTTCTCAAACTCGTGAGTGACGACCCCTTTGGGTGTCGAACGACCCTTTAACAGGGGTCACCTAATTCATAACAGTTGCAAAGTTATAGTTATGAAGTAGAAACGAAAATAACTTTATGGTTGGGGGGGATCACCACAACATGAGGAACTGTATTAAAGGGTCACGGCTAAGGTTGAGAACCACTGAACTAGACCAAACTCTCCATTAAACCAGGAACACCAGGAAGGAATTCATTTCCCTGCTCTCTGTTTTCTCCTCTGTATCAATTATTACTGATCATTTCAGTGCTGATTGGTTATCTCTAACAATGGGAAAATCAATACCTTAAAATAGAAGATATTGTCCACACCCAAATACTTGAAAATGTTTTTTAAAAAAAAAATATATATATATATATACATTAGGCTAAAATTTGCCTCCTGTAACTTTCAATCCCTTAGTCCTAATTTGGCCCCTGGAGCTTCACAAAGTCCAAACTTCTTTTATAAGACAGGTTTTCATGCAGCTGAAGACAACTGTCATGCTTCACATGACCTTCCCCTTCTCTAGAGCAAGAGCACTCAAATGACATCTCTAGTTCTCTCGCCTTCCTACCAGCCCTGCTCTAGACATGTCCCTGTTTCTTTAGGCTTCCTATTTTAGAACAGCGCTGATGGACTCTTTCAGGGGTAGTTTATTTTTGGCAGAGTTGAGTAGAACCATTAAGTTATTCTCTTACCGTGATTACACAACAAAATATGCAGCTAACTTTTTTGTTGGCAACCACAACTCATTATTAATTCATATTCAGTTTAATTCAATCATACCCTCTGCTAAGCATGATCTTCCTATCCCAAATCTGAGCAATTGATTTACCGAAGCCATTAGTGTAGGGCTCACTATGAGTGAAAACTGATTCAATGCAGTGAATTCTGCTGCGGCTGCTGTTGTAATGCAGGACTCCATCCATCTGTCCCTCTGTCTAATATTTTTATCCCTGTAAAATATTTCCAGTTTCATCTTTGTTCTATGGGTTTCCGATAAAAGGTTTTCTAGAAATCTATTTGTCACAGTCGATAAGTCTGATAAGTTCTTCCTTTAAATTTCTGACAAATATGGTGAGTACAGGATGAAAATGTACAGCCTGCAGGTTTTCTCCATGGGGCCCCAGTGGTGCCATGGTTAAGAACGAGGCTGTTAAAGGAAAGACATGGTTTGAACCCTTCAGCTACTCTGAGGGAGAAAAAACATAGTCACGTGCTCTGTAAAGAGACAATCTGGGGGGCAATTCTTCTGTCATATATGAGAGTAACTATGAGTTGGACTAGACTTGGTGGCATGCGGTAACAGGTACTCTGAACACTTCTGGGACAAACTGTTTATTCAGCAATGAATCTAACTGTGAATCTGTATCTTTCTGCTTTGCCAATACCACGAGAGACTATGAAATACAGGTACACATGAATACAGGTTGCTCTTCCTGTCTTCCCATGCTGGTAAGCCTATCAAATGAAAACACTCATGGTTTAGCATGACTTGCTTTTAAAATCACTCACATGTCACCTCTGTAGAGTAGAGATTGACCTTGATCAAACAGTAAGCAGTTCCTGAGTGAGGCCGATAGTGGTAAAATCTTGGGAAAAACTCGGTTTATACAAGAGTATATACATGGTACTTTGCCCAGCCCTAATGATGGGAATCTCTCCCATTTGGGAGAAGGGACATGGGAACTTACATCTCTCCTAGGAAAGGTGCTCAGTAACTTGAACTCGTCCCATGGAAATCCTTTGGAAGCTACAAAATCAAAGACAATCTGTAGTTTATTGCTGGCCAGGAAACGTCGTTCCAAGAACTCGCCACTTGGGGTCCGGATCCGTAGTTTGCTCACGGGCTCAGCATTTTCTTCCTTTGGCTCTGGAGGCAGGGCTTGCTCTAATGAGAGCCGGATGGCCTAAGGAAGCAAAAATCAAGTGTGAAAAAACTGTGGCAGGTCAGGAGTGTGTGGGGTGGAGAGAAACGGGATAGAAAAAAAAAAAGATCTTTATTTACGTGAACTCATCAAAAGAAGTCATTACCCAGATTATTAACCAGGCCTAGTGCTTAGACTACAGAGTCATGAGTTTTCATTTCTTAATATTAGCCCCAATGACAATTAATTAAAGTAAATCCTACTTGATAACACATATATTATTACATTGATAGGGAAGCATATAGAAAAGAATGGTATCACATACCCAATTGCTTCCTTTCTATGGTATGAATTAAGGTTATCAGAAGCATTTATAAAAGATACACACACATAAATATATATTCAGCCACATACCACAAAATATCAGTTTGGGCAATGTCCATGGTTCCAAACCCCTAGAGCAGTGGTTCCCAACCTCCCTAAGGCCACGACCCTTTAATGCAGTTCCTCATGTGGTGACCCCCCCAACCATAAAACTATTTTCATTGCTACTTCATAACTATAATTTTGCTACTGTTATGAATTGGGAGACTCCTGTGAATAGGTTGTTCGACCCCCAAAGGGGTCATGACCCACAGGTTGAGAACTGCTGCCCGAGAGCCTATTGTATTAAAAATTAGAGGCATATACAATGGTTCATGATAACAAATGGGTGCTATTTTGTGACACACATTAATACACTATAATTATTTGGAGCTACTTCTTAAAATCTTTAATGTATAGAAAGGTACATTATATTCTAAAACAAACATTTTGACTAAATGACATTAGATCCGAACCATGCCTACCTGTTTCATCTTAAGTACAAATTGTACATAAAGAGAAATTTAGGAATAGGACTAAACTGTAATCTGGGGATTAAATGATAGGGATTATATACAAGGGGGATTTAAAAAGTTCCATTATCTCCTAATTCTGTTTTTCCATGAACTTTTTGATGACTCTGCATACATGATACCAGGAAGATGTTGACTTGTGTTTCCATGACTATGCCAAGGCATTTAACTGTGTGTGGCTCCCAACAAACTACAGATAACCTTAAGAACGGGAATTCGGGACCACTTCACTGTGCTCCTGCAGGACCTATACAAGGATTAAGAGGCAGGTGTTTGAACAGAGTAAGGGAATACTAACTACATGGATTAAAGTCAGGGTTGCATCCTCTCACAATATTTATTTGATGTGTATGCTGAATAAATCACCAGAGAAGTTGGCTTATATAGAGAAGACTGTGGCATCAAAGAGGATTGAAGCACTTGCTGATGAGAATCAAAGACTGCAGTCTGCAGTCTGGATTGCAACTCAGTGTAAAGAAGACCAGACTCCTCACTAGTCTAATAAGCAACATCAAAATACATGGAGAAAAGGTTGAAGTTGTCATTGATTTTGTCTTGCTTGGATCCATAATCAATGCTCATGGAAACAGTAGTTAAGAGATCAGAAGACTAGTTGCATTAGGTAAATCTGCTGCACAAAACCTGTTGAGTACAAAAGCAACAGTGCTACTTTGAAGACTAAGGTGTACCTGACCAAAGCCATGGTATTATCGATAGCCTCATTATGCATGTGAAAGTTAGACGTTGAATAAGGAAGACTGAAGAAGAATCAATGAATATGAATTGTGCTGCTAGTAAATAATATTCAAAGTACCACGGACTGCTATAAGGACAAACTGATCTGTCTTGGAAGAGGTACAGCCAGAGTGCTCCTTAGAGGCCAGGATGGCAAGACTCCATCTACATACTTGGGCATGTTGTCAGGAGAAACCAGTCCCTGGAAAAGGTTATCAGGCTTGGTGGAGAGCAGCAAAAAAGAGGAAGGTTCTCAAAGAGATGGATTGACCTATGGTTGCAACAATGAACTCAAGCATAGCACCAACTATGAGGACGGAGCAGGCAGTGTTTGGTTCTGCTGCGCATCAGGTTGCTATGGGTTGGAACCAATTCAATGGCACCTAACCACTACCACCACACACATGATATATATTTCTCAATGTAGTTTCAGACATACAATAGGCCTCAGTTAGTTACTGCTTTTGCTATAAAAGAGCAGATCTGTATAGAATATCAGACCTAGAAGTGATTTCACTGGACAGCTATTATCACACTCTAATTTTTCATATGGGGATATGAGGTTTAGAAATGTGGCCATGATAAATACAATGTTTTAGCTGCATATTTCTAAATATTAAATTATTGTAGTACTATTTCTTAGATTAACAACACAATGAATGGCACATTTTGAAAATATAATTTTTGTACAAAATGAAAAAAAAAACAACCAAAATGAAACATCCTAAAAAAATCCCAAATTTACCATTGATGCCAATTTCCTAAGAGTTTTCTGTGCTACTATACAGAAGTCACGAAACTAAGAATCATTAAATATTTTAGAAACATTCAATATCAGAGTCCCTCATAAAGCTAAAACCTACATACTTAAAAAGTATTTTCTCTACCGAAAAATCTTAACAGCTATACACAATTCTGTACAGTTATACTTAAGCTAATATTGTGCTGCACTTGAGTTCTCATTCTTAGCTAAACGATTGCCTGAGCACCCACGCATACGCTATACATTATCACAGGACAGCTGCTTCTTCCTCCTCCTCCTGCTCTTTAGGTTCACTCTTCTTCTTTGAACTGGTGTCCCTGCCAGGACCCCTCTTTGCTGCTTCACTTTTGTCCTTGGAATGGTGTGAGGCAATATTCTTTTCATAATTCTTCTTTAGTTGGGCTGTTTTTAATCTTTGGCTGACGGTTAAGAACACATTTCATCTAACTTTTTTGCAATATTCCCAAAGGACAGGCCTGGGTGTTCACTTTTGATGTTTAGGCGATGTTCAGAGCAAAACAGGAAGAAAGCAGCCCTTTCAGGGGCATTGGGATCTTTTTTATTTCCCTTCTTGTCACCACTGAGAGGAACCTAATTTTTCATCTCCCTGTCATAGCGTGTGTGGCTACTTGTTGCTGTTATCTTCACACTTCGACTTTTCCTTTGCAGATATGGTCTTTCATCTCTTGGAATACTTCTTGGAGAACTTAGTGAAGTTGACTGATGCGCCTGGGTGCTTCTGAATGTGCTCTTCCCAGCAGGTCTGCATGAAGCAGAGATGAAGACAGCTTGCCCCATGGCTTGTTGGGTTCTCCTTTGGCCCCCTGAGGCTTGGGTTCCGATTGGTGGAGCCTAGAAACTTTTCCTCAGCCCCAAGAGGCAGTTGGATCCAACAGAGACGCTTCCTTCCACAGGCTTTGGCGTGAACTGGTTATTACTAATGTCATTCTTAGCCTCTTGTTTTGCAGACTTCTCTGCACCTCTGTGCACATTTTATAAAAGTATAGCTTTTTATGGTATCAAGTAAAAAGTATTGTTATAAAATCACAAAAGAATTATTTATTTATTAAACAAACATAAAGATGTGAAGCTATTGTTTCTTGACATACCCTCTGTGTAGGTCTATACAGTTAGGTAATATTTTTCTCTCTCTGGCCTTTTCACAAAGAATTCTATATATTTTTCTTACTCTACGTCAAAACAAAAGTTTTGAACTCTTAAGAGGGACTCAAAGCATGTTCTTTTTAACTGGTCCTTTAATCTGAGGAAAAAACGAAGCCTGAAGGGGTAAGATTGGAACTGTAGAGTGGGTAGAGTAATGGTTCCCAATGAAATTATCATAGGGCTACCCATTTTACCCTCAAAGAATGAGCAGAGGCCTTGTCTTGATAGGAAAAAATTCTTTCTCAGCATAGCTTTCTGGGCCTTTTACTCACCAATGCAGTTTTTAATTTTCTTAATTTCATAAGCGTTCCTATGATCATCCCATGTCCTTGAGAAAAGCTATCCAGATTAATTAACCACTGAGAATCCCCCAAAACCGTGATTATGAGCTTCTGAGCTGACCTGTCTGCTTTGACTTGAACTGGCCTAATATACTGACAACCTCAAAAACCAGAGAGCTCATCGAGCCTTTCTGTGAAGGTCCTCTAATGGGACTACGACAAGTATATTGCTGAGAGAACTTGTCTGAAGCCATCACTAACCTCAGAGACACGTTTAAGCATATTTAGTTTGAAATAAACTTGTGCATGTATGAATTGGAATCCTATTAGCAATGTATTTTTAGTTACCCTGTATAAAAGCTTCTCCTTTTCCTCCTACAGTATATATTTTGTAGTTCTTTTTAGGTGTTTGTTGTTAAAGTATAAAATAAATATTAAATACACAGATATTAAGTACACAGCTTGATACATTTTCAGAAAGTAAACATACCTATATAACTGGTCCTCCCCCAACACCCCTGAAGCATCTCAGAAATCTTTCTGTCCCTTCCTGGACACTTATTTGACAGGTGATGCCAAGTCTGATCTGATTAAATTGATCTATGTATGAAAGAATGAGACACTGCCCAGTCCAATACTATCCTTACCATCCTTGCTAATTCCTATGTTGAGCCCACTGTTATAGCAACTGTGCCAATCCATCTTGTTCAGGGTATTCTTCCTGTCTTTTGCCAACCCTACACTATACCAAGCTTGGTGTCCTTCTCTAGGGACTGGTCTGTCGTGATAACATGTTCAAAGCATGTGAGATGAAGTACTTCCATTCTTTCACCTAAGGAGTATTCTGGCTGTGTTTCTTCTAACACAGATGTCTGTTCTCTGGCAGTCAACTGTATTTAATATTCTTTCCCATAACTAAAAGCATCAAACTATCTCCCCTCAAAGTTAACTACTATTTTGACTTCTAAGATGGCAGTTAAAAAAATAACAATAATAAAAACTTTATTCTTTAAACAAATGTATTGCTATGTAAGAAACCCAGGCTTTTGGAAATGATGTAGGTTCAAATCCTGGCCCCTAGGCGACAGACAGCCTTTATGAATTTCAGTGTCCTCATGTGAGAAATAAGGCCAGCAATATTTCCTTAACTACATAAATGTAGTGGTGTTTATAAAACACTTAGCAAGTGAGGACATATGAGAAACACAGTTAATGAGCAGTACCTAGCACTGAACTTCATGCTGCACCTGTAACACTGTGCTCAACAGATGACAGGTATCGCTGCTGTTGTTATCATCAGCATGATCCCTCCCTTTGCACCTACTTTAAATCAAAATTTATTGTGACATTTCCTGGTTCTCTTTTTGTTCTCCCCCTTTAATCCACCTGTTTGCTTATGCTCTATTTTGACATATCCCTGCACAGTACAACAACAGATGCTACATTACTCTCTGAACTCAACCAATTATAGAAGAATAAACAACAGTAGCTCATTACCCCATTCATCGCACAGACAATGCCTGCTCCTCCATGTACCATGCTTCCAGGGTTTTCTCTACAAAGAAAACAGACTTCAGCTATCCCACACCAGTGGACCAATGAGGAAAACAATGAAGAGATGTGAGGTGATTGTGTAACCGTGGGATCTAAACATCGAAGAGCTTTACGGGCCAAAAAGAACAAAAATATATCAGTAGCTCAGTTTCAAATACACTGATGAACAACAAAGGCCTTGTATAAGCAAACAATGTAGACAATAGCATAAAGAACACCCATGCTTGAACAGCAGTCACAGTAAACACCATTGTTAAAGTTCAGTTTGGCTTGCTAAACAAGTATATCATTTTAAGTTTGTAATAAAAGAAAGTAATCTTGTATAAGTTAGAAATAGAGACTGATCTTGGACTCTTTTTTAAAGGAAAATTGAATAGTGAAGCTCTAAACTAAACCAGAGACTGAAGTTTAGATGATGACTCAGTGACCCCATGTGTGTCACCATGAAAGTAGGGTATTCTTTTTGAAAACAAAAACCAAACCAAACCAAACCAACCTTTTTTTTTTAAAACAAACTGTTTGGTGCATTAAAGTTTTCACAATGTGTTAACATTCTCTTTGTGTTCTGATTGTTCCATTTCTGGTAATGTAGTTTCCGCCCTCTCCACACTCTTTTATTTTCCCATATTTTCTGTAGAGTAATTATCGGCTTTTCGGTCTCAGATAGATAGCTTTTAAATGGGTAATCATACTTGCACATGTTCCAATTTGTTAATTCAACAAAAGGTGGTCTCAGTTGATAGTTTCTGTTGGAGGTTTACAGAGTATCTCTGGGTGAGAGTCTAAAAAATTATTCTAATTACATTTCCACCATCACTTGTGCTTCACTTTGTCATACTGTGGTGGCTTGTGTGTTGCTGGTAGTTAGGTCACTGGTATTTCAGATACCAGCAGTCACCTAAAGTGAATAGTTTGCAGCAGAGTTTCCAGTCTAAGCACAGGCTAGGAAGAAGAAATAGGCTACCCACTCTGAGGATTAAGTCACTGAAAACCTTACAAATAGTAGTGGAACTATGCCAGATACTAAAAACCTAATGAACAGCAGCGGAACTCTGTCAGAGATAGGATCAGAAGATGAGCTCCTCAGGTTGGAAGGCATTCAAAATACGACTGAGGAAGAGCTGCCTTTTCAAAGAGTTTCTGGGACCTTCATTTGCTGTGAGGCATGACTCAAAATGAAAGGAACAGCCGTAAACATCTACTAATGCTTGGAACCAAGACCTCACAAGTTACAGATCTTGAAAAATAAAGCTGATCTCCTAGGCATCAGTGAGCTGAAACAGAGTGGTCTTGGCCAATTTTAAATCAACAGTTACCGGTATATGGTTTGCTATGCAGGGACTTGAGGAATGGTATTGCATCCATCATCCAAAAGGACATTTCAAGATCTATCTTGAAGTTCAATGCTGTCTGTGATAGAAAATCTATCTGTATACATGGAAACTGGTTAATACAACTATTAATCAAACTGATGCACCAGCCACTAAAGAAACTGAAGCATATTATCAACATCTTCAGTCTGAAACATACCAAACATGCAATCAAAATGCATTGATATTTATTGGTAAATTGAATGCAAAAGCTGGAAACAGAGGAAGGAGCAGTAATTGGAAAGTATGGCTTTGGTGATAGAAACAAAGCTGGATATTGCATGATGGAACTTTGCATAACCAACGACTTCATCACAAATAACCTTTTAATAACAAAAATGGCATACATATACATGGACTTATCCAGATGGAATTCACATAAATCAAGTTGACTACATCTGTGGAGAAGCTCAATACCAGTAGCTAAAACCAGGCCCAGGGCTGACTGTGGAACAGAGATATCAATTGTTCTCATGCTGTAAAAATTAAAACAAGTTCCTGAAAGTCAAAATATGAACTTCTGTCTATCCACCTGAATTTCAAGAACATCATAAGAGTCAAATTGATGCACTGAACACTAGTAACAGAAGACTTGATGAGCTGTGAGAAGACATCAAGAACATCATATAGGAGGTAAGCCAATGATCCTTAAAAAGACAGGAAAGAAAGAAGAAAATCCAAGTGAGTGTCAGAAATTAGATCTTCATTGTAGAGTAGGTAGGGAAAATGGAAGAAATGATGAAGTAAAAGAGCCGAAAAGATAACATCAAGGGGTAGCGAAGAAGAGAGAGCAATAAAAAAATAATTTTATTGGGGGCTCTTACCACAATCCATACATATATATATATATCCATTGTGTCAAGCACACTGGTACATATGTTGCCATCATCATTTTAAAAACATTTTCTTTCTACTTAAGCCCTTGTTACCAGCTCTTCATTTTTTCCCTCCTTCCCCCACCCTTCCTACTTCATGAACCCTTGATAATTTATAAAGTATTATTATTTTTTATGTCTTATAGCCACCGCTGCCTTCCTTCACGCCACTTTTCTGTTGTCAGTCCCCCTGGGAGAGGGCTTTATGTAGATCATTGTGACCAGTTCCCCCTTACTTTCCCCACCTTCCCCTTGTCCTCCTGCTGTTGCTACTTTCATTATTGCTCCTAAGGAGTTTATCTGTCCTGGATTACCTGTGTTTCCAGCTCTTATCTGTACCAGTGTACCTGCTCTGGTCTAGTTGTAAGGTAGAACTGGGGTCATTATAGTTGGGGGAGAGAGGGGAGAAAGCATGAAAGAACTAGAGGAAAGTTGTGTATATCATTGGTGCTATACTGCACCCTTCTTTCTTCCTTGTGATCCTTTTGAAAGGGAATTTCCAATGGTCTACAAATGGGCTTTGGTCTCCACTTTGTCCTCTCCTTCATTCACATCGATATGATTTTTTGGTTTTGTTTTGGGTCTTTGAAGCCTGATACCCGATCCCATACATACATCATGAACACACAGGCTGGTGTGCTTCTTCCATGTAGGCTTTGTTGCTTCTCAGCTAGATGGCCACTTGTTTATCTTCAAGCCTTTAAGACCCCAGATGCTATATCTTTTGGTAGATGGATACCATCAGCCTTCTTCACCATATTTGCACTCATTTTGTCCTCAGTCATCGTCAGGAAGGTGAGCATCACAGAGTGCTGGGTTATTAGAACAAAGTGTTCTTGCATTGAGGGAGTACTTGAGTGGAGACCCAAAGTCTGCCTGCTGCCTTAATATTTAACAAATAAATATATGTACATAGTTCTATCCCCTATCATTATATATAAATGTATTTACATATATACATACCTGTATAAATGTCTTTTGCATCCTAGTTCTTTCCCCTATTTCTTCTTGTCCCACTATCATGTTCAGTCTTCATTCAGGTTTCCGTAATTCCTCTTGGCTACAATGCCCTTGATCCCCACCAGGCTTCCTATGCCCTCTTTGCCATTGATTTTAGGTCATTTGTTCTTTTCTTGCCCCTGGATTTGTTAGTACCCCTTTTCCCTTCCCCAACCCTCCCCTATTGTTTGATAATTTAAACATTGTTGGGTCACCTTTCTTTGGAATGGGTACATGTAAGTAAAATTTTGCTGCAGATCATTCCACAACAGTTGCAGTAGTATATGAAAGGGAGCTGCCAAGGTTCAAGCTGTATTCACAAGATGTGGAACATGGTTATCATTGCTGATGTCAGATGGCTCTTGACTCAAAGCAAAAAATACAAGAAAGATATTTACTTGTGTTTTATTGTCTATGCCAAGGCATTTGATCGTAAGAATCATAACAAACTCTGGATCACCTTGAAAAGAATGGGAATTCCAGAGCACACTTAATTGTGCTCATGCAGAACTTGTACATAGACCAGAGGCCAGTCATGCCACAGAACAAGAGAATACTGCATGGCTAACATTAGGAGAGGTGTGCATCAGGGTTGCATCCTCACCTTCATACGTATTCAATGTTATGCTGAGTAAATAATAAAAAAACTGGATTCTATAAAGAATGGGGCACCAGGATTGGAGAACGAATTAACAACCCGCAATATGTAGATAACACGACCTTGCTGAAAGTGAGGACGACTAGAAACACTTGCTGGTGAAGAGCAAAGAATGCAACATTCAATATGGATTACAACTCAATGTAAAGAATCAGAAATCCTTATAACTGAACTATTAGGTAATATCATAATAAATGGAGCAAAAATTAAAATTGTCAAGGATTTCATCTTGCTTGTATCCACAATCAATGTTCATGGAAACAGCAATCAAGAGATCAAAAGACATATTGCTAGGAGGTTGGGGAAATAGATCTTTGTGTCTATATTTATAGGTCAAGTATTAAGGTGGCGGAAGGACCTTGGGCCTCTACTCAAACACTCCCTCTATGCATAAATACCTTCTTTTATTAAATTGGAACTCTATGATGCTCACTCTCCCGACACAACAGCTGGAGCCAAAATGGGTGAACAAGTAAATGTGGTGAAGAAAGCTGATGGTGCCCGGCTATCAAAAGAGATAGTGACTGGGGTCTTAAAGGCTTGAAGATAAACAAGCGGCCATCTAGCTCAGAAGCAACAAAGTCCACATGGAAGAACACACCAGCCTGTGTGATCGAGTGGTCCCAAAGGGATCAGTTACCAGGCATCAAAGAACAAAAAATCATATCATTGACTGCACACCTCCATGATAGGATCGCTGAAGACAATTGGGTGCACAAGCAAATGTGGTGAAGAAAGCTGATGGTGCCCGGCTATCAAAAGAGATAGTGTCTGGGGTCTTAAAGGCTTGAAGGTGAACAAGCGGCCATCTAGCTCAGAAGCAAATAAGCCCACATGGAAGAAGCACACCGGCCAGTGCGATCACGAGGTGCCCAAGGGACCAGATATAAGGCATCATGCAAAAAAAAAAAGATATAAGTGTGTGTATGTATGTGTATATATGTGTATATGTATATATGTATGTATATATATATATATTATATTAAATGAAGGGGGAAGTGCAGAGTGGAGACCCAAGACCCAAGTGTCGGCCAATGGAGATCCCCTCATAGAGGGGCTTAGGAGAGGAGATGGGTTAATTAGGGTGTGAGGTAGTATCGATGAAGAACACAGCTTTCCCCCAGATCCTGGATGCTTCCTCCCCCCAACTACCATGATCCGAATTCTACCTTGCAGGGCTGGATAGGACAGAGGCTGTACACTGGTACATATGAGGGTTGGAGGTACAGGGAATCCAGGGTGGATGATACCTTCAGGACCAAGGGTGTGAGGGACGATGCTGGGAGAGTGGAGGGTGAGTGGGTTGGAAAGGGGGAACTGATTACAAGGATCCACATGTGACCTCTTCCCTGGGAGAGGGACAGCAGAGAAGGGGGGAAGGGAGACCCCGGGTAGGGCAAGATATGACAAAATGAGGTATAAATTACCAAGGGCATATGAGGGAGGGGGGAAAGGGGAGGGAGGGAAAAAAAAAAGAGGACCTGATGCAAGGGGCTTAAGTGGAGAGCAAATCCCTTGAGAATGATTGGGGCAGGGAATGTATGGATGTGCTTTATACAATTGATGTATGTATATGTATGGATTGTGGTAAGAGTTGTTTGAGTCCCTAATAAAATGTAAAAGAAGAAAAGAGAAAAAAAATGATTAGGGCAAAGACTGTACAGATGTGCTTTATACAATTGATGTATGTATATGTATGAACTGTGAAAAGAATTGTATCAGCCCCAATAAAATGTTAAAAAAAAAGACATATTGCATTGGGTAATAAATCTGCTTCACGAGATAGTCTTGAAAAGCAAGGATGTTACTTTGAAGACTAAGGTACACTTGACCCAGGCCATGGTATTTTTGATTACCTCTTGTACAGGTGAATAAGGAAGACCAAAGAACTGATGCACCTGATTTATGGTGCTGAAGAAGAACACTGAACTACCAAAAGGACAAACCAATCTGGTTTGTAGCAGTACAGCCAGAATGCTCCTTGGAGGCAAGGATGGTGAGACATAATCTTGCACACTTTGGACATGTTATTAGGAGAAATCGGTCCCTCGAAAAGACATTGCTTGATAAAGTAGAGGGGTAGTGAAAAAGAAGAAGGATTTCCATAAGATAAAATGATAGAGTGGCTGCACCAGTGGGCTCAAATACTACAAAAATTGAGCATGGCCCAGGATGGGGCAGAATGGGTGTTTTCTTTTGTTGTACATGGGGTCTCAGATTGGAACCAACCCGAAGTCACCTAATAATAACAACACTACAATAACATTTTCTAAATGAAACAGAAAACAAATTCTCTTGTAAAGGACATTCAGTCTTCTGAGTAGAATAAAAAAACTAGTTTAGCATACACACATTTATAATTTATACATAAATCCAAGCATAACTACATTATCCTTGAGCTTTCACGAGTACACGCCAGAGCCAGTTTACAGATGGCTGAAGCAATGTGGTAAACAGGCTAAAGCTAACATTAATTTTTACTGACATTTTTTCTCTAGGTGTTATAATAATGATAGAAAATAGCAATGAATAAAACAGATGAACATTTCTTCCTATATGAGCCTATGTTTTAGTAGGGTGGAAAAAGAAACACAGACATAGGGAAAGAGTTTTTCACTATAGTGGAAAGTAGAAGGTGTTAGTAGAAAGGAGGGTGATCAGGTAGACTTCAGTAAACATACACTAAAGAAGAGAGAAGTCCATATAGACACATACATATGGCACAAATACGTAGGCAATGCAAAGGTTCTTGTGTCTGGCCAGCCTGAAGGACGCAGCAATGCCATCAGTGGCTACAGTAGAATGAGCAAAAGGGAAAGGCTGAAGCCCGAGAGAGCATGGTGTGGTTAGCTCTTACATGGCCCTGCAGGGGTTGTTCAATGACTTTCCAGGTTAAAACGATTATGTCTGCTTTATAAACAGTCATAGACATAGTTTAGAATACCTATTTTATAAAACTGCACAACCGTCCTGACCAATCAAGATTTAGAAGCGTTCTATCATCATACAACTTCCCTAGTATTTATCTCTGGGCTTCTGGTAACCTCTGATTCTACTGTAGTTTTGCCTTTTCCAGAATGTTACAAATATATAATCATAAGTGTCATGTGAATAGCTTCTTCAGTTAGCATAATGCATTTGAGATTCATGCATACAGTTGATTGTATCAGTAATTTTTTTGTACTGCTGAATGGTATTCCATTGTACAGGTATGTCTCCCTTCTCCAGAGGGACACTTAACTATAAATAAATACACTATCACCATTTGTGTATAGATTTTTGTGTGAATATATTTTTTAAAAATCATTTTATTGGGGGCTCGTACAACTCTTATCACCATCCACACATATATCTATTGTGTCCAGCACATTTGTTGCCATCCTCATTCTCAAAATATTTTCTTTCTACCTGAGCCCTTGGTATAAGCTCATTTTATGTCCGCCTCCAGCCCCAGCCCCACCATGAACCCTTGATAATTTATAAATTATTATTTTGTCATTTCTTACACTGTCCCATATTTCCCCTCACCCACTTTTCAGTTGCCTGCCCCCAGTGAGGGGGTTATATGTAGATCCTTTGATCCGTTCCCCCTTTCTACCCCACCTTCCCTCCACCCTCCCGGAATCGCTACTCTCACCACTGGTCCTGAAGGGATCATTGGTCCTGGATTCCCTGTGTTTCCAGTTCCTATCTGTACCAGTGTACATCCTCTGGTCTAGCCAGATTTGTAAGGTAGAATTCAGATCATGATGGTGGGGTGGGATGAAGCATGTAAGAACTAGAGGAAAGTTGTATGTTTCATCGTTGCTACACTTCACCCAGGGTCTTAAGATGCCTGATATGTGATCCCAATGACACCCTGTTATCACACAGGCTGGTGTGCTTCTTCCATGTAGACTTTGTTGCTTCTGAGCTAGATGGTTGCTTGTTTATCTTCAAGCCTTTAAGACCCCAGACTCTATATCTTTTGATAGCCAGGCACCATCAGCTTTTTTAAACCATATTTGCTCAGGCACAGATTGGTCTTCAGCCATCATGTTAGAAAGGTGAGCATCATGGAATGCCAGTTTAATACAACAAAGTGTTATTACATTGAGGGAGTACTTGTGAACATATATTTTTATTCCACTTGTGTAATACCTAGAGATGTGACTGAAAGACCATACATTAAGCATTTATCTATTTTCATAAGAAAATACCATGTTATTCTCCAAATTACTACTCTGGGTGTTATTTTGCTTTCTCATCATTAATATATAAGCAGTCTAGTTGCTCCTTAAGCCTGGCTTGTACTTGAAATTGTCAGTTTTACTTTTAAGGGTGTCTATTATAATTTTTACATGGTATTTTCCTAATAACCAGTAACAGAGAACATCGTGTCATGTGCTTATTTGTCCTTTGCTTAACTTCTCTGGTGAAGCATCTGTTTAGATGTTTTGTCCATCTTTTACCTTAGGTTATTTATTTTCATATTGGGTATTGAGAGCTCAGTGGGTAAAGCACTGATTGGTTGCCCGCCACGTTGAGGAACAAAGATGAGGCTGTTCACGCTAGTGAAGATGTGTAGTCTTAGAAATCTGATGGAGCAGTCCTACTCTCTCCTTTAGAGTTAAGAGTCAGAATCGAGTCCATGGCAGTGGACATTATGGATTCTGGACATGAGCCCTATGATTTTCTCCCAGTCTGAATCTTATCTTTTCAATTTATTAACAGTGTCTTTTGAAGATCAGCAATTTTAAAGTTTGATAATGCTTTAAATTTTGATTCTATTTAGGTACTTGCTCTTTTATGAATTTTACTCTTGGTGTCAGAGCTAAGAAATCATTGCCTGCCCAAGTTCATGCTTTTGGAGGTTTTAGATCTTACATTTAGTTTCATTTTGGGTGAAATTTTGCATATGATGTGAAATACAGATTAAAGACTTTTAAAAAATGGATATAAAGGTTGTAGCACCATTTGTTGAAAATATTCCTTACTCCACTGAATTGCTTTTGTATCACTGTCAATCATGAACTGACCATCTATGTGTGGGTCTTTCCTTTTTCCAGTACTGCACTGTCTGGATTATAGTAAGTCTCGAACTCTGGTAGTGTGAGCCTTCCAACTTTATTGTTATTTAGCAAAATTGTTGGTTATTCCAGTTTTACTCCCTTTTTATGTAAGATTTCAAGTCAGTTTGTCAAGTTCTACAAGAACTCCTCCAGAAGTTTAAAATTTATCAGTATACTACAACTTGATTATCCCTTCTCCAGTTGAAGATAATTAGTAACTATAACTAAAGCCACATAGGAACACTTATGTACAGATGATCGTGTACACACCAAAGTTAGTGAAGATGAATCAGGTCTGGGCAACATATTGTTCTGTTATAGATATAATTGCCAGGCGTTGGAGCGGATATCTATTTTAGTGACTTTTATGACATATAAGGAGTCCTGGTAGCACAATAGATTAAGCCCTGAGCCTTTAACCCCAAGATTAGCAATGCAATCCCAACAGCTACTCGGCAGGACAAAGATGAAGCTGTTTGCTCTTGGGAAGATTTGCTGTCTCAGAAACTCAGAGGAGCAGTTCTACTCTGTCCTCTAGGGCTGCTGCGAGTCAGCATAGACTCGATGGTAGTGAATGGGAGTTGGTTCTATATAGCATCTTTTAGTTATTTTGTTTTAATGAATCCACTCCTTTATCATTCTTCCCTTTTGTTTTCAAACTCCAAGTTTCTGCACATTTCATCATAATACTCTCTCTGAGTCACCCTGTAAAATCTGTTCAGTATTTTTACTTCATCATTTCTTCTATTCACTTTAACCATTTGGCATTGAAAAGCAAGTTTCAGAGCCTCCCCTGATATCCATTTTGTTTTCTTTCCCCCTCTTCCCTGTCTTTTTAATGATCTTTTCCTGCCTTCTGTTCTGCTGACCTGAATGCCATCACATCATTTTTATGGTTTTTGCTCATTAATGTTCAGTACATCCAATCTATTCTTCACATGGTCTCTTAATAAAGGTAGGAAGTACTTTGGCCCTTATGGTATTGCTTGAATTTTAACTTCAACTTGACATGCAAACAAGCAACTGATGATCTGCTCAGTTGTTGGTCCCTATCTTTGTTATGACTGATACTGAGTTTCTCCATTGTCTCTTTCCACAGAGGTAGTCAACTTGATATTTAAGTAGTAGATCTGGTAAGGTGTATGTTTATAGTTAACTACGCTACCGCAAAGAGTATTATCTGATGAAAAATTCATTTGATTTATAGAATTATATTGTGTGATATCTGATAGTGTCCACAATTTCCTAAGGCCATCATTTCCAACTATTGATCTTTTTTATCCCCAACTTTTACATTCCAATGACTACTAATTATCAATGCATCCTGATTGAATCTGATCAATTTCAAATGACAACAGGTCATAAAACCTTCAATTTATCTTAGGTATTCATTTGAAAAATATTTACGATGTATTCTTCCTTGTAGGCATATGAATATTAATCTTTTATTGACAGCATATTTCAGGATAATTTCAAAATATTCCTTTTGATAATGAATGCAAAGCCATTCCTCTTAAATTTATCATTCCCAGTATAGCTCACTGCTATCAATTTGAAAACCAAGTCAATGATTACTAAAACTAAAAATAGTCAATATCAAGCTATTTATGCTTGCTAATACCCTAGCATAACAATTATGAGGATGGCATAATTCCAGGACCTGGAAATGCTCTGTTCTGTTGTACACAGGCTTGCCATGAGTCAAGACGGAACAGCACCCAATAACAACAAAATGCCCATGGAGATCAGTCTTCAACCATTCCATTTAATTTTTCATAATTTCTAATTTTCCTTGATTTTTACTTCATATATTTCATGTTTACCTGTTTGCTAATAACTTTTGACTACGGTTATTTATTTTTTTTTAGCTGTAACCATATCAGAAAATGAAGGTCCTAAAAGTTTTCCTCCATCTACATCAGTAAGGTAGACTATGTTGAGAAGGCAGCTCTTTCCTTGTCTTACGTGGAGTGCCTCCCAACATGGAGTACTTATATTCCAGATTTTATTAGGCAACATTCTGTTGAGATCCACAGGGTTTTGACTGGCTAATTTTTGGAAACAGGTCTTTCTTTTTAGTCTGTTTTGGTTTTAGTCTGCAAGCTCACCTGAAACAGTCTATCCTAATGCATCCCGGCTAATAAAAGATATAGCATCTAAGGTCTTAAAAACTTGAAGGTAAACAAGCGGCCATCTAGCTCAGAAGCAACAAAGCCCACACGGAAGAAGCACACCAGCCCATCTGATTACGAGGTGCCGAAGGGATGAGTTATCAGGCATCAAAGAACAAATAATCATATCATCGTGTGCTCACCTTCCCGATATGATTGCTGAAGACAAATGTATGCATAAGCAAATGTGGTGAAGAAAGCTGATAGTGCCTAATTATCAAAAGATATAGTGTCTGGGGTCTTAAAGGCTAACAAGCGACCATATAGCTCAGAAGCAACAAAGCCCACATGGAAGAAGCACACCAGCCTGTGCAATCACGAGGTGTCGACGGAAAGAGGTATTAGGCATCATAGAACAAAAAATCATATCATTGTGAATGAGGGGGAGTGCGGAGTGGGGACCCAGGGCCCATCTGTAGGCAACTGGACATCCCCTTACAGAAGGTCGTGGGGAGGAGATGAGCCTGTCAGGGTGCAGTGTAGCAATGATGAAACATACAACTTCCTCTAGTTTCTAAATATTTCCCCCCCATCACAATCCCAGTTTTATCTTACAAGTCTGGCTAGACCAGAGGATGTACACTGTACAGATAGGAACTGGAAACACAGGGAATCCAGGACAGATGATCCCTTCAGGACCCGGGGTGAACCTGGGAGGGTGGAAGAAGGGTGAGGTAGAATGGGGGAACCAATTACAGGGATCTACATATAACCTCCTCCCTGGGGGACGGACAACAGAAAAGTGGGTAAAGGGAGATGTCGGACAATGTAAGATATGACAAAATAATAATTTATAAATTATCAAGGGTTCATGAGGGAGACGAGAGCGGAGAGGGAGGGGGAAAAATGAGAAGCTGATGCCAGGGGCTTATGTGGAGAGCAAATGTCATGAGAATAATGAGGTTAATGAATGTACAAATGTGCTTTTTACAATTGATGTATGTATGAATTGTGATAAGAGTTGCATGAGCCCCCAATAAAATGATTAATTTTTCTCAATAAATAGTCCTAAATTTAAAAAAAGCTTTCAGAATTATAGCAACATGCACTCCACACAAAAGAATGATCAAACACAAAAGGTAATTTTCAAATTGAAACACTGAAGAGAAAGGGTAAAATATTGAATGAAATACCAAGAAAAGAATTTACAGTAAACTAAAGCATGTAGTCAAGACCTGGTGGCATGGAGGGAAGTAGCTCAAGCTGTATTTAAGACATCAACCGCCCCCCACCCAAGTGGTTCCAGGATTGATAGCATTTACTAAAGTAATGTTTTAATAAACCTCCTCACCTGAATTCTCTCACATCTACAACTGGGCCATATATGGTAAGTTATGATAAAGGGCATTTATGGGGTCTTTATGAGAAGACAGGCTATTGTTTATATTTGGAAGAGAGAAAATTTTACCCCACAGTAAATTAGGCAAATCATATATGGTCTGGATCTAGATCATATGTAGTTAATATGGGGACCCTTGACATTTAGCAACCAATAGTATATGATTTAAACTATATTAAGAGATACCATATGAAAATATTTTACGCTTTATGATTGTATTTCTTGAGATATCTAAAAAGATAAGCACTCAGTAAGTGTTTGAACATGAATAAACTCTGATTTTCAAATACTGAAATGTTATCCATCTTTTAAGTCTTGGCTCAAATACCATTTCTTCCATAGAGTTGCTTCATTCTCAAAGCTGTAAAGTTTTATTTTCCTTCGGAACTCTTTAAGTATTATGCTTTTACTTCTCATATGTCATTTAGCACATTCTTCTTTGATCTCCTGTTACTTGTATTCATGTTGTATCTTCTTTCAGACAGAAACATTTTTATATCCTGTGTTTTCCTTGCAATGCTCAAGACAGTGCTTTGTCAAAAAAAAAAACAAACAAAAAAACAACAACCCAAACCTGTTAAATGAGTGAAAAAAATGATCGTGAAAGCATTTGATCAAGAATGATGAGCGACGGGGGTTTAGCTTGGCCCAAGTTAGTGCCCTCCAGAACTTTCTACTGCTTAAATGGCTTCTTATACATAAATCTTGCCATTAGCTCCATGCCTAGAAAAAGTTCGAAAAGTCCTAAAAAGGGTGTCAGTGATATCTCTTCTCTTTGTTTCTTTGCAAATCTCTAACAACTTTTACATTTCGTACTGCAATTCTTTTTTATGTAAAAATAGCATTTTATTGACATACAATTCACATATCATACAGTTCAATAGTTTGAACATATTAAAGAGTACAATCGTCACTACAATCAAGTTTAGAACAATGTTTCCTTTCTTGTACTCATTATTTTTTATTGAAAAATCATTTCATTGGAGACTCTTTCAACTCTTGTTACAATCCGTAGTTCGATTGTATCAGGCATGTGGATATGCTGCCTTCATTCTTTTCTACACATTTACTTTCTATTGAACCCTTCGTTTCAGCTCCTGTTTTTTCCCTCGATAAATATAACCCCTCGATAAATTATAAATTATTACTATTTTCATATCTTACATCTCCCTTCCCCCATGTTTTCTGTTGTTCTGCCTCCCTGATGTGGGGTATATGGTTATGTGTCCATCATTGTTATCGGTTCCTCCCTTTTCCCCTTTCTCTCCCACCCTGCCACCTCTCAAGGAATCAGAGGAATATTGTGTTTCATCGATGCTTTATTGCACCCTGATGGACTCATTCCATCCCTGTGGCAGGATTGTTCCCGCCGCTGGGGCTTGGGGGAGGGAAAAAGCCCTTGCAGCTCCACAGGCAGGGAGTGGGGACTCAGCTACATCGTTCCTTTTGCTTCCCTCACTCTCCTATACCCCTGCACAGTCTAGTCTTACTTTTTAATTTTTTTCCTCCTCCTTATTCCTACCCTGCTCTCTCACACTCCATTGCAGACTCAGGGGGCACTCCCATTGCCCTAGGGCATTTGCACCTGGGACACACCCAGCTAGGTGAGCTCCACCCTGCATAGATAGCCCAAGGCTAGGGAAAGGCCTGCTTTCTCTCCAGGGGATACTCCCCCGACTTCTCACCAGGGAGTTCCTGCCTGTGTACCTGGGGACATAGGGCAGCTCAGCCAACACTTATCAACATTCAAACCAATAGCAGAAACTTCAGCACAGCTGCTGCAACACTGGGTCAGGCAGCAGACCTGCAATCTGGGGTACTCCCCTGATAGGGAAGCCACAGGAAGATAAAGTGGTAGGTTAATCCCACAGTAAAATCAGTTGTAGGCAGTTAGAAGAAGCATTCCTATACGTCATTCCTATAGGTCTTCCAAAGAGAGACTAGAAAATGGCACCTGGTCCCTCTAAAACAACTCAACGCAAACAGCCATCAGTCCCAATGATCTCAACGAAAAAACAGGAGAAACAAAAGGCAAAGGCAGAAGATGTCCTGAACATAACAACATACATAGAAGAAGCAGACATTGAGATGCCACACAAAGAAATTCTCAGAATGCTGCTTGGAGCCATGCAGGATATGAGGGAAACCATACAGAAAAAGGATGAAACGATACAGGAGTCTAGCGAGGAGATAATGAAAAACAATAGCAGAATCACGGTCCTTGAGGATCGATTGGAAGAATCAGAGAACCGCATCAGTGTCTTGGAGGACAGCCTAGTAGACTTTAGTAAACGTGAACAAAAATCTAATAAGAGCATCAGAGAAGCCGAAGAAAACCTAAGAGCTATGTCTGATGCTATGAAAAGGAACAACATCAGAATTATTGGCCTACCGGAAGAAGACACAACAAAGAAGTCATCTGCAACAATAGCGAAAGAATTCTTGGGAGGAAAACTTCCCCAGCCTAATGAATGAAAACCAGGCAACCATCCAGGAGGCTGAAAGAACACCAGCACGACGGGACCCCAAGAGGAAATCACCAAGGCACATAATAGTTAAACTATCCAACTTTGAGGAAAAGGAGAAAATCATGACAGCAGCTAGGGAAAAACAAGCAATCACATATAGAGGTTTCCACATAAGAATATGCTCAGACCTATCAGCAGAAACTATGAAAAAAAGGAGAGAGTGGAGTAACATTCCAAAATTGAAGGAAAACAACGCAAATCCAAGAATACTCTACCCAGTCAAATTATCGATCAAGATCGACGGAGAAGTAAAAATCTTCCCAGACAAGGAAAAACTCAAAAAATACGTTACAACAAACCCAGTCTTACAAAAGATCCTCGCCGACTCAGTATGAGCAGAAGAACAACACTCACCAAGCATAAATAAGAGACCATCACATAGAACAACCTCACCCAGAGGACAACAGAGAAAACAGACCCCAAGATAGCAATGGCTTAAGGATGGAAAGAAGTCAAAAATGATCCACACACAAAACACACACTAATGAGAAAGGAAAGTAGGAAAACTCCCAACACAAAAGGTATAAAATGACATCACAGAGTCCGCAGATGGAGATAATAACCCTGAATATCAATGATCTGAACTCAGGCATTAAAAGACTGAGACTAGCAGAATGGCTTAGAAACACAACCCATCAATTTGTTGCCTACAGGAGACACATCTCAAGGCTACAGACAAAAATAGGCTGAGAATCAAAGGCTGGAGAAGGACCTACTAAACCAACAGCAATACAAAAAAAGCAGGGGTTGCAATCCTTATCTCGGATAAAATTGACCTCAAAGTGCAAACCATAAAAACAGACAAGGAGGGACACTATATAATACTCAAGGGAATCATAGACAATGAACCACTAAGCATTGTAAACATATATTCCCCGAATGAGAGACCAGCTCAATACGTCAACCAAACACTCCAAAGGATTAAGAAAGAAATCACAGACTCGACAATTATAGTGGGTGACTTCAACACACCTCTCACTAAGAAAGATAGATCACAGGGAAAGAAACTCAACAAGGAGACTAGAGAGCTAAACTCCACAATTAGACAATATGACCTGATAGATATTTACAGAGCTTTTCATCCAAATATAAAAAATTTCACATTCTTTTCAAGTCCCCAAGGCACATATTCGAAGATAGACCACATGCTGGGGAATAAGGCAAATCTACATATATTTAAGCACATTGAAATAATACAGACCTCTCTCTCTGACCACTGTGCCATAAGACTGGAAATCAACAAAAGGAAGACAAAGAAAATAAGAGCAAGTAATTGGAGGATGAATAACTCTCTACTTCAAAAGGAGTGCATACTGGTGCAGATCAGAGATGAAATCAGGAAATTTCTAGAAACCAACGAAAATGAGCACACGACGTACCAAAACTTATGGGACACAGCAAAGGCAGTCAGCAGAGGAATTTTCATAGCAATACATGCACACCTAAGAAATGAGGAGAGACTCATGATTGATACGCTGACACAAAATTTACAACAACTAGAGCAGAGTCAGCAGGACAATCATACTAACAGCAAAAGAAAATAAATTATAAAAATCAGGGCAGAGATCCAGGAGAGGGAAAATGAGAAAACTATGGAAAAAATTAATATCGCGAAAAGCTGGTTCTTTGAAAGGATAAACAGGATCGATAGACCATTGGCAAACCTAACCAAAGAAAGGAGGGAACAAATCTCAATAGCAAGAATAAGGGATGAAAGAGGGGTCATTACAACAGACCCTAATGAAATCAAAAGGATAGTTACACAGTACTATGAAGGATTGTACTCCAAAGAATTCAACAATTTGGAAGACATGGACAAATTCCTGGAAAAACAATCCCTCCCTAGACTATCCTCAGTGGACATCAAGAATCTCAACAGACCCATAGCAATAGAAGAAATAGAAAAGGTTATCAAGGGATTACCAACAAAAATATTCCCTGGATCAGATGGCTACACTGGAGAATTCTAACAAGCATTCAGGGAAGAACTAATACCAATCCTACACAAACTTTTCCAGAACATAGAAAAAGATGGCAAACTCCCGAACTCCTTCTATGAAGCTAGTATAACTCTAATACCCAAACCGGTCAAGGATCCCACAAGAATCTAGAACTACAGACCAATATCCCTAATGAACATTGATGAAAAAATCCTTAACAAAATACTAGCCAACAGAATACAAAAGTATATAAAACAAATAATTCACCATGACCAAGTGGGATTCATGCCAGGGATGCAGGGATGGTTCAACATACGAAATACCATTAGTATTATTCGTCACATTGACATGAAAAAATATAAGAATCACATAATAATATCAATAGATGCAGAAAAAGCATTCGACAACATCCAACACCAATTCCTGTTTGAGACACTTGCGAAGATAGGAATGTAAGGAAAGTTCCTCAAGACAATACAAGCTATATATGAAAAACCAACAGCCAAAGTCATAGTCAATGGAGAAAAGACTAACACAATCCCAGTGAAAAAGGGGAGCAGACAAGGATGCCCCTTGTCCCCACTCCTATTTAATATCATGCTGGATGTTTTAGCTAACAGCATAAGGCAAAGAAGTGACATCAAAGGTATTCGTCTATGGAAGGAAGAGGTGAAATTATCGTTGTTTGCAGATGATATGATTTTATATATGGAAAATCCCAAAAGTTCCACAAGGGGAGTACTGGAAGCAATAGAGGAGTTTGGCAGAGTGACAGGATACAAGATCAACAAACAGAAGTCCATCGGACTGTTATACACATAAGACCACAGAAGAAGAGATCAAAAAGGTGGTACCCTTCACAATAGCCAAACACAAACTGAAATATCTACGGATATACCTTACTGAAAAAACAAAAGATCTATACAGGGAAAACTATAGAACACTATTACAAGAAACCAAGAGCGACCTCAACAAATGGAAGAATATCCCATGCTCTTGGATTGGAAGATTTAATATAGTTAAGATGTCAGTTCTGCCAAAAAGCACTACATAAATTTAATGCTATCCCGATACAATTACCATCATCTTTCTCCAAAGAAATGGCAAAACTGATTACCAACTTCATATGGAGAGGGAAGAAGCCCAGAATTAGCAGAGAACTCCTCAAGAAGAAGGACACCGTGGGAGGGCTTGCTTTACCTGACTTTGACACATACTATATAGCCACAGTTCTCAAAACTGCATGGTATTGGTACAATGACAGATACTCAGACCAATGGAAAACAACTGAAAACCCAGAAATAAAAGCATCAGCATACAGACAGCTGATCTTTGATAAGGGCCCCCAAAATATCAAATGGGAAGCAGATGGCCTCTTTTAACAAGTGGTGCTGGAAAAAACAGATATCAACATGCAAAAAAATGAAGCAAGACCCTGATCTCACTCCATGCACAAGAATAAACTCAAGGTGGATCACAGACCTTGAAGTTAAACCCCAAACTATTAGGGCCATCAATGAGGGAATTGGGACCAACTTGAGAACTTTGGCGCAGGGAATACGCAGGCTATCAGAAATAGGGAGGGACACACACAGGGAGGCATAAATTGACAAATGGGATATACTGAAGATAAAACACTTGTGTACATCTAAAGAATTCACCAAGAGAGTAATAAGAGATTCCACAGATTGGGAAAACATCTTTAGCAATGACACATCAGACAAAGGTCTTGTTACTAAAATCTACAAAACTCTGCTAGCTTCCAAAAAGAAAAAAACTAATAGCCCACTTGAGAGGTGGGCAAAGGACTTGAACAGAAGTTTCACAGGGGCAGAAATCCGAATGGCCAACAAACATATGAGAAAATGTTCCCGATTTTTAGCCATAAGAGAAATGCAAATTAAAACAACAATGAGGTACCACCTGACACCAAAAAGGAAGCCCAATTCAAAAAATCAGAAAGCAACAAGTGTTGGAGGGGCTGTGGGGAGACAGGAACTCTTATCCACCGCTGGTGGGCCTGTAAGTACGTACAGCCACTATGGAAATCAATCTGGCGATACCTAAAACAGATGGAAATAGAGTTACCCAGCAATCCCCTTACTGGGCATATACCCAGAAGAGGCAAGAAACAAACCAAGGCCAGACATCTGTGCTCCAATGTCCATTTCGGCACAGTTCACAATTGCAAGGAGTTGGAAGCAACCCAAATTTCCATCAACTGATGATTGGATTAAAAAACTGTGGTATATACATACAATGGAGTACTACGCATCACTAAAAAGCAGTGATGAACGTATGAGGCACATAGCAGCATGGGAAGAACTGGAGGAAATCATGCTAAGCGAAGTAAGTCAGTCACAAAAGGTCAAGTACAACATGAGCCCGCTGAGGTAAGTATTAAAAAAAAAATGCAAAAGTGGCATAGGGGAAAAAGCTACTGTATACAAACATTTTGGGGGTGAAGACCGTGTAGTATGGCAGAGATCAGATCAAAACCAGGGATGCACATGGTAGACAACAGTGGAGGAGGTGGGGAAAGGAAAACAAAAGGATGAATATAAGGAAGAAAAGAGAAGTGGGGGCATGGGGCACTAATCCACCCAAGGGGAGGGTATTGTTTATATCTCCACAGGGAAAGTGGGACCAGACTTCAACACAGTGCTGCAAGGGTGAATGCAACATTCCTGCGTGGAGTAGGGAACCAGTGGAGAAGTCTGGGAGGCTGGCCCCAAACACCAAAAATCAAGTGGATTCCTGCCCCTGCCCTGAGAAGAATTTGTTTCAAAGGACGACATTGATTCTGCAGCTCCGGGAGATGGACATATCTGATCAGAGCATACGGGAGCAGATGAAGGGAGAGGAGAGAGTGGAGCACAGCCTGGCCCACCAGGCTGTGAGGAGGAAGTTCCTGATTAGAGCAGCCAGTCTACAGAGAGAACAACATGGCTGGCCCCATTATGAGACATTATGCCCCTCAGTGACCAAGGGCGATACAGGGGACAGCAGCGGAGACACAGTGTGGGAATTGCACCTGACCTGATCCCCCACACCGAGGCAAAGCACCGAGGGAGTGCAGCGGAACAGCAAGGGAATGGAGTGGCAAGATCCCCAGGGAATGTTGAAAGTGGACTTTGGGGCCAGGGCGTGGTGCCCTGACAGACTGGACTGAAAAACACTCCTAAGGGCCAACAAATGGTCCTTGAACTAACTACAAGCTTTTCTTTCTTGATGTGTTTTGTTTTTTGTCAGTAGTTTGTTGTTGTCTGGTTGTATACTGTTGCTTTGTTTTCCTCTGTCTTGTTTTCGTGCATGTTATTGTCTCCACAGGTCTGTCTAAATAAGACAGGCTGGATAAACTATCTGGAAGAAAAAACAACGGGACCGACAGTTCCGGGAGGACTTGGGATAGGGGGAAGTGGGGGGAGGGTAAGGAAGTGGTGTTAACAAACACAGGGACAAGGGAACAAAATGGGACCCAAAATGGTAGTGTGGGGGGAGTGGCAGGCCTGGTAGAGAATGATCAAGGGTAAGGTTTTGTAAAGAAGAGGTATAGCTGTAACCCAGGTGGGGACGGAGCATGGTAGTAGGGCAGGAGGAAAGTGAAGGGAGATGGAGGAAAGAGCTAGGAGTCAAAGGCCATTTATAGAGGTTTAGACAAAGCCATGTACATGCAAATATATATATGAGGATGGGGAAATAGATCTATGTGTCTATACTTACAGGTTTAGTATTAAGGTGGCAGAAGGAATATGGGCCTCTACTCAAGCACTACCTCAATGCATGAATACCTTTTTTTATTAAATTGGAACTCTATGATGCTCACCCTCCTGACACAACTGCTGAAGCCAAAGTGGGTGAACAAGTAAATGTGGTGAAGAAAGCTGATGGTGCCCGGCTATCAAAAGAGATAGTGTCTGGGGTCTTAAAGGCTTGAAGAGAAACAAGCGGCCATCTAGCTCATAAGCAACGAAGTCCACATGGAAGAACACACCAGTCTGTGTGATCATGTGGTCCCGAAGGGATCAGTTATCAGGCATCAAAGAACAAAAAATCATATCATTGGCTGCACACCTCCATACGATCACCGAAGACAAACGGGTGCATAAGCAAATGTGGCGAGGAAAGCTGATGGTGCCTGGCTATCAAAAGAGATAGTGTCTGGGGTCTTAAAGGCTTGAAGGTGAATAAGCGGCCATCTAGCTCAGAAGCAATAAAGCCCACATGGAAGAAGCACACCAGCCTGTGCGATCATGAGGTGCCAAAGGGACCAAGTATAAGGCATCAAGCAAAATACATATACACATACATACATATATATATATATATATATACATATAACATAGTGAATGAAGGGGGAAGTGCAGAGTGGAGACCCAAAGCCCATTTGTTGGCCACTGGAGATCCCCTCATAGAGGGGTTTAGGAGAGGAGATGGGTCAGTCAGGGTGCGATGTAGTACCGATGAAGAACACAGCTTTCCCCCAGATCCTGGATGCTTCCTCCCCCTAACTACCATGATCCGAATTCTACCTTGCAGGACTGGATAGGGCAGAGGTTGTACACTGGTCCATATGGGAGCTGGAGGCACAGGGAATCCAGGGTGGATGATGCCTTCAGGACCAGGGGTGTGAGGGGCGATACTGAAAGAGTGGAGGGTGAGTGGGTTGGAAAGGGGGAACTGATTACAAGGATCCACATGTCACCTCCTCCCTGGGAGACGGACGGCAGAGAAAGGGGGGGGGGGAAGGGAGACTCCGGATAGGGCAAGATATGATAAAATAACAATCTACAAATTATCAAGGGCTCATGAGGGAGGGGGGGAGTGGGGAGGGAGGGGAAAAAAGAGGACCTGATTCAAAGGGCTTAAGTGGAGAGCAAATGCTTTGAAAATGATTAGAGCAAAGAATGTACAGATGTGCTTTATACAATTGATGTATGTATATGTATGGATTGTGGTAAGAGTTGTATGAGCCCCTAATAAAATGTAAAAAAAAGTATACTGGTATAAACATGAAAAGAACACAGAAGAACAAACCAAAAAGCTTGACAGACTGCCCATGTCTAGGAGCTGTATCAGTGAGGATTCTCCAGAGAATGAGAAACAACAGGATGGAACTATAAGCATGTATGTCTATGCATAACTTATTTTCAGGAAATGGATAGTGCAGCTCTGGGGACTGCTAGTCTGAAATACGTACAGCAGGTCAATGGGCTGGAAACTCAGCAGGAGTCGACAGTGTTGTCTTGAACCAGACATTTTTACCGAGAAACCTCTATTTTGTTTTTAAGGCCTTCAACTGTTTGTATGAAGTATACCCACATTATCAATTAAATTCACTTGATTGAGTCACAAGAACTAGATTACTATTTGGTTAAACAGCTGAATGCTATAGCCAAGTTGATATAAAATTAACTATCATGGGGCCCCAAAGCATGATATTGCAGAAGTAACACACAATATTAAATAAATCTTGGAACAGTAGAAAGAAGTTGCAAGAATTACAAACAGCTTCAATATCAAATGCAATGGAAATACAACACAGCTCTTGAATAATTTTTCTAAAACTTATGCCCACCTCACGTTCTTCTTCTTGCTCTTTACGAATTTGCTCCAAACGAAACTGTTCTGCCATCTCTCTCTCATGAGCTTCCCTCTGTTGGTGAAACAGAAGAGGAGCTGGTTACGTCCAAAGGGCTCATTTTCAGCATGGGCCAGGACTATAGTTTGGTGATGGGAGTGTCGCTCTCTGAAACAAGAATGGCCCAGGAGCGCTAAACCAAAGCACAGCTCTCTGCTCATGTTGGATTTCTTGTTCAAACACCTTGAATGATTCTGGGTAGTACGTGGCACTTAAGATTCTCCATGACCTTTTCTGCTACCCCTCCTATACCCAAATCTCAAGCTCTATTCATATCAGTCTACCTGGTGCCCATGCTGTTCAGTCTCTTTCCTCTAGCATACATTATTTCCTATTCCCTCCTACCTCCCTCTCTCTCACATTCATATACCACCTCTATTGTGAAACCATCTCCAATACATTTTCCCTTCATGGGTCTTCGTAAAAGTTGGAAAAACACTTCCTTTGAAACTTCTATACACTGAACTCACCCAAACCTCAGTGTTTTGCTTATGGTATTTAGAACTGTTACACTTCCATTTGCTAGATGTGTCCTTGACTGAATCTACCATACTGTGAGGCCTTTGCAGGCAGAGACAAGAGCTTGTTCAATTTCCTTCCTTCTTGAATGCTCAAAACTGAAATAGGTGCTCATTAAATGTTTACTGTTATTTTTATACAAATGGTATGAAATATATATATTTCTAGCAGTACCCTACTGTGCCCTGCCCTTCTGCACCTTCCTTGGAAAGTATTGTAAGTGCACTATGTAAAAACAATCACATAACATACATAAATGTAAATAAATTAGTTGTTCTTACCCCTTACCAAATATTAAAACAACCTGAAAATCTAATCGACTCACAGTAACCTAATAGAGGGTTTCCCAGACTAAAAACCTTCTTGGGACCAGACAGCCTCATCTTTCTCTCACAGAACAACCTTGAAGTTAGAAGTCGAACACTTATCCTATAGCACTACTATGTCTCCTTTTGCCATAGACTAATAAAAAATAAGTAGAATCGGCAACAAGCTCATTTCTTTTCTTTTTGTTTTGTTTTCATGATTTTCAATAACCTTTTGGCTTGTCAAAATGAGCATCAGTTAAGAACCAAGGGCAGATGATAACCTTTCTGTTAATTGAATCTAGCTTTCTCCAATGCAAACCTAGTAATTCTTAGGAATCAAAATGATAAGGAGGTTGGCACTTAAATAACGAAAGACTACTTGGGATTGAATTCTTCATCCCAGAAGGTCCCTGACCAAACCTACTTTTGCTCTGTCAGCCTCCAGTGAAAGACGATAGGCTTCATCTTGTTCTCTCTTCACATTTTCTCTGGCTTCACGCTCATCCTTAAAAAAGAAGAAAAAAAAATGGTTCATCAGCAGAAGCGCTATCTAGTGTTGCAGTGCACAGGAAGCCTGTAATGAGTCTTACAGAGAAAATGCGTTTGCAAGATAAGCTATGCTCAGGTGCGAGCTAGAGTGCTGTTGGCTATGAAGTCAATGTCACTGACTCAATATAATGTGTCTTTAAACAGAAATGCATAAAGAAAGTTATATATTCCTCAATCAATAAAAAATAAGACCAGGGGCTCAAAAGAACTTCACCCTTAAGTTTCTCCTGGAAACAATGGTTCAGTATTCCCGAACTCAGTGTTTACAGTGACTTTATAGAATACAACTACCATGATTAATGAGAATCAACTCTATTACCCTGCTGCATTCACTTATATTCAGAAATTTCCTTATTTCAACTTATATAACAGAAGTCATTTAAGTTGAAAATCTTCAAAAAATTTTAGCTTCTGAAGTGATTTATATGGCCACATTAAAATTATGATTTCATATTATGTTAAAAGCAAACTAAATTACCAAGTTATTTGTTAAATTCAGGAGTATAGCTATGTACTTAAGCTTCATAATTGCCTGTAATTGCCTACAACAGAGGAGTGTAGGTTCATGTTTTTGGTCTTTTGTTACTAAGTTGAAATATATAAAGCCACCAATATTGGACTATTTTGTACCATAAAATTACCATTAAAAATAATGTTGTTTAATAATACCTTCCTACTTTTTGCCTCCTTCATTACACATACAAGGGGGTACTCCCCAAACTGGATTTTTTTTCAAAGCTATGGATTTCATATTTTTACAAAACAGCCTTATCATCTTCAAAGTCAGCTCCATTATACAATACAGTTGTAAAATCTGTGATTCCAGTCTTGGAAACAATTTTCAAATTCATATCTTTGTATGACTGACAGGACCTCCCATGTTTTTTTCTTCACCTCTTTTACTTCATCAAATCGTTGTGCTTTCTTGCCCCTCTTCATTTGTGGAAGCAAAAAAAAGTTGTAACCCCTTCCAGGGTGATGAACAACAGAAAAATAAGTGAAGGGTGGCAGTGAAAAAAAAAAGGGTAATTTATAAAATGTTCATGAGGGAGGGGGAAATGAGCTGACACCAACGGCTCAAATGGAAAGAAAGTGTTTTGAAAGTGATGAGGGAAACAAATGTACAAATGTGCTTGACACAATGGATGTATGTGTGGATTGTGATAAGAGCTGTATGAGCCTCCAATAAAATGATTAAAATAAAAAAAGTCACATGAAGGGAGGTCAGGTGAGTAAGGTATGTGGGGCAAGAGAGGTATGCCTGATTTTGCCAAAACTTGGTGCACTAATATGACTGCATGAGCAAGTGGCAAAATCAGTTCTCCATCTGCCACAATTCAGGCCTTTTTTTTGTCACAGACTGTTACAATCTTTACAGAATGTCTAAATAGAAAGCTTGATTAAGAGGCTGACCCGGTGGAAGGAATTCCAAATGCACTACGAGTCCATTTAGGAAGCTGGAGGACATCCAGAACGTAGTTTGTCATCAACTGACACTTTCCCGTTTCGAAATGAGAAAACCACTCATACACTTGTGTTTTTCCCATAATGCTGTCCTTGTAAGCTTGTTCAACATCACAACAGTTTCTGCAGCATTTCTCCCAAACAGGAAATAAAATTTCACAGATGTACACTGTTCTCTTACATTGGCCATCACAAAAAAAGGAGGTTTGAGCAAACCTGCTTTGACAAAAATATTCACTGTGGCCAGAGCAAGTTGTTCAATTGGGAAACATGCGTACAACAAAAGCTCTGCTTGGTTTTTTTTTGGCGGGGGAGTACCCCACCCTGTTTGTTTTTTTGGCGGGGGAGTACCCCTCGCATACATCTGAGTCTCAAGTGTTTCATATACTGTCTAACCTTTTGGAAGTGTATAGTAAGGAACTGATGGAAAAATATCAGTAAACGTATTTATTGTCTGCATAAAAATTGGAGAAAAAGATACAATTCAGTTAATGAAATTGACTGGATATGAATGACATCTTATGACAGACACTCCGTATACACAGCAAAGGAACTCTACACAGGTGCAAGAAGCCCTATGGGGATAAATACAGTTCATAAAAATTATTCTAAGCAAACAGTTGTTTTAAAGTAGACTGTTACATATATGAAAGGTTATTAAATACAGGATCTCTGGAACACAATGTGACATCTGTTATGAGAAAACTTTTTTTTTCACAGCTTCTCTATTTTTTGTTTTCTTAAAGAGCTATTTTATAAGTACATCACTGACTACCTAACACAAAGCATACTGATTGTCACACTCGTTTAAGAGCTTTGTATATACTACCTACTTCAATCTTTCCAAGAATCTTTTGAATTCCTAATAACCTCATTTTAGAGAGAACCGAGACAGAAAAAGGGTAAGCAACTTGCCCAAGGTTAGTCAGAAGCAACACGGGACTTAGGAAAGTTGCTTGGCTGGCTCCAAGGCCACACCCGGAGCCAGCCACTCTGTTGCTTGAGGGTTCTCTGAGGATGCAACAATTGAGCACAAGGGCTTGGCCTGGTGCTTGTGAGGTGCCATGGAGTTTACCCTGACTCAGAGGGGCCCTACGTGCAACACTGCCTACCATATTCACAATTGCTCTCATATTTGAACCCACTGTTGTAGCCATTGTTTCAATCCATCTTTTCGAGGGTCTTCCTTTGTTGTTGTTCTATTTTCCAAATATGATGTCCGCTTCCAGAAACTGATCTGTCCTCATAACAAATCCAAACTACAATGAAGTAAAGTTTTAGCATTTTTGCTTCTAAGGAACATTCAGGTTCCACCTCTTCCGAGACAGATCTGTTGGTTCTTTTGGCAATGCTTGGTACTTTTAAAATTCTGCGCCAGTAACATAATTCAAATGGATCAACTCTTCTTCTTGAACCTTTCCTCCATTTCTAACTTCTTTCCCTCTTTCCTTACCCTCCATTCCTTCTTACAAAAATATTCATGAAAAGTTCAGTGTTCAGGTTTTGCATTATTTTTCCTCTAAATTTCTTTATAAGAGACCCACAAGAGCTAGTTTATAGATGAAGAAACTGAAATCATATGTGTATATGATTTACCTAAAAGCAGCCAGGAAATTAATGTCAAAGACTTAAACCCGGGTCTTGACTCACAATTATAATATAAATGCTCTTTCTCTTGCTCATAATTCTCTCTGACCAGCTCAAAAAGGCAGGCTCAGAATAAATTTTTCGGAAGTCTTGGTCATAACTTTTTGCTGGTTTGAGAGCTACTTGTGAATGACTATCATTTCATGTCTATTTTTTAAATTAATAAAATAATCAACATAATCCACAATAGAAATAGAACAAAGGAAAAGAAGCACACAATCACAATCAATCAGTGCAAAAAAAAGGCACTTGACAATATCTAACACCCATTCCTGTTAAAAAAGTTCAGCAAAACAGAAATAGAAGGGAAATTCCTCTATATAATTAAGGGCGTATATACAAAGCCAATGGCCAACATTACCCTCTTTGTAGAGAAACAAAGCATTCCCCTTGAAAACAGAGCCTCACAAGAAGTCCTTTACTATATTATTCAATATTGTGCTAAAAGTCGTAGGCAGAAAAAAGGAAAGGAAAACCAGAGGTATCCAAATTAGTAAAGGAAGGGACTTCGGTGGCACAGGAGTGTATGCACTAGGCTGCGAATCACCAAACTGGCAAAGGAGTGAAACTTCCTCTACTTACAGATTATAAGATCTAACACAGAGAAAAATCACAAATTCTCAGCAAGAAAGTTATGAAAACTAATTGTAAAGTTCAGCAGAGTGGCAGAGTCCAAGATCAACATACATAAATCAACTGGATTCCTTTATACTACCAAAGAATGCCCTGAAAAAAAAATCACGAAAACAAAACTGTTTACAATAGCCACCCCAAAGATGAAATGCTTTGGAATAAATTTTAACAGAGAATCAAAGACCTATACAAAAAAACCCAAACTACAAAATGTTCTTGACCAGGTAAAGTATACGACAGATAGTAGGTATTCAACAAATGTGGACTGAATTAAAGAGCAAGGACAATCAACTGATTCTTTCCAAGATACTGAAAGAGAAAGGAAGTTGAGATTTTAGTAATTAGATTCTACTTCAATTTCTCTAATATATGGGAAATTAGAGGCTTTGGGAAAAAAGTGATTAACTTATGGTTTAATGGGTATAGAACTAGAAGTCAGATATTAAGACTTTATTTTACTTAAAAATTTCAAGTCATAAAGGAGTCTAATAACCTTATTTACAAAGTTATATTTTATTTAAAAATTTTTAAACTGTATTTAAAAAGTATCAGAATTAGACATTTACCAAAGGAGATAGACAAATGACTAACAAACACATGCAAAGACACTCAGCATAATTAACTGAGCAAATCCAAACCAGAATGAGATAACCATTTCACACCTGCTAAAATGATTATTATAAAAAATAAGTGTTTATGAAGATATACAGCTATTGGAACTCTTGTATATTGCTGGTGGGAATGTAAAATGGCAATTAGGTAGTTCTTAAAAATTTTAAGGAGTCCTGGTGGCCTAATGGGTTATATGCTTTGGGTTGCTAACTGCAAGGTCAGCAGTTCAAAACCATCAGCAGCTCCAAGAGGAAAAAAAAAGAGCTTTTCTATTTTACGAGCCCCCAATAAAATGATTAAAAAACTTTTTAAAACACAGAATTACTATGTGACCCAATAATTCCACTTTTAGATATGGTGTTGCGAATTGACATTGGGTCAATTTTGACTCAATGCAGAGAAGAACCCCACGCATGCAGAGAAGAACTATTTCATAAGATTTTCATAGCTGTGACATTTTATTTATTTTAGGCTGTGACTTCTTAAAAGCAGATGGACAGACCTGTCTTCTGAGGTACTAATGGGTGGGTTGGCACCAGTCTTTCAGATACTAGAGAGGGCTTAGCTGTTTGTGCCACCCAAGGAGCTCTACTTTTACATATACCCCCAACCAACACAGATTGCTGTTGAGTCAGCTGACTCAAGATAGAGCAGAACTGTCTCACAGGGTTTACCAGGAAACCCTTATGGACGCAGACTGCCAGATTTTTCTCCCAAAGAGCAGGTGGTGGGTTCAAATTGCTGAAATTTTGAGCTAGCAGTTGAGTGTTAAACCAGGACAACATACAGGTTCCTGTTACATATGTTGTTGCTGCTAGACACTACCAGGTTGATTCCAATTCATAGTGACCCTATGTATGACAGAATGAACCACTGCTGGTCCTGCACCTGTCTTGCAATTGTTATGCTTGAGCCCACTGCTGCAGCCATAGTCAGTCTATTTCTTGATGGTCTCCTTTGTTGTCGACCCTCCACTTAATCAGGTCTGATGTCCTTTTCCAGGGACTGTTCTCTCCTGTAACTTGTCCAAAGTATAAGTCTTGCCAGCCTTGCTTCTAAGGAATACCCTCCCTGCACTTCTTCCAAGACAGATTTGTCTGTTCTTCCAGTAGCTCATTGTGCGTTGAGTATTCTTTACCAGCACAATTCAAATGCATCAATTCTTCTCTGGTCATCATTACTGGTTGTTCATTTTCACATACTTTTTTTGAGGTGACTGAAAAATACCTAAATGACATCTTTGTGCTCTTTAACACTTTAAAGGGGTATTTTGCAGGTTTGCATACTGAAACGCATCATCTGAGTTCTTGATTGCTTGCTTCCATGAGTGTTAATTGTGGGCCAAATAAAACGAAATTTTAGACCTCAATTTTTCCACTATCATGGCGTTCTTTATTGGTTCATTTGCAAGGATTTTTTTTCTCTTTACATTGAGGTATAACTCACACCGAAGGCTGTATTTTTTCATCTAAATCAATAAATGCTTCTTAAGATTCCATGGCTTTCATATGCGTATTACGGGTTGCTAATGAGCCTTTCTCCAATCCTGGTGCTGCTTTCTTCTTCACACAGTCCAGGTTTTAAGAATTATCTGCTCAGCACACAGACTGAGAGTAGGCATGGTGAAAAGCAGATACCTTTCCTGATTTTAAACCATGCAGTATTCCTTATTTGGGTTGAATGACTGTAAGTCCATAGAGTTTTGCATGAGTATAATTATGTTGTCTGGAATCCCTAGAGCTAGCTATTGTTTATTATGATCCATACAATGCCTCTGCATTGTCACTGAAACACAAACATCTTTCTGGTATTTTCTGCTTTTCGCCAAGATTCATTTGATGTCACCAATGACACCCTTCATTCAACATCCTCTTCTGGATCTGGCTTGAAAATTTGGCAGGTCACTGTTGGTGTACTGCTGCAACCATTTAAAAATTATCTTCAGCAAAATGTTACCACATGTGATATTAATTATATTGTTTGGTTATTTCCACATTGTACTGGATCACCTTTCTTTGGAATGGGCACAAATATGGATCTTTTCCAATTTGTTGGCCAGGTAGCTGTCTTCCAAATTTCTTGATTTAGACAAGTAAGTGTGTCCAGTATTGCATCAGTTTGTTAAATATTTCAATTGGTATTCTATCCAAGCTGGAATGACAGTATTGGTGAAAAACAACACACTAAAAATAGACTGGATCCAGCGCCCCCCACTGAAAACAGGTATTTAAACAGATACTTTCATATGAATATTCACAGTATCACGAGTCACAATAGCTGAGAGGCAGAACCATCCCAATTTTATTCATTCATTTATGAAAAGGCAAATGAATAAATAAAATGTATTCATCAAAAGGCAAATGAATAAGTAAAGTGTGACATATCTGTATAATGTAATACTATTTGATGACAATAAAAGAAGCAGTGAGGCAATAAACCTCAAAGACATTCTGTTAAATGAAAAAGCCAGACAAAAAAGATGACATATCTGGATTTTAAAATGTTCCTTTCTTCTACTGTATTTCTGCCAGCGGGTAAGAAATGTAATTTCAAAAATAATATATTTTCATGCATATCAATAGAGCAAAAAGATAATTTTTGTTTAATAAATTGTTTTGTGTTTTCATTTTGAAACATATATCTTCCTTAATTATTAACTTAAAGTACCGAATTAGAAGCATGGGGAAAAATTAGACTAAGGAATCATAAGACCTGAGTTCTAATCCTGACCCTGAACTTTCTTATACTGTGTAGGCCATTTAAAGTCTCTGAAGTTCACTTTTCTCATTTAAAAAAATGGGAGTGATTAACACATCAATTTATTCAGGATACATGGGATACCATATGGGAGTAGGATTAACAATAACAACTAATAATAAATATGTATTGGGCTCAAATAGTTTCCTGATAACTATAAGAACCTATAATTTGACTCGGATAAACCTCATCCTGAGGAGCTCTGTTCTGGAGTCAAAAAAGACTGGGATCCAATCCCATTGCTCCCGATATCCATCTGTGTAATTGTGAAGGCACTAGTTAATGTTTCTGAACCTCAGTTTTCTAACATGCAAATGCTAAGCTGTTCTTTCCAAAGTCACATGGATGAAAAATGGCCGAACAGGATTAGGATGTAATCATGCACTTGATCACACATTTAGAGAGGGTAAATGAACATCAATTAAAACCTATAGCACTATTTAAAAAATCACATATTACATTATTTCATTTGTGAAACATCTAGATTAGACAAATCCACGGAGAGAGAACATAGATTGGTGGTTACCAGAAAATGAGGGAAGGGGAAAGTAAGAGCGGCTGCGTAACGGGCACCGGGCCTCCTGTGGGAGTGCTCAAATTATATGCAACCAGATAATGGTGATGACTACACAGCATTTCAAATGTACTACAATCCACTGAACTGCATACTTTAAAATGACTAGTTATGTTAACTTCATCTGAAAAAAATGTAAAGAATCACAATTACAGAACTGATGTCACATGAATTGCTGTCTTAAGAGTTACAGAACTAAAAATTTACCTACAACAAAGCTTTCTGCTGTAGAAAGAGAGGAGTATACTTATTGTTCTGCACTTGAAGTATAGATGATAAAGATACTACTTGAAAAGATGTGTTAAATTGAAACCCAAAGAAGTGTTACCTAGTGTATGGATTTCTGAGATACTGGGGTCAGAGCATTCCTTTCACAGTCAAAATCTTGAATGCTAGTCGTAGCATCAGAATCATACAAGAAAGTGGTCACGGGTTTCAAATATAGAATTGGTTTGGATTATAGGCCTATTAATATAATATGCATATTGTTGGGAAAGTTACTTGACTTCTCTCAAAGCTGTGGTAAGCATAAATTTCCTGGCAATGGGCCTAATCCAGGAGCTCTGGTAGCACAGTGGTTACAGCGCTTAGCGGCAAATTCAAACAGGAATCGACTCAACAGTAGGTGGCTTTGATTTGGGTAGATCTAGTTAATTACTGTGGTTTCCATTCTGTACCAAGTGGCCCCCTTCCTTGTTTATCTCATTAAAGTTACCATTTACCAGGTATTTTGCAGGGGACAAAAGTACTAAATATTAATGAATATCCTCTGCCTATATTTTCATCTAAGACTTTTAATCTTTTAAACTCTTGTATTTTATGGTTTATAAAGCACTTTTTTTAAAAAATAAAGCACTTTTACATGATATTCACAGCAGTTGGTTTGGCTAGGAAAGGACTTATTTGCATTCAGACACAAGAAAACCAGAGAGCTTAAGTTATTTTTCTCAGGGTCACTTAGCTTGTTAGAATGCAGTCTTCCTGGTACCTAATCTGGAACTCTACTTGCCATTTCATTTCTGTTCAACCTTCTTCCCTACCTATTAAATAATTGGTCTTTCTAAACAGAGTAGGGGGAGAGTCATAAAATTATTTTCTTGAGTGCAAAAATATAATGTGTAACCATTTGCTGTATTATTTGAAAAGGAAAAACAGGATAGGCCTAGTTCATTTCCCTGCCAGTGGTCTCTTCACAGAGAGAAGAGAAAGATGGTAAGGAATGGATATGCACTTTCAGCCTAGCTTTATCCTCAAGAATTGCTCTGATCTGTTTCTCTCCCTAGCCCTTAGGGAAACTGAAGTGTCTTGGTCTTGTTGATCTCTGCACCACTAGGCCCAACCAGTGCTGTCAACTTGGTTAAAGAAACAAAATCAAACTCACCTCCTTAGTAACCCTGTAAGAGAAGGTAGAAACGCCCTTGTGAGTTTCTGAGACTATTTTTGGGAGTAGAAAGCCACATCTTTCTCCTACAGAGCAGCTGGTGGAGTTGAACTGCTGACTTTGTGGTTAGTAGCCCAACTCATAACTCATTATGCCCATAGGGCTCCTAGAATCTTTAAAAAATGGCCACTGGATAACCACGAAACCTAATCTCCAAAGATAGGTATTAGTTTTTTATTTGTTAAATTTATTTGTCTGTAAAACTATTCATGAACTACTAATACTGAAAAAGAACGAAATAAATATTATGACACACCACACAGAATTCTTTTAGGTTACTACTACCTATTGCACCACAGGATAGTGCTTATATGTTAGACTAATTAGGTTATTTTTCAACTCCAGCTATCAACAGTTTTAAACAGAGACCTTTCACGACAGTCCATTGTGAGACTATGAAAACAGAGATGAATTGACAAGCAGCAGGCAACTTTCAAGTCCCAAAGGAGACTGTCTTACTTTGCTAGAATGTAAATCCCTGGAATTTCCTGTAGAGATATTTAGAAAAGATTCTTTTTCACCTCGATAGAAGTGGTATGTGTGAGTGAATTGAAAAGCTGGATTTAAGACTGTTTTGCTTGTTTCTTTGGTGGCAGGATTTCAAATGATGGATTCTGTCTCAGTGTCTGCTTTAGAGGAAGCTTGATAAATTGTTTTAGTTTATTTAAGGCTAAATTCCAATGCAAAGAGAATCCACATATCTGCCTGGTAACCTGGGATGAAACATGTATATTTTACAAGTATGATGTCTTGGTTCATGGCCTTGTCAGCTTTGGTGTGGACTATGGCATATACCTCTTAATAGGTCTTACAACCTCCAGTCCCTCTTCATATAATCCATTCATTCATTCATATTTATATTTACATTTATAAAATATATTATATTATTATTACATTTATAAAATACTAAGCTAATAAATAGTAGGCCTTATGTTAGGAATTAGAGATGATAAGTTAACAGTTTCTCTTACTGGTTGGAGGAGACAGATTTATAAACACAGAAAGAAGAGCAGTATACATTAAGGTTCTTTTATGGGTTAGTCATTTAACATAATATTGAAAATTTTCAGTCCCATGATACACCATTTTGCAGTTGTTGTTAGGTGAAGTCAAATTGATCCCAACTCATTACAACTCAATGTTGCTATGAATGAAACACTGTAGTCCTGTGCCATTCTCACATCCTCTGTTTGCATCCATTACTGCAGCCATGGTATCAATCCATATGGTTGAGATTCTTTCCTTTTTTGCTGATCTACTTTACTAAGCATGATGTCTTTCTGTAGGGCCTGGTCCCTGGTGATAGTAAGTCCAATGTTCCCGAACAAGTCTCATCATTCTAACTCCTAAAGCTCCTGGCTGTAGTTCTTTTAGGACAGATTTCGTCATTCTTCTGGAGGTCCATGGTACATTTAATATTCTCTGTTAACACTACATTTCAAAGGCATCAATCAATTCTTCTTTGGTCTTCCTTACTCACTGTCCAGTTTTCATATGCATATGCGGTGATTGAAAATACATCTTGATCCAAGCATACCTTAGTCTTCAAAGTGATATCTTTGCTTTAAGATATTTTTTGTTTTGCAGTCAATTTTCCCAATGTTAATACATTGTTTAACTTCTTGACTTCCGCTTCCATGGGCATTCACTGTGGACTCAAGTGAAATGAAATAATTGACAACTTTAAGATTTTCTGTTTACCATGATGCTGGTTATGGGTCCAGTTGTGAGGAATTTTGTTTCTTTCCACTGAAGTATAATCCATACAGAAGGCTGTATTCTGTGATCTTTGTATGTAAGTAGGTGCTTCCAATCTTTTTGCTTTCAGCAAGCAAATCTGTGACATCTGCATATTTCAAGTTGCAAATGAATCTTCTCCCAGTCCTAATGCCCTGCTTCTTCATCCACTCCAGCTCCTTGAGATTTGCTCAGGATACAGAATAAAAATCTCCTGATTTTAAACCTTTTAGTATCCCCTGTTCTGTTTGAATGACTGTATGTTAGGCTGGGTCCTCTAGCGAAGCAAAACCAGTGACACACACACACACACACACACACACACACACACACATTTTCTCGATATAAATTTCTTTCATATAGCACTTAGTGATGAAGTACTTGGTGAATGCAAGAGATCATGAAGCACTTAGTGATAAAGATAGAAGAATACAGCTATCAGCATGTATTACATTTCTGTGTAAAGAAAACAAATATTGTACGTGTGTGTGTCTGAAAAATTTTATATCAAGAAAGTGGCTCAAAATTATAGAAGTGGGTAGGTCTAATCCAGTTCAAGACCATGGGTCATACATTAAGCTGGAGAGTCTGACAAATAAAGAAGGCAGGAAACCAGGAAGCAGGAAGACAAAGTAGAAAGACCTTGGCCTATGGAATGCAGAGGCAGATTAATCGAAGGTCAGCAGGTCAAATGGCAGTCTCTAATGGTTCCCAGGGTATGCAGGCAATATGACACATCATTGGCTTAAGTCCACAGATAGATGAGCCAGACGCAGGATCCAGACCAACAGAAGCAAAAAAGTTCTCTCGTGTCTAAGTATATATGAAGAGGACACGAGACATCCCTAAGGAAACATCATCAGGGCTGTGGCCTAAATAAAAGTTTGCACTCCATCTTAATCTTTCCACAACTGTATGACTGCTTATAACAGATCCCATCATGGAGCTGATAATGTTATAATAGATCACATCATAGAGGAGATGCCTCAACTACCAAACTACTGAGAACCTGGACCCAGCAAGGTGACACAAAATCTATCACAGATGGCTTCTTAGACTATGTACAAGGTCTGTATGAATGCAATTTAGTGATCTGGAACGCTCATGCTTTCCAGTATTACCCCTACTTTGTTATGATCCATAGTCAAATAATTTTACATAGCCAATGTAGTGTCAGTACATAGCTTTCTGATATTCTCTGTTTTCAGTCAAGCTCCATCTGACATTAGCAATGGTATCCCTGGTCTCATATCTTCTTTTTCTGAATTTGGCTTGAATTCATGATAGTTCATTCTCAATATAATCCAGCAATCATTTAAAAATTATCTTTAGCAAAAATTTACTTGGCTATTGCATTAATAAGAGTTTGATAATTTCTGTCTTCTGTTGGGTCATCTTTCTGTGGAATGAGCGTATATATGGATCCCTCTTAGCTGATGAGCCAGACAACTGTCTTCCTGATTTCTGGAGTCCTTATTTTCATCAATGCCTTTAACGCTGTTGGGATTTCTTTCAATACCAATGGTTCTTTATAATATGTTCACTCTGGAAATCATTGCATGTTGATCAATTCTGTTTGGTACAGGGACTCTGTATTCCCTCCATCTTTTTCTTTGTTTGATGCTTCTTGTATCATTCAATATTTTACTCATAGAATCCTTTAATATTTGGCTTGAAATTTTTCTTCAGTTCTCTCAGCTTGACATATGCTTTCCTTTTGGTTTTCTAGCTCCAAGTCTCTGTACATTTCATCAAAATGAGGTATAGATTATCATTTCCACTCGGCAGAAGGGGCGACTGGAGACCCCAAATGGCTAAGGAACCTGTCCATGGTGTACAGTTTCTTAGGAATTAATCAGTTAATACTTGGGTCTATTCCTAAACCTAGATTCTTCCCGCAAAAACAGAGGCTCTCAAACTTTAGGATACCTAAGAATCACGTGATGTATGAAACTTTTCAGAATACATACTTTCTGGTATATTCAGAGACTCTTCTTTAATTAGTCTACAGCAAAAGCCAAGAAATCTGTATTTGTTAAAAAGTATGTGCTGAATGAATTAATATACTTTGAAACCACCATATTACAAAAAGAAAAGAACAGATAAATTACAACTCTTATAACAAAGAACAAATGCCATGGCCATCTGAACTAGTTTCCCAAAAAACAAATTCTAATGATGCCATTTTCTGCTTAAAAGATGTGATGAATGTATATGGCCACAGCTTAAGGTTCAAGCTCTACAGCAGGGCATAGAGGTGATTACAAAATGTGGCCCTATTGCAAGTTTTTAGCTGTTCTCTTCCTTCCCTCCATGAACATCATTCTTGCCTTATTAAATCACTTTTCATTTACTACATGTGCCAAGTCCTTTCACATTTCCAAGCTGTATCACATTTCCATATTTTTGCAATGTGCTTCCTCTTGAATGCAAATAAGTTTCCTATTCATTCTTCCAAACGTATTATTATTATACAAGCTATTTCCTACGTGTCAGGTACCAGTCTAAGTATTTTATACGTATCAATTAATTTGTCTATCAGTTCTATGAAGTAACTTCTAGCTAGAGAAATAGACTAACAAGAAACTTAAATGATTTTTCTCATGATTATTCAGCTAGGTAATAGAGCTAGGATTTGAATTTGGACAAGTGGATACCACTAAAGCTCGAAACCCCACAGGGACAGTTTTACGATGTCCTATAGAGTTACTATGAACCAGAATAGATTTGATTGGAGTGAGTTTGTTTTTTTTTGTATTGTTTATTTAAATGGCAACTAACACAAGCTCATAATTACTACCTTACAGCCGCCTCTCATGAGACAGCTACTCTCCTTCTATTACCCAGCACTCATCTCAAACTATAGAGCCCTTCAGATTTCACAAGCCTACCTTTATTTCTAATTTCTGAACTTCCTTCTATTATACTTATCTTGGCCTATATCTACCCCCACCCCTGACCATTTTGAACCTATTTTCTAATTTCCCATGTGCAGAAGTTTTAATTTTACAGATAAGTAGCAGGTGCCTTCATTGTGCAAGGGCTTGCAACATGGCTGGTGATGAAATAATTTGTGTTTGCCTACAATTCACAGAAAACATTTTAAACTATATTCTGCAGTTAAAAAGCTTATGAATGCGAAATGGGATGCTACTGTTTTTAGGTGCTGTCTACTCTGTTCCAATTCGGCTGCCCTGTGTACAACAGAAAACAACATCTGGTATGGCAACAGTCTCAAAATTGTCATGGTTGAGCCTACTGTGGCAGCCACTGTGTCAACTCATCTTATCAGTGGTCTCTTACTTGCTGATGCCTAACTTCCCTAAACAAGATGATGTCCTTTTCCAGGGATTAGTTTCTCTTGATAGCATGTCCAAAGCATATGAGATGAAGTCTCACCACCCTTGCTTCTATGAAGGATTCTGGCTATACTTTTTTCCAAGGCAGATTTGTTTGTACTTTCAATATTCTTCTCTAACACCATAATTCAACTGTATCAATTCCTCTTCAATCTTCCATAATCATTATCTAACTTTCAAATGCATATTAAACAATTGAAAATCCCGAAGCTTGGGTCAGGAACACCTTAGTCCTTAAAGTGACATTCTTTTTCTTCAACACTGTAAAGAGCTGTTGTGAAGCAGATCTGCTCATTGCAATTCTTCACTTGAGTTCTTGAGTGCTGCTTCATTTGTCCATAGTTTACTTCTATTTTGCAACTCAAGGTCTGAATTTTTCATTCACTTCTTCCAGCTGGAGACATGCCATGTTCCTTCCTTTTGGTTTTCTAACCCCAGGTCATTGCATATTTTTTTGTCTTCTTGAGCAGCTTTTGGAAATTTTCTGTTTAGGATTTTAATTTATAATGCCTTCCATTTGCTTTATCTACAATAGCAAGATTCAGTCTTCTGATATCCGTTATCGTCTTTTCTTTTTATGCGTTTTTGCTTTCTTCCTGTATGATGCTCTTGACAGAAGCTGACAACTTATCTGGTCTTTCATTAACAGTCACATCTCTTTTTCAGATGATCTCTGAATTTAAGTTGGATGTACTCAGGATCCAATTTTGGCTCTCATGACCTTGTTTTCATTTTCTTCTGCTTCAGCCTGAACTTGCCCAGGAGCAGTAAATGGATGGTCTGTTCCACAGTATGCCCGACCTTATTTGGACCGATGATACTGAGTTTCTCCATCTTTTTTTCTCACAAATATAGTCAATCTGATTCCTGTGTATTCTGTCTAGTAAGGTCCATGAATATAATTGCTGTCTATATTGTTGATAAAAGTTGTTTGCAACGAAGAAGTTATTAGCCTTGCAAAATTCTATCATGCAAACTTCAGTGTCGTTTCTGTCAACAGGACCTTATTTTCCAACTATTGATCTTTCCTCTTTGTTTCTAACACTTATGTTCCAATCACCAGCATGATCAATGTATCTAGGTTGCATGCTTGATCAACTTCAGATGAGAACGTTGGTAGAATTCTTCAGTTTCTTCCTCATTGGCTTTAGTGGTTGGTGTTAAATGTGAGTATTAGTTGTATTAATTGGCCTGCACAGGAATGAGTAGCTCCTCCAGAGTAAAGAATAAGAGGGTGTAGAGAAGGTATTTGTTAGTTCCTGCCTTAATGAAAGGCTGTCATGCTGAGAAGCAAATGTTAAAGGACTCTCAGGGACATGAAGGCTTGTTCATAGTTGGCTGGCTAGTTCTGACTTTCAAAGTGAAATTCTGTAGCTTATCTTCTTAATAAATAGTAATTAGATAGCCAATGCTATGCAACAAGGGTTTGCAAATAGTTTGTGGAAAAATTCCACTATCTTTGAATTTTACTTTCCAAAGAACTTTGAACATTGAAACTGGTATTTGGGTAAAACAGCAACAGCAGTGGTACAGAAGGTACCACCCTGCCACCGCAGGTAAGGGATGTTCACACTCACTACTGGCTAATTGTTAAGTTGAATTTTCCTTTTGCTTTACATGAATAAACAAGGTCAGCATAGAGTGTATGTTACTTGTATCATTTACATCTGGAATATTTGCTGTGAATACGCTCTATTGCTTATATTTGTACTGTAGGTTATCCATTTTCTCCCCGGGGCAAAATCCTATAAATGCTAAAGTACTGTACATACTCATGTATAAGCTGAGTTTTTCAGCACATTTTTAATGCAGTTTTTGTGGTAAATTAGGTGTCTCGGCTGATATTCCAGTCGGCTTGTACTCAAATATATACGGTAATCAAATAAATATACACGCATATGATATAAAGGATCTTTTGGAAAATAAATTAAGGATTCATTTTATAACGAAGTACCTAAGATTTAAAAATTGAATACAAAAATCTAGGTTTCAAAATTATTTAAAAATCATTTCACTGCCCACATGCACCTAAGAGAAAGATGTAATTTAAAATGATGAGAAAACAGTAGCATAAGAAAAAGCAACTACCGCTAAAGGCCAGACTGTAAGCAAATAATTTGGGGCAAATACTTCTTTAGGTATTAGTTTCTTTCTTTCTTTGGACACTAGTTTCTTTAACTGCACAACAAAAGAATAAGATTACATGAATTCTACAGCCTCTTTCAACTCAACCTAGAGTAAAAATAACATTAGATAATATTTATATTAGAGGGCTGGCAAACACATGATAGCCCCTCAGTGAGATGGAATGATATAATGGTAAAACAACGGACCCCGTGACAGCAATAATTGTGAGGAAGGCATAGGACCCAACAACTTTCCATAACATAGGATTGTTATGAGCTGTAGTGGACTAGATAGTACCCAGATGGTAACAACAACAAAAATATAATCCTTAATAAGGTCACTGAAAGGGAGAGACACAATGTCTCCTTACTGACCCACAATGTTATGATGGAGCAGCACTGGAGACACAGTGCAGCAATTGTGCCTGGTCTGAACCCCCGACTCCAAGGCGTAACATGAAGGGAGTGCAACAGAGAAGGGGAGAAAAGCAATAAAGTCCCAGAGGAATTGGGGGGAAGGGCTTGGCACTGCGACAAAACTGATCAGAAGATATTCATAAGGGTCAGCAGACAGACCTGGAACTATTCATAGGCTATTTTTTTTGTTGTGTTTCATGTCTATCTATATAAGATAGGCAGGAAAAACAATCCCAGGAGAAAACAATGGGGCTGATGGTTCCAATGGGGGCGGGAGAGAAGAGGGAAGGAAGGGAAGCAACAAACCAGGGACAAGGGAAAATAAGAGGTCTAAAATCGATGGCGAGAGGAAGGCATAGAATGCCTGATGGGGTTTGATCAAGTGCAATGTAGTCAAGAGGAAGTAGAGAGAGCAGAATGAAGGTTGAACATGACAGTGGGACAGGAGAGAGTAAAAGGAAATAGAGGAAAGAACTAGGAGGCAAAAGACATTTATAGAGGTATAAATATAGGCATGTATATATGCAAATATATTAATATATAATAGGTATATCTTTATATGTAAAATACCAAGGTGCAGATGGACAGTAGGCCTCTATTTCAAGTACTCCCTCAAGAACACTTTGTTCTAATAACCTGGCATTCTCACCTTCATAACACGATTGCTGAAGTTAAAATGGATGCACAAGCAAATGTGGCGAAGAAAACTGATGGTGCCCGGCTATCAAAATTTATAGCATATGGTGTCTTAAAAGGCTGGAAGTTAAACAAGCAGCCATCTAGCTGGGAAGCAACAAAGCCCACATGGGAGAAGCACACCAGCCTGTGTGATCACAAGGTATCAACAGGATCAGGTATCAGGAATTAGAAGACCCAAAGCCCATCTGTAGACAATTGGACATCCCCTCACAGAAGGGTCAACCCAATGAGATGATTTATTAAAATATAAACAAATAAATGGGGAAAATGGAGTGACATAGTGGCTACAACAATAGTATCAAACATAGCAAAAATTATGAGGCCGGCACAGGACCAGGCAATGTTTAGAACTGTTATACAGAGGATTGCTATGAGTTGGAGGTGTCTTAGTGGAACCTGACAGAAACAAGATCCTATGTAAGATGTTTTTTATGTCCTAATAATAACAAAACCAAAACATCCAACAACAAAAAAGTATAGAATGTAGAGAATAATTCTTTCCTCACCATGTCCTTTTTTTTCCTCAAAGTCATTTTATTGGAGGCTCTTACAGGTCTTACAACATTCCATACAACAATTGTATCCAGCATATGTTTAGAAACGTTGCCATCATTTTCAAACATTTTCTACTTGAGTCCTTGGTATAAGCTCCTCTTTCCCCCCTCCCTTCCAGCCTCATGAATCCCTGATCACTATATATATATATATATAGTTATATAGTTATTCTCATTTTACACTGTCCATTGTCTCCCTTCACCCACATTTCTATTATTTGTCCTCTTGGGGGTGGGGGAGGATGACTCTTGCCTTGTCTTGCTTTGATGTTTCATGCTAAAATTGAACTGAATACAAAGGGAAAAGGGAGGTGTATATGGCTATTGTTGAAATGACATCAAATCTGAAATTAGGATCTTCCTGGCTAAGAAACCACATGGCCCCAATTTAATTGTAAAGTGTGTCTCTTTTAGCTGATGGTTTATCTTTCTGGTAAAGGAACCCTTCTTTCACTGACAAGATACTTCTCAACAATGCTACCTGCCACACACGAAGAAACTTTGAGGTTTACCTCTAAGGATTTTTCTGGCAGAACTTTTCTACTTCTGCTAGGCAACGTTTAATACCCTGTGCATTACACCAGCATAGATACTATGACATTATAAAGAAATCATTTATTTGCAGGCTCTGAACATCTCAAGGACTCTGTCATCTTACTGTAATTATCTGGTGCTTAACAGCATTGGCATATAAGAAACAGGTCCTTAATAAAGATATATCAGTTTAGTGGTTAAACAAATGAATTAAGGTGGCTTGTCTGCTTTACTCTTACATACTAGCCTTTAAGACTCAAATATTTTCTCCTCTACGTTCCCCCTCACCCCAACCTTGCTGCTCCTTGCACTTATTACCTTTGCTGGGTTCCCATACTATGGCGCAATTATCTGTTTACTGGAGTGATGTTAATCAGACAGTGTAACTGGAGCCAGGACAAAATTTTAAGTGGGACAAACCTGTCAGAAGATCCTCAGGGCCTTCCATGAGGGGCAAAAAAAAAATCCATGCAAAGTAATTTAGAGAAGCAAAGCTGACTTGTTAAAAATACTAATGGAAGAGAATAAAATCTTTCTGTTCTTTTAATATCTATTCTACTTCATATAAACAGACCTGAACATCTTTACACTACCCCATTTGATCATATTTTCTCCACACTGTAATATTCTCTTATCTGACCTTTGCACACACAAACTACACTGTCATTTTTGGAAACATAAAATCTTAACTCTTCAAAGAAGTAATTTCTAACTTGAAGGATCACTGCTTCTGAATTCCGTCAGACAGAACTCCATTATTAGGGCTATTTTGTAAGGATATAGCTTTGGCTCTTTAAATTTGGAAGTTCCTTAATGAATAGAACTGTCTCTCAGGTTATTATTGTAACCATCCCAGAAAACTGGTGTTATATCTTGAATTTGGTAGCAAACTCACTCCAAAGAAAGGTAGAAAGCACATAAAAAAGTACTTTTATGAACTAGAGGAAAGTTGTATTCTTCGTCGGTGCTACATGGCACCCTGACTGATTCATCTCTTAAATGCTTCCTCCCCACCCCAACTACCATGATCCGAATTATAACTTGCAAGTCTGGATAGAGCAGAGGATGTACACTGGTGCAGATAGGAGCTGGAGGCACAGGGAATCCAGGGCGGATGATACCTTTAGGACCCGGGGTGTGAGGGGCGATACTGGGAGGGTAGAGGGTGAGTGGGTTGGAAAGGGGGAACTGATTACAAGGATGTACATGTGACCTCCTCCCTGGGGGACGGACAACAGAAAAGGGGGTGAAGGAAGATGCTGGACAGGGCAAGATATGACAAAATAATAATTTATAAATTATCAAGAGCTCACGAGGGAGGGGAAATAGGGAGGGAGGGGAAAAAAGAGGACTTGATGAAAAGTGGAGAGCAAATGCTTTGAAAATGATGAGGGCAATGAATGTACAGATGTGCTTTATACAATTGATATATGTATGGACTGTGATAAGAGTTGTATGAGTACCTAATAAAATGTTAAGAAAAAAGGCCAGGTCAAGACCACAGCAGCTATTTAAGATGCAACTACTGGCTTATCCCCATCCAGAGGAAAGAAGAATAAAAAATAAATACATGTTGAAACCAATCGACAATGGACCATGTGACCACTAGGCTCCACACTCCTAGACCATAAGCTATGCCCAGCTACCACTACCAACGGCTATAAGAAGGATCACAGTGGAATGTTCAGCATAAAGTGGAAGAAAAATGTGACACAAACCCCAAATCATTGTAGAGACCAGATTTACTTGTAGGATAGAAGCTGGAGGAACTTCCAGAACTATGGCCCTTAGGAATCCTTCAGGTAAGGAAGTAAACTCTTACCTGTGTTAGAATGATCAACCGTTTAAGATCAAAAGGGCAGAATTTCCCCAGGGACAAAGTCCAGAATGTTAGGAAAGACAAAGAAATGGGCACCAGAGAAAGTGGAATTCATGACAGCACATGGAGGGTTTTACAAGGGATGGTTGAATATAGAAATGATGATTTGCTCTGTAAACTTTCCCTTAATCCACAACAAACAGCTACAAATAAAGAAATAACAAGTACTTTTAGCCCCCACTCCCATATTCCTTCAAACAAACATAAGGACCAGTGTGAAAGAAAAATCCACGAAAGCTGACTATCTCCAAAGATATTTAAGTTAATGTAATATTTAAGACATATTTTTTTCTAATTCTTCTTGAAGCATTTGCCTTGATAGTTTTACTTAAAATTTTCTGTAGGTATCTGTCAGATTTCTGACAATGGGGGGGAAAATCTCAGTAGCCACTTGAGAAGACTTTAGAAGAAGCAGATGGTTTTAATTTTTAATTGGAAACACTTAGATAGCTACTTTTAAAAACAACAGTATACAAAAGAAAATATAATAACTAGATATATTACCCCTAAAGCCAGCTAATATTGTATAACCAGAAAAATAAACATATTTTGTTGCACCCCCACTGTTATTAAAAACACAAATGGACAAGCGGGGCCAGCAGTTTAAGAATAAATACTTTTACAGTAATACATGTTGACAGCCCAAATAAAAAAGAATGCATTACTGAGATATCATCAATTTTGTTCTGTCATGACATGGCAGCTCTATCCAGTCTAAGCTTGTCAAAAAGTGTTACTGTAATCCATGGAGAAGTCACCACCGCAGGCAAGAGAGAGAAAAATGTGGCCTAAACAGCTGTGTTGAATGCTAGTGCTAATGCTGAGTCTCAAAATCTCTTTACATTAGTTTCATTTATGACAAACAATTAACTTCCACTTTGAGATGTCAGGCATGGATGGACCAATCCATCAGCAGGCACTTTAATAAGAGCAACAAGTGTAAATAACGTGGGCGTGGATATGACTTTTTAGCAGTAAGCATTATTCCAGGCACAAATGTAGACATTTAAGACAAATACATTTCATTATTCTATTCAAGAGTATACAACATTTGGGAATCTGGATGTCCAACTTATTCTCCAGGTCAGCCTGCTTTGATTCTACTTAGTCTTGTGAACAGTGCTGCTGGAGTTAATCCCAGGAACCTTCCATGGAAATGCAGTTTTATTCTAGAAGAGTGTGTGAAACACATCTGAAGGCAGGTCACAACTTTGAAGACTTTACATGTGCAGTTCTACTCTGCACGCATGGCTTCACCGTGGGTTATAATCAATTTGTTGGCAAGAAAAGACATACAGCTGCTATGTATTTTACCACAAAAGTCAGTAAAAAACTGCTCAGACTACAATTCAAGGGGTAGAGCTTGTTTTTCCCCTTCTATCTGTCAGTTCTCAGAAATGTCCAGCAAGTACTGAGTCTAAGACTCAACTTCTCACACTGCTGGCCCACAGCCATGTCTCACTTTTCTACATGCAAAAAATTTCAATATTCTCTATGTGTTATTTGTGCCACTTCCTTAACTTTTAACATTATGTCTTGAACCTTCAATGTGACTGTAAGAGCCTTAAAGCAAAAAACATTATAATCTGGAACAAATAGAAGACAAAGTTCATGTCCTTCACTAGGTGTAAACTTAAGGCAAATCTCTTAAATTCTCTGAGATCAGTTTTTTCATTATACATTGCAACTTGGGAAAGTCAGAACCTGTGTAAAACAGAAACCTGTTAGACACGGAAGACTCAAACATTTCCCTCTAAATAGAGAGTGATAGAGAATTGATGACCACACCTTGTCACAGGTAGAATACTTGCAAGCCAAGAAAAAAATAAGATGACCTCATCAAGTTCTAACTATCATAGGTTTCAGTGTATAGGGTCATTGAGAGGATCAAATGAAAGAACATAAAGCACACTGTATATTGTTACAGGTATAACGACACCTCTTCTTTGTTTTCCTGACATCGCGGAGCATGTGAAAAAGCAAAAACAAATTCCCCAAATCTAAATCACTGCCACCGAGTTGATTCTAACTTATAGTGACCCTATAGGGCAGAGTAGAACAGCCCCCTTTAGGTTTTTGAGGTTGTAAATCTTTTTTAAAATCATTTTATTGGGGGCTCATACAACTCTTTTCATAACCCATACACACATCAATAGTGTAAAGCACATTTGTACATTCATTGCCCTCATCATTCTCAAAACATTTGCTCACCATGTAAGCCCCTGGCATTAGGTCTTCATCTTTTTCTCTCCCTCTACGCTTCCCCCTCCCTCATGAACCCTTGATAATTTATAAATTATTATTTTGTCACATCTTACATTGTCTGATGTCTCTCTTCACCCACTTTCCTGTTGTCCGTCCCCCAGGAGGAAATCACATGTAGATCCTTGTAATTGTTCCCCCTCTCTACCCCACCCTCCTGGTATCGCCACTGGTCCTGAAGGGATCATCCATCCTGGATTGCCTGTGTTTCCAGTTCCTATCTGTACCAGTGTACATCCTCTGGTCTAGCCAGATTTGTAAGGTAGAATTGGAATCATGATAGTGGGGGTGAGGGGGGTGGTGGGAAGGGGAGGAAACATTTAGGAACTAGAGGAAAGTTGCATGTTCTATTGTTTCTACAATGCACCCTGACTGGCTAGTCTTCTCCCTGTGACACTTCCAGTTGCCTACAGATGGGCTTTGGGTCCCCACTCCCCCCTCATTCGCAATATGATTTTTTGTTCTTTGATGCCCAATAGCTGATCCCTGCGACACCTCATAATCACACAGGCTGGTGTGCTTCTTCCATGTGGGCTTTGTTGCTTCTCAGCTAGATGGCCGCTGGTTTACCGTCAAGCCTTTTAAGACCCTAGATGCGGTATCTTTTGATAGGCAGGCACCATCAACTTTCTTCACCACATTTGCTTATGTACCCATTTGTCTTCAGTGATCGTATCTGGGAGGTAAGCACACAATGATTTTTTGTTCTTTGATGCCTGATAACTGATCCCTTTGGCACCTCGTGATCATATAGTCTGGTGTGCTTCTTCCATGTGGGCTTAGTTGCATCTCAGCTAGATGGATGCTTGTTTACCTTCAAGTCTTTAAGAACCCCAGACGCTGTATCTTTGATAGCCAGGCTCCATTAGCTTTCTTCACCACATTTGCTTATGCACCTGCTTTGTCTTCAGTGATCATGTAGGGGAGGTGAGCATCATGGAATGCCAGTTAAATAGAACAAAGTATCCGTGCATTGAGGGAGTACTTGAATCGAGGCCCAATGTCCGTCTGCTACCTTAATATTAGACTTATAAATATATGCACATAAATCTATTTCCCCATCCTCACATATAAATATATTTACATAAGTACATGCCTTTATTTAGACCTCCATAAATGCTCTTTGCCTCCTAGCTCTTTCCTCTATTTCCTTTTACTTTCCTCTTGTCCCACTGTCATGCTCAGCCTTCATTTGGGTTACAGTAATTCCTCTCAGTTACAAATGAGTCCGATGAGGTAAGCTTAAGAAAAGTGCAAAAGGGTCATAGGGAAAAAGCTACTGTAAGCAATCATTCCTGGGGCAAGGCCCAGGTAGCATGGTAGGGGCCAGGCCAAATCCAGGGATACATATGGTAGCCAACTAAAAAGGAGGGGGTGGGGAACAAACAAACAAAAAAACAAGAAATGGTTAGCAGGGGCAAAGAGGGCACTAACCCACCCAAGGGGAGGGTACCGTTTATTCTCCACAGGGAAAGAAGGACCAGACTTCAACCCGGTGCTCCAAGATGTGAATGCAACATGCCAGCATGGAGTAGGGAACCAGTGGAGAGGTCCGAGGGGCTGGCCCCAATCCCAAGTATGTGGAGAGCTACCCCCCCCCCCCTCGCTCCAAAATTTATTTCAGAGGACAGCACTGAAGTTGCAGCTCAGGGAGAGGGACAAGGGAGCAAATGAAGGGGGAGGAAGAGAAAGTGGAACATATCCTAGCCCACCAAGCCTTGACGAAAATATTCTCGCTCAGAGCAGCCAATCCACAGAGGAGACCAAATGGGCAGCCCCAATATGAGAGAATGACATCCCTCACTGACCCATAGCCCTACAGGGGACAATACTGGAGAGACAATGTGGGAATTGCACCTGATCTGATCCCACCACACCGATGCAAAACACTAAGGGCGTGAAACAGAATAGCAAGGGCAACAGAGCAACGAAGTCCCCAGGGAATACAAAATAGACTTTGGGCCAGGTCTTGGCAACTCATCAGACTCGACCGGAAAACATTCCTAAAGGCCAACAAACAGTCCTTGAACTAACTATAAGCTTTTCTTTTTTGTTGTGTTGTGTTTTAGTCATTGGCTTTTTGTTGTTTTGTTTTCTTTTGTTGCTTGGTTTTGCTGTGTCTTGTTTTTGTGCCTGTTATTATCTCCACAGGTCTGTCGAAATAAGACAGGCTGGATGAACAATCTGGAGGAGAAAACAACGGGACTGACGGTTCAGGGGAGAGGGGGAGGTGGGGGTAAAGGAAGTGGTGTTAACAAACCCAGGGACAACAGAACAACAAGTAATCCAAATCGGTGGTGAGGAGGGTATAAAAGGCCTGGTAGGGCGTGATCGAGGTTGTAAATTTCTATGGCAGCAGAAAATCTCCACTTTCTGTTGCAGAGAAGCTGGTGGGTTTGAACAGGTGACCTTGTGGTTAGTAGTGAAATTCGTAATTCACTATGCTATCAGATATATGTGACAGGTGACTACTGAAGAACCAGTGAATCAGGAAATGAAGATAAATCAAAATTATAATTTGTTGGGGATGCTTGTGAGATGTATGCCTATGAGTATGAGACTTTGAGTAATGTTTCTTTTTCTAAAGTTTTTAAGTCTGTCTTTATTTATTTTTACCCTTTAAAAAAATCATTTTATTGGGGACTCATATAATTCTTATCACAATCCATACATACATCCATTGTGTCAAGAACATATGTACATATGTTGCCATCATCATGAGTAATGTTTCTTGATCTGATTTGTAAAAATAAAAAGGCTTAAAGACTTAGTAACACTTTAAGTCTTTTAGGTCATGTTTAATCTTTTATAGGGTTTGGGATTCCATATTCTGGACATCTAAAGGTTTGAGGTCTGAGCAAGTAAGAGAACTGTGACAGGGCAGTCCTAGGTTTATTCTTCTAAATGAATCAAACATTTGATGCAATAAACAGGAGATTTAACTACCACTTTAGGATTTCAAGTTTAGGGAACAATGGGTTCAAGAAGAACCATGTAAAATGATGAAGAAAAGTAAAAACTGTATTATAACTATATGATGCATTTTGCTTTGCTCAGTTTAAGCTTAGCAGCTCTGTTATTGCCACTACCACTGCTGATTTTATCATACTACTTCTCAGGCATGGTTTTCCTAAATTGGTTAAGAAAACAAAAACCTGTGCTCTTGGATAATTCATGAACTTTTCAAAGTTTTAACTTCCTTATCAAATGGGTTAATAGTATCTGAGATGCAGTTTGACTTTTGACTGGCTGGTTAGCTAACTTTGGGGGGGAAAATCATGTAAAATTTTTTCCTAACACTTTTAAAATGGGGAGAGTACTCACTCCTTTCTTCAATTGGCTCATTGTAAGATTAAATCCCCGATAATGTAAGCTACTCAAGGACAAAAACTGCATTCTACTTAGTGTGTCCTTAGAATTTTGAGGATTAATGTGGGCACTTGGCTCATGAATAAACAACCAATTTCTTGCAAATATCTAGTATGTATTTTTAAAGATAGGAACAAAAGCCATAATATTTAGTAATAATAGCTTACTATCAATTGACATTCTTTGTAATCTTTCACTAAGGTTATTTATAACTAGCTTAATTATTCCTATTTCTTTTATTTTAATTTATCCTATTTCTTTTATTTATTTCCAATAAATTAAAAAAATCCTAGTTGCTGTTGGGTGGTATTAAATCAGTCCCTACTTGGAGCTGCGTTCTGTTACAACAAAACACCACCCAGTCTTGTGCCAGCCTTACAAGTGTGGCCATGTTTGAGGTCATGTTGCCACCACTGAGTTAATCCATCTCATTGAGGGGCTTCTTTTTTTCATTGACCCTCTCTCTTACTAAGCATGATGACCATTCTCCAGAGACTTGTCCCTCCTGATAACATGTCCTAAGTGTAGGAGATCAACTCTCATCCTTCTCGCTTCTAAGGAGCATCTTTGGCTGTACTCTTTCCAAGACAGATTTGTTTTTTCTTCTTGTAGTTCATAGTGTTTCTTTGACACCACCTGATTCAATGGTATCAATTATTCTTGTCCAGTTTTCACATGCATATGAGGCTACCAAAAGTATCAAGTCATGTCAGTTCTCAGAGTGACATGCTTGCCTTTTAATAATTTAAAGAACTATTGGGCTACTAATCGTAAGGTCAACAGTTTGAAACCACCAGTTATTTTGTAGGAGAAAGATGAGGCAGTCTGGTACCATAAGAATTTACAGCCTTGAAAACCCACAGGAACTGTTTTACTTTGTCCTACAGGACCATTCTGAGTAGGAATTGACTTAGTGGGAATGAGGTTTTGTTTTGGGGTTTCTTTTAATGGCAGATTTGACCAAGGAAGTAAGTTATTTATTTTCTTGAAGGCTGCTTCTGAGGACATTCATTGTGGATCAAGTACAATGAAACCCTTGATAACGTCAATATTTTTTATTTATCTCAATGTTTCTTATTGGTCTAGTTTTGAGGATTTCTGCTTTCTTTATGTTCAGGTGCAATCTGTAATGAATGCTGTAGTCTCTGGTCTACATCCGTGTTTCATGCCCTTTTGGTTTTCACTATGCAAGGTTGTATTATGTGAATATTACCAGTTGAAAATGAATCTCCCTCTAGTCTTAATGTTCTTCATATAGCCTAGCGTCTCAAATTATTTGTTGAGTAAAGTATGGTGAAACTTTGATCCACACTTTTCCTGATTTTAAACCACACAGTATTACCTAGTTCTTTTAAAGGATCACCTATTGGTCTCCCTACAGATTCTGTATGAGGATGTGATGTGTTCTGGAATTCCTATGTTTTGCAATATTATCCATAATACAAATATTAGGTTTAACAGGTTTGAAAATTCCATTTTCCCACAAACTATTTGAAGTCCCCTTGCATACTTTTAGAATTACCAAAGAAACATAACTTCTCTGATTTCCAGGATCTAGATTGTAACAATTTATGGGGCTACTACACAGATAAAAGTTAACCATAGAGGGAATTAATTTTCTCAAGTAGGAAATATAGTTCCACATAAACTATAACGTTGAATGAACCAAAGGGTGAAGCAAACAGATTAGGAACTAGTAGCACAGACTCTTGATTCTCAGGGAATCCAGACTACCCACTGCTTAAAACACGTGTGCATATGAAAACAACTGAAACCACTGTTTGCAATCATGCGTACAGCAACAAGATAATAAAATGAGGTGACGGTCATATAGAAATATTTGTTTTACTCCGCACCTTCTTTTTTCCAATGGCTCATTACAGTAAAGCAGTTCTTTGTCCACAGAATCTAGCTTAGTGTGGTACACTTGGTACTAAACAGTAACAAACTCAAACTAATACCACTAATGAAAATGTCTAAAATGAAAGCCAGAAGTAGCTGTATCAAAACCAGAATTTCATATCATGCATGTGCTCTGATTAGAGTTGGGAAAAATCAGGAATAAGAAGTTTAGTAGTGCAATCTGTACCACTGAATAATTATTTGGAGCTCATTTAATAATAAAAGTTTCAATGCATTCTATGTGGCTTTGGCTATATTAATTTAATGGAGTTATTGCAGTGCTTGATATAACTTAACCAAAGTTAAATTAAAATAAATTCAGGCATAGAAAGTCATCCTCTAAACATGTTCATTAATTTGATTTTAATTGGAAGCTTAAAATGAAATTTTATTTGTAATCTGAAAAAAAAAAAAACAACAAAAAACCAACAAGGTAAATTCACAGTTACAAGGGACATGGTTTCTTGTCTGTCACTGGTACCAAATCATTACCCTCTATGCACATTCCAAAAGATTGCTTTAAACATAAAAAGCTTTCCATAGGAACTCCACTTAGAACCTGAATAACAACTTTTATGAAGCCACTCTAAAAAAAGAGAGAAATCCTTATTGTTTGTCATCAAATTTCAATAAAATTATCAATTATTTTAAGTCTTGGATTTTTCCTGTTACCCTTATATTAAATCTTACCTCAGTATTAAAGGAATTAAAGTCAATTTCTTTACCAATGAATTAAAAGAACACAAATTAAGATGAAAGAATGAAGTAGAATATGCATGCAACTACTGTGCACTCATATCATTATGCAACATAATCTGTAAATCTGGTACTAATGAGACTCAAGATTTAAATGGCTGAAGAAGCTGTTTAGTGAATTATTGTTAATCAATGCCTCTATTTCAGGATAAATGTAATCTTGAATGGCAACACACCTATTATTATAAATTCTTAAGTAAGTACAGTACTTTATTATTTCAAAATGTCACTGTCAATTTATAGAATAAAAGATAAATATCTTTTACCACATATCTAGTGGCCTTTCCTTCGGAGTAAATGAAACACTATTAAGAAAAATTAACAAACTCAACAGTTTTATAGCAATAAAAGAAACCTTATGAGCATTCAAATTCTAAAATAGTATAGAAGTATAAATCTTCATATTTGTTAATGTGGATATATCTATTTTTACATATGCAATCAAGTATTATTTTTTCACGTTACATTATTTCATGTAAATACTCCCAAGTATTCTTTATTCAGTCAGTCAACAAACATTTATTGAATGTCTACTTTGTGCTAGGTACACTGCCAGAGGACAGAGTTAAAAACATGACAAACGTGAATACAATATACCCCTTCCTTGCCTAACAAACCCCAGTCTACTGGAAGACAGAGATAAGCAAACAGAGAGAAATGCAATAGTACAAAGGTTATATTCCAAGTGTCTACATGTTTCACACTTGCAATACTAAAAGGTATTCTGGTTAAAACACTCATTATACCTGAATTTTTTTGGTAATTGCTGAGAACTCAAAATTTCCTTGATTTGTTCTATGGAAATATTTTTGGTTTTGCTATTAAAAACAACAAAGTTCAAAGTCTATTAAAAATATCTGTGAGCCTAATAACAAGTTAACAAATAAAAAAAATTTTAAATCTCAAGCTATTTTATAAATATGAAAATATTCTGATTGGTAAGGTATTATTAATGATCATTTAAGGTTATCATTAAAGCTCCTTGACTAGTTTTGTAACTTGAGAAAATTACTTAAGTTTTTTGACCCTCCGTTTTCTTATCTAAGTGACAATATGAGCTAGACTAGACTATCTTCCATTTGTTCCTCCAAATCCACATTGCACTTTGTGCTCAGGGAATCACTCCTGCATTCCAGCTTCTGATGTTATTGTTAGCTGTCATTGAGTCAGTCTCCAAACTCATGACAACTCCATGCACACCAGAACAACATGCCACCTGGTCCTGCACCACTCCCAGGTCAATAGTAGATTAGACCATTGTAAGCCATACAGTCTTCATTGGCTGGCTTTTGGAAGTAGATTGCCAGGTCTTCCTAGTCTACTTATGTCTGGAAGTTTTACTGAAATGGTTCAATATCATAACAACAAGCAGGCCACCAATGACTGACTGGTGTGGCTGTGTATAGGCGCATTGGCTAGGAAGTGAACCCATGTCTTCCGCATAGAGGGCAACAATTCTATCATTGAATTGATTTCAGCTTCTGATTAGGTTAGGTCAATAGTAGTACAAGCAGGAGATCAGATTATGGTTGCCAGGGGTTGGCTATAACACCATCAGGGCAACAATTCTATCATTGAATTGATTTCAGCTTCTGATTAGGTTAGGTCAATAGTAGTACAAGCAGGAGATCAGATTATGGTTGCCAGGGGTTGGCTATAACACCATCAACAGCAGCCCTTTCCTGGGTCTTTGGTCTAAGGGATGGTAATGACTCCCCTTAACCCTGGAGTACTGTATGATCTCTTAATTTTCTTAAACACTACCTATAGCTTTATAGCAGCTTCTTTATTAAACGCTTCTCATATTATCCAGTCTGAAGGTACTAGCTATTATATTTTTCCAGAACCCTGACTGATATACAACCTCTCAGAGATGTTTTGGGGATCACAAGAGATGACACATATAAAGTGCTTGGAATAATGCCTCATACATCACAAATATTAAATGCTGACTATTATTGTCACCAGTACTGTTATTAGTATTTTAAGTGATGACTTATCTCATCTATATCATCTGAATACGGTGGGAGGACTCAGAAATTTAAAAATTACAGAGTTTAAAAAATTCTTACTAATTTTCATAATGTTTTTATAAATTTAAAATTTGTTGATTACTAATCAATCTCATTATTTAAAGAATAATAGAAACTTTAAAAGTGGATTATAAAATCCATATAAGTCATGATTTTCTGGACCGAAGATTCCTTTCTAATTTGTTTCTTGCAAATCAATCTCCCTCTCATTAACATCTCAAATCTAGAAAGGATAAGTAGTCCATAACTTTAAAGAAATTATTGGCTCTTTGGGTCATGAAAAGAATGGTTTGATTCCTGGCATAAAAAATCTTGGTTAATCTGGAAATACACCCCCATAATCCTTATTTATCCATCGTAACAGAAGTATATATCATCATTTAACTAATTTCTTCATCAAAATCTTACTTAGCCTTTGACCTTACCTCATCCTTTATGTCTTCCTGTTGTTGGGCTGTGAAGATCTCCATTGCAGCCATGAGTCTCATCATTAGTTCATCCACTGTTGTGTTTCCTAGCAAAACATGGACATTGTCAAATCTCACACTATTAAAGTTATTAAAAAATGGAAGGTCATTCTAGAATAAATAAGAAAAAAATAACTATCATCTAAAAACATACAGGCCAGTATGCTAATATCTAATTAAAATAATGTAATATTTTCATTGACATGTTTCAGTAAGAATATAAAGCAGTATACTGGCAGTTGAAATTTCAGAATATTCACATTTGAGGGAGCAATCTAGCATTGTAAAGGCTGTCCAAATTATGAATGCCAAAAATTCTTTTTAAGTTACCAAAATTTAGTTGTTTAATAACCCAGCAACAACTACCATTTGTTTATACACTAAAGCATTTTACACATATATATTTTTAAATCATTTTATTGGAGCGCATAAAACTCTTATCACAATCCATACATACATCAATTGTGTAAAGCACACTTATACATTCATTGCCCTCATCATTCTCAAAATTCGCTTTCCGCTTGGGTTCCTGGAATCAATTCATTTTCCTTTTTTCCCTCCCCTACCCCCTCCCCGTTTTCCCTTTCCTCCTGAACCCTTGATAATTTATGTTATTATTTATCTTATCTTACACTGCCCAGCGTCTCCCTTCACCCACTTTTCTGATGCCTATCCCCCAGGGAGGAGGTTATATGTAGATCCTTGTAATCAGTTCACTCTTTCTACCTCCCCTTCTGTCCCGGTATCGCCACTCTCACCACTGGTCCTGAGGGGTTCATCTGTCCTGGATTCCCTTTGTTTCCAGTTCCCATCTGTACCACTGTGCATACTCTGGTCTAACCAGGTTTGCAAGGTAGAATTGGGATCATGATAGTTGGGGGGAGGAAGCATTTAAGAACTAGAGGAAGGTGTTGAGTTTCATTAGTGCTACACTGAACCCTGAGTGACTCATCTCCACCCCACTACCCCTCTGCGAGGGATATCCATTTGTCTATAGATGAGCATTGGGTCCCCACCACGGGCTCCCCTCATTCATGATGATATGATTCCCCACCCCCACACCCCCGCCTTTGGTGCTCGAAACCTGGTCCCCTCGGCCTTTCATGATCAAACATGTTGGTGTGCTGCTTCCATGTGGGCTTTGTTGCTTCTGGGCTAGATGGCTCTTGTTTACTTTCAAGCCTTTAAGACCCCAGATGCTATATCTCTCAATAGCCGGGCACCATCAGCCTTCTTCACCACACTTACTTATGCACACATTTGTCTTCAGTGTTTATGTGGGGAAGGTGATCACACAATGATGGCTTTTGTTCTTTGGTGTCTGCTACCTGATCCCTTCAACACCTCGTGATCACACAGGCTTGTGTGCTTCTTCCATGTGGGCTTTGTTGCTTCTGAGCTAGGTGGCCGCTTGTTTTCCTTCAAGCCTTTAAGACCCCAGACACTATATCTTTTAATAGCTGGGCACCATCAGCTTTCTTCACCACGATATCTCAATTAATATGAAAATATTACTGTCATTTTGATTTTATAGAAAAGAAAACCAAGAATTAGGGAGCTTAAGTAACTGGCCCAACCAAAGTCAAGATGTTTAAGTGGTGGGTCAGATTTTGAAGCCACATGTGTGTGAATCGAGCGCCATCTTACTATAATGTCCTTTAAATAAGATTCTCTCTTGTCACTAAAAATTTCCTGGTAAAACAAAATTTATTTCAGAAACAATTTTGCATATTTTCATGCCAAGTTTATATTTTTCTCTGTCAGGCTACTTTCAAATTACTAGACAAATTAGGTATTTTAAAAGTTCCATATTTCCCTAATGTTATTTTATTCTCTAAGTCAAAATTTCAGTTTCTAAATATATCAAGTCCTTGTTATTTGCTTTGGATGCAGTTACAAAAAAAGCAATGTGTAAGAATACCTCAAAATATATCAACTCTCTCTTCTCAAATTATAAGCAGATAGAGTGAGACTTATTCCAGGGTCAGCAAAGAGGGTATTCATGACTCATTAATGAAATGAACACCAATGAACTGCAAGAACTTAAGCTTGTGCTTTTCCTGAGAAAGGGTGGACTATATGATCTTCTGATGGTCCTTTCCCCAATTTTTTTATAACTGTTGTCAGCATGCCATTAGGGAACATCTGTGGTCCTTAGCAAATAAGCATGTAAATATCTATAATGCTTAGCTTAATATAAGACATCTGTATTTTTAGATCTGCTTTTACCTTACACAGATTATAATATTGTTGCTTTGGCTGCAATTCATCAAGAAAAGCTGGCCTCATAGAGATATGTAGTTGGAAAAGGATTTTAAAAAAATTTAAAAATCACTTTATTGGGAGTTCTTACATAACACAGATATCATTGATATCATCATTGATAATATCAGATATTAATCACACCAATCAGTACTAAATGATTGCTACCACATCAGTTTCGAAACATTTTCTTTCTTCTTGAACTCCTTGGTATCAGCTCCCCTTTATCCCCTCCCTCCCACCCCCTTATTTTTAATTTATTTAGCCATCTCTTACATAATCCAATATATCCATTCACATACAATTCTGTTAAAAGGAGTGTTTTAATAGATATTCTTCTTTAATACTAACTCAAACTAATATGTGTGTGTTTAATGGTGCAAGGAGGAATTTGAAGCCGTATCAGTGAACTTGGCTATGCTAAAATCCATTAGTCTATTTTGTACTTTTATAATATCATGCTGTGGTCATTTAAAAAATAATGGCTCACTCAGTTATATATTTCTTCTTAATGTTGACATAAAAGAGCATATGCCATATGTACTCATGTATAAGCCGAGTTTTCCCAGCACATTTTAATGCAGTTTCTGTGGTAAAATTAGGTGCCCTGGCTGATATTCAGGTCAGCTTATACTCGAGTATGTACGGTACTCAAAGTATCACTTTTATTAATATCATAAAAAATATGTAAGCAGTAATCTTATGGTAGTGGATATGCATTTTCTTTGGAACACTCTACTTATAACACTGACAGCAAATATTGCTAATTATTTTTCTTCAAGTGACGGATTTACTTTATTCATTCTGGAAAAACTATCTGCTCAGGCTACTTGACCATAGTTTATCTGTCACTCATATTTTCAAATAAAAATGATTTTTGGTTAAAAGAAAGCTCAGCTCAAAACTGAAGCCACCACACAAATATATTTTGGTATTCAGTAAGTGCTTTAAGCACATGTCTTAATATGACACACAAACTATTTAAAATGTTGAGATTTAGTAAAAATATTAATTGTAGTGCTTCATTAATGGCATTCTAAAATGGCCTTTTCTTTTTCACTGTAAGTACATGGTGGTGAGGATATGATGTCATGTCTATGAGTATAGTTTTTGCCATGGCCATAATTAGTGCTAAAATGCCAGCTGCTTTAGATACATACACCATTGCTTTTACACCACGAGTGCCAAGGCAGCCCAGTATACGAGGCAAATAATAGCTGAGTATTATTATGAAAATAATTTGACCCTGTTGATTCTCTGAAAGGGTCTAGGAACTGGGGGATGGTGCATGGTGGAGGCAGGCCTGTGAATGAGAGGTGGTAGTGGTCCATTAGTAACAGTAAAATTTTTAAAAAACCATTCACTGATTTTTGTGTAGAGAAATGTGCCTACTGGTTATCTTACAGCTTCACACTTCAGTGTTGCATCCTCAACAGGGACTCACCCTAAAAAGGATAAACAAATGTACGGCATGCGATTTGATTTGTGATATATAGCCACTGGATTTTTCTAGACAACTGAAGATAAACATTTCTTTCAACTAACCAATATTATAGCAAGAAATCAATATCTCTATATAGATAATAAATGTCATATCTGACAGCTGATAATCGCCTAAATAAATACACCAGTTTAGAGAATATAACAATTCTGAATAGTTAACTTGAATATCTATGTCCTATGGGCTGTGCAAATTTATTAGGAAGTTTCTGTTAGATATTAAGTAGTGAATTTCATTTTTAATAAAACCTATGTCTTTTGGCAGGTGATCTTCCCTCAAAATAGTCTATTATTTTCTAATGCATAATTATTTGGAATCACAGTAAGCTTTGAAAAATAAAAATGATGAGATAATTACATGCACTTTACCTTGTATCACATTTAATACTTCATTGGACGATCGCTTTCCCATAATAATCAGGAAAAGTGGAAACTGATCTGTTTTTTGAGTGCGAATGGTCTGTGCAACAACACTGCCAAAGTGTCTATTGCACATTGTCAGAAATCTAAAAGGAGATAAAATCCAAAGTAAGATTCATTTTGGAGTTTAATAACTATACTAGAACCCCAGCACCAAATTCAGTCCGTGTTAATTAGTTAAAATTAGGCAAGCCTGATATGTGTATATAAAATCTTGCCTACATTGATTTTTAAGCTAAAGCAGGAAACATATTCTAACCACCGACTGGGACTGACAACACAGGATTCTCGGTCCTAAACATTGCAAGCTGTACCAGCCTAAACTATAGGAAAACAAACCAAATGAATTTAAAGAAGAGTGAATTTCTTAAATATGGTGTGGCACAGAGATAAATTGAGTAGATTCCTCCTAAGAAACAAGGTTGCGCAATGAAAACATTTTCATAAGTCTTTAAAATCAATAATTACACTATAAAATAGTGTTTTCTCTTACTAGCAGGTCTTGTAGTTTCCTATTACTATGGGATAGAAATAATAATTCTAAGCTTTTAACCAAAAAAGCTGAGCGATATTAGCATACCGAAGTCTAGCATTAGTATTCTTAACACGATCCGGAATAAATGAAAAAACTGATAAAGCTTTTCTCTTCTATTAGAGGACTGTTTGAAATTAGCATTTCTTTCAAGAGAAAAGGGTAGCTTATGATATGTTTTCAGATCTGATGGTAAAAAGTAAATGTCATAATAATAATGAATTATGAAAGACCAAATGCAAATATAGAATGCTTTAATAAGATCCAATTTAATAAAGTCTGTAAAAATAATGGACTTTTAATAACACAGGTCACAAAAGGCAAAACAGTGGAAATTCTAGGGACTAGCCACTAGTACTACCTTATTAATTCTTAATTATGTTCATGAAAGGCAACTTAAATCGTGTGTTTTCTTATGCCTTATGATAATATTTTAGGTAACAACTCCTTTGAAATGTATGTTCTAGCTGATGAGCAAAGTCCTGTCGTCACATGCATTAAGAAAGTAAATCTATTTGAAAAGACAAACGGCATTAAAATGTCATATGCTCAGATTCATTTGATATCCAAATTCAAAACAGAATCAAACCTCTTAATTTTTAAAGCCAATATATTTCTTGTCTATAGATATTCACCCCAGAATTTAGGCTGACTCCTCCTCAAAACTAGTGCTCTGACTACAGAAAAGTAGCCCATGTTAAGGGCCACTAGAATTGTCAGCAAGAGTGTCAAGACATGTTAGCACCACTGCAGGAAGTTCACTGGAAGTCAGGTTCATATACACCTTTACAACAGCAATAACCAGACCTCATGGCAATTTGAAATGACAAGGCCTTAAGAAATCCATTGTTGGCCAGGAAATTTCATTGAGAGCCCCAATGAAAATTAAGATCTTCACATTCCACAACTATTATGGGATAAAAGGTACTCAAGCAGCCTAAGCCTCCATACCAAATTTCATACCAACATAGCTTCAGCTCATGAATGGAGATATGTAGATCGGGGACAGGAAAGCTAGGATCTCATTTTTCTGTCTGCCTCTTACTAAAATATTTTAAGTCAGTCTAGACCCTGATCTGTTCATTGGCAACCTCTGAAATTAAAGATGTCAAAAAACAGTTGGAATGCCATTTCCTACAAAAGGGAGAAAATAAGTCCTTGTTGCTTTCACACCATTGGATTAAGTGGATCTCACACAGTAGATGCCCATCACAGCACTAGCCTCACAAGTGATATTAAATCATAGATGAACAGAGTAAGATATCTAACCCAATTCCCCAAAAATGGAAAAAAATGAGGAAGTAAGGAAAATATGGAAAAAAGGAAGAAAATATCAGTAGTTTTCACAACTTAATTTCAAGACAATATGCCTGGAAATTGTGTGCATCCTAAATTCTCTTTTTATAAATAGGTATGCCAGAAAGGAAAATAACTTAAAAATGTAAGTATGGTATTGAAATGAAAGCAATAAATATACAACACAAATTTCAAGAAAGTACATAGCCATTTAATTAACTAGTAGATTCAACAAAGTAGTCAGTTTTCTATTGGTCACTCTGATTTGGGGAAAGTTGTTAAGAAATATGTGTGAACATAGAGTCAGCTGACACTGTGTGGCCTTAACTAACAATTTGCTCTAATTAAGGAGAGGCTTTGTTAAAATTTTAATCAATCTGATTATGTAATCTGAGACCTGAATCATGTTTATTTAGGGATTTTCAAATTGCAATCATCAAGAGCCTGTAAGGTCAATGGATAGTACCAAATAACAAAATTTCTACTTGTCAGTGCCTTCCATTATCATTTACAAGGGTTTGAGGTAGTACGTTCTAAGATAGCAGATCTCTCTCGTGGGTTAGAGGGTCTGCTTCCACTGCTCCACACACAATCATACGACAAAGTCAACACACAGAGTACACTACTGGGGCTAACAGACGCCCTTCAAAACACTAGAACCGAAACAGGCATTGACAAAATACGTTGTTGTTTAGAAGAGAAAGAACTGCACTCTAAACTGCGTGACAATCTTCCTTTGAAGAGAATAACCTTTGCCAGGATATCCAGGGCCAGCCTAGCTACACATGATACTTATCCATTTCAGATGTCACGAAGGAATTTTTATATCAAACCCTACAAGGAAATCAATGACAACCATTTTGTGACAAGGCGAAATGGTTTTGTTTTTTCATTTGAAAAGGTTTAGATAAATCAAATAACCTACCTATTATAGACCTATTTGAGGGGGAGAATAACACATTATCAAATAAATCCTCAAAAATGCAAACCAAAACAACAAACTTGCAGACAGAGAATAAATGCTCTTACTAAAAGAACGGACGTCTAGAAGGAAAAAGGAATGGTTGACAAACATGTAATGAAAAAATATGAAGGGAAATTCATAGTCATAAACAAAGTATCAGAAGCAATACACTGATGATGTAGAAATAGGATTAATGGAGAAGGAGGTAAGGGTGTGGTCTACTAGTTGTATACTTATAAAAGGAGGCATATGTCTGATGAAAAATATACTTCAATGTAACCATCACAAGTTTAAGGAGCCCTGGTTAAAATTTTGCCTACTAACCGAAAGATTGGTGCATTAAACCCACCGGTCCTTCGACAAGGCAAAGGTGTAGTCCTCTGTTCCTATAAAGGTTACTCCAAAACCAAACTCATTGCCCTGGAGTAGTGTAAAGTAGAAATGCCTTTCCAGGTTTACAAGGCCATAAATCTTAACAGGAGAAAGAAATGTCATCTTTCTCCCAGGGAGTGGCTGGGGATTTGAACTGCTGACTTTGTGGTTAGCAGTCCAACTCATAGCCCACTATACCAGCAAAGCTCCGTAGGAATCATCTACCTGTCTAGCCAATTCACAATTCTCTTTTCCCTTTAATAGGATATTAAAGATAAGATTCTATTATGTCGTGAGGCGACACTTGTGAAATTGCTAGGAATGTCAAGTATACAAAATCCAGGCCAGCCCAAGAGATTTGTGTCTTTCCACAAGGCAACTTGCCTATTGTATTTTTCAGCTCATTTTTAGAATTCCCAATGAGAATAATCTTCAGCATCCCTAGCACCTTCTCCTTTGTCCTTTGAAGATACTTCTGATTTTTGAAAGTAGTTCTAAGACCTTAGAGTTCAAACTGAATCAAGTAAAGAAGGTATATGACTAAGATGGGAAACATTGACTATAAAGGTAGTGATCCTCAAATTGTAGTGGCTTAAGGAATTTATTTATATGGAAAATTCCTCATTATCATTACTCAGAGATTCTGATTCAGTAGATCTGAGGTGAAGCCAGAGCAAACAGTGGACTGCTAACTACAATGTCAGCTGTTCAAACGCATCAGTCACTCTGTGGGAGAAAGACGGGACTGTATGCTCCTGTAAAGATTTATAGTCTCAAAAACCCTATATACACGGTTGCTATAGATTAGAATCAACTTGATGGCAGTGGGTTTATCATTTCTTCTCTATGTGATTCTGTTATAAATGGCAAATGAATTTGCTTTCAGGACCCAGGACTGAGTTCTATGTAAGGCTTTAAGCAATCTCTGAGGTAGTTACTAAAAAGATTTCTTCAAATGTTTTATACAATGGTAGAGACAATGAACCAAATATCTAGTACAGATGACCACTTAGAAGATGCTAATTTCCACTTGTTTCATTTGCATGGGTGAACTCCAAGGTGATATGAGACAAAGTTCCCAATAATGGAGGGGATAAAAGCAAAGAAGAGAAAGTTGCAACATAAAACAGAACGGTCAAGGGAAGTCTCACAGAAAAGCTGAGATTTGATTAAAGATTTAAGAAGTATGGAAGAGAGAGCAACTTAACTCAGGGAAGAAAACTCCAAGCAGAGAAAATAGCAAATACCAAGACCTGAAGGTGCACCTTTGAAGGTAACGTGAAGGCGACACTATGGCTGGAAAAGTATGAATCATAAAAGATAAAAATTGAGGAAATTTGACTAATTATTTCTACATGGTAAGAAACACTACAATTAAGGTCAAGTGGGGCTAAATCTGAATTTTAAATTACAAATAAATATATTTAGAATTCCAAGATATTAATGATGGCAACATATGTACAACTGTGCTCGACACAGTGGATGTATGTAGGGATTATAGATAAGAGCTGTATGAGGCCCCAATAAAATGATTTTTTTAAAATGACATTAACTACATTACTATATTATATTACTCTTTTCCATCTATCAAATTTTTGGGAGGGGATGTTATCACCCTGAATTGTCAAGTTTATAGGATCCAGGGTATTATTGCATAGCTTGTTGTTTAGTTGTCAAGAAGTGGGTTTAAACGAAAGTGACCTCATGGAAAACATTGCCCTTTTTTGTTCCATGATTGTAGATCTGCCAATACTCCTCACTGAAGGTTTTCCCTCTGTTTCACTTACCTTTTTCTTTGGGAGTGGTTTTAACTTTTGAAAGTAGTTTAAGTCCTTGGTTTGAACTGAGTCAGGTACAAATACTATATGACTAAGTTGGGGAAAAATAACTACATTACCTAGTATGATAATGTTTCCCAGTGGTTGTTTTTTTATATGATAACTTATCCAAAGTAAATGAGCCAAGTCTTGTCATCCTGGCTTCCAAGGAACATTCTGCTTATATTTCTAAGACTGATACGTTCACTTTTCTGTAAGTCCACAGTATGTTCTTTGTTAATACTGCAATTCATATACATCAGCTCTTCTGCCTTTCTTCTTCATTGTTTAGCTTTCACCTATTTTTTAAGGTGATTGAAATGACTATGGCTTGGACAGACATATCCTGGACATCAAATGGACATTATTACTATTCAAAACATTAGAGATCCCTTAAAGCAAATTTTCCCAATGCAATATATAATTTGATTTCTTGATTGTCAATTCCATGGACAGTAATTAGTGATCTAGGTAAAATGAAATTGTTAACAACTTCAATTTTGTCTCTATTTACCGTAACGTTGTTCATTTTTTCCAGTTGTATTTTTATTTTCTTTGTGTTCAGGTGTAATTCACACTGAAGGCGATGCAGTGACTGACTTTCATCAGAAAGTGCTTCAAGCCGTCTTCACTTGCAGCAAGTATGTGTGCATAAGGAAGTCTGTTAATCCCTAGTCTATGTTCTTCAGACAGTACTCTGACTGATTATTTGTTCAGTGTATAAACTGAATACGGCAGAAAGACAGAAATCTGCTGCACATTTTCTCTAGTTTTGACAATACAGTGTCCCCTTCATATACAAGTTCCTCATGAACACAAATGTTCTGGAATTCTTACTCTTTGTAGCGTTGTTCCTAACTTGTTATGATTCACATAGTTGAAGATTTTCCTGTCGTCAATCAAACACGAGTAAGCATCTTCATGGTATTTTCTGCTTTTGGCCAAGATTCACACTATATTTCCCTGTTCTCCATCCTCTTATGAACTTGGCTTAGCTGCTCACAGTTCCCTGTCAATGAGCTGCTGACTACTATTTGTTAATTACTTTCAGTAAAATTTTGTTAGCACATGAAATCCATGATCCTGTTTGTTAATTTCTGCATTATGTTTAGCTGCTTCTCTTTGGAATTAAGAGGCTCAAATCAGCATTTCTTTTATTTGGATCGCCAGGAAGCAGTCTTCTAAAATTCTTGACAGAGATGTGCTAAGTGCTTCCAGTGTTGCAACTGTTTGTTGAAGCATGTCAACTGGTATCCACTGCTGCTGCCACTGTGCAGAAGTAGATTCCAACTCACAGGACCCTATAGGACAGAGCACAATTGCTTCACAGTTTCCTGGGGTATAGTCTTTATCAACCCGATTGCCAGGTCTGGTCTTCACTGTAGCTTTAGAATCACTGACCATTTGAATAGCATCGGAATACTTTACAAACGTATCACTTGGGCTCCATATTACATACCGTATTAATTGGAGAATAATGACATCAACTATCTGGTAGATAATTTGTTAATTAAGCCTGTCTATTACAATCATAAACACACATATTCCTAATCTAGTAATTCTACACTGGGAATTTATCCTATAAATACAGTTTCATGTGGATAGCACCTATATACATTGTTGATAACTGAAAGCATTATTTGTAATAGAAGAAGGGCAACCAAAACTCAAATGTTCATCCACAGAGATAGGTTAAAAAATTTTTAACATTGAGAGGCCAAGCAGCGAGGCCCGGCTCCTTGAAAGAACAGTAACCTGCCCCTGGGGTTCACCATGCCCTCCGACCTGGCCAAGAAGAAAGCAGCCAAAAAGAAGGAAGCTGCCAAAGCCCGGCAGCGACCCCGAAAGGGGCACGAAGAAAACGGAGATGCTGCCACGGAGCCGCAGGTAGCAGAGGAGAAAACGAGGAGTCCAATGGCAGTGAGAACACGGAAATGGATCTGCGGACCAAGGAGCGAGAGGACTTTGAGATGAAGAAGGCTGCTGCTCGAGCTGTCACTGGGGTCCTCGCCCCTCACCCCAACAGCACTGACGTCCACATCATCAACCTTGCACTCACCTTTCATGGCCAAGAGCTGCTCAGTGACACCAAATTGGAACTAAACTCAGGCCGACGCTATGGTCTTATTGGCTTAAACGGAATTGGAAAGTCCATGCTGCTCTCTGCTATTGAGAAACGGGAAGTGCCCATCCCCGAGCATATTGACATCTACCATCTGACCCAGGAGATGCCCCCTAGTGAAAAGACACCCTTGCAGTGCGTGATGGAGGTGGACATGGAGCGGGCCATGCTGGAGAGGGAGGCCGAGCAGCTGGCGCACGAGGATGCAGAGTGAGAAGCTGATGGAGCTGTATGAGCGCCTAGAGGAGCTGGACGCCCACAAGGCAGAGATGAGGGCCTCACGGATCTTGCACGGGCTGGGCTCCACCCCCGCCATGCAGCGCAAGAAGCTCAAAGACTGCAGTGGAGGCTGGAGGATGAGGGGTGCCCTCGCCAGAGCCCTCTTTATTCGACCCTTCCTGCTGCTCCTGGACGAGCCCACCAACCACCTGGACCTCGATGCCTGTGTGTGGTTAGAAGAAGAACGCAAGACATTTCAGCGTATTCTGGTCCTCGTCTCTCATTCCCAAGAGTTCCTGAATGGTGTGTGCACCAGTATCATTCACATGCACCACAAGAAACTGAAGTACTATACGGGTAATTATGATCAGTACGTGAAGACGCGGCTGGAGCTAGAGGAGAACCAGATGAAGCGCTTCCACTGGGAACAGGACCAGATCGCGCACATGAAGAACTCTATTGCCAGGTTTGGCCATGGCAGTGCCAAGTTGGCCCGGCAGGCCCAGAGCAAAGAGAAGACACTACAGAAAATGATGGCATCGGGCCTGACAGAACGGGTTGTTAGTGACAAGACACTATCGTTTTATTTCCCACCATGTGGCAATATCCCCCCACCAGTCATTATGGTACAAAACGTGAGCTTCAGGTATACGAAAGATGGGCCTTGCATCTACAACAACCTAGAGTTTGGCATTGACCTCAACACACGAGTGGCTCTGGTAGGGCCCAATGGAGCAGGGAAGTCGACGCTGTTAACTGGCGAGCTCCTCCCCACACACGGCATGATCCGAAAACACTCTCATGTCAAGATAGGGCGTTACCATCAGCACTTACAAGAGGAGCTGGATTTAGACCTCTCTCCTTTGGAGTACATGATGAAGTGCTACCCGGAAATCAAGGAGAAGGAAGAAATGAGGAAGATCATTGGACGATATGGTGAAACAGTTGGTGAGCCCAATCCGGAACCTATCCAAATGGCCAGAAGGGCTGTGTGTGCCTGGCCTGGCTGGCCTGGCAGAACCCGCACCTGCTCTTCCTGGACGAGCCTACCAATCACCTGGACATTGAGACCATCGATGCGCTAGCCGACACCATCAATGAATTTGAAGGTGGCATGATGCTGGTCAGCCATGACTTCAGACTCATCCAGCAGGTGGCACAAGAAATTTGGGTCTGTGAGAAGCAGACAATCACCAAGTGGCCTGGAGATATCCTAGCCTACAAAAAGCACCTCAAGTCCAAGCTGGTGGATGAGGAGCTTCAGCTCACCAAGAGGACCCACAATGTGTGAGCCCTCTGCCCAGGCTTGGGTCAGGAGATCCCCTAGGGACTTGACAGCTGCTACCCTGACCAGCCGCTCAGGATTGGACCCCAGGGCTACACTCCTGCATAGCTGCAAACCGCTCCCCAGCCTCGCCTGCCCCTCAGCCGGCCTTAGCTGCACTCATGTGCAGCTGGACAGTACCTGTCCGTTTCCTGTCCTCTTCCCAGTGACCTTTGTCGGTGTCTGGACTCAGCCCCTGGCTGGTCACCTGACCTGGATACTGATGTAGCCAGAGGCATCTTGGGGGTTAGGCCAGGGGCCTAAGCCCTGGATTTGACCCGTGAAAGAGCTTACGATCCTCATTTTCTGGATTTTGGTGATGTTGGTGGAAACCCCAGCTCCACCGCCCCCATTCTTTCTGCTTCTCATTTGGAGCTCTAGACCAAGCTTTAGTCTGGTCAGTTTTTGAATAATGATTTAACTGTAATCTCTAGACCTGTGTGACACCTACAAAGAATCCAATAAAGGGAGAAGAATCCACACAAAATTTTTTTTTAACATTTTATGGAATTGAAAGAAAAACTATGTTTCACAAAACAGAACAAGGTCTTTATAAAATGGTTTAAGACAGAAAATGTAAGATATTAAGGAGTGCTTACTATTTGTATAAAAATGAAAAAAGATGTAGGTTTATTGTTGATATATTAAAAATCTTTTGGGAAGGATAAATAAATTTGTATTAATAATTTTCCTGTGGGTGGAAACTTAAGAGACAGGAATAAAATATACTTTTTATCCTTTTAACATTCATTAGCTAATGATGAAATAAATTTAACATTTAAAAGTATAGATAGAAAAAAGTAAAAATAGCAATTCTCTTACATAAATAAAAATCACATGTAATCTCAAGTTCTTAATTAGACAATAATCACATTCATCTATTTCATCACAGCCTCTTATTCAAATACTTCTTTTTCACTTCTCCCAGTGGCAGGGTGAATTCAATGTACTGGCCTTTTAGATAAGAGTAAATCAACACATTTAATAGGTTAAGTGATATTTTATGTTGTAGTTGTGTGTACTTTCATGCTTAGAACTGTTTTCCAAATGCTACACTGTTGCTTTTATTTTTCAACATTTAAATACTAGGATAGACAGACTTTAGTATTATTTTACAGTATGTGAAATTAATTATGAGATGAAAAGGTAGAAGCATTTAATACACATGATGCATACTATCAAATTAATTTCTAAACGGGTGGCATCATACAAATGTTATATGCACATTAGTGAACACAACAGATTAAAGGTTCATTTAAGAAAGAACAGGGTGAGATTTGAGGATAACTTAATCTAAAAAGTAACTCTCACTACTGTGAGGTTTAGACTTCCCAATAATAATAAAATGAGTAAAATGGTTGAATAAATAAATAAAATGAGTATAAACTGTTAAATTGTCTCAATAGATTAGTGATCAGTCTGTCTGTTTTTTTTGTAACTAAATAACTTCTTAATTTACAATTTTGCTCACATCTATGCATTACTCCATTGAAAAAGTTTTGGGCTACTAACAGTTTAAATGATAGGGCTTCTCTTTCATATAGGGAAGACTAATTTATACGAATATTTTAGAAAGATGTTAATAAATAGGTAACTGGCACTCTCTTTTTTCTTTCTCACCACTAGTAAGACTTTAAACATTTTAGGAATTAAGGTAAGTGTATTATTTTAAAAATCTAAATCACAAAAATTTGGTTGGAAGGCATAATAGAATTTAGTTTATCAAATGTTGAATTTCTCTCACAATAAAAAGAGAAGACAAATTTCCTAGGTGCTGTGTAAAAGAAAATTTCTGTTAAATGTCATGTAACATTTTTGTGCTATTTTACCATTCAATAAATGCTTATTGACACTATCGCTCTGGTACTGATTTACAGCCTCAGAAACCATATAAGGACACTGTGAGTTAGGCTCAAATCGATGGCAATGGTTTGTTTTTTATGTTTACTAAATTTATGACAAGAGAAGACGGTTTTCATCATTAAAAAGACTGTTTTGGGGTTAGATAATGTAGTGTATAACTGAGGCTTTGGGTTTAGTGGTTCAGAATAGGTGTTGAAGGAGATCAGAGGCATGAATGAGGGCTGCAAAATCAGGGAGACCTTTGTATTCCAAGAATGTTTTCCTCAAAAGCTATTGGGAGGTGAGGCACAACTTCTCACTTATTTCTGCATTCCCAGTACCCTAAGAATGGGTCAATGATCTTTATTATAATTATTTTTTAATAATTTTATTGGGAGCTCTTACAGCTCTTATCACAATCCATCCATTTACCCAGTGTGTCAAGCACATTTGTACATGTTGTCATTATCATTTTCAAAACACTTTCTGTCTACTTGAACCCTTGGTATCAGCTCATTTTTCCCCTCCCCACTCTCCCTCCCTCATGAAACCTTGATAATTTATCATGTTTTTCATGTCTTACACCAACTGCTATCCCCCGCCTTCACCCACTTTTCTGTTTTCTGTGTCCCCCTGGGAGGGGATTATATGCAGATCATTTTGATCAGTTCCCCTTTCTCCTTCCACCTCCACCTTCCCCCCCTCCCCCTCCTGGCCTCACAACTCTCATTGTTGGTCTTGAGGGGTTTATCTGTCTTGGACTTCCTATGTTGGGAGTTCTTTTACATACCAGTGCACATGCTCTGGTCTAGCGGGATTTGTAAGGTAGAAATGGGATCAAGATAGTGGGGGATAGGGTGGGGGAGGAAGCATTAAAGAATAACTTGGCATTCTGTGATGCTCACCTTCCCTGGCAGGATCGCTGAAGACAAAATGAGTGCATAAACAAATGTGCTGAAGAAAGCTGATGGGGTCTTAAAAGCTTGAAGGTAAGCAAGCGGCCATCTAGCTAAGAAGCTACAAAGCCCACATGGAAGAAGCACACCAGCCTGTGTGATCATGAGCTGTCGATGGGAACAGGTATCAAAGACCCAGAACAAAAAAATTATATCTATGTGAATGTGAGGGAGGATGGAGTGGCGACCCAAAACCCATCTGTAGATAACTGGACATTCCATTTACAGAAAGGTCACACGGAAGAGGAGATAAGCCACTCAGGGTACAGTATAGCACTGATGAAATATACAACTTTCCTCTAGCAATCTTTATTTTTCTATGTTACCATGTTGACTATACCACTTTTCTTTTCCTCATTCAACTACTTTCTAAATCAGTTATATGATAAAACTGTTGAGGTGAATTATTGTGGTCTCCAAGGCTTCTTTCAGTGAACTTCCACTCCTACAAATCATTTGGAATTTTTAAAACAAGCAGATGCTGGTCTACAAGTTCATGCTTCTATCACCCTTTGATCTTCATCTTTTACATAATTGTACTGTGCCTCTAACCACAGGCTGGAAATGTGACTTAGAAGAGGTGGAAAATGTAAAACATTAACATGTTAGTGAAAGTAGGAATTATTTCAAGCAGCATAGATTGTGGGAAGAACAAAGACTATAGAGTCAAACAAAGGTAGTCAAACTTTACTGTCTTTGTCCTTACAAATTGCTTCTTTGGATAACTTAATACCTCTGAGCCACATTATCTCATAAAATGAGGTGATTTGGAATTGGTATGTATATTACTTCTTTTTCCTTGAGTAAATTTATAAAAAATTTTCCTTTCCTAAAATAAAGCACATGGAGAAATGTCTGCTAATGATTTATAACAGCAATCTTGAAAGCATATAATGAAATAAACAAGGAGTCATATGCAGCACTGTGCTAGGTACGATTTAATTTCTAAAGTAGGGATCAGCATTACCATAAGATCATGTTCTACTTTGGATATTTGAAATCAAGATATATATATTTTTCATAGTAGCTGATTTTCATATAACTATAGAATTTGGATGTTGTATCATTTTATTATTATATTAAATCAATCAATCAACATCTCTACCTCAGAGTTGGCTGATTTCTCTTGGAATTTTGAAATCCATACGTAAGTTCCTTTTGTATGTGAAAAGAACTATCACCCTAATAGTTAAGAACAGTAAGTAGAAATGTCATACAGGCTAGGGAAGTCTTTAAAATGACAAACGACCAACAGCAGAGAATATTAGCACTTCAGTCACTCAACAAAGCATTCAAGCAAGAATCGATTGCAACTCAACACTTGATAAAGGCTCACTTGAGACAGCTGATGTTTGACAGGAAGTTGAATGGGCATATTGACTGTGTAGGCTTTTCTTTTAAGCTCTATACCTGTTCTGGGTTAGATCACCAAAAATGGAATATTTAAGGACCCTAAATTCTTAAGCGCCCTAAACAATTACCATGACAGAAAAAAAGATTATAAATCCTCTGCTTTTACAGGGGATTGATTTAAGAAATATCTATTCAAAATAATCTATCTTCAGCAAAACAATAAAATGATTGATGAGTACATTTTCTAATCACTCTCAAATCAGGCAATAAACCCCTCACCCCCTGAATTTAGTGCCAGGAAATCTTGGGGGGAAATTTAATGCTATTTTTTTCCTGAGAAAATGAGGATTGTAAACTGTGACCATCAGGGCACAGTAACTGGCATACACAGAAACAAATATATATCTCAAGGCACAGAAAATGGCATGCATAGAGACAAATATAGATCACATGTTAAGAAGAATACATAAATATGGGCCTATCACAATATCACAATTTCCTTTTCACCCCTTAACTGCCAGAATCACATAGCTAAATTTAATGTAGAATACAACCCAAGTGTTTATAAATAACTATCCATTTGCTATTTTTATTTTCCTGTTTTATATTGTATTTACTCTTGTACAGTCATATCTGTTTTTTAAGAAATCATTTTATTGGGGCTCATGCAACTCTAATCACAGTCCATACATACACCAATTGTATAAAGCACATTTGTATATTTGTTACCCTCATCATTCTCAAAACATTTGCTCTCCATATAAGCCCCTGGCATCAGCTCATTTTCCCCTCTCGCTCCCACCTCCCTCCTGAACACTCGATAATTTATAAATTATTATTTTGTCATATCTTACACTGTCCATCGTCTCCCTTGACCCACTTTTCTATTTTTTAAGGAAGCACACTATAAATGCTAAATGAAACACAGACATCATTGAACATGAAGTAATGAGAACCAAACAGCTTGACCAAGTTTGGCACAGCATAATATACACAAACCCAAAAGTCAAAATGCACTGCTGTCCAGTTAGTTCTCACTCCTATTGAGCCCACAGATCAAAGTAGGCTTGCCCTATCATGTTTCTGAGGCTCTACTCTTTATAGAAGCACTCTGTCGCATATTTCTCCTGCAGAGTGGTTTCTGGGTTTGAACAGCTGACCATTTGGTTAGCAGTCAAGTACTTTACCATGCCACCATACTATACACAGAGTTTAATGAATACTTGGGGGGGGGGGGAGGACAGATTACACAGTGAATGGGCAGTGAAAAGCTAGAATGAATAGTGGCAAAAATTGCTATAATCTGAGAATTCATTCCCTTAAAAGATTGTTGCTTAGGGAGCAACAATCAAGAAGTCAAATAATGAACTGCACTGGGTACATTTCCTGCATAAGACCTCTTTAAAGTGTCGAACAGCAAGGATGCCACTGAGAACTAAGGTGTGACTGACCCAAGTCATGTATTTTCAATTGCCTTGTATGCATGTGAAAATTGGACAGTGAATAAGGAAGGCTGAAAAAGAAATTATGTTTTTGAATTATGGTGCTGGCAAAGAATATTCAATGAATACCATGGACTTCCAAACGAACAAACAACTCTACCTTGGAAGTAGTACAGTCAGAATGCTTACTAGAAGCAAGTACACCTCACGTTATCAGAAGACAGCAGTCTCTGGAAAAGGACAACGTATTTGGGAAAGTAGAAGGGTGGTGAAAAAGAAGAGCCGCAATGAGATAGTGACTTCAACCATGGGTCAAATATGAGAACAACGGTGAGAATGGTGCAAGACAGGGGAGAGTTCCTTCTGCTGTACATAGGGTCGCTATGAGATTGGTAAATGTTTTATGAACACTTAGAAATAATACAGTAGCGATGCCAAAGAGGAGCCAGCACAGGTCATTAAGAACACGAGTCCAACTAACCATCGAGTGATTAGACTGGGAGTCCAACATTGCAGACATTACCATACCTGCCACTTTGAATGGCAAAGTGTCTCCAGGTGCTCAGAATAAGATAAAGAGGCTGTCAGGTATATTCACTTGTCACTAGACAGTTATGCTTATAGAAAAATATGAAATTGAGAGTGGTCTCAAATAGCTTATTTTTTGGCTTTGCCCTATTAACATTTTTATAAGTGTCCGAGAAAAGACAGCAAATATATGCATGCAGAAAAAAAGACTGAGGACCTACTCTGTGCCAGACTTTTAAACAGATTATCTCATTTAATTCTAATAATAACTCTGTGAGGAAAGTGGTTTTATTCCCATTTTCTAAATGGAAACTGGCTTAGAGGGTTACGCTATTTGTCCGCAAGTTCAATACTTAATAGCATAACTAGAATTTCAAGTCTGCAATGACTAAATTAAAAAAAAACTCATTTATTCTTTTAATGATCACATTATATTGCATGTAGAACACCCAGAAATAATTATTAAGCATTGTATTAAGAGTCCTCATTGAACAGAGGTTAAAGTGCAAAAGGTTGAATGTCCAAAGGAGGCAAATGTGACAGTCTGCTTCCATAATAGTTTACAGACTTGGAAACCTTATGGGGCAGTTCTATTTTATTGTTATCAGGTCATTAGGAATCATAATGGCAGTGGTTACTGTACTAAAAACAAAACAAAAGTAAAAAGATAATTCTTGGCTTTATGAAGCTTATATTCTAGGAAAACAAAAAAATTAGTTTTAAAATGAAAGAAAAAAATAATGACATATTATGGAAAGTTCCAGAATGATGGTACGGCAGCCAGGTCTAGGAAGGTTCGACAAGGTCTTTCTAAAGAGGAGACATTTACACTGATACTTATAGGATAGGACAGAAAAGGAGGAGTATTTGCCTTTCTAATGATGTCTTCCAGTTCAACCAACTAGAGAGGGCAGCTGGGAAGGAAAGTCTGTGATATGCAGAATGAAACATAGTTATGAAACAGACATTTGCTCAGAAAAAGAACACCAATTAAAGAACCACAAAAGGATTACCTAGCATTATTGCGTGCTTATTTATAGTTTGTGTTTATTAAGAAAAATAAAAGGGGGAGGAGCTTATGGAAGCAGCAGTCAAGAGATCAGAAGACTAGTAGCATTTGGTAAATCTGCTGCACAAGACTTCTTTGAGTACTGAAGAGCAAGGATATTTACTTTGAAGACTAACATGCTCCTGACCCAAGCCATGGAACTTTCAATTACCTCATATGCATGTGAAAGTTGAGAGTTGTGGTCCTGGAGAAGAAAATTGAGGGTACTGTGGACTTTGGTTGCAGTTCTGTTGTAGGAATGTCTAATTTCTCTTTTCCAGTACAGCCCTTTATCAATTTAATGTGTTATTGTTGTTGGGTGCCATTGAGCTGGCTCTGACCCATAGAAACCCTCTGCACAACAGAACGCAACACTGTCTGGTCCTGGGCCATACTTTAAAGTGTTCCCATTCTTAACCCCATCGTTCAGTTACTGTGTCAATCATCTAGATGAGGGCCTTCCTCTTTTTTGCTACCCTTCCACGTTACCAAACAAGATGCCCTCAAGGGGCTTATCTTTCCTGACAACATATCCAAAGTACATAAGACAGTTTCACCTCCCTTTCCTCTGAAGAGTACTCTGACTGAACTTCTTCCAAGACAGATGAGTTTCTTTTTTGCAAACCTCTTGAAATGACAACTACTGCACATGATGTATTTGACACAGTTGGTTCATTTCTGAAAGAGCATAAGATCTTTTGGGAAAAGGTTCATAGTGTTTGCACAGATGGTGCTCCAGCTATGCTACGATGTAGATCTAGATTTCAATGCTTTTCACCAAAAGTCATTGGAACTCACGGTATGATTCATCGGCAAATATTAGCAATGAAGACACTGCCACAGGAGTTACAAGAGGTAATGAAAAGTGCTACAAGTTCTGTCAATTTTGTAAAGGCAAGCACTGTAAACAGTTGACTGTTTTCACAACTGTGCAACGAGTTGGGTGCGCTCAACCATGCTCTACTATTTCACACTGAAGTGAGATGCCTATCAAAAGGAAAAGTTTTAAAATGTGCTTTTGAGCTTCGTGATGAACTCAAAAGTTTTTAAATCAGAAAGCAAGAATGCAGTTCAAAGCATTTTTCAGCGATAAAAGTGAACAGCGGAAAATCGCTTACTGGTTGCCATCTTTGCCATCTTGAATGAGTTAAATTTACTATTGCAAGGACCAAATGCAACATTCCTTGATTTGTCTGAAAAGATCTGATCATTCCAAATGAAATTTCAGCTTTGGGGAAAAAAAATTGGATGAAAATAAAATTTACATGTTGCCTATTTTAACTGCTTTATTTGAAGAACATGACATTGAACCAAACAAAAGGATAACGATGATAATTTCTGTGAAAGAACACTTGCACATGCTGGCAGACGAAATTTCATTGTACTTTCCAATCTACCTGGCAGCCCATTTGCATGCACCAGAAGCCCATTCACAAAGTTGAAGATGTTCCTGAGACAGCACAAGAGGAGTTTATTGACCTTATTAACAGCCATGCAGTGAGAACTGATTTCTCTACAATGCCAGTTACAACATTCTGGATCAAGTGTTTGCAGTCATATCCAGTTCTGTCTGAGACTGTGTTGCGCCTTCTTTCATTTCCAATACCATATTTTTGTGAAACAGGGTTTTCCAGCTTGTTGGTTATCAAGTCTAAATACACAAGTAGACTTGCTGTGGAAGATGATTTTGTTGTACTCTTGCAAAGACTGCCCTGAGAATTTCTGATCTGGTGAGAAAAAAGCTATCTCAACCTTGACTTTTTACGCATACTGTCGCAAAATGTAGCAATGTAGTTTATTGTTCTTATATTAAGACTGTTACCCATGCTATACCATGCTTCAAGACAAAATTCCATTTATTTGTAACTAGAAAGAAATATTTCAAAGTATATAATTACACATTGCTTTTGTGATCAATCACTATTCTTTAATTATGTTCAATTCTAACAATGAAAATATATCTGGCATATCAGATATTTAGATTATGATTCATAACAGTAGCAAAATTGCAGTTATGAAGTAGCAATGAAAATAATTTTATGGTTGGGGGTCACCAAAACATGAGGAACTATATTAAAGGGTTGCAGCAGTAGGAAGGCTGAGAACACTGTGCTAGAGAAATAAAGGGTTAAAAGTCTGAGGCCAAATAGGGTGACCCCTTGATTTTCATGGATAGGGGGGAGGGAGGGGATGTTGAGAAAATAGAAACTCCAAAAAATGTTATAAAATGTATAAAATGTTTATTACTTGCCTATTATCAGCTGTTCTCATACTCTCACCCTGGCTTACCTGTGCCCCCTTTGTAATTGCTCTCTATCTTATAAATGATGCCTGACTACTTATACATTATGAAAATAATTATATTAAAAATCAGTCTTCTAAGAATAGTAGCTGGCTTATACTTAAATGTGTATAGGCTTTGCCTTAAGAGCTAGTGAGACCATAATACAATAAAACACAAACACATGCTTAAAGAAAAGACATCAATCTATTTCCTACGAATTACTTAGACATATAAGAAAGAAGTTGCCACCTTACGCCCTAATTTTCAACTAACAGATATCTACGGTATTTACCCTTCAATTTTTTGTGTGGCATACTTGTCAGATTCTATTATCAAAAGTAGGACACCTGGTGGTAGAATGACTACTTGTTGGGCTGTGATATGCATGCTCAGCAGTTCTAAACTACCAGCAGTTCCATAGGAGCAAGACTGGACTTTCTACACCTATAAGCAGTTACAGTCTCAGAAACCCACATGGGGCCACTATGAGTCAGCATTGACTTCTTGGCAGTGAGTATGGGTTTTTTTTTTTTTGGTTTATCATCAAAAGTGCTGGGCACTAAAGTTTATTTGTAGACTGATAGTATCTAGAATAATTGGCAAATATTGGGGAAAAAGTCAGAAACTAGTTTTAGTTTCCACACTTGGGTTTAGTTGATGGAATTAAATATTTTTTTAATTTCTCAACTTTACTATTAGTGTTTATAAAAAAGGAGTCTGCTAATAAGTTAAGTGGCATAAGTAATACGATTGGTAAAAATTCTTTAAAAATAATCATGGATGTCTTAAAGGCTTGAAGGTGAACAAGCGGCCATCAAGCTCAGAAGCAAAAAAGCCCACATGGAAGAAGCACACCGGCCAGTGCGATCACGAGGTGCCAAGGGACCAGGTATAAGGCATCATGCAAAAAAAACAACAACGATATAAGTGTGTGTATGTATGTGTATATATGTGTATATGTATATATATACCATATTAAATGAAGGGGGAAGGGCAGAGTGGAGACCCAAGGCCCAAGTGTCGGCCAATGGAGATCCCCTCATAGAGGCGTTTAGGAGAGGAGATGGGTTAATTAGGGTGCGAGGTAGTACCGATGAAGAACACAGCTTTCCCCCAGATCCTGGATGCTTCCTCCCCCCAACTACCATGATCCGAATTCTACCTTGCAGGCCTGGATAGGACAGAGGCTGCACACTGGTACATGTGAGGGCTGGAGGTACAGGGAATCCAGGGTGGATGATACCTTCAGGACCAAGGGTGTGAGGGGCGATGCTGGGAGAGTGGAGGGTGAGTGGGTTGGAAAGGGGGAGCTGATTACAAGGATCCACATGTGACCTCTTCCCTGGGAGAGGGACAGCAGAGAAGGGGGGGGAAGGGAGACTCTGGATAGGGCAAGATATGACAAAATAACGAGGTATAAATTACCAAGGGCACATGAGGGAGGGGGAAAAGGGGAAGGAGGGGAAAAAAAAAAGAGGACCTGATGCAAGGGGCTTGGGTGGAGAGCAAATGCCTTGAGAATGATTGGGGCAGGGAATGTATGGATGCGCTTTATACAATTGATGTATGTATATGTATGGAAGGTGATAAGAGTTGTATGAGTCCCTAATAAAATGTAAAAAAAGATAAAAAAATAATCATGGATGTAAAATTATTAACAGGGAACAGCAGAAAACAAACATCCTTTACAAGACCTTTTGGTTTTAAGCAAGAAGAAAAGCAAAAGACATGATGCAATATACTAAAAACAAACAACTAAAAAGATATTTTGTTTTAGAAATGTCTTCAGTTTAGAATTAGCTAACCTATATAAAAACTGGATCAATATCTCTGGCAGTCATATTTACTTGAATCTACACATCTTAAAACACATGGCTAACTAGTGATAAGGAGCGAATATTTGTACTTCAATACAACACTACAGGCAGTCGCAGAATAGAAAAGGGTTCAGTAACAGAGCACAAAGGGGCAAAGCTTAGTATTAAGCTAAACCTTCATACATCTGAAGAAGGTAATGATTCTTTTAGTTCTGTGACTCTTAGAACTTCGATACCTAGACTATCCAAAGCACAGAGTGCGAAGGAGAAAGGCCAAGGAGAAGACTTGTAAGGCAACAAGAAAGCTCTAGGTCCAGTGATTCTCAAAGTAAGTGACATTGTTCCCTGGGGAGGAGGCTAGAATGACCCAGGGGAGCTGCAAAAGCAGACAGCTACATGGTATCCTGTATTATGGACTACAGTATAAAAGTTATTCATTGCTAGGGGGCAATCGGCAAATCTTTTATTTGACAGAGGGCAAGTAAGTTTCGGAACCTATGATTCAGTGCACGGGAAAAATACGTTTTGATAAAAATCTAAGTGTTCTTTTGGACCTGTCAACAGTAGCAGTTTTTCATTATTCTTTTCAAATAATAGTTTGCAAATAGATTTGTTCTTGACAACGGCACCCAGTTTAAATGCATATTTCTGAATAGCATCAATTAAATTATTATAGACAAATCCTGCTTATTATATTTTCACAAATGCTTTGATTTAGCTACCACCAGGCCATTTCATTTACACTAGTAAGAAGTAGAGAGGAACATACCCAAAGGAGAGTTAAAAGGGGAAAAAAAGCTCATACACTGGTCATATAAAATTATCTCAAGAACAATTTTAAATGGATAATCTTCTATTTTAAAAATACTGATGATTGTATTATGAACAGGTTAGTCATCCATCCTCTATATACAGACAGGCTTGTTCTCAATCGAAAGAGGCCATCACCTTTTATCCTTTCACTCTTTCCTTTCTTTTACTACTGTTAGGAAACTATTCACAAGTGCACCCTTGGACAGCGCTGAGCAGTAATTATGACTTGCTGACAAAAAGATATGAACAATTACTGAGCCCATTTTGAAACCCTATACTAATAAAGTCATTAGATGCTGCCCTTGCCATGATCCTTCTAAAAGCTTCTGAAGTTACAAGAACACACGGCATTGTTTGCAGGGACAATTGCTGCTGGCAGAACGCAAACCTTGAGTTAAACCATGCTGCAAATTGATCTTGACATTCTGTTAAGACCGCCACTAAAAATCAAAAGCAGAGGAGAAAAGGAGAAAATGAGTGGGTAGGATGTAATCATGGAACAGGAGGGGTTCCTCCTCACCTTTTCTCCTCCCTCTTCACAAAACAAACCAGGGAGAAAATGACAAACTCTCCTGGTGTTTTGGAACCTTTATTTTAAAGCATTAATTAAGCCCTTGACCTGGGATGTTTAGGATGGCAATATACTTCCTTTAAAAGCACCGGAAGAAAAATTTTGCACAGATGGAATAAAGACATTTGGGGAAAATTATATGACAACCTGGCATGAAGGCTCTCTAGAAGTCTTAGTACCCTGACCACAACATGTCCATCTGTTTTATTAGCTACCTCTGCAGAATCTGTATTTGCTCCTAGGGTAGCAGCTGGAAATTAACACTCCCTGAGTCTCAACGTGGACCCCACCCCTGGGCTATATTTGCTGGGTCACATGAAGTACAGGGTTAGAGTAGCATGGTCAGCTAGGCTTCAGCCAGGCATGAACCACTGAGAGGTTTGGAATTAAGGGTTAGCCACTGTGAATATGGCTAATTTACTGAGATGGAAAGTGCAGGTGAAGATAATAAGTACTTTAAGTCAATTAACTCTAGCCCAAGATTAAGTAATGTGGAAAACTATCACTTGAATATTAAGGCTAACAGATACCTGTCAGTGCAACAGTGGAAGTTTGCCGTGGCCTGACACGCTGCACCCAAGGGCATAGGTTCAAAAGCTACTATTCAGACAAGAGCATTCCCACCTATAAACACTGGTAGTGTGCAAGCAGAATTTAATACAACGTGATGCATATGCTACATGCAACCTCTGTAGCTCAGGCACTGTCAGCAATTCCTAGGACACTGCAGCTATTCTGAACACTGCCTAGAAAGAGTGTGCAATGCCTGATTTAACACTTTGTAGCATGTACACTGATGTGGGAAACATTTTCACCTCAGGAACTTACCCAAAATAAAGCAACTCATTCTTCAGCATTCATACTTGCCTGATTACCCATTTGGCACTAAAATAGTTAAATTCAAAGCTTTAAATTGGTTTGTTCCATTTCAACCCTCTACCGAGAATTTGCTTTCCCACCTTAGATATACTGAATTAGAATTTACATTTCAACAAGATCCCCAAGTGATTCTTCTGGATACATAAACTGAAAACCAAACTCATTGCCACTTGATCGATGTCTACTCAGAGACCCTAGAGGACAGGGTAAAACTGCATCTGTGAATATCTGAGGCTGTAACTCTTGATGGGAGCAGAAAGTTCTGTCTTTCATGGATCAGCTGGTGGTTTCGAACTGCTGACCTTTCAGTTAGCAGCCTACTATTACATAAGAACCAGTAAATATAAAAATGACCTGGAAAGCTAACAAAACTGTAGTTTTTGATTCAATATATTTGGGGTGTAAGAGCAAATTCTCAACTGGGGCTCAAAATGGACCAAATCAGTTTGAAGGCAGGCCTGGTTAAATTCGGTGTTTTAATGCTTTCCCTAGAATTAGATCACATAAAACAGCACCTATAAAAGTTGGAAAAATGAGATCTTTATCTTATGGGTTCCTACTCCCGGATTAAGGAATACTCACTAACCCACTTAATAGTGGTTAATACTGGTTGACTATCTTATATATTGGAAATGTCTTTCCTTGATGAAGCAACTTTATCAAAGAATCTATAGGCTCAACATGGAGGGTATTGATTAACTAATGCTTCCATGTACCCCAAAGGCATCCAACTAGCCCTAAGAAATCAAAACCTATCACTTTCCAGTTCATCCCAACAAATAGCGACCCTCTATCAGAGTTCTGTAGAGAAGGAGCGAAAGAGGAAAGCCCTAGACAAGATGGACTGACACAATGGCTCCCACAATAGGTTCAACCATGAGAACAATTTGGGGTGTGGTAGCGTTTCCCTCAATTGCCCATGGAGTTGTTGCATTAGAACCAATTTGATGACACTTAACAACAAAAATAGGATTTCTGAGCTGCAAAATTTGATGGGAGCAGATAGGTTTCTCCCATGGAACAGCTGGTAGGTTTGAAACCCCAATCTCGCAGTTGCAGTCCAGCACTTCCAGGGAAAAACAAATGAATACTGTTTTTTATATTGTTAGCTCTGATGGTGCCCAGTGAAACTTGCCTGGCTATTTCCTAGTGTAGCTCCTCTAGCAGTTATAGACTTATGAACATATTTATGTTCATCATTATTACCACCCCGGAAGAAGGTTCAGTACCATCCCAGGATGGTTCAATTTGGAGGCAAATTGTTTCCGGGGTATCATACAGACATTTGGATAGCTATTAAAAAAAACCCCGGAAACAGTAAGTTAATTCATTTGTGCTGTCATTCAAGCCTCTTCCTAGATGGCCTGGGTTGCCTGAGATACATGAGCATTGGCCAAATATTCTCTACAAGACTATTAGAAGGCAGAAGACAGTCTGGAAATTTCTAGATCATTCTGCAAGTTTAATAAAGGGTTTAGCTTTATCAATTCTATTAGTGGATGAGGAAGAAGAACACACAATCAGAAGGATATAACAATATTACTAATATTCTTCCTCCTATTCAATGTTCTGTTAATCCATTATTTTTCAATAAATCTTTGAGAGATTAAATTAAGATAAAATAAGTACAGAACTATCTCTTAAGGTACAAGGTAAAGAATTGGGATTGTGGACATAGCTTCATAGTCTCAAGGGGGGTGATCTGGCAGGGTGATAACCACACAAGGTAAGGAATGTCAGTAATACAAATTAATATAGGAATATATAGAAACATGTGAAAGTTGGTTAATGAATATGGTAGAACGAAGAATTGCTACCTTTGAATTATGGTGTTGGAGAAGAAAATTAAATATATCATGAACTGCCAAACAATGAAAAATCTGTCTTGAAATATGTACAACTAAAATGTTCCTTAGAAGTTAAATGGTGAAGTTTCATGTCAGGTACTCTGGACATGTTATCAGGAGGGGGACGTCCCGGAGAAGGACATTATGCTTGAAAACATCAAGGGTCAGTGACAAAAAGGAAGACCCTCAATGAGTTTGACTGACACTGTGGCTGTAACAACGGCTCAAGCATAGTAATGAGCATAAGGATGGTGCAAGACTGGGCAGCGTTTTATTCCATTGTACGTTATTAGGATCACTACGGGTCAGAGGTCACTTGATGGCACCTAACAACAACAACAACAACATATTATGGGGGTATACAGATTGTATAATTTAACTCAATTTGAGGCAAGAGAAACATGGGGAGAGCCATGGTCTCCTGAAGATGATACTTATTCTTAATTTTAAGAAAATATTCTTTTATAGATAAGCAGTCATACACTAAGAATACATGGTCCTCAAAAATATTTGTACTGTAATAGTTAAATCCATGATTATTTTCTACATGTTGCACATCCAAATGGGGTTATCAACTCTACTTTGTTTTCTGCCTGTAAGAAGATGCCAGAATTGAGATGTATTAACAAAATTATTTCTTTGCATCTGCCCATCAGAATTGGTTGTACTGAATCATCTCTGGTTCAGATCATACAGGATTACATTAGTTGGACAGTTTCCTCTATTTTTTCTCTCCTCTGCAATGATCTCAATCACTGATTCCTCATTTTAGATGATCGAATTGTGAAGTTTTAAATATCAGTACCTTTTTAAAAGAACAGCAATTATTTGCAACCCAATAGACTAGGAATGCTACTAGTGAAAAAAAAATTCTTTGAACAGAAAGAGTAAAATTTGCAATCATCTTTTCACATGTCAACTTCTCAAACCCTTCCCTTGTCCCCTAAAGTAGAAAACCTATGAGTTTATGCTATGATCGAGGATATAAAGTTCAAGGAAAAACTCCACTGTCCTTCAAGTGTTTTGAAGACTCCTCTTATAATCCCAAAGTACCTTGTACATCCCTTGTATATTTGCTCTTATATCTGGTTTATCACCTAGACTATGAATGTTTTGAGGGTTAAGATATTTTGCTCAACTTTTCACCCTCAGTGCATAGCACCACTCTTGGTTTATAGAAATATTCAGTAAACGTTTGCTCAATTGAGTATACACCTTCCGTAAGGTATTTTTTTAGTCATTTTTAAAAGCAAGTGCAGATCTCTCTGCTAATATGATTGATTGTGCTGTCAAATCAATTCCAACTCACAGTGACCCTACAGGGCAGTGAAAACTGCTCCATTGAGTTTCCTACATTGAAATCAATACAAGAGAAAATTAAACAAGTCTTTTCTCGTGCTCAATTGGTTGGTGAGTTGGAACCACTGACCTTTCAGTTAGCAGCTGAATGAATAATCCTATCAGCAGAGGTCCTCGGGTTCTAGTGCCTGCTTGTTTCCATTTTCCTCTTTCTGATTTGCGTCCCATCAGCAAATGAAAGACTGTATAATTCAATATGGATTACAACTGAACGTGGGGAAAAAATCCTCACAGCTTGCCCAATAGAAAATATCATGATATGGGGGGAAAAAAAGGGAAACTGAGCTGATTCCAGGAACCCAAGTGGAAGGTGAATTATGAGAGTGATGAGTACAACGAATGTATAAGGGTGCTTTGCTCATTTGATGTATGTACAGATTGTGATAAGAGCCTTATGAGCCCCAATAAAAAGATTAAAAAAAATTAAAAAAAATAAAAATGATTAGGGCAAAGAATGTACGGATGTGCTTTATACAATTGATGTATGTATATGTATGGACTGTGATAAGAGTTGTATGAGCCCCTAATAAAATATAAATAAATAAATAAATAAAAAAGAAAAGAAAATATCATGATAAAAAAAGAGAAAATATCATGATAAAAAAAAAAAGAAAATATCATGATAAACGGAGAAAAGATTGACATTGTCAAGGATTTCATTTTGCTTGGATCCACAATTGATGGTCAGGGAAGTGGCAGTCAGGAGATCACATGATATATTGCATTGGCCAAATGTGAGGCACAGGATGTCTTTAAGTGTTGAAGAGTAAGGAAGTATAACTTTGAGGACTAAGGTGCACCTGACCCGAGCCAGGCTACTTTCAGTGGCTCCACATGCACGCAAAAGTTGGACGGCAGAATTGATGCGTTTGAATCATAATGTTGGCAAAGAATATTCCAAGTGCTATGTACTGTAAGAAGAACTACCAAATCTGACTTGGATGAAGTACAGCCAGACTTTTCCTTAGAAGAAAGGATGCCAATGTTTAACCTCACGTATTTCAGACTTGTTATCAGGAGACCAGTGTGCTTGGAGAAGGATATTACGCTTGGTAAAGTGGAAGGCCTGCAAAAAGAGGGACACTCTCAAGGAGATGAATTGACAGATAGCTGGAACAAGAGGTTCACACATAACAATTGTGAGGATGAGGTAAGACCAGGCAGTGTTTCCTTCTGCTGTACACACGGACGCGATGAGTTGTAACTGACTCAGTGGCATCTAGTAACAACTAACAACCCCTTTCTAACTCTTTCCTTTTTAGATTTATCCTACTATTTCTACCAGAAACACTGGGCAAATGAATATTTAGTAAATTATACTCTTAGGTACTTCTTAAGACTAGCAAAGCCTTTATGGCCATTGTTTAAAGAAAGGCCCTGAAATCCTGCAAAGATAATATGACTATCCAGTTTTGCATGTGTAATATTGAGATTATAATGAACATTCCTAAATATAATTGGATACAAACATTTATTTAACAAACATTGAGTACATTTCTCCTAGAATTTAGGTGCCTTGTTTAGTAAGACAAATAAAATAAGTCTTTCCAGCAGATCAGGAGCCCAGGCGGCACAGTGGATTATGCAATGGACTACAAGGGCAACATTGTGAACCTATCTGGTCCTTTGGAGAAAGTTGAGGCTTTCTAGTCCCATAAAAATTTATAGTCTTGAAACCCACACGGGCAGTTCTATTCTGTCCTACAAGGTCACAAAGAGTCAGAATCGACTCAATGGCAGTAAGCTGGTTTCCATCTCAGCAGAGCACAATTTAGTTGGGCAGAATACAGACAGGCACATGCTATTACAGCGAAAGCTTGAAGTGTAAACAAATATTTGGGATGTTTTCAGACCAGGCTACAGTTATTTTAAACCATTTTATATAGATATGGGTTGGTCAATTACATACTCAATTCAGAAAGAGTCATTCAGATGTGGGAAATTCAAAACATCATCTCATAGTAGAAAATAGTGGTATCTGTTTCTTTAAAAATCTGGTTTGTTAGAGAAACCAAGAAATTATAATGTGAAAGAGGCTCATATTTTGTGATCCTTACAGTCTACCAACTTTTCCAAAACATTCTCTTAGTTCAATATCCTTCACTTACATTCTTCATACATAAAAATTTCACAGTAGATTGTGAATGCAGGGCTAAGGTTTCCATAGACTTCATTAGGGCATTCCTTAAGCAAAAGTAAATTTACCTGGCAAGTCCTTTTCTAATTGGGCATTAATATCCCCAGCTATTATTTCAGATGAAACAGCATCCAGATTAAGTAGTTCTCAGGCCAAGGATTCTCTAAACCTGTATGATTAGCCTGAACTATAGTACTCATACATGGGACTAGAAACACAGTTCACTGAATGATTACAGTAGTCATAATGAAATCAGAGATAATAAATAGGAAATCCAATTTTATTTGTATGCCTAGATACTACTTCTCCATTTCCAAGTCTCTAACCAAACCAATTCAAAGGGATCCTATGTAAGGTTTCAGAGACAGTAAATCCTTATGGGAGCAGATAGCCTCATATTCCTCCTATGGCAGACCACATCGCCAACTGCGCAGCTGGTAGCCCAGTACCCAGCTCATAACCTCACCAAGCGCCTCTCCCTTGCATATTCTAAGGGAAATAAAAGACGTTTTGCTGCTAGGATTCCAGTTCATACATGCATGACTTCAATCTAAACAAGATGCATTTAAGTAAGTCTCTGTGGCGAGTGATGGTTACAGACAAGTCCTCTCAGTAATACATTTTCTAAGTCTCGTTAAGGAACCTTAAAAAAGAGGTCCAATCAAAACAGTGGCTTATGAGGGGATGGACTAGGCAAGTTCAATTTAAGGCAGAGAGGTCAGCATAGAAAGTTATGACAACTATTAAAGAGTCATCTTGATCGCTTTTCTTAAAGGACACAGAGTAATCACTGGGGCTTATTAGGAAGGTGTTTTAAGAGAATTCAAAGCTGCATTCATGAGGAAAAGGCCAGGGAAGCTGTACCAAGGTCATTTTTCTCCCATCACAGTAAAGTTTCTGCTTATTCTCTTGGAAGCAAGGGTTGTCCTATGAAAATTTCATTGAGAAACCCTATTCTATTCATCGGTTCCAGAGCTCTGACCTGATCCCTTTAGACATTTTTTCTCTCAAAATTCCAGGAACATTTAAAAGAAGCACGAGTTCCTAGAGCAGCGGTTCTCAACCTTCCTAAAGCCATGGCATGTTGCAGTGCCTCATGTTGTGGTGATCCCCCCAACCATAACATTATTTTCATTGCTACTTCATCACTGTCATTTTGCTACAGTTATGAATTGGTGACCCCTGAGAAAGGGTTGTTCAATCCCTAAAGGGGTGGTGACCCAGAGGTGGAGAACCGCTGTCCTACAGGATGTTGTGCTGTAGTATATATGGACGTTTACAGAATTCTTCTGAGAAGGGCTAGTGAGATGGAAATACCTCAGAAGGGTCTAGACTTACATACATGATATATTAAGAAATAAAAGCGTCACATTTTTATATTTTTATTTAATACAGTTTCTATATGTTTATAGCAATACTTTTTAACCTATCTTCATATTAATCTACCCCACTTGCTGGTCATATGAAAGTATGCAAAGATGGTACAATTTTTTGATATGTACATCACTGATCAATAAATATTAGTGGTAATGAAATAATAGTAGTCCTCTACTGAGTTAGTGAAAGTTTGAGGTTTTGTTTCTCTATGTTAAAAGCATCAAATAGATCATGCACTCAATTTTCATGACAAACACCTTTAGAGAAATGTGGTGATAAATATCCAAGAAAGAGCATAGTGCAGGAAACTCAATTATACACTTTTATTTACATATATCTATGATAAACAGTAAGAAACTGTGGTTAAGTTAAGCCTTTTTGAGGCAGTACATTAACTTAAGAAGTTAATTTTTGTGTAGTTTTTCGGATCTAAGGAAATCCACTTTTGGATACAAGCCACTACAGTGATTTTTTTTATCTTGTATTTGTAAACTGTGTATTTCCCCATTTGCCTTACATAGAGAAATTTAATTGCCTTAGTTGAAAATTGTCTTTAATTCATATGTGTAATTGGATTGTAAATAAGGATACCAAGTATCTTAAATTTCAGAAATAATTCCATTTGTTCTCCCTTCTCCATTTGTTTGTTCCATACATGTTTATTATCTTGAAAATTATTTTAAGTCTTTAATATCACACTTTTTATGACAGTAATTTAATCATGGGATGCTACATTTAAAAAATGTAGATTAAAATATCCTGTCATACTTCATAGTCAGTCCTGTAATTCATTGAGAAACAGCTCTAAAGCCTTAAACAAGGCCTTTATTTTGTGTTTAAAAAAGTGTCATAAGGAGTTAATAGGACACAGCTGTACTGGCTCTTTCTAATAAGCAGCTTCTGTCGCTTTGGTCACCACAGGTGTCTCTGTAACCTGCAAACTCTTATTACTAGTGTATCAAAGTTGTGCTACTTAACAGACTTCTTTAGTAAAACATAACAAAGCAATTACATGGCTGTTGATTGCTAGTCATAAAAAAAAAAAGCAAAACCCTCAAACACGGTTTTTCAAAAGAAACTACACTGCAATTTTTTGTCATTGTAAAATAAAAGGAACTAAGGAATTAAACAGAGGATAGAACAAAATAACAGCAGGCAGCCAGCTGAACTTAGCCACTACAGATGGTTTAGAAATAGTGTTTCCTTCTCCATCAAGTTGTGGATAAAAGGAAAGGAGGAGATTCCTTACTGCCAGTGAATGGCAAAAGATTTAGCCAAGTCTCCAGCCTGTGTATTTTGCCTCATGAAAGACCTTCGATGCTGCATTTTTATCTGTTTTTGGCACTGCTTTTCATCACCTTTAACTGAGTGTGAAAAATAACCTGATTTAATTTAAACAAATACAGGTGCTAAAGGTTCTTTATTTATGCATAACAGGGAAGATTTCCAAAGCAGACAAAGTCATCCTATGAAAATTCTTAACCATTTGCTTAAAGATAGGTAGTAGTAAATGAAGAAATTGCTTCAACATTCCTGTGCCTCACATTGAAAGGAGGAATCATCTTTCTTTTCAGATTTAAGTCATATATATATATCTATATATATATAAACAGCCTGAATAATAACCAGAACTTCAATGAACCATAGAAGAGTAGAAAGACAAATCTGATGATTTTGAACTGTCCTATAACTGCTTAAATTAGTTAACTATTATAGACTTGCTTTAAAATGAATTAATCTCCCTGTTCACAAACCAGCAGACTGTGATTACGATTGTGTTAACACACAGAGTAGCATCATGTGATGTTGTGGCCACATGTGTAATTAAACATGATGGAATAAATTTTATGTGAGAAACACAAACAGGTAAAATATGAAGAATTATTTCTCACAGATATTGTGATTAACACAATAAGCAAACTCATACTGACAGTGGGGAAAGGGATTATTTTTCCCTATTGAGAATATGGGTGTATTGTGAGCTGTGTGCAAAAGAATGTGTGCAATAAAGCGATTACATCAATTAGCATATGCTAGAGTTAAGCTATTACCAATACCACTGGACTGGTCCAGAATATCCTGCCGTCTTCACTGAAGTTATAAAAAATAAACTTACCACTAGGATCCTATGTTAGGTTTGTCCTGCCTTTTCAGAACATTAGAATTTGGATTTTTTTCTAATATCTAACAACCTAATAGAAAATTACTGTATCTTATTGCAACAAAGGCAAGAGAAATATATTTTCGTTTTGGGGCGAATCTTTGATTAAAAAGAGTTTTTTTTAAATAAGTTAATGGATGTATTCACAATGACACACAGCTATATGTATTCTAATGAAATATAATGGTAGAAGATTTAATCTGAGGCTGAGAAACGTTAATCATGAAAACAAACACAGCGATGACTTAAAAAAAAAAAAAGAAGCCCAACTTATACCTTGTGAACAGCATTATTACCTTGCTCTGTTAGCATCCTTTGTCAGATCCCAAGCCCAGGTTATAAAATTTTGACTCAGATAAGAGACAATGGATTCAGCACACAGCATTTGTGAGCAGAACACGTTGGTTAATACACTTTCATCATGGTGGAGGTAGATAGCAAGAAGCTTTCTCTGAAAAGAGAAGAAAATAAACAATAAGCAATTAAAGTATCCACTAATGTAATATTTCTTCAATAGTGTAAATGCGCAGTTAAGAATTGCAAAGACAAATATTCAGTGCTGTATCATGAAAGAACATGCTACACTTTGAGTTCCGAAAGCATCTACTAATATGAATGAATTTTGCTTCCCTACACTCACAAAAGGCGAAGATGATTATATCTCCGATTGTACAGATGTCTGTTGCAGATTTCTATTAACGTGTTTAAGTCTGTTTCAAGCAGAAACTGCAAAAAAAGTGGTAATTTAAAAATAAAATGGAATTTACATTCTTTACATTTCAAATACATTTGACATAAAAGAAGCACTAATTTTAATTATTCAAGTATGCAGAGAAAATACTAAAATCAGTTGGCAAATCTCTCTCACATTTATGGGGGAGGTTCAAAACAATGTGGAGAATGAAATGAAAATATAATGGATTTTTTTCTTGAACTTTCTAAATCCCCCCTCAGACTGATTTTTTTTTTCAAATACCGGAACACAGAATTGTCTTTTCTATTTGAATGGAAAAGTTTGAAGTTTTATTTCAGTTCCAAGGTAATTTTCAAATCCTTAAGGTGTTCTCTTATTTATTCGAACAAGTGCCCTCTATCATAGTTGGATATGAAAATAACCAAGACTGTAAACTGAAATTGTACAACATAATTTACAACATGTCAGCTTTAAAGACAAAAGTCTACATTGCGGAATAATGTTTTAGTGCTACTCTGGTAGAAGAACTGTTTAAGAATAGCTATAATTATTACATGGGAAGATAAGATTTATGATAAAGGAAACAAACAAAAAACCAATTTGTGAAATTCTCTCAAAGAAAAATTTCAAGAAAGTTGAAGATTTTTCTCTCCATATTAAATAAACATGATGAAAGTAAAGGATAAGTTGCTATATGCGAATCTAAGCAAAAAGACCCTTATTGATAAAGGCTTTCCCTTGCCATCTGAAAATAGAGCCTTCCTGTGCAAACTTTGGTAAGCTGAAATGGCTTACAGCAAAATGCAATTACTATTAAGTTACATGGGAAACATTTTTGAGTATGCCCAGACACAAAAATAACACATCAAATCATACCAAATAACACACGAAACCTAAAAGATAGTGCTCACACAGTTCTAAGCTACGGTGGTTTGAAGCTGAGTGTAGTTCCTGGGAAAGGAGCTGGGCGATGCCATTCTCATTGATCTGGGTAGGCGCTGCCTCTGAAAAGGCTCGCTGCAAAACAAATGCTCAACACTAGTTTTTCGCTTTTTGCCTTATGTTGTGTATAGAAGAAAGTCCTCTTTGGAGCTCTTTCAGTTAGCAAAAGCAGGTACTAATAGAGTTTTTTTTGTAAAAGCAAAGTAGCGCGAAGTGGACTTTTGGAGAGTAGGGAATATGTGTATAGGGTTCAAGCTGTGGTTTGAAATTTCCTTGACAAAAAAGCCAAATTATAATAATAAAAAACTATTACAAAAATTTCCTTCAAAGGCAAATTTTACAGCAGATGAGGTTAGCCAGAGGTAGATTCCAAGCATGGAGTGAGCACTGTTTGAAGAGGAGGCACTATTACTTTAATACCAGTATCCACTTTAATCCCTAGAATAAACGTGAAAAACAGGTATTCTTACATTAACATTTGGGGAAATTGAGACTTACACCAGCTGATATGACCCCAATCCCACAGCTAGTTGGACAGCACTACAGCTAGAAATGAAAGCTAGATTGTCTGACCTCCAAACACTGTGTTCTATTTCTGATACAAGAGCCACAGTAGAGAAACCAATCACACTGTGTTCACGGATGCAGGACTCACAAAATAAGGAGATGGCATAGTGGCCACTGCTTGTAACATCAGTGCTCCCGAGTTCTCAGAAATACACTGTAAAGGGAATCACAATAGGGCTCTTGAGTGTAAGTGGGCAAGCTGATCCCCACTCTGCTTTTATGTGTTAATTCATTTATCCATTTGTTCTACAACAGCGGTTCTCAACTTGTGGGGTCGCGACCCCTTTGGGGGTTCAAACGAGCCTTTCACAGGGGTCACCCGATTCATAACAGTAGCAAAATTACAGTGATGAAGTAGCAACGAAAATAATTTTATGGTTGGGGGGGTCACCACAACATGAGGAAGGAACTGCATTAAAGGGTCGCAGCATTAGGAAGGTTGAGAACCACTGTTCTACAAGGAATTATTACAATATTCTTTGTGCCAAGCCCAGCAGGAGGCACTGTTGATAAAATGGTGAACAAGACTCATCGTTTCTTCATCTATGTTGATGTCTACATATAACATTAGATGGCAGTGGGTTTGTCTTTTGCTTGGAGAAAGTTTGTAATCAGATACATTGTTAGAGAGATTCCTATTTGGCAAATCCTTACTCATCCTTGAAAAGCTCAAAGCAAATGTCTCTATAAAACCTTTCCTGGATCCTCATGCAGAGCTCTGTGCTCCCCTTTCTGGGTGTCTACCTATTTCTATTATTATTTGATTGCCAGTTTCCCTCTAACTACATCTCTCAAGGACAAGACTGGGTCTGTCTCTGTCTTCTTTGCATTCCCAAGTTAGCATAAGTTCCAGCGCATATAATGAAATAAACTACATTTACTACCAAATGTATGGCAAAAACAAAGGCATAAATGATAATTGGCAACACCAAATAAGTCAGTTTTCATGCACAAGTCAACAAATCTGCTGCTTTGGGACAAGGACTGTGAACCTGACAGCACAAATAAATTCAGAGGCCCTCTTCTTCGGGGTGCTCCAGCTGAATAGATAGAGGGATGTCAACCTCTAATTCTGCTTGATCGTATCTCAGCAACTACATTAATGAGACACTGGGAACAAGAGAGCTGTCCACTTTTAAATCAGCATATTTTCAACCAACAATGGCAATGGCTAAATCTTTAAAATGCCTATTTCTCTCAAGAACACTGCAATGGAACACTAGACTTTGGGAAAGAGATTAGTGATTTACATTGCTATCTCACTGATTTAATTCAAATGCTCTTCCAAACCAAACACACATGTGCCGAATAGGCTACTAAGAAACCCAACATGCAGAGTTCCCTATCAGTGCAGCCTTCAGTGTTGACTAAAACTAAACTTGGAAATCCAGGGCACTAATGCACAATATCAAGCAATAAAACAGCATCTCTCTGGCAATATTTAATTTAAAAAAGAAGAAAGAGGCAGGCAAAGATCAGGCACTGTCTGTTTTGGGGGATCAACCATTCTGCATTTCAAAGCACTGGTCCCTGCAATATCCAGGTTACTGTGCTAGAATCTCCACTATTATATCGCAGTTGTGAGAGGGAGGGCAAAGATGTGTTTACTCAGTGATTAGGCCCTTAGAATAAGCCTCTAGCTCCTAGAGAGCCAGCTCACCACTTATTCATTTGGGCCAATTCACAAAGCCTAGGAAGATTAAACATCCATGCTGAGAAGACAAGCGAATGCAGACGGTGAAAAAGAAATAAAAATTCTTTAAAAACTCTGAGATGACTTCATTATTTTTCCACAAGGAAACTTTAGGAAAGTGTTTAGTTAGAGAAAAACCCACATTGACCTCTCTCTAAACCCTTAATCTTTCCTTTGTGGTGGAACTGCTTTGTGGTAAGCGACTGGCTCGACTCGCCCCTCTTTTCACTGGAAGCAGAGAGAAAAAAGGCTCTGGAGAAACAGTTTTCGTTCCAGGGACACAAACCCTGACACAGTTAAACATGAGATGCCAGGAAAATAAACTTAAAAAATTTTTTCCACTTTAAGCTCTACACTGAAATGTGATAAAGGAAATGACTGAAAAAAAAAGTATAAGAGTCTTTGGGCTGGGGATACTTTCACAGTTAATTTCAAAATGGAAAATGAAAAACTTTAAAATAATTGTCACTGATAAAACAAGCTTTCAACATGTTCCTTTTTTCCTTCTACTATGTGGTAGTGAATAAACAGGCAATGAATAAAATATCCAGGTTCTTGATAATATGCAAATGCTACTAAATTTGGGTGTCATAAATCTTGGATTAAATTATACACAAATAAATCAAAGACTGATTTTATTAAGTTCAATTAAGCAGAGGCTAAAATAGAAACTGGGTTCAACATATCAACCAATTTGGGATTGGATAAATGGCAAAAAGATGAGAGAACAACTTTTGTGGGGAAAGGGCATCTAGCATATTTAAAAAAGGGATAGCAACATGTTTTACTTTCTATTACTACAATCCGTTTTTTTCTTTGGCCCATTAATAATTTAATTCAAAAGAATTTACAGCTTGCCTATATGTTAGCATTAAGAATACATTGATGAATTTAAAAAAATCCTCTCTTTGCCCTCAAAGAGTTAGACAGGTGGGAGGTACATGGGTAAGTAAAAAATCTAACTGAATTGGGCCTCTAAGCAGCTCCGCAACTGAAAGATGAGACTTCCTGCTCCAGGAGTTTTCCATCTTGGAAACTCAGAGGGTAGTTCTAATCTGTCCTATAGGATGACTCTAAGTTGGAACTGATTCGCTAGGAGTTAGTATTTTTTATTTTTAAATATGTAAGTGCAAGGTTGAAGTGTTAAAACTACATTTTATTAGTTTGTTCAAATTTAGTACAGGGTTTCATAATCATAGGAAACAAAGACAATTGACCACTACCCAACTTTTTGTCAAGACTCCCTCTTAGTAGTCTAATCTTTGGTTAACAGGGCATAAAGTCAAGTCAAAGTAACACATCTATGCTAAACTAAGTTCTGCCACTTATCAGCTAACTATGACTTACGGGACAGGATGGGTTATTGTAATTATTCTGGATAAAAGAGGTAAAGTACAAATTTACAGTACTGGCTGATAGTGAGTCCAAAAAGATGTGTCAGGATGAAGATTCCTGGACTATGGTGAAAACCCAAGGATTTTAAAAGCAAATTCAAGAGAAATAATAGATATGAAACTGTGTTAAAGATTAAACTGCGTTCGCGCTCTCCCCTGAAAAAAGAAAAAAAAAAGATTAAACAGCTCCTTTATTTTTCCTAGTAGTGATAGTGTGCTAAGGGCTTCACTAATTTACACATTTTTAAACCCAAGAGCTAGGAAATGCCAAGCTGACAACCACCAATGTGACTTGGCCTTGAGTAACAGTAGATATTGTATTTAGAAACAGCATCATAACATCATATAACATTAGAGCAGGAAGCAATACCTTAAAACAAGTCAGGCATAGAGCAGGCAGAAAATAATTGCTGTCAGTATGAAAAGGAAGTGTTGTGGATTCGTTACGAAGTATCAGAACATTCACAGTTGGAGTGTTCAATGACTTTAAAGCTAGTAAGACAAATATTTTTGAAAATGTTAGTTAATAATGTTCCTTTCCCTGCAACCCACCTGAGGAGTTTTAGTATACGATTTAAGGGATAAAATAACTTTTTTGTATACATTGGCACTTGTTTTTAATTTTTCTTCTTCCTTCCTCCTAGTTTCCTTCCCATCATCATTATTATCCCCATAACAACCAGAATTATTGATATCATTATTTAATGCTATTTGGCAAGCACTGTATTAAAAACTCTCCGGAGTCCTGATGGTTAGACACTGGGTTGCTTATTGGAAGGACAGCAGTTCAAAACGACCAGCTACTCCTTGAGAGAAAGCTGGGGGTGTCTACTCCCATAAAGAGTTATAGTCTCGGAACCTCACAGGGGCAATTCTATCTTGTCCTAGGCAGTGTTGTTCAACCTGTGCATCACAACCCCTTTGGGGGTCAAACGACCCTTTCACAAAGGTTGCCCAATTCTTAACAGTAGCAAAATTACAGTTAAGAAGTAGCAACAAAAATAATTTGATGGTTGGGGTGGGGGGGTCACCACAACATGAGGAACTATATTAAAGGGTCGGGGCATTAGAAGGCTGAGAACCACAGTCCTAAGGGGTCGCTATGAGTTGACATTGACTTGATGGCAGTGAGTTTGGTTTGGTTTGGTGATAAGAGCTACATAAGTGTGGTACCCACTCAGAAGCTGCTCTGAAGACAAGTCTGATCATCTTCATTCGAAAAGTCAGTCTTGAAAACTATGTAGTAGTTTTACTTTACATACATGGTAATCGAGTTGCTTAACTTCTAACAACAAGAATAAGAGTGATAAAACAGAAAATATGGAAAGCAGCACATAACTCACTACTAACAAGTTGAATCTCACTCAAATGCTGTAGGTCTTACAGGGGCAGGAAGACTCAATTTTTTCGGGAGGAGTCACTGGTGGGTTAGCAGCCCAGCCCTTACCCAACAGTGCCAACAGGGCTCCTACAGCAGCACTCAACTCTGCACTAATGTTTTCTGTCTACATACTTCAAAGCATAGGAATCTGTAAGAGGAGACAAGACTTTTTGGATACTCTGTTATTTGAAGGTCAGTAATACGATTTGTGTTTAGAAAGAAAAAAAATATGAGCGGGAATATAAAGTACACTTTGAAAGGCAGTGGGTAAGCAAACATTCTTTGCCCTCATATTTTGGTCATTTAGTAAGAGAAAAGAACCTACTGTGTACTTATCGATGCTATTTCCAAATTCTACTAAGAGTGGGGGAGGTATACGGGGAAAAGATTGATTACACACTAACATTAGTTTATCAAAAATATATTGATAATAATAATGCATTCTTGCTGAAAATCATAAGAATTCAAATGATTTTTGGATACACATGTTCAGTAGTTTTTAATATTGTCAAGTAATGTCTGTGGGTCAACTATGATATGGAATATCGTGAATTTTTAAAAAAGCTACACTAGTTTGTACATATACTAAAGTTAATTATCTTTTGGTCACACAGTATATTTTAATTTTCTATGTCTTTATTCTTTTATTTAGGTTAATTGATGACTAGAATAAAGACTGTTCTCAGCCTCCTTTTCTATCAGGCATAAAACTAAGTAAGTTTTGGCCAATATAAGCAGAAGAGCTAGTTAGAATTCTAATTGTCATAAACATAATAAGGAAATTCTTATTTCCAAGAAACCATGATGCAAACTGAATTATTTTACACTATAAACATACCATTATTTACTCATTCCTTTTCGGATGGAAATTTAAGGTATTTTGCTATAAAAACTCATGGTTTAATAAATATCCTATATTTAGCTCATTTTTACATATAAAACTACATAAATGCACACATTTTTACTGTTATGATAGGCAAAATATTAGTATAGCATTATAACATACATAAGGCATCTTGTTATAACTTTAAAAATTTACTCTTTATTTACTTTTCTGTGAAATATCTATTTAGATTGCTTTTCGATATTTGATTTTTATCTTTTTCTTATTGATTTAAAACATTTGATAGTCATTACTTTTCTGAACTGAGATTATATGGTAACTAATTTTTAACTTCATGGGTATCATAATATTTTACATTATTTTTCACAAGCATATGCTATTTGCAAATCAAAAAATCACTTTTTTAACATTTTATTATGGGCTCATATTGTACTTTTGTAAAAGGAATTACATTAGCATCAGTTTTTAATCTCACACTGGCAATTGTCCACAAGTGTCTGAATTAATGAAATGAATTCTTTGTGGTCTGAGTTTCAAATGAATTTAATAAAGATACTATATATTATAAAGCATCAAAAATACTTTGCTTTACTTAACATATTTATGAAAAATTATAAATGAAAGGCAAATATAAAACCAATATTCTATTGAACTACTACAGAAAAGGGAAAAAGGTCAGAACACATTAGTATAGACACCTGGCCATCGTAGCAGTATGTTCCTCCTTTTCCTTAGACATTCTCAGGAAGATAGTGAAGAAAAAGGACATTACGTCTATTTTTAAAAGGCACACAAAGGCAAACAGGTTGTAAATTTCAGCGCCAATAAGGTCTTTTTATTACTTATATGTCTATCTTAATTTTAAAGGAAAACACATACTTGTTCTTTAGAACTAGACGTTTTTTTTTTTTAACAGTTTATTGGGGCTGATACAATTCTTTTCACAGTTCATACATATACATACATCAATTGTATAAAGCACATCTGTACAGTCTTTGCCCTAATCATTTTTTTCTCCTCTTTTCTTCTTTTACATTTTATTAGGGACTCCAACAACTCTTACCACAATCCATACATATACATACATCAATTGTATAAAGCACACCCATACATTCCCTGTCCCAATCATTCTCAAGGCATTTGCTCTTCACTTAAGCCCCTTGCATCAGGTCCTTTTTTTCCCCCCCCCCTCCCTCCCTTTCCCCCCCCCTCATATGCCCTTGGTAATTTATACCTCGTTATTTTGTCATATCTTGCCCTATTCGGGGTCTCCCTTCCCCCCTTCTCTGCTGTCCCTCTCCCAGGGAAGAGGTCACATGTGGATCCTTGTAATCAGTTCCCCCTTTCCAACCCACTCACCCTCCACTCTCCCAGCATCGTCCCTCACGCCCTTGGTCCTGGAGGTATCATCCACCCTGGATTCCCTGTATCTCCAACCCTCATATGTACCAGTGCACAGCCTCTGTCCTATCCAGCCCTGCAAGGTAGAATTCGGATCATGGTAGTTGGGGGGAGGAAGCATCCAGGATCTGGGGGAAAGCTGTGTTCTTCATCGATACTACCTCACACCCTAATTGACCCATCTCCTCTTCTAAGCCCCTCTATGAGGGGATCTCCATTGGCCGACACTTGGGCCTTGGGTCTCCACTCTGCACTTCCCCCTTCATTTAATATAATATATATATACACATACATATATACATATACACATAAATACACATACATACACACACTTATATCTTTTTTTTTTTTTTTTGCATGATGCCTTATATCTGGTCCCTTGGGCACCTCGTGATCGCACTGGCCGGTGTGCTTCTTTCATGTGGGCTTATTTGTTTCTGAGCGAGATGGCCGCTTGTTCACCTTCAAGCCTTTAAGACCCCAGACACTATCTCTTTTGATAGCCGGGCACCATCAGCTTTCTTCACCACATTTGCTTGTGCACCCATTTGTCTTCAGCGATCCTATCATGGAGGTGTGCAGTCAATGATATGATTTTTTGTTCTTTGATGCCTGGTAACTGATCCCTTTGGGACCACTCGATCACACAGGCTGGTGTGTTCTTCCATGTGGACTTTGTTGCTTCTGAGCTAGATGGCCGCTTGTTTATCTTCAAGCCTTTAAGACCCCAGTCACTATCTCTTTTGATAGCCGGGCACCATCAGCTTTCTTCACCACATTTACTTGTTCACCCATTTTGGCTCCAGCTGTTGTGTCGGGAGAGTGAGCATCATACACACAATGGAGTATTATGCAGCACTAAAAAGCACCGACGAGCACATGAAACACGTTATTTCATGGGAAGAGCTGGAAGGAATTATGCTAAGCGAGGTAAGCCAGTCCCAAAGGGACAGGTACAACATGAGTCCTCTGAGGTAAGTACAATCAGCATGACAGAAATGGGGCATTAATCCACCCAAGGGGAGGGTATGGTTTATATCTCCACAGGGAAAGTGGGACCAGACTTCAACCCAGTGTCGCAAGGTGTGAATGCAATATCCCGGCGTGGAGGACGGAACCGGTGGAGAGGTCTGGGAGGCAGGCCCCAGCACCATAAATTAAGTGGATTCCTGCCCCTCCCCCGAAAAGAACTTGTTCCAAAGGACGACATTGACCCTGCAGCTATGGGAGATGGACATATTTGATCAGAGCACACGGGAGCAGATGAAGGGGCAGGAGGAGAGAGTGGAGCACAGCCTGGCCCACCAGGCCGTGATGATGATGTTCCTGAGTAGAGCAGCCAGTCCACAGAGAGAACAACATGGCTGGCCCTACTATGAGACATGATGCCCCTCAGTGACTAAGGGCGATACAGGGGACAGCACCGGAGACACAGTGTGGGAATTGCACCTGACCTGATCCCACCACACCGAGGCAATGCACTGGGGGAGTGCAGCGGAACAGCAAGGGAATGGAGTGGCAAGGTCCCCAGGGAATGCTGAAAGTGGACTTTGGGGCCAGGGCGTGGTGCCCCAACAGACTGGACTGGAAAACGCTCCTAAGGGCCAGCAAAGATCCCTGAACTAACTACAAGCTTTTCTCTTGTGAACTGTTTTGTTCTGTTCTTTTTCAGTGATTTGTATTGGTTGGTTTGTTGTCTGGTTGTATACTGTTGCTTTGTGTTCCTCTGTCTAGTTTTCGTGCATGTTAGTGACTCCACAGGTCTGTCTGAATAGGACAGGCTGGATGAACTATATGGATGAAAAACAACGGGACCGACAGTTCCGGGGGGACTTGGGGTGGGGGGTAGGGGGGGGGTAAGGAAGTGGTGTTAACAAACCCAGGGACAAGGGAAAAACATGGGATCCCAAAGGGTAGAGAAGGGGGAGTGGCAGGCCTGGTGGGAAATGATCAAGGGTAAGGTTGCTTAGAGAAGAGGTATACTCTAGCCCAGGTGGCAATGAAGCATGGTAGTAGGGCAGGAGGAAGGTCAAGGGAGATGGAGGAAAGAGCTAGGAGTCAAAGGGCATTCATGGAGGTCTAGACAAAGACATGTACATGCAAATATATATAGGAGGTTGGGGAAATAGATCTTTGTGTCTATATTTATAGGTCAAGTATTAAGGTGGCGGAAGGACCTTGGGCCTCTACTCAAACACTCCCTCTATGCATGAATACCTTCTTTTATTAAATTAGAACTAGACGTTTTAAAGGTCTTTTTTTTAAAAAGAAAAAGATCAAAGGAAGTTGATTATTTTTTCTTCCCCATAGTTATGCCTTCGGGGTTTTAAAAAATACTTTTCTATTGGAGGCTTTTACATCTCTTATCACAATCCACATCCCTCCAGTGTGTCAAGCACACTTGCACATTGGCTGCGATTATCACTTTCAAAGCAGTCTCTTCCCACTTGAGCCACTGACAACAGCTGCCCATTTCTTCCCCCTCCCTCCTCTGCCTCAGGAACCTTGATAAACTATAGATTATTTTTACCATATCTGACATCGTCCTCCATCGCCCCTCACCCACTTTTCCGTTATTCGTCTCCCTAGGAAGGGGTTCTAGATCGAGCCTTATGATCAACTCCCCTTTTCTCCCCCCACCTTCCTCTAATCCTCCTGGTATCTCTATTCTCCTTGGCTCTGAGGGGTTTATCTATCCCAGATACAGCAGTGTGCATGCTCTGGTCTAATCCGACTTGTAAGGTAGAATTGAGGTCATGATAGTGGGGGGAAGGAAGCACCAAAGAACTAGAGGAAAATTGTGTGTTTCATCGGTGTTACACTGCATGCTGACTGGTTCAACTCTTCCCTGTGACCCCTCTGTGAGGGAATGTCCATTGTTTACAGATGGGCATGGGTCTTCACCCCATGCCCCGCCCCCCGTTCACTTTGGCTATGGTTTTACTCTGGGTCTTATATGACTGATATGTGATCCCATCAACACTTTATGGGACTGTGCTTCTTCCATGTGGGTTTTGCTGATTCTGAACCAGATGGCCACTTGTTTATCTTTTTTTGCTTATGCACACATTTGTCTTCAGCAATCGTGTTGGGAAGGTGAGCATCATGGAATGCCAATTTAATAGAACAAAGTGTTCTTGCATTAAGTACTTGAGTGGAGGTCCAATGTCCATCTGCTGCCTTAATACTAAATCTATAAATATATGCACATAGATGTATTTCACACCATCCTATATAAATATATTTACAAATGTACATGTCTGTATTTAGACCTCTATCCAATTAGAGTTCTAGCTTGTATGCTCCAGGTTCAATAAAGGAAGTACTTCAAGTTCTTATGTTTAAGCATATTACTGTTATAATTCAGTTTTGACTTCTGATATTGTACTAATCAATTTTATAATCACCTCCCTTACACTCACTATTCATGATGCCAATTCAATTGAGGGCCATAATTACCTGATGCCTAAGGGTTTGGGATATGGGGTTTTTCCGGTCCTTGAGAAGCTTACAGTCTAATGAGGAAGACAAGACAATGTAAACAAATGCTTAAAGTTAAAAAGGAAGAGGAGAGGCACCTTATCTGTCCTTAGAAGTTTGGGGGTGGAGTGGGGGGGGGGACGGGATTTATGGAGGCGGTACCTCTGATCTGAATCTTATGAGGCAGGAAATCGCAGAAGGAATATATATATTGTTACTGGAGTATAAAATGCAGGGCAGAAATAGCACTGTATGCCATAAGGCAGATCACTTCAGCAGAACCAAGGTGATCAAGCTGTGGTTCCTTGACACTTGAAAAGATATTTGTTTGTTTGTTCAAAAGGATAATTTGTTAAGCGAAGCTTGTATTTTAACTTTTAAGTAAGTGAGAACTAGTGGTTAGCTATTTAATCAAGGCTACAAAATTGTTCACCACTGGCCACACCATAATTCCCTGCTGTCACCTGGCTTTGTGTTCTTAAGAAAGCTCTCTTTCTCCTTTTAATCTCTGCACCTCTCATCCTTGCGTTCTCTTTTCATTAACAAAAAGCACCCTAAAGAATGCCTAGTCATTTGTGGTAACAAAATCAACAGCATAAAAAATCCTAATGCCAAAGACAGTCTCCCTTGTGAAGGATTGTTCCTTTTCAGGCATTTCCTTAGGAGGCTGGGCTTTCATCTCAGTGGTCCGGTTTCACTTGGATAGTTCTAGACTTTAGACCCAGTGCTATTTCCAATAATATATATTCATTCCTGATTTCTCGCTTAGTAGCTCTGTGGCTTCAAACAAATGATTAGCCTATTTCTGATTTTTTTAAAGGAGATGATGACGATGATGTTTAATCTTTTTGGTTATTTTTTAAGATTAAATGCAATGCTATACATAAAGGCACCCAATACAAGGGCTAACACAGAAGATACTGTTAAGAAGTTTTGAGACAACTGGAGAAATACTTGTAACATAACAAAACTGATTTTCTCATAATGAACTAAAAAAAGTACCAGAAAGGAAATTTGAGAACCCATTTGACCATTAGTATACCACTAAAATAGTGCTTTACTTTAATGGTGCTTGTTGATTTTTTAAGTTCTATATAGTTATTTTACAAAATATAGATTATTTTAGAGTAGTACTGCCCCTTTTTAATAAACTTAACACAAATCTCAATCCCATCCTTAATACATTTATTTTAAAGGGAAAAAAACCTTACATAGGGGGTTCTAACACCCCATCATCCAAAAAACCAGGCAAATCAACTTTCGAGTTTGAAAAATATGTTATGTTAAAGGCGGGACCTTGTATTTAGAGTAAATTTATAAAACAGCTAAGATAGCATTCTGCCCATGTGTGAAATAAGAACTGTGGTGCTAATGTAATTTTTTCCTGAAAAATATTTTTTCACCATGCAAATGACATCTTTGTAAAAATAATGAAAATAGCATGCAGGCATAAAGTAGAAAATTAAAATATTAACTATGAAAAATAACCACAGTTAAGTAAAGTATTACATTTTTTGAATTTTTTTAAAGTTTAAAATACAGGAAAGGTTTTGGGGGAAATCGAATATATTTTGCACAAATACAATTAACCCAAATATGCTACTCTAGTGATTAAAAAAATCTTTAGTGTCCACATTAAAATTAGTTTCTAGATAGATTTACTATAAAAATGTTTCCCCTGTTTATTGCTACTCATTTTTTGGAAAACCATTGCCCATATTTGAAAATTAAAAGTACAGGTCAAATATATTAAAACATCAGAAACAAAGCTATTTTCCACTTATAGACTTAATTCATATTTGTATCAGTTTTCTCAAAGGGCCCTCCTTGATCCTAGAAAGTGTTTGCTATTCATATTACCTATTTTTAAAGGATAAAAAGTTAAATTGGATCTGTAAATAAGTTCAAATAATCTGTTTCATATCTTCATTTTAAATGTTTTTCTTGAAAATAAGTGTTTTAGAACAAAGGCTTATCAGAATTTTCAAGTTTGAATTCTGACTCAGTTTGCTTATCTACATACTATTAACCAGGTTATTTACCTTTTATTAGCATCAAATTTTATTTTAAAAATTGGATTCTAATACATATTTCACAAGATTATTTAACAAAAATTAATATATAAAACCATCTTATATATGTATATGAAACATCTTTGAGATTATTTGTTTATAGTACATGAACACTACACAAACCAGGCAAGTTTGAATTTGAAACTAAGCCCTGACACTGACTAGTTATGTAAGCTTCCATTTTTTTGCCGGTAAATGGATATAAAAAGATTATCTTAGTGATTAACCAACTTGGAGATATGAAGTCTTACCTCTATTTCATCCAAGTTATTCAGATATGGCTGAATTAAAAAAAAAATAAACCTACTTTCATTTGTTGATTTTTGACTCTTAGCAAGCCTTTAGGACCGAATATAATCCTAGGATTTCTAAGACTGTAGATCTTTACAAGAGCACATAGTCTCATTTTTCTTCCACAGGGCTGTTAATGGACTTAACTGCCAGTCTTGCAGAAAGCAGTCCAACACTTAATCCAATACACAACCAAGGATCTCATTAATCCAATGAAGATGGATAGGCGTATTTAATTGTTATACTTATCTAGGAAGTACCATTCACCTATCAGTGTGTCATAATGCAGTGGGGGGCATGTTGCTTTGATACTGGAAGCTATACCACCAGTATTTCAAATTCCATTTGGGTCACATAGTGAGTAGGCGATCCACTTCTCAAGGATTAGCCACCGAGTATCTTATAGTTGTAGAATATCTTCTGGCATACTGTTGGGAAATAAGCCCTTCAAGTAAGAAGGCACTCAAAATGTAACTAGACTAAAACTACCTCCTTAAAGTATAGTCAACCTCCATGACATGGAGGGAACAAAGCTCTATTAAGGGACCTTCATTTGCCAATGAGGCCAGACACACACTGAGAAGAAATAGCTACTAATGTCCATTAGGAATGGAAACATAGAATGTATGATGTATGAATCTAAGAAAATTGGAAGTTGCCAAAAATGAAACGTATTAAGGTCATCCCAGGCACCTATGAGTTGAAATGGACAGGTAATTAATCACTTTGACCTCCACTTGGCATAGTTGCTGCATCAATGTGCATAAAAAGAACAATTGTGAGGACATTACAGACCTGGCAGTGTTCCGTTGTGGCACCTAACAACGGTCATTTTGAAGTAATCCTATGACTTACAGTGATGGGTATGATAAATTCAAGAGAAAATACGTTGCCTACAAGGAAGAACAGTTAATATAAGTATTATTCAAATTTACACACAAACCATGGACTATGGAACAGACCCTCAATCACTCCCACGTAAGTTAAGATGGTAGCTGAATAAAACTAAAACAAGAACATAAGAGCCAAAATACAACCCTGAGTCCATCCCATATGATAGAGACTATCTGAAGAATAGACTGACACATTGAATACCAATGACAGAAGAGCAAATGACTTGTGGTTTGGCATGAAAAACATCCTACAGGATAAAACAAAAGTTCATTCAATATGTGAGAAAGACAAGAACAAAGCAAATGAAGAGGTTCTGAAAACTGACAAGACCAAAGCAGATTTAGAAATTCTGAAAATTATAGATGTAGTTAAAACAAATGGAAGTAAATGAACTGGTCAGAAAAAATTTAAAGGTAGCTCAAGAAGACAAACTCAAATAAAGCATTATAACGAAATGTGCAAATATCTGGAGTTAGTAAACGGAAAGGAAACGTAGCATATCGCCAACTGAAAGAACTGAAGCAAAACATTCATTCCTCAAGTTGCAGTCTTGGAGGATTCTATGGGCAAAAGAGAGAAAGACCTTCAACAAGATGGATGATACAGTGGCTCCAACAATGTGCTCCAACATAAAACAATAGTGAGGGTGATATGGGATCGGGCAGTATCCTTTGGAAGACACAGGGTTATGAGTCTGAACCAACTCTGCAACACCAAACAAGAACTTGGGCAAAATATTGAATGACAAAAGAGGGATCTAAAGAAGATATAAGGAATATAAAGTCGCTGTACCAAAAAGAATTTATTATACTCAACTATTTTAAAATGTAACACATTATTAAGAGTTGCCCTAAAAGCATTATTGGGAAACATGGTTCCAGAAATTTACAAAATACCAAATGTTTCTGAAAACTGATGCAGCGCTAAAAGCACTCAGTAGTATATGCCGAGAAACTGGATGGCAGCTACCTAGAAGAAATCCATAATTGTATCAGCTCCAAAGAAAGGGGACTCAGCAGAATGCAGAAATCATCAATATCATTAATGTCACATGCACGTAGGTTTTTGCAGGAGACAATTCAAAAGCATTTACAACATCACACTGATGGGAACTGCCAGAAATTCCAGGCTAATTCATGATGACATGGAGCAAAGGGATATCATTGTTTATATCAGATGGGTCTTTGCTAAAATCAGAGAATTCCAGAAATATATTTCTTTGTGCTTTACTGATTGTACAAAGAAATTTGACTATAGTGATCATAACAAAACATGGAAACATTGTGAAGAACAGGAATTCCAGAACACTTCCCTGTGCTCAGGCACAACCTGTACCAAGCGGCAGTTATTTGAACAAAATAAATGTTGCATGGTTTAAAATCAGCACAAGAGACCATCATAGCATTACAGTTGTATCCTTTCACCATATTTATTCATTCTGTATACTGAAAAAATAGTAAGAGAAGGTGGCTTCTGTGAAGAAGATTTTGGCATCAGGTATCAATCTACAATATGTAGATGACACAACCTTGCTTAAAGTAAGGAAGACTTGAAGCACTGCTGATGTTAATCAAGGACTGTAGCCCTCAATATGGATTACAACTCAATTTAAGGAAAACTAGAATCCTCACAACAGGACCAATAGGTAACATCATGATAAATGGAGAAAAAATTGGCATTTTTAGGAATTTAATTTTATTTGGCTCCACAATCAATCCTCTGGAAGCAATATCAAGAGATCAAATAACACATTGAACTGAGCAAACAGGCTGCACAAGACCAATTTAAAATGCTCAAGAGCAAAGACTACTTTGATGAGTAAAGTGTGCCTGATCCATGTGTTGTTATTTTTGGTATTAAAAAGCAAAGATACCACTTTGAATCAAGGTGCCCCTGGTCCACGTCCACTATTCGCAATCATCTCATAGGCATGTGAAAGCTAGAAAATAAGGAAGACTGAAGAATAATTGATGCATTTAAATTATGTTCTGGCAAAGAATACTGAAGGCTTGATGGAATGATTGCTAAAAGAACCAACATCTGACTTAAAGGAAGTTCAAAAAGAATAGTTCTCACATGTATGAAGATGGTAAGACTTCATCGAACATATTTTGAACTTGTTATCAGGAAAACACAGTCACTGAAGCAGTATGCATGCTTGGAAAGCGGGGAGGGTGTCAATGGCAGAGGAATGTACAGTGGCTGTAACGATGGGCTCAAGCATAACAATTGTGAGGTTGTTGTCATTCAATTGTGGTAGGGTTGTGATGAGTCAGAATCAGCTGAACGATACCAAACAACAGTTCATGTATGGTAAATGGAAAAAGAGAGCAGTAAAAGATTAGAATTAAAGAAATAGATGGGTGTCAGCATAGAAATTCTGTAATGCCAGCTCAAGACTTCTTTGCTGGACAGTGGTTAGTTATTAAAAACTTTTGAAAAAAAAAAAGAGTAGCATTATTAGAATTGTGCTATAGAAATAATGTGGTAGCCTACAGAACAGATGTGTGGCAAGAAATTGGTGGAATCTAACAGAGCAACTGTGTACAACTGAATATGTAGATATGGGGTTTCAGACCAGTCAATTAGAAAATCATACCGTAATAGCACAGTGTAGTTTTAAAACGTATTCCCCACCCTCAGAAGAATGCACTTCAGAGGATATGCACTTCGGAGGACAGCAATGGGAGCTACAGTTTGGGGAGAGGGGCGCATCAGATTAGAGCACATGGAGAAACGCAAAAGGATGGATAGGGAGGAGAGAACATCCTGGCTCTCCTGGCTCACCAAGGCCCGAGGACGATGTTCTTGCTCGGAGCAGACAACACACAGGGAAGACCATAGGACTGGCCCCACCACAGGACATGGAGTAACTCACTAAACCATGGTGCTGTGGGGGACGGGGACAACACTGGACATAAAATATGGGAAAAGTGCATGGTCTAGCCCCATCACACTAGGGCAAGGCACTGAGGGCATGCAGCAGAATAGCAAGGGGCTTAGTCTTATGAACCCCTTAAGGAATACAAAAAATACACTTGGAAGACAGAGTGTGGCACCCTATCAGACTCAACTGGAAAACACTCGTAAAGGCTAACAAACAGACCTTGAACTATTTATAGGCTTTTCCATTTTTGGCAGTAGTTTTCTTTTTGTTATTTTGTTCTTGCTTTCTGCTGCTGTTATTGTTTTGTTGGGTTTGACTTCCTTTGTTGTTTTATTTGGCTTTGCCTGGTTTTTGCATTTTTTAATGTACCTGCATGTTGATATAGATAAGATAGGCAGGAAAAATAATTCGGAGATGAAGACAATGGGACCAATGGTTCCAGGGCGATACAGGAGAAGGGGAGGTGGGAGAAAGGAAATGGGGAAGGGGGAACCAATGCAGGGACAAGGGAACAACAAGTGAACTAAAATAAATGGAAGGAAGGTTGTTGGATGCCTAGTGGGACTCAATCAAAGGCAATGTAGCAGGGAGGAATTACTAAACCTGAATGAAGGCCGGACATCATTGTGGAACAAGAGGGAATTAAAAAGGAAACAGGGAAGAACCAGGAGGCAAAGGACATTTATAAAGGCCTAAATATGAGGGGAATCAAACTATGTATTCATGTCTATATGTTAAGAATTAAAGAAAAAAGAATTAAAAAAAAGAATTAAGGATGCAGATGGACATTGGGTCTCCAATGAAATACTCCCTCAATGCAAGAGCAATTTGTTTTATTAACCTAGCATTCCATGATGCTCACCTTCCCAACATGATCACCGAAGACAAAGTGGGTACATAAGCAAACGTGGTAAAGAAAGCTGATGGAGCCCAGCTATCAAAAGATACAGCATCTAGAGTCTTAAAGACTTAAAGGTAAACAAGCGGCCATCTAGCTCAGAAGCATCAAAGTCCACATGGAAGAAACACACCAGCCTGTGTGACCACGAGGTATAGAAGTGACCAGGTATCAGGTGTCAAAGAACAAAAAATCCTATCAGTGGGTGCCCACCTTCCCGATATGATCACTGAAGACAAATGAGTGCATAAGCAAATGTGGTGAAGAAAGCTGATGGTGCCCAACTATCAAAAAATATAGCGTCTGGGGTCTTAAAGGCTGAAGGTAAACAAGCAGCCATCTAGCTCAGAAGAAACAGAGTCCACATGGAAGAAGCACACCAGCCTGTGTGATCATGGGGCGTTGAAGGGATAAGGTACGAGTCATCAAAGAACAAAAAAATCATATCACTGTAAATGATGGTGAGTGCAAAGTGGAGACCCAAAGCCCATCTGTAGGCAACTGGACACCCCCTTATAAAAGGGTCGCCAGGAGGAGACAAGCCAGTCAGGGTGCAGGGTAGCAACGATGAAATGCACAACTTTCCTCTAGTTCTTAAATGCTTCCTCCCCCCACTATCATGATTCCAATTCTACCTTACAAATCTGGCTGAACCGGAGGATGTACACCGGTACAGATAGGAACTGGAAACACAGGGAATCCAGGACAGATGACCCCTTCAGGGCCAGTGGTGAGAGTGGCGATACCAGGAGGGTGGAGGGAAAGTGGGGTAGAAAGGGGGAACCGACTACAAGGATCTACATATAACCTCTTCTATGTGGGATGGGCAACAGAAAAGTGGGTGAGGGGAGACACCGGAGGACAGTGTAAAGATATGACAAAATAATAATTTATAAATTATCAAGGCTTCATGAGGGTGTGGGGAGCAGGCAGGGAGGGGGGAAATGAGGAGCTGATATCAAAGGCTCAAATAGAAAGCAAATGTTTTGAGGGATGATGGCAAAAAATGCACAAATGTGCTTGACACAATGGATGTACGTATGGATTGTGATAAGAATCGTACAAGCCCCCAATAAAACGATTTTTTTAAAAAGGCAGAAAGAACCATGAGTACTCTCTCCACCAAGTGTTCTCAAATTAAATCAGTTTGAAGCCGTTTTCATTAAGATGGATTGAATGTGCCATCGTGAGAAACACTTTATCAAATGTAGTGTTTTACTTAGTGATTAACTATATACCAGTTGATGAAGCTCCTCAAATCCTTTGTAATCCCACCACTCCAATAAACATTTAATGAGTATATAAGTTCAAAAAGCCTAGCAGAGGATTTAAACCTTCAATCTTGTTTTTATTTACTCTTGGAACTCAATTTCTCACTTTAAGTGAAGAATACTGGTGCTGGAAGCTCATCTGTTGCCCTGGTAAAATTAATGTGCCTCTCACAATTTAAATTAAACATGTTATATTTAAGATGAAAGAAATTTAGTAAATATGCTACAGTATCCATCACAGTTGGCTTAAACCATTTGAATATTAGCAAATTTTCTTCTTAAAATGCTCCATTGAAAAGTTTTCAAAAATAACACCGAAAAAGCTTTGATGCAGTTTTCAAATGTGAAATTTGAAAAAGAGAGATAAACTACGGTAGCTGACTCCTGTAGTGCTGCAGTTGTCATTGAAACTGAAGTACAAGTGTCCTAAGTGTAATTCATAGCGAGCTGTGTTGGAACACCTGAACTCTTATTTGGTCTATACTATTAATGTTGATATGTCACTGGGAAAGTCATGCAAATGTTCTCAGTCTTAGTTTCCTCATCTCAAAAATGAGAATATGGATATTATTTGTCCTGTCTTGTTAGCTTGTTATGAACTTCAAAATATAGAAAAATGTTTTAAACATAAAGCACCATACAAATTTGAAGTTTTATTTCTTTTCGTTGAAAGTAGATGTATACAATTGGTTTGATGACCATAATAAATATTCTTGCTTGGACTGAAATTTGGATCACTCATTCACTGGGGGGTTTAATTTCAATTAAACTTAAGTTTTAATTAACTTACACTTACAGACATTTAATCACTTATATATAAACTGCTAACCTTAAACATGAAAAAAATGAAATGGGATAACCCAAAAGGTAAAAGCCATTTTAGGAGTCCAGAAAGGTCAGTAGACTTTTACATGACTCTAATTGGATCCAGTAAGGAACATTTAATTACATGAACCAATGACTGTCATGCATCAAGATAGCTAAAAGGAAATTTTAAAATCATATGCATTATTTTCTTAGAAATATTCAAGGGTTAATAGGCAAGAGTTCATGTTCCTTTAAGAATTACCAGTCTGAGTAAAGCCAAATGCTGATTTACTGAATGAAACATTTAACAAGAGTTCTTTTGCATCTTATATACAGTACACTATGTAAAAATATTAGAACTTTAATTTACAGTATATAAAGTACACATAGTACACTGTACAGTTGTTTTTGAAATGGAACCTAAAAACTAGTTATATTTTCTTCTAGAGCTACAGTTTAAATTTTAGGAGGTACCAACATTTTCTAGTAATGCCAATTGCTCAGCATTCTTGTTGGAAAGCAAAGATAGATATACGCAAAAATTATTTAATATAATCATTAATAAAAATAGATTATTTAAAAGTTATATTGGGATATTCACTCAAAAATATTTATGATCAAGCCTTACAATGAAAGATTCAGTAACCAATAAAAATCCCATTATGCATATAGTAGAGACTATTCATTTTTTTGAATAATCATTTTATTGGGGGCTTGTACAACTCCTTCTCACAATCCATCCATTGTATGTCAAGCACATTTGTAAATTTCTTGCCCTCATCAGTCTCAAAACACTTGCTTTCTACTTTAGGCAATCCCCTCTCCCTCATTGAGTTGTAATGTATATTGAAGGTTACAATCTTTGATCTTCATCAGCAAGTGCCTCAAGTCCTCCCACTTATGGCAAGCAAGGTTGTGTAATTTGCATATTGCAGGTTAATGATCCTTCCTCCAATCCTGATGCTGTATTCTTCTTCAGACATAGTTTAAATTTTAACATCATTTGTTTTCCCTTTTGACTCATTTTAAATTTATTCTAGTTTTTATTATTTTCTGCTTTCCTTTGGATTGAGGTTATTGTTTGTTTTATTATTGTTGGCAGAGGAGCTATATGATTTTCTTTATATGACGTCCAGGCGAGTTACTGCTTACGCGAGTTACAGCTTTGAAAACACGCAGGACTCTGCCCTGTAGGATAACTATGTGTTGGAATCAAATCCAAGCAGTGAGTCTCACTTTCTTTTATGTGTCTGTGTACATGCACTGAAGTTTAGGGTGATGAGCACTGAATGGTGGGAATGTGACGCTTTCATTTTTACTTGTCTGTATTTTTATATTTTTGCTATATATAAGGCATTGCTTCTATAGTAATGTTATTTATGGGTTAAAAAAATCCCAGCATATTTGTGGTTTTTGTAGATTAAGAAAGTTAAGGAAGTTCACTTCTGTTCCTAGTTACTAAAAGTTAGTACCTAACTACCTCCTCAGGAAAAGATGATGCATTTTTCAAGTGCTTTTCCTTCTATTAGTTCCATGTGCAAATGAGTTTTTAATCCTTTAATGTGCTAATGGGGTAGTTTATATTAACAGATTTTTTTCATGTTAAACTGACAATACTTGTGGCATACACTTAATTCAATCTTTTTTTAAGATTAAGAAAACAGAATGAGTGAAGTCAATAAAAAAAAGAAAGCAAAGAAAGACACTAAGACTGGGAGGAGTATAAGTTAAAGCCATCAGAGTTAAAACATGGATCACAATATTAACAGCTAATTATTTTTTCTTTGATGTATTTTCAATAATTCTGCACTTGCAAAAAATATACACACGTAGTACCATGAACATGTATTTCTTCAAATAAAACTTAGGTTACTCACTGGGCTGCTAATCCCAAGGTCAGACGTTCAAACCAGGTGCACAGAAGAAAGACAAAGCTTTCTACTCCCATAAAAGTTACAGTCTTTGATACTCACAGGGCAGTTCTACTCTGTCCTATAGGGCCACTATGAGCCAGAAAGGACTCCATGGTAGTCAGTTTTTCTTGTTTTAATTCTTTATTATTAAAAAGGAATGCATATAACAGCCTGTAAGATGGACTATGACACTTTTTGGGTAAAAAAAAGTCTGCTTAACATTAAAGTGGAAATAAAAGTGCTATTTAATTACTAATTATCTTCCTGGAATTCAGTTTTTAGAATTCTCCTTTAATCATGGTGGCGCAAATGGTTAAGCAGTAGACTACTAGCCTAAAGGTCAGTAGTTTCAACCTAACTGAGACACACTGGAAGTCAGATTTGCTGTGCTTCCAAAAAGTGACAGAATTTGAGTAGCTTGACCCTGTATATGAGGTTTTAAGAATTTACACAACTAATAATGTAAGTAATATGAACAAACAAACAAAAACAATACTCACTGCCAATGACTCAGTTCCAAATCACTGAAACCCTACAAGATAGGGTAGAACTGCTCCTGTGGGTTTCCAAGATTGTAACTCTTATAGGGAGTAGTAAGCCTCAACTTTCTCCTGTGGAGCAGCTGATGATTTTGAACTGCTGACCTTGAAGTTAACAGCCCAACACATAACCTACTAAGCTACCAGGGCTTATCAGTAGTTACACTGGACACCAGAGAGGCTGCTTACAGACTGAAATGTCTTTGGAGAATTTATTATCACTAAAAGAGCTTTGTAACACTTGCCCAAGCAGGGAAGATACCAAGGGGGTCATGTCACTGGAGGCCAAGAACTAGAGAGATACAAGCGTGCTGGTACAATTGATTAGAGACACTGTAGATAAACATAACTGTATGATTAATGTTTCTGATTCTTATAGGTTTTAAATTTCTCTAATAACCCCCCACAATCATGATTGTATTCTGTAAGTTTTATGTGGTCACTGCAGTGAATTTATCAATCACAGCATTGAAGTACAGGGCCATGGGAGGGGCAACTGTTGCCAGAATATGGGAGGGTACAGGCACGTCTGACCTCTAGTTCAGGGAAATCAGCCATGGGCTCTTGTAGAGCTGGATTATCCTTATTAGCCAAGGGTGGTCAGATGTGGCCTCCACACCATTTTCTCAACTAGTTTGTAAATTTTTTCTTCTTTTGATGTCTTTATCTGGCTTTTGTAGAACTGTCAGAAAAATTCTAAAATGCATTAAGAATCTTCTCCCCTTCTATTTTTATAAAGAGGTTGACAACAATTGGTGTTATTTTTTTAATGTTTTGCAGAACTTACCAGTGAAGCTATTTGGTTTTGGACTTTGTTTGTTGGGGTGTTTTTATTACATATTCAATCCATTCATTTCATGTTGCTGTTAGGTGTCTCTGAGTCAGTTCCTTGCCATACTTGTCTTTTAAAAAGCAGCCTGGCCTTACTTTTTCCAAGACAGATTTGTTTGTTCTTTTGGGAAGTCCATGGTACTTGAAATTTTCTTCAGTAGCATCACCATTCAAGTGAATCGATTCTCCTTGGTCTTTCTTACTAAATGTCTAACTTTCAAATGTTTATGAGGCAATTAAAACAACCATGGCTTCAGTGATGTGCTTCATAGTCCTCAAAATAATGTTCTTGCTCTTCAAAACTTTAAGTAGTTTAGCAGTCTTACCCAATGCAACACATTGTCTGACTTCCTGACTGCTGCTTCCTTGAGTATTGATTGTGGATCCCAGCAAGATGAAATCCTTGACAAATTCAATCTTTTCTTCATTTATCATGGTGATATCATTTGTCTTCGGGTCCAGTTGTAAGAACTTCGGTGTTCTTTACACTGAGTTGTAATCTATACTGAAGACTGCAATCTTTGATCTTCATCAGCAAGTGCTTCAAGTCCTCCTCACTGTCAGCAAGCAAGGTTGGGTCATCTACATAATGCCAGTTGTTAATAAGCCTTCCTACAATCCTGATATTTCATTCTTCTTCATATAATCTGGCCTCTGATTATTTGCTCAGCAAATGGACTGATTAAGTATGGTGGGAGGACAAAACCCAGATGGACATCTTTCCCGACTATAAACCATGCAGTAGTCCCTTGCAGCACTCTCTTCTTACAACTGCATTTTGATTCATGTACAAGTTCCAAAGGAAAACAATGGAGTGTTCTGGAATTCCCATTCTTCTCAAGGATAGCCATAGTTTGTTATGATCCACACAGTCAAATGACTTGGCACTGTCAATATTCTCTGCTTTCAGCCAAGGTCCACTTGACATCAGCAATGATGTCCCTTGTACCACATCCTCTTCTGAACTTAGCCTGAACCTCTGGCAGCTCCCTGTCAATGCATTCCTGCAGCCATTGTTGGATGATCTCAGTAAATTTTACTTGTGTATGATGATAATATTGTTCTATAATTTGAACATTCTGTTGGGTCATCTTTCTTTGGAGTGGATACAAATACGGAGAACTTTCAGTAAATTGGCTAAGGGGCTTTCTTCCAAATTTCCTTGATGACCTCATTTGAAGGCACTACAGAGATAAATAGCTCACTGGAGGCAGGATACACACTCTCTCTGCTTTGTCTCCCTGCGAGACATTCCTGTTGACAAGCCATATGGAGTTATGCTGATGGCAGCCAGAGCCTAGGAGCTAGAAGAGCCACGTGGAGACCCACACCAGCACTAAGATGCTTCTACCGCGACTGGACCCACAGGCATGTGATCTTCCTGCACTTGGTGTCATTGCATGTGTTGCGTGAGTCTGAAGAAGAATTTAGAGACTGGTACTGGACATAAGGGCTAATATAGGGCTTATGGACTTGATCTGAACCGGGCTGGAATGCTCTCTTAACTACACTTATTCTGTATATAAAGCTCTTTCCTATACACATATGAATGTCTATAAATTTGTTTCTCTAGTCAACCCAGACTAACACAGTTGAGTAGTTTTTGGTACAGTAACTTAGTGTATCCTTTCCATCTTCATTTCAATACTTCCTGCATTGTTCAATATCTTGCCTAGAAAATCTTTCAATATTCAACGTGAAGCTTGAATTTTTTTTCTTGAGTTCTTTCCGTGGAGAAACTTTTGTGTTGCTGAATAGAGGTATTTGTATGAACAAGTCATTAGTCTTGCAAAATTCTATCATGTATACTCCAGCAGTGTTTCTATTACCCAAACCACATTTTCCAATTATCGTTCCATCTTGTTACCAATTGTTGCATTCCAATCACCATTAATTATCAATGCATCTTGATAGCATATTTGACCAATTTTAGACTAAAGACATTAGGATTCTTTCACTTCTGCACCGCTAGCCTTAGTGGAAGGTACATAAATTTGATAATACTTGTGCTTATTGGGTTTTCCTTGTATGTGGATAGATATAATGCCTAAGACAGAGAGCATTGTTTTTTACGATCGATTTTTCAATGTCCTTTTTGATAATGAATGTCAGATCATTCCTCTTGATTGTGTTATTCCTGGCATAGTAAATAATATCATTTTCTGATTAAAAATGGTCAATGCCACTGAATTTCAGAACACTAATGCCTAGGACATTGCTTTTTATATGTTCCATTTAATTTTTGATGTCTTCCAATTTTCCTAGATTCACACTTTGTACATTTCAAGATCAGCCTATTAGATATTTTGCAGCTGTTTCATCTCATTTTGAGTCATATTCCATTAGCAAAAGAAGTTCCAAAGGTGTTATTTTCATAAGCTTTTCTCCAATCAAGTCATTATGGTTATGTTTATTTTGAGGAGGCAGCTATTCTTCAGTCATATTTTTAGTGCCTTCTGAAATGAGGGGTTCATCTGGCACTATCTCTGATGAAATCCTGCTTCTATTCATTATACATTCAATATCTTAAAACGTTTTCAAGCTATACATAGGGTTTTTAGAAGCAATTTCCTGCAAAATGCAAAGTCAATTCCTTCTTTGTAGTCTATTCTTAGTCTGAAAGCTCCACTGAAACATGTTCACCTGATGGCATTTGAAATATAAGTGACATAGTGGTGAATTTGCTTTGCTTTTATGAGTCTGTTGCAATTCTATCTTCTCCAATCAATTTACGTAATCTATGTGCTTTTAGGAATTTTTCGGCTTCATCTGGTTTTAAATTCTTGTTGAAGTATAAGTAATTAAATTATTCTAGAACAATTTTGTTTCGAGAGGGCTGGTTGTTATGCCTCTACTTTAATTTCTGATTGCAATTACTTGTGTTTTCTCTCCTTTTACCTTTTTCTAAAAAGATTTGACAATTTACTTGCTCTTCAAAGAACCAAGTTTTGGTTTCAGTGGTTCTCTGAATTGTCTCCAGTTTTTATTTATCTTTCCTCTAATTTTTATTATTTCTTTCCTTCTGTTAGCTTAGTTCTTTTTCCCCTAGTTCTTCAAGATATAAAATTATTGAAATGCTTTTTCCTTTTAAACACATGCATTTACACTAAAATTTCTGAGAGCACTGCCCTTCACTCTATTCATAATTTCTCTCATGGTTCTTTTTTTTAGTCATTGATTTCTCAACAGTGTGAAGTTTAATTTTAGTCTGTGAATTTTCTAACTTGTCTTTTTAGTATTGATTTGTAGTTAATTCCACTGTAATAAAAAAGGGTACTTTATATGCTTTAAATACTGTTAAATTTAATAAGACTTGTTTTCTGGTCTATCCTGGAGAAAGTACACTTGACAAGAATGTGTATTTTACTGTTGTTGGTAGTTCTTGGTAGTTCTCAAAGGTCGTGTTGTTTATGTCTTTTATTTCATAACTGTTTAATCCAATATTGAAAATTGTGCGCTAAAGTCTTATTGTAGAACTATTTCTCACTTATTTCAATGTTGCAGGAAAGATAATGAAATTTTTGCATGGACTTTTTGAAGCCCCCTCATAATTTGGGACTTTGTTGTTTGGTACATAAACAAGGGGATATCAAAAGCTTGCAGAAAAATTCTGTTATCTCTTAATTCTATTTTTCTACCAACTTTTGGAAGTTCCCCTTCTGTGTGTGTAATTTTCTTATTTCCCTGATGGACTGATTCTTTAACTACAATAAAACGTCTCTTCTGATTGCTTTTTACATAAAGAATATTTTACTTGGCATTTACGCAGCTACTCCACCATTCTTTTGGTTACAATCTTCACAGAATAACTTTCCTCATCTTTTAGCTTTCAACCAATTTGTGTCTTTGGATCTAAAATGAGTCTCTTAGAGAGAGCATACAGTTGAATCATTGGCCATTTTAATCCTTTGTCAATTTCTGCCCTATGACTAGAACAGCAGTTCTCAACCGGCTGTCAGCGACCCCCTTTGGGGTTGAACGATCCTTTCACAGGAGTCGGCAGATTCATAACACTAGCAAAATTATAGTTATGAAGTAGCAACAAAAATAATTTTATGGTTTTGGAGGGGGGGGTGTCACCATAACATGAGGAACTGTATTAAAGGGTCGTGGCATTAGGAAGGTTGAGAACCACTGGACTAGAGGTTTCAATCTCTCTCTCTCTCTCTCTCTCCCTCCCTCTCTCTCTCTCTCTCTCTCTCTCTCTCTCTCTCTCTCTCTCTCTCTATATATATATATATATATATATATATATATGATTAACCTATGTCATTTTGATACTTGGCAAGTCTACCTTTTCCCCCCTTCCTTTCCTCCATTACTTCCTTCTTTTATGCTTGGTTGATTTGTTGTTGTGAAAAGGGTTGATTGCCTTCTCTTCTTTTGTGTATTTTCTGTTGTTGCATATATCCTTTGTGATGAACAGGAGGACTAACACCCTAGATTTATGGATCCACATTGAGCTGCTAAATGCAAAGACAGCAATTTGAAACCACCAGATGTTCTGGGAGAGAAAGATGGGATTTTCTATTTCCGTAGAGGTAAGTATCAGGGACTCACAGGGGCTGTTCTGCCCTGTCTTATAGGATTGCTATAACATATAAAAATGGAGTAATTAAATAGAATCTTCTCTCATTATGTATTTTCTGAATTTAAAAATATATACAAATTCTTTGTATAAACTCAATATACATGCTATCGAGATGACATCATCGATTTCTACATTTAACAGAAGATTATTTTTTGTTGTTGAAAGTGACTTGGACAAGAAGAGAGTAACAAAACATTGAGGTTGTCAAATGTATACTGTGAGATGGAGTAATTATTTTGGGGAAGGACTGAAAGAGAAATCATTTTTAAAAGTCTATTAGTCATGTAACCGTAAGTATCAACATGTATACTATTACATCATTGCCCTTTTAAAGTGACTAGTGAAAAATACTTGGTAGATGAATCAAAAAATAAAATCAAGACTTCAATTTAAAAACAAACAACCAAAAAACTCAGAAGCATCAAGCATGCCCTAAAGCCCAGTGGTAACCCTTTGGCTATACTTTTTAATCAGAAAGGGTAAGAGTGTACTTACATCTCGGGCTTTCATGTAGAAGGCCTCTTGAAAAGCAGCTTCTAATGAGCCAATAAAAAATACAGGATGGCAGTCACCGTATCTATAGAAAAAATTTAATCTATTAATGAAAAGGTATTTCCAATATGCTTTAAAATTCCACAAGTCTAACGATTTATAAATATATGTTGGAACTAATGTCTCTTGATAAAAAACTAAGCTTTAGTATACTTCATTAAAGGCTTGGCTATAAGCTTCATTCATTTTTAGAATTGTTTTGGCTGACAGTATTTTAGAACACTAGAAAAAAACCACTAGAATTTTAAGTACACCTCTCACATGAATTTAAGAGCTATAAAATCCTGCTATTTAAAAATACCGATTCTTTGCTACTCGCTTCGTAAGCTCTCGCTAGTTACCTTAAGCTTAATGTACGAACTTTAATTCATATACTCTTGAAGCCCAATGCAAAAGAAAAAAAATTTCTTCCAAAGTCACTAAATTATATTATGTTAAGAAAACAGCACTAAAAAGAAATATCACTAACATGAAAGTTATTAAATATTTAAATTACCTTTATATTTAAACACTTGAACAGTTTTTCAAACATATGTAAACATTTTACATTAGACCCTTGGAAAAAAATGTTTCACAATTCCAAAACAAAAAGAAAAATATCACTTACACTGAAAGGTGTTAAATTAACATTTTAATGTTATTTTAAAAGACTCTTTTGTTCACTTATTTGTCCTCGGATGTTAAATATTACTGTCTTATATCCTAGATCTTGAGGGAATATAGTCAAGAAATTAAATTATTGTTCCATATATTGAACTTCTATAAAGATATATAAAAAGGTGAATATATATCTAAATAGCATAAATGACTTAATAATTATCAAAAATGAACACTGTATACTTCACTTTCAGGATCATATACATGTACAAATATATCCTTTCAGTACTTTAAAAAATGTAAAAATAACCTATGATTAATACTGCCCCAGAAAAATCACAGTAGCATCAATGAACATCAATTATATAGTTAATATCCTAACCCTACCTTGAAGAAAACTCTGCTGTAAATTGTAATAAGGCATCTCCTTCATTTTCTGCGTTTTCTGGCACTAAAAAACAAACAAAAGAAAAAACAAAAACAAAAAAAACAAAAACAAATAGACACAAAAAACAAACCACATAACATCTAATCCCACATATAAGAAATATATTTATAATCAATAATGAGGAAATAAAATTAAGTTTTAGCTTCTGTGATATATCTGAGGAGATATGTTACCTTAATATGCATTAGAAGATTTCATCAAACCAGAATAAGAAATAATTTTTTTAAAAACCCCAAGTTCCTAAATTCTAGAAAATAACCTTGATCAAACATTTAAAAAGCGTGCCAAGTATCAGTTAGGCTTTCTATCCTTGAAATAAACATCTTGTGATTAAATTATATAAAAAGAATTTCAAACTATTTTAAAGCTCTATTAACTGGGAAAATAATCATCTCTATGTAAATATCAGAGCTATTTCTGTCCACAGATGTTCCCTAATTTCACGGAATAGAAAAGCCATGTAAGGGCATATTGTAGTGGTAAGTTTGTATATAGTATCATTTGTATTCTATAGTATATAACTCTTGAGGTAGAAAGGAGGAGAATGGCACACTTAGTTTACTTTTAGTCCTTCAAAGAAAGGTACCAAAGAATGAAAGGTATTATCACTACTTTTAAAACTGACATCTGATAAACGAGGAACGGGAGCAAGTATAGTCACATAAAATATAGCTGTCTATTATTCAAGGCTATTAGGCTTATAGAAAAGGAATAGAGCTAGTTATAGTATACATATGAAACAAAAGTTACAGCTTGATGAAATGAAAATTCAAAGAGATTCTGATTTGAATGAAGAATGTTCATTATATTTCTCTCTTCAAACCTGGAGTTCAGTAAGAGAGTTTCAAGTTCACACCCCACTATAGTCCCTGCAAATTTTCCCATTAGAAAGGATATCTATAATCTGGGCCCAAAGAGTTGTTAATACTCACTCATTGGAGATTTTCTCAGAGCAGATGATGCCATGCCGAAAACTTCTCCATCATCCACTCCAAATTCTGTAGCATCTTCAAAGTCATCTCCATCACTATCACTAACCATATGAACATCGGTGCTTTGCTATTTAAGGAAAGTCCTTATTAGTGTCATATCTACTTTAGCAAATCAAATTTCAAAACATATGCTATGTGATAGCAATCGGAAGCTATAGTTATACAACTTTTCCCAAATAAGAAGCCTTTATAAACATTTTTTTTTAATTCTGGACCCCTGAAGTGCAGCTTGAAGACGGAGGGAAAATGAAGGATGCTTATAAACTCAATGAAGACAGGAATTTTTGTGTTTTAGACTCAGCACACAATTAAGTACTCAATAAATATTTTCTCAATAAACTAGGAGACAGGTATAACCAGAGAGGTCAGAGGCAAAATAAGCTATATAAATCTTTCAAAAAACTCAGACTAATCTATATCTGAGAGACACAAGCAACTTTACTGTACTGGTGCTCAAAATTCTCTTTAGTCATATACGGTATTTATCTGTTTCATCAATGTTATCAGAAGATAACACTAAATTTATGATATGTGGAAGTTCTGTGAAGGCTTTTAAATATGAATTGTAATAAAGAAGTCTCAATTCAATAAGAATTTATTGAGCGTTTACTACATCCTGACACAAATAAACATGCTGTGGCTTTTATTTTATTTTCAGCAATATCAGTTAAGATGTAAGTTTTAAAACAACAAAAAAATCAGCATCAAAGTAGGAATTATGCTACTCGGTAATCAAGGTTAAAATGGGATTTCTAAAATACTGAGAATTAAGACTTCTAACTGAGATGTGAATACTAACAAACATTCCAGCCTTAGATGAGAAGGGGGTTTGGTTCAAGCAAAGTAAAGTATCGAGCTAAATGGTTGTTATTCAAAATGAATATTTAACAACTTTTTATCCGAATTATATCCAGTAAACAGTCTACAAAGATTATTTAGTAATTACAACATGGCATTAAGTACTTAACTTGCAAAAATGGGACAACTACTCGACTTTTCAAATTTAGAGATACTATGTACTTGACCTTTTGGTTTTAGAGCTGAAAGTCAAAAAAGCAGTAAGAGATATTTTGAATAAAAGATTCATGAAAGTTAGCTAGTGCAGACACTCTATGCCATTCAGTCACAGAATCATAGCTTTTCAAAGGTGGAAAGGAATCTTTTATACATAGTTTTCAAAGTTCTTTTCACAGGGTTAATCCACCCCCATACTACTGGGCCTAAACCAAGATTTATGTAAAATTATTGTGCCTAAACAACTGGTCTGGTGGTTACAGTGAAAGGACAATGGGGCACCTTTTTCTTCTTTATCTCACCTAAACAGCTAAGGTACCTCCAGAGGATCTCAACACTGAGGAAGCTAGGTAAATTACTCCATTTAATTTAGTATGCTCAGTAGGTCCTCCTTGGGCATGGCCAGCATTAATGCCCAGAATCGCAACATTTCCCCTCTCGCCTGTAATACCTGCTTCCCTATGCTTTCTATTAACAGAGAAGATAATGAAGATAAACTGGTTGGATGATGTGATAGTTAGGTTTCGTGTCAGCCTGACTGGGCCAGGATCCGTCGTAGCTTGAAAATGATCATGTAAACAACACCAGGCCGCCCTGTTTAGCAAGGCAAAATTCACTTTACTTCTGATGATGTCCTTCTTAGGGGTGTAGTCCACTTCATATGAATGCGTGTTGGAGAGAACTCTTTCTTGTTCTTCCTGCTGGCTTCTTGGAACTAGGCCAGCAGCCCGCACATGGTCTGCCAGCAAAGGGAGCTACCAGAGGCCTGCCATATAACCTGCTGACCCTGGTGGTCATCAGAATTTATCAACTAACGTAGTGATGTGACTCAGCTTCCAGCAGCCTCTCTCCTGGTCCATACTCCTGCTTCTTGGTTCTTTGGCTAGCAGCTGCATGAGTCAAAAAGGGTCTCCAGCTTAGCATCTGACCCACAGACCTGAACTGGAATGATCTTGCTCACTGCAGCTTTTGGGGTTGCTTTCTTGACATAAATTCCTTTCTTGTACATGTATGCATCACTGGTTTTGCTTCTCTAAAGAACCCAGCCTAACACAGATGAATAAATGAATGTTACTTGTCCTAAGCAATTTACTTGCTATTCTGATATCACCATTTCTTATACAAGATTTGGTTCTACTAGCAATCCTAATCTTAGTGAGGCAGTTTCCCAACAAACAACACATTTTATGGGATTACAACTATGCATGAATTTCTGTGTGTTTTAGGCAGGTAATAATTTGGAGCATGAAGTTCCTTTCATTTTTTTCAAAAAGGCTCAGAATCAAATAGGTACACTCAGGGCACCTAGCCAAGTTCATAGGCAAGAGGAAAGAAATAAAGGTCCAGCATGCTAAAAATTTTCACTTCAGAAGCTGCACTAATATCCTCCACTAAGTTTCATCTACTACTCATTTCCCCCTTTAAAGGCATCATACTAAAAAGATGGAGTGGAAAACACATTCCTAGAAAAAAAAGCAAATTTTCTAATACACCCTTTCCTTTCTCATTCCTTTCATAACTCTCCACATCTATCCACTTTTTCTTGCTCCAGCTTTCAATCACAGACTAGTTTTTACCATTTTAATAATAATACCGTATCTCATACTAGGATAGTGATTTTAATTTTCCCCATGTGCCTACATAACTTATTATTATATACTTCACAAAGTATAAAAATCTTAAATCATTTAAAATCGCAGATAGCGAAATCTTACAACCACAACATCTTCAAACAGAGGTATCTAAAAAGCCAATTTTGTTGAAAAAGTATATTTCAAATATGAATTATTGAAGTATCTGCAAGAATGAGGTACTTAATTATGTATAAGGGCCTCTCAATCTCTTCACATTTTCTTATCAGCCATCTAACAGGTTAGGAAAAGCTTTTTCTAAAAAATGAGATAAACAATCTTTTTTCATTAATGTTTGCTGATGAGAATGGGTAATTTCTTGGTTCAGTCATGGCTGTTCTAAAATTCTTTGAATTCTGAGAAGCTATTTATTCATAATAAAAAAACTGCTAAAAACTAATTTTATTTTGATTACTTACTCCATTCATTTATTCTCTTTATCATTTAACAAACATTTATGAATTCCTAAGTGCCATAATGCCTGGAACTGTGTGAAAGATATAGTTTATACCCCCAATGGGTTCCATATAACATATGAAAACCAAAATATCAAGCGATAAGTAGTTAGACAGAAAATTCAAAGGAGACACCTACTGTGAGTGGGAGGGATATCAGGGAAAATTTCCTGCAGAAGATAATCAAACTGTTTGAAATATAATTTAAAACTCATAATTGGCATTAAGGCAAACTTATTATTTAAGATGTCCTTTCAACAAAGTACCTATAATTTTCTAAGCGAAGGGTTAAAAGCTAAGGACACAGAGAAAAAGCATTATCTTAGTCTTCAAAAAACTCTCATTCTAAAAGGGAAACAGACTTATTTTCTAATGTGTCTTATTCAGTCTGCTAAGAGATATAATAAAATATAAACAAGTGCTATTTTGGAGAATACAGGGTGAGTAATGAGTTACTCCAGAACCAGTGAGCAAGATTATGCAAGGCTTCAAACCGATGCTAATATTTTAATCCACACTTTTAAGGCAAACATCAATGTAGTGAAGTATGCAGGTGGGAAGGTTGGAGGAATTCGGATCCAGGCAGAGAAAAGATTTGAGCAAATTATTGGATATTTAAAAATCATTAAAGAATAGTGCAAGCTAGAGTGAATCATCAGCTTCAAGTATAGGAAAAGTATTGACTGACAGTAAGGGGAAGAAGGTTTGCTGGCACTCAAATATGGCAATTCTTAAATTTGGCATGCTGAAGTATTTAGGCTTTACTTTGATGGCAAAGGGAACTTACTACAGACTTTTAGGCAAAGGAGTATTTAAGAGTTCTGAGGAGTAGATATGCACATGTATGCATTTGGTGTGGTGTTTGGAGTACGGCAGAAGAGATGCAGAAAACATTAGTAAAGGACATCCATTTGAAAGTTCCAGGTGAAAGGGGCGGAGAGTCCATACTTGAACGGTAGTAGTGTGAGTGGATTGATGAGGGAGACTTAAAATATACTTTAGTGGAAATACTGGTGAACCAGTATTTCTAGTTTGTGTGACCAAAGAAGTAGAAAAGGAAGCCTAGTGAGGGAGGCTACTGAGATCGGTTTTCAGACAGAGTGAATTTGAGGCAAATTTATGAATAACAAATACAGTGGCTTTAACTATGGATTGTAATATAACAACAATTGTGAGAATGTTACAGGATTGGGCAGTGTTTTGTTCTATTGTAACCCTGTGCACAGGATTGTTATGAGCTGGATTTGACAACAGCACATAACAACAAGAAGTATGTCATCCAGGAAGTAAATCCAGTAAGGACCGGGGTGGGAGGTGGGGTGTAGGGGTAGGGAGTAACAAACAAAATCTCCTCCAGAAAGAGATCAGAGAAGATTGACCTGTCAGCATATAAGCATCAGTTGGAGTAATAAGCATGGATATGGATAAGATCACAATTAATCCAATGGACCACAAGCATCAGTCTCCCTAACTGTGACACCAGAAGAAATAGATGGCGCCTAGCTACCACTAGCTACTGTTCTCAAAAAGTATTCCACCCCAAGGTCCTGGGCTAGAGTGTGGGAGAAAAATCTGGAGCAAAACTCCGAATCATTGGTGACTGTGCTTACTGGTTTGTGGGGGGAGGTCAGATACTGACAGACATCTTCCCTGAAGGGATTACAAACACTGAAATGCAACAAAATGTATACATACTATTGAATGGAAAATGGATCTGCTCTGAAAATCTGCAAGCAAGTCACAATAAAGTTGAAAAACGATCACTTAATTAAAAAAATAGAGGGAGAAAAGTGATGCATTTCTATATGACAGCAAAGAAAAGAAGCCAGTAGAACTGACATGGAGCCAGTTATCAAAGACTTGAAAGTGACAGAATCGTAGAGGCATATAAGGTCTGTGAAAATTTCTAGAAGGGTGGTGGGTGGCTCAATGAAGACAAGAACTGAAAATAAGTTCAGCAGGATAACAATGAAGGATACGGCAGCTTACTCACAATGCTCTAGCTCAGGATCTCATTAGCGCTGTTAGTACGATGGGTTCATACCGGATTGATTTCTCCCACCTCCACTCTTGTGCCTTAAATCTAGCACAAGGGTCAGCAAACTTTGGAGACGGAAGAGCCAATCCTGTAGCTCACAACAATTTAAAAATTACGAGAGGCATAAATAATATTTACAAAGAAATAAAGTCACTATAATATCCTTACATTTTTTGTCAATTTCACTTCAGTCACATGTACCAAAAGAGTCACACATGTCTCTCAAGCCCTGATGAAGCAGCTAAAGGGTTTTATAAATGCATATTAGGGGGAAAAACAAAGTCACCAGGCTTCTATGGCACCTTAGAGTTCAAATTCTTAGTATGACATACAAGACTGATTCACCTTGACCTTATCTTTATTATGTTGTGTCTACTTTTCTCCCCCCACCCCCTTTCAGATTAAAAGCAAACTTTTACTCTCTTCCCAAGTACCACATCAGATTACGTTCCTTCCTTTGAATGGATTACTATTCCCATGTTCAATGAGCCGATTGTGATTAATTCCTTTCTCATTCAACCACAAATCCTTATTCTGTGGTTGATATGTGCCAGGAATCATGGTAGGTGTTAGGTTACGCAGGTGTACTACACTGTAGGCTTTTATCTACAATCATTTTCAAAAATTAACCTCTCCATATCTAACTTCTCTAATATCCCATGTTTGCCTCAATTTTTCATTAATCTTATAAGACTTTCCTTTCTAGTCATCAGTTAGCATAGATATAGTGATCCTTCACATATAAATTCTCTAAATTTTAGGTCCCCAAACATATTTGGCCTCTAGCGCCCTTTTCAGAAGAAATTTACTCATCATGATCCCCAGCAATTAAAGACTTGTGTACCATAGTCTATAATCCAGCATAGAGCATGGATATATGATTTCAAAGCCCCCTAGATCATTCCAGGGCGGACCAGGGTACAGACTGGGAGAAAGATGGTAATGTGACAGGAGTGGAGACTGGGGGCATTTGGGCCACTTCTTCATGCAGCTTACTTGTCCCTTCAAGTCCTGGGGCAGTATTGCCCATTCACTTTGGGAAACACTGATTTAACTGAAGTTATGGGTTGAACATTAATTATTTTAAAAATTGTTGTTGTTGTTATTTAAGTACCCTTTCTTCTCCACTGTCAACTGTGGCTGAACAATTCCCATGAAGTCAGGGTCCATGGAGTCCCTATATTTCTTGCCCAGGCATCTCAGGAGAGATCAGTATCTAGCTAGATACCCAGTAATATGGGGAAAAGAGAGAAAAGCTAAATTACTATAAAAAATTTTGGTTTCAAGGCCAGAAAGAGAATATAAAACAATAAAACTCACTAAACTACAGAAGGATACATACTATAGTCCATAAAATGAAAGCCTGAATTTAACAACCAATACCTCTCTCCTAACTCAAGGCTGAAAACAGTTAATAGTGATTACCTGGAAACGGAGAAGGGTTAGAACCAGAAGAAGTAAGAACCACTAAATGGAAGCTCTTAACAGATTTCTGTTTAATATAAGACACAACTCATAATTTGGGGGGCAGATTCTTATAAATGTGAACTCTTTAGGCAGAAGGACTGCATCTTATGTTACATGCTAGAAAAAAATCTGAAGAAAATAAAAAAAATATTGCAGGCGTATTTAAATTCTGGGGCAAATATAGAACAAAGGATATCACTACTGTAATCACAAAGATCTTGGCCCACACCAGAGAATACCGAAAAGATGTTTACATGTGTTTTAATGTCTGTGTGAGGGAATCTTACTCTGTGGATTATAACAATACACAGGTAATTTTGCAAAGAATGAGAATTTTCAAACACTTAATAGCATTCAAGTGGAACTTGTACATGGATCAAGAGGTAGCCAGCCATTCAAAGAACATGGAAATACCATATGGTTCAAATAGGAAAATGCTTGTAATGGCAATATCCAGTCACTTTACCAATTCAGTGTATCTATATAGAACAAAGAATCTGAGAAGCAGGACTACCAGTATCAATCAAGATAGGGGAGAGATTTATAAACCGTGGTATGCAGATGACACAATTGGATAAGGGTTGACCCCAAACCAAACTCATGGCCACTGATTTGGTGACAACTTGTAGCAACCCCATAGGACAGGGTAGAACTTCCCCTGTGAGCTTCTAAGACAGTAAGCCTTTATGGGAGTAGAAGGTCACTAAAAATTATATCTGAATGTGAGAAAACAAAAGTAACATAACTGGATCCATAGCACGATAAATGGAAAATCAATTGATGTTGCCAATGATTTAATTCTACTTGAGTCAATAATCAACATCCACAGAAGTGGCAGCTAAGAAATTAAAAGAAATATTGTATTGGGCACATCTACTGCAACCCCCCCCCACAAAAAAACCTTAACACTTAAAAACTCAAATATGATATGTCTGATATAAGCATGCAAAAGTTAGATAACGAAAAAGGGAGACAGAAGAAGAATTGATAGACTCAAACTGTGATAGGAGTAAAGAACACTGAGCATACCATGGATGGAAAGAAAAAAATGAACAAATCAATCTTAGAATAAAAGGAGAATCTCCCTTAGAATTAAGGACAGTAAGATTCTTACTCCCTTACTCTGGAGATGTTATCACGAAAGGCAGATTACTAGAAAAGGCCATCATGTTTAATTAAATAGAGGGCCAAGTAAAATTATGAAAACACTCAATGTGTTGGATTCACACAAGAGCCATAAAAAGAGACTACAATATACCAATGATTTTGAAGATGATCCAGGATCAAGTGACATTTTGCTGCTAATACGAAGGTTGCCACATCAGTGCCAACTAGATGGAAACTAACATGTTTGGTTCATAGAAAATATTCAGTAGATGTCTCAAATAATGGAAGAATGAATGGATGGACAAATAATGGAAGAATGAATGGATGGAATAGTGAGTTGTATGTAAGGGTAGGTTGGGCCAAGTGATCTAAAAAATTCCTTCCAGCTTAATAATTCCATGGAAACACAAAAACTTCTTTTCCATTTCTCACCAGTCCCTGGAGAAGGTGGCCTTTAGTTAGTCCGGGAAGAAAAGAAAATATGAATGGGCTCATCCTAGAAAATCAAAATCTAAGATATTCCCAAAGAAGCTGTTATAGTTTGGCAAGGAATCCTAACCTCAATGTACCTGCTACTCTAATTAATCCACAGTATGACAGAAGAAGATACAAGGACATGGAATAGTACCTATTATGTCTTGGCGTATAATTAGAAATTTTGAGTGGAGCTAGTTGACTGTATCTTAATATTAGTAACTCTATCCATTAAAGAAATGAAGCATAGCCTACTTCAGTTGGCAAAAACTACATCCAAATACTACAGGGAACAGTTGTATAAGTTATTTCTAACCATTTCTGCCAGGCAGCGAAACTCAGGATCAGTTTAGTTTAGGTTTTTCCCCATAAATATTAAGAAGATATATCACAGAAAAAATGGCATGGGATTTTAAAAGGAAATGAACATTTTTAGAGGCTGGAGAAAACAAAGCAGTATGTGTAGTAGGGAAAATACTTCCTTCTCTATGGATTTCTAAAGTATGCGAAAAAAGAAGGGTGGGAAATGATCACTGTCACCAGACACTCTTAGGCTAGGATTTCAATTATGTATCCCTGCGTCTTCTTCACATACTTGTAACAACACATATTCCCAGGATGGCTTGAGAGATTCAGTGGCAGCTTTCATAACAAATATCCAAAATATGTACTCAGTTTAAATAAAATGTACAATCAGGTTTTTAATAAATGTAAAAGAAAAAAGGCTTCACTGGAATATCTAAAACTTTTAATTATCATGTGATATTTTCAAAAACAATGATGTAAATGATTTTCTGTACTATTTCATTCCTATTGCATAAACTAAAAAGGATGGCAATGCCTTCTTTTAGCACACAATAGTTCAATTAATATTTTTTAAATGGATAAGTTCTAACATTCATATTCTCTTTTCCATTTCATTATAACCAAGGTCAGAATTGGAAACAGAAGTGCTATTTGCAGTTAGAAAAAAAATGATAACTGCCTTTTAATATTGTTCAGGCCCATATAGACACATCATACACATATATATGTGCAATCTTATCTGCCTGCTCCTCTGCTGTGTTCACTGTTGAAATACCATTTACTATATTTTATCATTATGACTAATAATGTTTATTCATCTATAGCTGACTTGATGCTGAGCCCTGGGTATAGGTACAGTTCTTTATTACCTAGTATCAATCACAGTGCCAGTTTCAGTTAATGGTCCTTCAGGATCAAGTCTAATAACAGCATTCAACTATACTGAACAACAAAGAAAAGCTCTGTGTCAACCAGAGAAAGGCACAGCCATTGAGTTCATATCAACTCATAGCTACAGCACAGAGCAGAACTACCTCTGTGGGTTTTCCAAACGCTCAATCTTTACAGGAATAGAAAGCCCCCCAATCCCAAGAACTGATATATTAAACCCCACTCCCACCCCCCACAACAGAAACATGGGTGAAGGAAGACAGCAGATGGCATAAGATAGGAAAACAATAATTTATAATTTATCAAGGGTTAACGAGGGTGGGAGGGTAAGAAGGAAGGAAAAAAAGAGGAGCTGATACCAAGGGCTCAAGTAAAAAGAAAATAATAATAATAATAGAAAGCCTCGTCTTTCTCCTGGGGAGAGGCTGGTGGTTTCAAACTGTCAACCTGAGGTTAGCAGTCCAACCAGTAACTACTATGCTACCAGGGCTCCTCAGTTGACCTGACAGTCCTAACAAAACATAATTTCAACCAATCCACTTGAATTCTATCTGTTGTAACATCAAATTAAGAGAACAAGCAGGAGCACATCAGGAATGGCCTTGTATGGAGAGTTTCTGCTTTCAAGAATTTGCTGGGACTTTATTCATGCTAAATTTAGTTTATTTATCTATTGCTGTGGCGGATAAAAATGAACAGGAAGTGGACAGATGGGTGGAGGATGGGAATTCTATTCAATTAAAGTTGGCAAACAAGCTTACCTCCTCGGACTGCTCCTGGGTCTGTGTAGGGGAAGATCTTCTTCCCACTGTAAGTCGATGACAGGGGTAAGAGAGGCCTGATTCAGCAAGACACATCTGTAAAACGAGGAACCCATTATTTGTAATTAAAACGAATCCATGGTACACAAAAGGACTGTACTTTTCAGATAATTTCTTGTCCTTCTGAAGCTATATTTTAAAAGTTTACTCGAGAAACCTGAGCTTTGAAGCCTTACAGGCAGAGAGGATCTGCCACATCGAAGTTCTTTCTGTGAGGATTGTTTATAGTAGCCATGTCTAAGAGTCATTAGACAGTAGGGGGGAGGCCAGAAAACTATAAAGAGCTTAAAACAAGCTATATACATTTTTTGTTGTTGCTGCAGTGTGTCTGGCTATTGCTTTTCTGATAAGAATAGTGCTTCAGTTTGCACACTCCCAGAACAGTACTCTCAATCCTGTGTGGGATACTCGGGAAGTGCTCGATAAAAACATTCAGAAAAATATACGCACATGAGAATAATGTCATTTGTGATTTACTCAATATGAAGTTATACTTTCTTCTCATTGCTAAAGGTTATATATCTATAATGCTTTTATTAACGTACTTAATATAGTCTAGCAAACAGACATTTAAATTCTTGTTCTTTTTACCACTATGAACTAAATCATTACCCAAAAGATCTGCATAACTTGGACAAAACAATAACATATTTATTAAAGTTTATAGTAAGTCAGAAATTAAGTCAGATTTTTGAGCTTTAAATTTAGGAAAATTTGTGTAAGGTTTGAGTTTTATGAACATCAATTATTTCCTCCTAAGAAAAGGAATCTTATTTCATAAAGAGAGACGTTTTATATGCTTTAAAATGAGTATACTTTATAAAAACTATGATACAAACGTATAATTTTAAAAATAGCAACAGTGTCTAAAGAAGCAAGATTATATGCCAATATTTAATTATTGAGAACTCTGTTGTGGTTAGTTACTATTGGGTAAATTCCAACTTAAGGTAGACTTAATATTATACCAGAATTACAGTACTTAATAAGGAGCCCTGCTGGCACTAGTGGCTAAGGGTTGTACTACTAACCTTCCTGTCAGTGGTTCCAACCCACCAGCTGCTCCGTGGGAGAAAGGTGAGGCTGTCTGTGCCGATAAAGATTTAGTCTGTGAAATTCTATGTAGGGTTGCTACATCAAGATTAAGTCAAGTTTGTCTTTTGGGGGTTTACAGTACCTACGGCATATACTTTCTTTAGCAGGAATTCTATTTTCCCATTATTTTGACAACTGGCATTTGTACATGTTATCTGTAGTTCATGTCACTTTTATCTACATATGTTATTTAAAACAAAATTGAATTTCAAAATAGTGGTATCTCTTTGGTACTAATTAAATTTCAAATATATGTATTGAATGCAATGATGATACAAATGAAGCTTTCTTATTGTGAGAAATAAAACAGGGTATTCATAAGTACCAGGATTGGGTTAGGCATAACTAACTGAAGACAAATATTCAAATGGAAAGTGAAATTTTCAAGTAACTATCTGGGTAGTCTTAATAACATGAGTTATATGCTGAAATATAGATTTTAGAAAAATCTTAGGTGCTTATATAAAGTTTGATTATGGTATTTTTCTTTTAGTTAGGTTAGAAGGTTTGTGTGTGTGTGTGTGTGTGCAACTATATGCTTTGACTTTTTGCTTTACTAAGGTTAGCAGATCTGATGAATAAAAACAAAACTGAATCAATCCTGTCATTTTAATTCAGTCATACTTATCACTTGTCAACTTGAGCTTAATATGTTTCAATACAACACGACAAAATTAGAGTTAAATTCAAGGTAAAACACAGGCTAAATTATAAGCTATGTTACTTATATAATATTTTTTCTTTCAAAAAGTCTTTCTCATCCCTGGCCCCAAATCCTCTGGTAAAGAAAGAATAACCGTGGTAGATGTTGCTAATAATCAGAAGCAGTGAAACCTGGGCCAGGAGTCAGAAGACCTCAATGCAAGTGCTGCCCAGCCGCTTGACCTTTAAGTGCTTTCACTATTCTAGGCCAGTGTTTCTCATTAGTTAATTGGGGTGAGTAATCCCTGACTAGTACAGGTCTTGCTTTTAAGGATTAAATGTGAAAGGAAAATAAAAGTTGGCTTTGAAATTGCACTGCAACAGGTAGAAAAGGTGTGAACATTCCGATGATCGTCATTTTTAGGTCCAAGAGAAGAGAGTGTTTAAGAGACTACCTTTAAATATAGTCAAGGTAAGTAAGTGGAAAGGAAGGAGCTAGAGCAAGGTGCCCACTAAAAATACGCAGCATTGTAAGTGGGAGTCTTAATAAGCTAGTCTCCACAATCAACATTAAGCTTCTTCATATTTTGTTGCTATTGTGCGTAATTCAGTGACCGTAGTTCCTATTCCTAGCGACCGCATAGCATACAGTGGAGCAGAACTGGAACCTAGGGTTTTCTAGACTAACGTCTTTATGTGAATAGATTACTAAGCTCAGCCTTCTCCTGTAGAGCTATTTGGTAGGTTCAAAACGCCAACCTTTTAGTGTGCAGCCAAGCACTTAACTGTTGAGCCACCAAGGCTCCTAACCTTCCTGAGCTACTAATAACTCCTAAGGATGAGAACACTGTGGTCAAGGACTTCCTCTTAGTGTACAACCGATCAAATGGGTCTCTATTTCAAATCCTACGGATTACACCTTGCTGAAAAAATTAAAGGGGCAGGAATTTCTTTTTTTTTCCTTCAGAAATTTCTAAGTCACTATGTGACAAGCATTGTGTAAATAAAACTCCTAATGTAAGGTAACATGTCAGTGGGGAGACAAGAGGATAAACACAGGACAGAAAAAAGACAGAAGTAAAAGATGGTGATAAATCCCTACCATGTCCATCTCTATAGGGCTGGAAACTCCTTGGAACGACAATAAAACCAACCACTAAGAAAGTGGCTTCATGAAGGGCTAACATAAATTTTAAAATGTGACCCATAATCTAAAGTTTGACAAAATACATTGAAGTCAGAAGACTAAGGTTCCAGTCTAGCTAAACCACTCAAGAACTCAATGACTATGAGCAAAATCACTTGGAATTTCTATACTTCAGTCTTCTTAATCAGAAAGTAGTGTAATACAATGAAATATGCAAAGATCTAGAATTACAAAACCAAAAAGGAGGACGATATATTCAGCATATGAGGTAGTTAATTGTGCCAACTTGGCCGATAAACACATGTGGGGCTAATTGAAGGGCTGAGGGATAAAAGCCTCGCCTTTCTAGTTCTCAGGTCTCTTGTTCTCTGATGATCGGACCAGGGTGCAGCTGCCTTAGCCAGTTCCCTGTTTTAGCTTGCAAGGCTCACTTCCTGAAAGACATCCCTGAGGAGAAGCCACATGGACCTATCCTGATGCGGCCCTGGGTGCTGGAGCACCCGTGTGCAGACCCCTGTGCTGAGATGCTTACACATTCACTGACAAGGCTTTCCTTCTGCTGTCAGCGTCATAGTGTGTGTTTTGTGACATTGAGGAGGACTTTGTGGATTGGAGTCAAACATATGGGCTAATGTTGGACTTGTGGGCTTGGGCAGCACTGGGTTGGGATGTTTTCTTGATGTACACTTACCCTTTAAATAAAACTCTCTCTTATACATGAGTTTCTGTGGATTTGTTTCTCGAACGTACCCAGACGAACACAGCATATATTAAAGAGAAAATTTCAAGCCTCAAATTTCAATACTGAAAGATTCTATGGATAAAACATTGAGCACTGCAGGGAGCATCAAAAGAAGATGGCGTATCACACAATCACCGTACCAAAAAGAACTCAAGCATTTCAAGAAGTAGCATATTATATAGAATCAAAGGTAGCAGTTCAATCTGAACTAAATGGACTAACCACTTCCGAACCACCATCCTTCGCCACCCCCCCCCGAAAAAGCTCTAGGAATTGATAAATTATCAATTAGAATGTTTAACCAAGCTGAAGACACATTGGACGCACTGACTGGAAGATGACTACCTGATCAATGGACTAGAAGAGATCGGTATATGTAACCATTCCAAACAAAGATGACCCAACAGAACATGCAAATTATAGAGCACTATCACGGATATCACATGCAAATAAAAATTTGCTGAGATCATCCAACAACTGTTGCAACAATACAGTGGCAGGGAGCTGCTAGAAATTCAGGCAGGATTCAGAAGAGGACATGGCTAAGAGATATCATTGCTGATGTGAGATGGATGTTGGCTGAAAGCAAAGGATCCCAAAAATATGCTTACTTGTGTTTTATTGACTATGCCAAATCATTTGACCGTGTGAACCATAGCAAACTATGTGTAGCCTTGAGAAGAATGTGAATTCCAGAACACTTTATTATCAGGAGAGACTGGTCCCTGGCAAAGTACATCATGCCTAGTACAGTAGAAGGGCAGCGAAAAAAAGGAAGAACCCTTGACAACATGGACTGATAAAAGTGGCTGCAACAATGGGCTCAAATATAACAACACTACTGAATATGGCACAGGACAGGGCAGTATTTTGCTCTGTTGTATATAGGGTCACTAGGAGTCAAAAAAGACTGGATAGTACCCAACAGCAGCAGCAGCAGCAGCAGCAGCACACTGAGGAGTGCAGAATTCCGCGGGAAGGATTAGAGATGGAAACACCAACATTTGAAGTATATATAGACCTAATGGAGGTTAAGTTGAGAAACAATCGCTTCACATTTTGATATTTTTTCTATTGAAAGTTTCAAACATATTATAGCACGTTTTTAAACTTGCATATGTACAAAAGGGCTTCAAACATTCAGAGAAAAATGGAATGAAAAGGTAATGGCACTTTTACACAAGCTTTCTGAGGCTCCCTCACTGTCTTCACTCATGGAGAAAAAAGTTGTGATAGGTAAAACTATTGGCACCCCAGCATAAATTAAGGTAGTGGCACCAAACTATGCAAAAATACCCACTGTCGTGTTCTTTATGTGAAAATGCCAGTTTCATTTAAGAATGTCCTTGATAAAAAATATTACCTTTAATTAAATCTTGACTCTTGAGTACATGCCTTAATGGAATAGAAGCTAAAAGGCCTCCTGCTGCGTTTCAAAGTATGGTGCTTTTCTTGATAACAAAGTCCTGTGTAATTGTTTGAATTTGTGCTGAATTAGAATACTATTGCTACCTAAATGACCGACAGAAACTATGGTTATTCAGATTGGAGTATTTGGCAGGGATTTTCTCAAAATGAATGAAGGGAGGCTGCTACTCCCTAGGGCCATGGCTGGCAGTGCTAAATGTCATTAATAAAATCTATTCTTCAAGTAGAAATTATAGTTTTGGAAAATGATCTACTCTTATGAACTCAAAATTTTTTTTAGCACTTTAAGACTTTTCTGATGAGATCATTTATTGACATTAGCAGATGTCACATTTTGTAACATATAATGAAATCTGCCAACAATCGAAAAAGGTGTATAACTCAAAAAGAAATATTCTCCAACTGAACAATTCATGATGCCATAAAGCATGTATGGGCAAACTATATATTCAAAGTATAAGCCAACCCAATGGCTCTTATTATACAATAAAATGCAAAATCATCTTAAGATTTCATATTGAAATTAGCCTCTAAGAAAGTACCACTCGTCGAGTCCTGGCTTAATTAATGTCAAAGAATACTATTTGAAAAGATACCTGAAATTACACAGTGTTTTCTTTATTAAAACAAAAAAATATTAGGACAATGTACAAAATATATATCCTGTGAACCATTATCAGTGGCTACCTCTGGTAAGTCATTTATTATTATTTTAGGCATGGTTCTTAGGTGTTTATAAGGTCCTTATTAGTACTGATTTCTTTTTAAATATGACTCAGTTCTTTTACAATCAAATTTGGATCACTTTTAAATACACAGTTGTGTTATTAACAGCAAAGACAAAGACATTTTAAGAGTAATGGACTAGAAGTTAGGAGACCTGAGTTAAAGGACTTGGGGGCCAGTCATCTGGAGCCTTAATATGCTGTTTTGTACAATGTGGGTAATGAATGATGTCCCAGATCCTTCCATCTCTACAAAGACTACTTTAAACATGACACTAAGAAGATGGAGTCAAGCCTTCTTGCTCAGTAATACAACCAAAAAAATCTTGATAGTATAGCTTTAATATTTTATCCATGTATGTATTTATATGTTTATAAAATATAGTTCCATAGAAAGAACTAAGATGGAAAGTTTTATTTTTTAAAATACCACATTTCACACTTGTCATTATTCTGACAAGAGACTATCATCATTAATTCCATCCAGGGTTGGGGATGCTACTGGGCATCAAGATTAAATATAATCACTGCCATACGAAGAAGATATAAATATATATAAACAGTACTAAACATTGCTTCACTGAGGTATAAAAGGCATAGAATAAACTGCACACATTTTAGAGTGTAAATCCGATGGTTTAACATACATTTACATACTCCATGAAACTGAAAAATTTAAAATATTTTAATACTAATTGTTATTGTTGAAAGCTTAATATACACTGCTATCATACAAATTGTTTTATCTGTCTTATCCCCACTAATTTTCATAATAATATCACCAGATAGGAATTATTTTAAAGACTAAGATTAAGAAATGTGCTCAAGGTCATATGAGTATTGAGTTTTTGAGCTAAAATTCAAACTCAGGCAGTCATATCTCAGAGCCATTTGAAATGTATGTACTCAAATAACTACCATGTAATTCAATGGGATTAATTCACTGGCAATGGGTAAGGCAAGCATACACTTCACAAAGTTCTTGGAACAAAAGAGAACACCAGGTTTACTGGTTGGCTCTTTAGTCATCAGTCATGTATGGAATGGAATAATGAGTGATTTAAAACTTAAAGGACAGCATTGAACCTAATACAATTCAGAGGGTTAGAAGAGGACAAGGAATAGAAATAGAAATCACAAGGCAAAATTAAATTAAGTGATAATAATAAATTGAGGAGACTGAAATAGATGAGTTGAAACAAAATGTGCATGTATTGCTGAATGTAACACTAAAGGTCTGCTCAGTAAACCACTCAATTCATAATTTAAAAAACAGAATATTATAAACTTCAGGAAAACCACTGAAAAAAGTTTTAAAAGTTATGAATAATACATTTTAAAACTGTTTATGGAAGAAAGAAATAGAAAGTTAATGGAATCTCTCCATGAACTCTTTGAAGTCTCTCACATGCTGTCTCTTAGGTCTCTCGGTGGCACAGTTTGTATTTGACTACTAACCTGAAGTTGACAGATCAAATTCACTCAATGACACCTCAGAAGAAAAGCCTCCCGATTTCCTATGTATATTTTACAGCCACAAAAATCCGACGGAGCGGTTCTACTCTGCAATATATGGGGTTGATATGATCTGGCGTTGACTTGATGGCAATAAGGTCAGTTTGGGTACATGGTGTCTTATGGTTTTATAAACATAACTTGCTTTGGCTTAATTAAAATAGCTACTCCTGGAAACCATCAAATTCTCAGCACTATATCAAGTTTTAAGGAGCTCTTGGTGGCATGGTGGGTCACAAGTTGGGCTGCTAATTTCAAGGTTAGAAGTTTAAAACCATCAGCCACTCAATGGGAAAAAGAGGAAGCTTTTTACAGTCAAAAAATAGAGTCTGAATCCAGGGCAGATGATCCCTTCAGGACCAGAGGTGTGAGTGGGTTAGAAAGGGTGAACTGATTACAAGGATCTACACATAACCTCCTCCCTGGGGGACAGACAACAGAAAAGTGGGTAAAGGGAGAAGTCGAACAGGGCAAGATATGACAAAATAATAATTTATAGATTATCAAGAGTTCATGATGGAGGGGGGAATGGGAAGGGAGGGGAAAAATGAGAAGCTGATGCCAGGGGATTAGGTGGAGAGCAAATGTTTGGAGAATGATGAGGGCAATGAATATACAAATGTGCTTCACACAATTGATGTATGTATGGATTGTGATAAGAGTTGTATGAGCCCCTAATAAAACGATTAAAAAATATACAGTCTCAGAAACTTTAACACGGGTGTTTCCTACCAAGTCCTATAGGATCTCTGAATTGGAATTAACTTGAAGGCAGTGAGTTTGAATTTATAGTAGTATATATTTCTGCAAATTAAAGATTATCATTATTTTGTAGAACATAGAATAGATGTGGTGTTATGGGGTTAACAGAATCGCCCCAAAATATGTATTTTAAATTGACCTCAATGCCTGTGGTTATAATCCCATTAGGGAATGGGTTGTCTTTGTTTTATGTTAATGAGACAGGTTTAGTGTAGAGTATATTTTGAATCAATCTCTTATGAGATATAAAAGAGATTCAACAAGCAAACTGAGAAACAAAGATTAGGAAGAAGCATCAAGCCACAAGAAAAATGCCCAACAGCTCAGCGAGACAAAGCGCTCTCCATGGCTGAGAGCGAAAAAACCTTCTCTTAAAACTGGCACCCTGATTTAGAATTTCTAGCCTAAACTATGAGAAGAGTTTATTTGTTTCTTAAAAATCACCCAACTGTGGTATGACTGTTACAGCAGCACTAGGTAAGTAACACTTGTCCTTTTGAGAATGATGGCAACATATGTACAAATTTACTTGACACAATGGATGTATGTATAGATTATGATAAGAGTTGTATGAGTCCCTCAATAAATGATTTAAAAAAAAGACTTGCCCAAGGTCAATCAACTCACAAGTGGCAAACCACAACTACATAGTCTATAACCTGTTTCATATATCACATTGCCAATGCAAATCCTTTTAAGAATAGAGAGTCCTGAAGATGACTGCTAGATCATCTTTTAAAAAATCTCAGATGATCACTGCTCAGCTGGACAGATCACTGTGCTAGCTTTAAGCCAAACTAAATCATGAGACTGACGTTTCATTTACTGCCAACCAGAATGCAAATAGAAAAAGCCTACTATTTGCAATCCAAGCTGTGTTTCCTTTCTTTTTTAATTTTTAAATCACTTACGTGCTAAATAAGTCACAGAGCTTTCATTTGTGGCAGGTTGAAGCAAGCTTATTAAGAATGCTAGTTACCAAGTGCACATTCACTTGTCTGGACTAGCCCACTGCCACATTTTTGTAGCAGGGTTAAATAGCAGTTTAGTCACCTCATAAGAAAGCACACTGTTATAAAGGAAGTGACTAATAATATTCTGGAACCAATGGAATATTAAAAGAGAAATGCAGGTCATGACCAATAATCTACAAAACTACTACATAAATAGCTCAAAAACTGTTCTCTTTCTGGCCTTGCTGTGTACTCAATTTGATTTGGCAAGTGGGTATGGTTTAATGAAATAAATACCAACAGTAACAAATTCTGAGGCTTTCTGCTATGCACATAAACATGAATGTTACCATATAAATAGGTAGAGCTGAAAGAAACAAGGACGGCTTGATTTTAGAATGGGTAGATGGTTGAAGTAATTGGAAATGTCCTTAGAATACACTAGTTTCTGACTAAGAGACCATAGATTTTTTTTAGATCAGTTTCAATATATTTTTACTCAGAAAATCTTTATAAAAATGTTTTCCTTTGTTTTTTAATAAATCATTTTATTGGGGCTCATACAACTCTTATCACAATCCATACATACATCAATTGAGTAAAGCACCCTTATACATTCGTTGCCCTCATCATTCTCAAAATTCGCCTTCCACTTGGGTTCCTGGAATCAGATCATTGTCCTTTTTTCCCTCCTCCTCCCCCCTTCCCTCATGAACCCTTCCTTAATAATTTATAAATTATTATTTTATCTTATCTTACACTGTCCGGTATCTCCCCTCACCCACTTTCCTGTTGCCCACCCCCGAGAGAGGAGGTTACATGCAGATCCCCAAGATCAGTTCCCCCTTTCTACACCCCTTTCCCTCCTGGTGTCGCCACTCTCACCGCTGGTCCTGAGGGGTTCATCCGTCCTAGATTCCCTGTGTTTCCAGATCCCTACTGCACCGCTGTGCATCCTCTGGTCTAACCAGGTCCGTGAGGCAGAATTGGGATCTAGATAATTGGGGGGAGGAAGCGTTCAAGAACTAGAGGAAGGTTTTGAGTTTCATGGTTGCTATCCTGAACCCTGAGTGACCCATCTCCCCACTACCCTTCTTCAAGGGATGTCTAGCTGTCTACAGATGGGAATTTTTTCCCTATCAAGCACTCCCCTCACTCACGGTGATATGATTTTTTTCCTCCCTGCCTTTGTTGTTTGAAACCTGATCCCCTTGGCCCTTCATGATCACACATGTTGGTGTGCTGCTTCCATGTGGGCTTTGTTGCTTATGGGCTAGATGGCTGCTTGTTTACTTTCAAGCCTTTAAGTCCCCATATGCTATAGCTCTCAAAAGCTGGGCACCATCAGCCTTCTTCACCACACTTACTTATGCACACATTCGTCTTCAGCGTTTATGTGAGGAAAGTGATCACACAATGATCGTTTTTGTTCTTTGGTGTCTGCTACCTGGTCCGTTCAACACCTTGTATTCATTTAGGCTGTGTGCTTCTTCTCTGTGGGCTCTGTTGCTTCTGAGCTAGATGGCCGCTTGTTTGCCTTCAAGCCTTTAAGACCCCAGATGCTATTTCTTTTTGATAGCTGGGCACCATCAGCTTTCTTCACAACGTTTGCTTATGCACACGTCTGTCTTCAGTGATCATGTCGGGGAAGGTGGGTATCATGGAATGACCATTTTGCTGAGCAAGGTGCTATTGTATTGAGGGAGTGTGCGCGAGGAGGCCCAATGTCCACCTGCTACCCTACTACTGAACCTATAAATATATGCACCTAGGTCTATTTCCCCCATAATCATAAATATATTTACATATGTACATGTTTGTATTTAGGCTTTTAAAAAAAAACATTTTATTAGGGGCTCATACAACTCTTATCACAATCCATACATATACATACATCAATTGTATAAAGCACATCTGTACATTCTTTGTCCTAATCATTTTCCTTTTTTCCCCTCTTTTCTTTTTTTACATTTTATTAGGGGCTCATACAACTAATCACAATCCATACATATACATACATCAATTGTGTAAAGCACATACATTCTTTGCCCTAATCATTTTCAAAGCATTTGCTCTCCACTTAAGCCCTTTGCATCAGGTTCTCTTTTTTTCCCCCTCCCTCCCCGCTCCTCCCTCCCTCATGAGCCCTTGATAATTTATAGATTGTTATTTTGTCATATCTTGTCCTATCGGAGTCTCCCTCCCCGCCCCCCCTTCTCAGCTGTCCATCTCCCAGGGAGGAGGTCACATGTGGATCCTTGTAATCAGTTCTCCCTTTCCAACCCACTCACCCTCCACTCTCCCAGCCTCGCCCCTCACAACCCTGGTCCTGAAGGTATCGTCCACCCTGGATTCCCTGTGCCTCCAGCTCCCATATGCACCAGTGTACAACCTCTGCCCTATCCAGTCCTGCAAGATAGAATTCGGATCATGGTAGTTGGGGAGAGGAAGCATCCAGGATCTGGGGGAAAGCTATACCACACATTTTTTAAATGTAATCCTCCCATTTATCGGGGAAAGAAAGTGAGGTGTAGAGAGGTAAAGTTGTTTGCTCCAAGTCTCACATCTTAATTAACAGTTTATGTGCTCGTTGACTACAAAAATAGTTCTTTCTACTACACATCAACCACCTTCTTTATAGATGTTATAATCAGCTGCAAAATTATAATAATTACTACCTTTGTTTATCTTTAAAAAACAAAAAATAAGGTACTACACTCAAATAAAACTATCATTTATATATGTCTGACTGGTTAACTACAAAGTCAGCACCTCAAACCCATCAGCTGCTCCACATGAGAATGGCACAGACTTCTGCTCCCTTGAGGATTTACAGCCTCTGAAACCCAAAGGGGTGGTTCGGCTCTGTTGGCAGAGGCACTCTGAGATGGAATCAACTTGATGGGAGTACACTGAGTTGGGTGAGGCTCTTAAAAAGTAGGCGAACCATCTGATGTTACCTTTCTACATTATGATTACCCTCCTTCATAATATCTCTCACTAATCCAAGATTATCTTGAGTTTTTCCTAGCAAAGCAGGAACACAACACAAGTTATTACGTAAAATATTTTCTAGCATTCCAGTCCCTGACCCCAGATTACGACAGAGTGCTAAAGAAGTGCCCAATATCACTAAACCACCCAAGGGGAGGGTAAGGTTTATATCTCCACATGGAAAGGGGGATCAGATTTTAAGCCGGTGCTCCAAGATGTGAATGCAACACCCCAGCATGAAGCAGGGAAACAGTAGAGAAGTCTGAGGGGCCCAGCCCAATCCCAACTACATGGACAGCAGTCCCTCCCCCCAGAAGAATTATTGACTTCAGAGGACAGCACTGAAGCTATAGCTTAGGGAGAAGAACATGTCTGATCAGAGCACCCAGGAACAAATGAAGAGGGAGGAAGACAAGAGTGGAGCACATCCTGGTCCACCACGCCTTGAGGACGATCTCCCTGCTCAGAGCAGCCAATGCACAGAGAGGACCATATGGCCGGCCCCACTAGGAGACATGACATCCTTCACTGACCCACAGCCCTATAGGGAACAACACAAGAGACACAGAGTGGGAACTGTGCCCGATATGACCCCACCACACCAAGGCAAAACACTAAGGGTATGCAACAGAACAGAGCAGGGCAAGGAAGTCCCAAGGGAGTACCAAAAATAGACTTTGAGGCCTGGGTGGGACACCCCATCAGACTTGATTGGAAAATACTCCTAAAGGTCAACAAACAGACCTTAACTATTTACAGGCTTTTCTTTTGGGGGGATCACTGTTTTTCTGTTGTTGTTTTGCTCTGTCTTGTTTTTATCTCTGCAGGTCTATCTAGATAAGATAGGCGGGATAAACAATCTAGAGGAGAAAACAATGGGACCCACGGTTCTGGGGGGACACAGGAGAGGAGGAGTTAGGGGAAAGGAAGTGGTGTGAACAAACCCAAGACAAATAATCCAAAATCAGTGGCGAGGAGGGTGTGAGAGGCCTGGTAGCACTTGATCAAGGGCAAACAGAAAAGTGGGTGATGGGAGTCATCAGACAGTGTAAGACATGACAAAATAATAATAATTTATAAATTATAAGGGTCCATGAGGGAGAGGAGATCAGGGGAGGGGGAAAATGAGCTAATACCAAGGGCTCAAGCAGAAAACAGATGTTTTGAGAATGATGAATGGCAACAAAACTACCAATGTGCTTGACACAATGGATGTATTGTGTAAGAATTGTAAGCGCTCAATGATTTAAAAAAAGTGCCCAATATAACAGAATTAGCAAAATTCTGAACCTAAGTAAACTCATTTTGCCACCAAGTCTAAACAAATACACTTAATCAACAAAATCTACAACTATCATAATATTCTTATATTTTATTTTTCATTTATTCTAGTGACTACAACAGTAGTTTCTCAACCTTCCTAATGCCATGGCCCTTTAATACAGTTCCTCGTGTTGTGGTGATCCCCTAACCATAAAATTATTTACACTGCTACTTCATAACTGTAAATTTGCTATTATGAATCAGGCGACCCCTGTGAAAAGGTCGGTTGATCCCCAAAGGGGTCGCGACTCACAGGTTGAGAACCACTGTACTAAAAGAATGTTTCTCAGTTCCTGGCTCTACTGCTTTGTGTTATTTAATTGCTAAGAGCACCCTCTGGTGGAGGGCAAAAAGAGGGGAAATGGAAACAACTGTTATTTTAGTTGATAAGACTTAAAGCAATCCTTCATGACAGGGCAGAACAGTCCCTGTGGGTTTTCTAAGTTGTAATCTTACAGGAGTAGACTGCTCCACCTTTCTCCTAATTAACAGCTGGCAGGTTGAAGCACAGATGGAAAAAGGGAAGGCCAGGTAAGAAAAGAGAGAGTGCTAACACATTGTGAGGAGAGCAATCAATGTCAAAGAAAAACCTGCATATGAATTACTGAAAGGGAAAATAATTTGCATTTTTAACTTTACCTAAAACACAATAATATTTTTAAAGAAAATAGGTTAAAAAATGGTGTTCAAAAGCAGAACATGCTACAGTTTCCTACATGATGAACTTTGCGGACAATCAAAGAAAGAGGTGCTCTTTATCTGCACTATTCTTTTATCTGTACTAACTTTGGGAGACCAGTTAAGTCTAGTTTGCAGCTTAAATATACATAACCAGTGTGTGAGTCCGTTTGCTTCTATTGCCACCATTAAAACAAAGCAAGCAATGTTCTTTAGACTATTAGATGCTCTTAGGACACTTCTTCTATCAGTGCTACACGTGATAGTCCCTTTACAAAGATTTTACATAGATTAAAAACTGTGATGGGCAAACATGTTCAAAGAATAGTGTACACAAATAAACGCACAAAAATAAAATATTGAAACTAGTCTCTTCTCTTGGTATGGAAGAACTAGCCTAGATGATTTCCATGTTGCTTTCTTTTGCAAAAGTTTCTACACCTAAACTTTTCAGTCTGGTGATTGAGAATACAAGGTGGTGCCCTCCCAAAAAAACCAGATTTCCCCCCCAATGCTATGTATTACATTAAAAAAAAAACCAAACCAGCCCACCATATCACCTTCAAAGTACTCTCCTTTACACTTAAAACATTTATCAAATGTGTGATTCCGTTCTTGGAAACATTTTCAAACATCTGTTTGGATGACTGACAGCAGATCCCATTTTTCACCTCTTCAACAATATCAAATTGCTGTCCTTTCATGTCCCTCTTCATGTGTGGAAACAAAATTAAGTCGCATGGAGCAATGTTAGATGAGTAAGATGCATAGGTTAAGAGGCATGCTTTTTTTTTTTTTTGCCAAAAACTGGTGCACTGAGATGGCTGTGTAAGCAGGTGCATTATCATGGTAGCAAAACCAGTCCCCCATATACCTCAAATCAGGCCTTTTTTGTTACACTATTTTTTCAGAACCTCTAAATAGAAATCTTTATTAACAGTCTGACCTGGTAGAATAAACTCCAAATGCATTATGAGTTGACATTTTTGTCCGTTTAGGAAGTTGACAGATGTCCTGAACGAGGATTGTCATCAATAGACATTTCACGCCTTTTTGAAATGAGAAAACCTACTTGTACACTTGAGTTTTCCCCAGAATGCAGTCCTTGTATGCTGTGTTCAACATCACAACAGTTTCTGTGGCATTTTTCCTGAGCAGCAAACAAAATTTCACAGCCATGCGTTGTTCTCTTAATTTGGTCATCACGAAGAACAAGGTTCGTACGTAATTGTTTTTACCAAAAAATTCACTGTGGCCAGAGAGAACCTTCCCAGGCAATGTTACTGGGTGCACTACCTCAGAGCATGTTGCCGGATGCTCACCTAGAGGGACAAATGCGTACAATGAAAGCTCCGCCTAGGGAGATTGCTTTTTTGGGGGACACCCCTCTTATATAAGGCACATAAAGGTGATGGAAAGAGTCCTAGATGGCACAACGGTTAAACATTTGGGTGCTATCTGAAAAATAGGTGGTCAAACCCACCAGTCAAACCCCACAGAAAAAAAGACCTAGCAATCTGATCCAATAAAGATTACTGGTTAGGAGAGCCTATGGCAGCAGTTCCACTCTGTGCTTTAGGGTTGTCATGAGTCAGAACTGGTTTCATGGTACACCACAATAAAGTGAGGAAATAATAGGAGCAACTTAGGTAGTAAAGCCTCATCTGGGTTTTTTTGGGAGGAGGGGGAAAGCACAGTTAGATTTCAAAGCAGGTAAATTAGTAAAGAAATCTCAATTTACCTTATGTATACTCAGTTCAGGTAAACAAAGTCATTAAATTATTTGAATTAATTTACAAATAAAGTATTTTAAAATACTGTTATTAAAGAAAACAAGAATGGATGACATTTGGAGAAGAGTGAAAAAGGCTTACCAAACTTTCCCAGGGTCCTGTTCAAATACTAACAGCACTGTTTACATGATGCCTGGAAGTTTATCAGCTCATTCACATATATTATCCTGGATTAAAAAAGCCAGGTACAATAGTTCAATGAGTGTTTCTTAAATTAGCCGGGGGGGAAACCAAAATCAACACAAAAAACTTTCAATGTTTCAGTGTTCTTCTAATTATATAAGCATCCCTTTCCAGAAGAGAATATTACTTGCTATATGCTACTGGAAATTTCACACCCTAATGGCTTACAAAAACAAAATGCACAACCTATTTTTCTTCCTGTTACTTCAATGACTTTGAACAAATACCAAAATGAAAGCCATCTGTTACAATAAAAATAAATGCATGTGTTTCAACAATTTATATTTCTTTTAACTGTTGTTGTTTTGTTAGGCTCTACGGAAATATCTCCATAGGTATTTAGCAATTTCTGTTAAGTGGATGAAAAATCTATCTTGGGTGTAGTGTGTTCAGGTTATAAAAGCACCCGTGCTTATTTTATCTCTCCACAAAGTGTTGCTGAGATAATTACTGCTGACAGCTTTATTCAAGGTTCATTTCACTTTTTCTGCTATTTTTCTCTAGTTAGAAGTTCAACAGAGCCCATGGGAAGCCACACCCCTCACACCTGTTAGGCTTCTTCATGTTACGGAGGGCCAGTATGGACATGTCACTTCAAATTAGCATTGTACCAGGGCGCTAACTGTGACAATTACTTATCACAGGTTTAACTTAAAAAAAAGTTTCTAATTCAACCACAAAAACAGTGTCATAGAATGTAATTTAAACCTATTAAAGCAGGTTGCATAAAAATATTCAGAGAGCCACAAAATAAGTTCCCAGGGTCGAGCTTTGTGCTGAATCTTATAACTCAAGAATTTTATGCAACTGAGCATTTCTATTAAAACAAAATCAAACCAAAAAGGTACACTAGGCAGAGCTGGAAAGTATTCTTTATCATGAGTATGGTCATGAGTGAACTTCACTAGTGTTCTTCATAGTTTCCCCTCAAGCTTGCTTTATTTGATTCACCTTGCTAATTCTAATATGTTACTTAACTGAGCCTAATTAAATAATGAAATTTCTAGCCACAGGAAGGCAGCCACATCTAGATTTATCAAGGGAAAACATAGATTAATACTAGGTAGGAAGGAAAAATTCTCTTCTAATATTTGCTGTTTTTCTGCTTGCAAAACAGAAAATTATCGTTAGGGAAAGTACACATTAATACAAAAGGAAAAAGGGAACATCTCACATTCTTAAATGTGTTTCAAGCTTGTTATATTATAGGTCTCTCTGTTTTAAGTGAAAAATAATCTCAGAATGACACCACCTCTGAAAGACCTGGGACGACTGGAGGTGGTTAATGTGGACTGCTGTGAGGCTAATTGTGGATCTTGAATTAATTGCTTTCTCCTGAAAAGGATTTAAAAAATAAATAAAATGGTGTTTTACTTCATTTTTACTTGAATTTAGACTCAAGGAAAAATTGAATGATAATGGCCAGATACCTCACTATTTACTGGTCTTTTTTTTCAGATCAAGATCCAACATATTGATATCAATCACTAGCAAAACAACAATGAACGGATGGATCTGTATTTGCCACAACCTGCTGCAATATGATTTCGCAAATTCTCTGTCTAATTACCTGGTCAGAGTTAACAAGAATTCAGTGCTGCTACACACACCTACACACACACACACACACACACACACACACACACACACACACACCCCTCAATACTAGCACCACCACCATTACTATAACGTAACCTGGACTTTTAAACACTCGTGAGAAGCAGAGGAGAACATGATACTGTGCAGGAATCCCACAGAAGAAATTAATTGCTTGCTTGCAGAAAATCGAATCCTTTGGTGAATGAAATCAGTTCCACATTAATCTTTACATAGCAAGATAATTACAGTATCCCAACAGTTTGATAATTTTAAAACTATCACACACATGAAAGGTGCATTAAGATGCATATAGTTGTTTTTTCTCAACTCAAAATATAGAAAGTGATTTTTTTTGGGCTGGGAAAAATACACCATCAAGATAATTTTCTTCTTTTTACTAACATTTAAAAAGTCACTTATTAAAAACATTTAAAATCAACACTGGAAATACTGATTGCCAGAGTCCAGATCTTAATCAAAACCAGCCTTCTCTGCCTTATTCTATAATTACAACATTTTCACGGAGAATCATGAGCAAATCTTTAAGAGGCAGAACAAAGGTGTTTTTACTTCAATGGGCTCCTCATTTTAAGTTTGCCAAAAAGGTTCTGTTAGTGGTAAAGACTCATTACTTTAGAGAGCAACTGTATTAGTCAGTGGTGAGTTTAGCTCCTTCAAATATGCAACGATACAGCTCAAGCCAGCTTTGTATGCATAAAGAGCACCAACCAGCCATTTGGCACATGCCTCGTCAATAGTGGGATGCCATTTACCCCACAACACTGTGGAACTCTTTGGATAGCAAACACAGGATTTTTGGATGTTTTTCCAGCAGCATCTAATTCCTTGGCAAAACTGGGGCAGTTATGCTAACAGCTTTCGTCTTGAAACAGAGTGTTGACGGGCATTTGGTCCTGACTTTTTGCCTGGGGTAAAAAATAGTATCCAAATTAACAATACCAACTCAAACACATCAACATAAATGGGTGCTACCTAGTAACCAGACCAGGGCTTTGAATGAGTTTGAACTGTGTCAGACATGACCAGCAAAATAAAACCATCATGGGCCAGAGTTTGCAAAATGTAAGTGGCTGGAATGATAACCAAATCTAAAATCAAGCCCACTATCTTCACGTAGATTCCAACGGATAGTGTCAATATATAGGGTTTCTGGTGCTATAAATCTTTATGAGGACAGCCTTATCTTTCTCCTGTGGAGCATGGCTGGTGGGTTTGAACCACGAACCATGCAGTTAATAGTCCAATATTTGCTCAAAAGTGCCACCGAGCTCCGGGATGATAACAGGAATGGAACAAATTACAGGTCAAAGTCCTGGAATGAGTGGCTCAGAGATTGGTAATGAATGTTTTCAGAGCCTGAACTCAGAGTAGATAATTGCCACAAATGTGGAAGAGGATACCCATTCCTAGCAGTAAGGTCTGTGCGCCATCTTTGAATAGAGCACTACTGTTTCAGACTTTGTAAGCAAGAAATTTAGTTGCTATTTAGTGTGCACAGTGCTCTTGTTGTCTAAAAATGAGATAAATATCTAACTGGGCACTGGGCGGTCATTTTCCCGGTTCTAGTACCTGTTGCTCAAAACTGCTTAGGAGTATTGAAAAGTGAGGATGCTATTTTAAGGACTAAGGTGAGACTGACCCAAGATATGGTACTAAACTGAACCATTTCAAATTTCTAAACACTATTACCTACTCAGTATGTCCTAAGAAAAAGGACCACTATGATTTAGGTAGCGTTGGGTGAAGTTGGCTAGAAGTTTTACCACAAGAAAGCCTATGTGGTGTGCCACAGGGGACAGTGCTGGTAGACAGAATAGGCTTCAAGTCCTAACTGTACAACTTTCTAGCTGTGTGACTTTGTTATAGTCATTCACCTCTCTGAATCTCAAAATTATGGAAGAAAAATAGTCTGTTAATGTACTTTAAAAACAGAAAGTAGATTTATGATTTTACTCCTCTACCATTTACTAGGTTCAAACATTAGCATTATATTTTTAAGTTTGCATATGCATATACCTTGCTTGCCTCCTAAGACCACAAAGTTAAACACAAATACCACATATTTAGCATAGATGCGTAACAAAATATCTAACTATTAAGCTGATCTTCATGAGACAATAGTACCCTGACTTTGGATAAAAGCATCTTTAACTCTCCCTTCTACAGAGCTTCAAGATTCTACAACTGACTGCAATCTTAACAATAGAAAACAAGCCACCAATACAACAAGAATATAAACCCTCACAACTTTTTATACGTTACGATTTGACCATGGTAATACTCTTGTAATTATCTAAACTCCAAAAATGAAACTCACTGCCAGGGAATTTATGGGAGTAGAAAGCCTTGTCTTTCTCCCAAGGAGCAGTTAGTGGTTTCAAACTTCTAACCCCTTGTGATGGGCAGTCCAATACATACACACTATGCCACCAGGGCTCCTGATCCAACTATCCTGTCAACACATATTAAGTACTTGCAAGATTTTTTTTAAGTGTATAAGCGTTGAGGAGTTCACACATAGTAAAAGAAGTGCTTTTACCAGGTTTTATATCAAGGTTTACGTGGCTACAAGAAATATAAATAACAAACTTTAGCACTCTGTTAAATACAGTAATAGTTGCTTATGAGATTAAAAGGTGAAAATGCCTAACTCTGAAGACTTCAAGGGTGAAGTCAAAAGAGAGAGCTAGATGAGCCTTAAACGATGAGTTCTTAGACTGCTCGCCAGGAGGGGTTCAAACATCTTCGAAGAGCCAGAAATGCTATGAGAAATGGCACAATGGCAAGACAAACATGAGAACACATCTTCAAAACCAATAGTTCAGTGTGGCTAAAGGGCAGGTAGGATATAGAATGGGGAAGGAGATGGATAAAAGGGGTGCCTAGGTCATATCACGAAGGGACTCATGCTTCATTAAGGGACTTAATGTGGGCAGTGGAAAATGGGTGATATTTCAAGCAAAGGAGTAACATGATTTATACGTACTAAAGAAGGATAACTCATACTACAGAAAGCAATTGAACTGTGGAAAGCAAGACAGAAAGATATTGGACAGAGAAACCAGGAGAAAAACGATAGCCTTGAATAGCAGATATGCAAGGAGACACCAATGATCCAAAGTACAATATCAGAGACACTGTAATCTTCGTTTTCAAGATCAGAGTGAAATTAAAGAACTGCCATCTTCGTAGCCAGAATTGATTTACCTGGCATAAAGATGTGCTTTTACAAATAATTTGTCTGTACTTTATGTCTGAGTTGCCTATTGTAAGAATGGGCAACACAGGACTCAGAAAGCTTGTTTCCAGTGGGTTCTCAACCGGTGGGTCACGACCCCTTGGCGGGGGTGGGGTGGGGGCTCAAACGACTCTTTCGTAGGGCCATCTGATTCTTAACAGAAGCAAAATAACAGTTATGAAGTAGCAATGAAAATAATTTTATGCTTGCGGGGGGGTCACCGCAACTTAAGGAACTGTATTAAAGGGTCACGGCATTAGTAAAGTTGAGGACCACTGCTTTATTCATTTAACAAGTATTTATCCAATACCTAGTGTGTGTGCATGTGTATGAATAAAAATAGAAAGCATATCTTCTGTCATAAAACGTATACTTTAAAATGGGAAACGATCATTTTTTTAAAATCTAAAATTACAATTATGACAAAAGCAATGAAAGAGAGACTTCCATGAAGAAATGGTTGCATTTCAGAGATTCAGTGGGAGGATGGCTATTCTAAGTAAAGGAAACAGCATTCAAGGGCTTAGTAATGGGAGGGGCCATGACAGGTTACAAACACTGACAGGACACCTGTGTAGCTAGAGAACAGAGATTAAGTATCATACGATAACATGATACTGAAGAAGGGCAGGCGGGGAAAAAAAAGAGGAGCTCATACCAAGGGTTCAAATAGAAAGTAAATGTTTAGAAAATGATGATGGCAACATATGTACAAATGTGCTTGATACAATTGATACATGGATTGATAGAAGAGCTATAAGAGCCCCCAATAAAATGATCTTAAATATATGTGTGTGTGTGTATATATATATATATGATGAATAATACTGAAGAAGTAAGATGGATTCAGCATATGCAGGACCAGGTGGTCAGTCATGTTGAAGGCTTTGGTCTTTGGAAAGCTACTAAAGATTTAATTAGGGAGATTACTTGAGCAAATATGCATCTTAAAAACATCAGTTTGATGTAATTTGGAGAATGAATTGAAGAACAGGGAAGGAAGGTATGAAAGCCCAGTTTGAAAGCTTCTATTATAGTTCAGATTCAGAAATTGGTAGCTTATATTAGGGTGGTAGCAGTGGAAATGGGTAGAAGTAAATAAATGAGAAGTACATATAGGGGTAAAAATGGACAGGAATTTATGATATTTTGGATAAGGCAAGCAATGAGAGAGGTATTAAGAATAACTCCTTTAAACCCTAAACCAAAACTATGCAATAGGATCTTCTTTTAGTTAAATAACAAATTGGTTCATAAAATAAGTGCTATCATCTGTAAGTACATTGTGCTCCCTTAAAAACATCATCTGTATGAGACTAAAAGGTCAACATTTAGTTAAAGTCAAAGGCAAGTAAAGAAGGGGGTTAGGAGATGAGATTTGTGGAAATGGAACAATCAGAACAGAAACTGACACTGAAAAATGTAACCAATGTCACTGAACAAATTCTGTAGATATTGTTAAATGGGAACCCAAGTTGCTCTGTAAAATTTCACCAAAAACATGATGAAATATTTTAAAACATTGAAAAAGAATAACTCCCATTTGGTTGTAAAACTGTATGGCTGATGTTGGTGGTCCCTAAATTAGGAAACTTCAGAAGGGGACCAGAGGTGCTAGGGAAAAACATGAATTCAATTCTGTACATTCTAAATTTAAGGAAAACTCTTCAGGAGCTGAAGTGTGAAACGATAACTCAATAGCTAGATCATAGGTTCCCAAAATTATTTGGCCTACTGTCCCCTTTTCAGGAAAAAGGGGGGGAAAAGACTCAGAGCACTCCTGGTGATCACACAGTGATGAAAAATTGTTGTACTATAATACAGCTCATAATCCAGGATAAAGTGCAGGCTTCTGCTTTTGTAGCCCCCTAGATCAGACCAGCACCCCCACAGCGGTTGGTATTACCCACTTTCAGAAACAGTGATAGAGTCAGGCACAGAATGAAGGAATTGATAACTATAAAGGAGCTTCCAAGTTTTAATCCTGCTTCTGTGGCCTGAGTAGGTGATTGAATAGTGAGCTAGTCATAGTACCTTTCAGGTTTAAAATGGTGACATCATTAAACTCTCAGCTAGTAAATTTAGAGGCAAAGCGGGCTAGAATGACGGCAACTTTTCTTTTCTTGGATGTTTAAAGCTTTTAAGGAATTAAATCTGCCTACTGTCTTTAGAACAATGCAACGAAGAGAGGGGAAAAATAAATTTGGAAACGGGATCGCACAGTTGTCACACTTTACAATAAAATTTGAAAGACCTAGATTCTATTTTTCTCTCACCATCCACACAAGTAGAATTATGATCACAATGGATGTAGCATGCTCATCTTGTATGTGAAAAATACAGATGATGGGTTTTCATAAGTGTTCAGTCACTGAACTTCCTCTGTTAATGAGAGGCCACGAACTGTATTCATTTTGGGTTCAAGTCCCACAGCCATTTAACTATGTGTTTATATGAGTATGCATAAATTTCCCCATCTGTAAAATGGGGCAAGCAATAGCCTTTACCTCACAGGGTTGTTAGAAAAACTAGATGAGTTTATATTTGTATACTACTAGGATTAAGGTTTTGCTTATTGTATTTTAAAAGTGCTTTCTAATTATTATCATTCCCAAATTGGTAAAACTAGGTTTAAACAAAGGAACTAATTTTTATGGGTTCAGGGTTTTCTTTTAGAAAAATATCTGAATGTCCTAATAAATAAAGTCAGGGAACTATGCTAGCGAAAGGAGGATACGAATTTGGGATTAAAAATCTATACGGAAACAGCATCATAAATTTATATGGAAACAGCATGGTACAAACCCGGGTTAGCAGTTCTTGTCTATGTGCTGCTGGGCAAGCCATTAACCCACTCTAAACCTCAGTACCTTCATATGTATCAAATAATGGGAAGATTAGAGAGAAAATCTACATAGGCTCAGCAAAGTGCTTAGACCTAACTAGATAAATGGATATAATACTGGGATTACTGTTGATAGTCAGGGAGATAAACACTCAATGGTTCCTAAGAGTCAAGTCACAAAAGTATTCTATATTGATTTGCAATGTATATTTTCCATTACTCAGAAACTAAAATTCAATTTTTGAAGTTATTTTAGTGCTCCCAGTAAAACTTGTGATGTTATACTTGCAAAAGGTTAATCTTCATACTATTTTTCACTTTAAAATTATCTACAATATATATAAACAACAGACAAGATCTATGTGGAAATTTTTCAAGCTTTAAAATTCAAAGGTTACGTTACCATTCTGGCTAAAGGAACAAATTCCTCGATTAATCATTTTTTTTGAGAGACTACAGTTTTTCCGTCCCTAATTCTTAGGTTATATTTTTGTTTGTTAGTTTTGTGTTTCATTTTAGCAGCAAGTATACACTAACATCTATCAGTTCTGAACTGCTGTGGAAATGCTATCATCTTAAGACTTGTTCAGTAAATGACACAATGTTGAGAGACCCTAAATGTAAAAAAAAACCATAGCTCTTAAAAGACTACCACACAATAATGCAACTCTTACAGCCCGCCCCCTCAATTTAATACAGTAGATGGTCCAGTTAATTATAAGAGTAAAGAATTCATTGAACATGTTATGAACATCATTCATTAACACAGTGTTAATAAAGGTCTACAAATATCATTTGGAAATGTCATATTTGTTTGTCACTAGTCTGAAGGTTACCCCTTTTTGTATGAATTACAAATATTTGGATTTTATGAGAGTTGAGTTTACATCTGCTCTATATGAGACTAAAAGGTTAGAAACAAATAACACAAACCAGATATCCAGCTTTCTAATTGCACAAATAATTAAAAATAACTGATTTGATTTTTTAAGCCAAATTGCTCTTCTGATCTCTCATTCACCTGCTATTCAAACACTTGTTCATCTAGTACGGTTCACCTGCAAGTCAGAAACCAGGGAACACATGTATTCCTTTTTATCATCTCTTTACATTTTTATTCCTGTTCAGCTTATTCTGTTTGCCCCATGTTTAACTAAGACTAAAATTTTAGTAAAATATTTAAGTGCCTCATACTTTCCTCCAGATTTACATGGTTCAATTTGAGTTAGTGTTCTTTATTTTGTCTCTGCAACTAACACCAATGACACAGATGGTATTTAGATTTCCCAGGTTTCCCACACTTTCCTTTTGGCTTCTAGTCTCCTCTACCTCTAAGAATCAAGGGGGACTGACAAGGTTCCTTAAGAGTTCGTTCTATGCTCTTTCAAACACAATTCTTTTCTCTCCACCTGCATTAGTGCACCACAGGTATTTTCTTCCCAATTTGAAGCACTTTATATAAGCTACTTGATGGCAGTGGGTGAATCTGCCTATTTATAAAATATCCACTTTAAAAATTACTCCACACGGTGCCCCCTCCAAAAAAAAATTACTCCACTAACGGAAATCAGGGAAAGAAATTATGATAAACTTGACCAGAAAAAAGAGTCCAAATGTTGGTTATGTAGCTCTAAACAACAAAAAATTAAAGCAACAGTTTCAAATAAGAAAATGATATTCAGAACACAAGATAATTTTTTAACTCGAATATATACTGTGATGGAAAACCTAGGTTGGTTCACCAACAATTTAGAAATTTGGTAATTTATTCATTAAGTCCAAATTTACTTGTTACATATGGTTAGGAAACACGCATTGTTTTTCTAAAAAGTTTTACTTGTAGTATCAGTCCTATATGTTCTAACCTGTCATAATTAATTCAGTCCCTTTGCACTTTGAAATCTCCACAATAATAAGAACTTTATCAGGCTGGTGTCGGTAGGAAGTGGCACAGCAAACCAAAATCCCCTGGGGAGCAGTCCACAGACTATGCTTCTAAGCAGCAAAAAGCTGTTATCATTTTCTGAATTACAGGAACTATAAAAGGACACTCTACTCAAGCTGCCGCTGAATGTCACCTGAAAAGCAATCACAAAAGGGCTCTGTCTTGGCTTATCTCGGAGCTCTGTCACTACGGCAACCAGCAGGGAATAAGTATCTGTGGGTCTATGAATTTCAGAATCCCATAAAAGCCAGGGCTAAAAAGGCATGTGCAGCCTCTCAGAGATTGACTGCATTAATACATTAGCAAATACTGTGAAACACTGGATAAATGTCAGCAATTATGGAAAAAGCGTCTAATAACGATATTCGTTGCCTGTCAAACCCCCGTGAGGTTTGATATGTAACTGCCACTCAAAGTTGTCTGTAATTTTATCTCTTTTATACATCTGAATCCACAGCATTCAAATTTGTACTTTGAAAGTAATAAACCGCAAAGCAGTTTATTCTGTGTTGATCACAACTGTCAACAAACATACGATAAAAGAATAAAAAGACTTTCATTGGTTGAGGAAAAAATCAGTATCAACAATCTCTTGAGGATGTTTATTAAAAAGAGAAAACAAACCCTACATATTCTACAAGTAGAATATTAAACTATGTCATCACAGAGGAAGGGGAGTAATGGATCTGATTAGTGATTAAGCTGCGTTGATCTTAAAAGGCTACTTATCATATATATATGTATATATATATATGCACACATACACACATTTTAAGCTTTCACTTTGGGTTAGAAAAATTTTAAGCCAATTGGGCACAGTTATCAATATCTGCCCCCTTCCTATTATTTTTGCATCCTCAAAATAACATGGAAATCTTTTGCTCCCAAATAGGCTACAATGCTATTTTCAAAATCGCTAATAGAGATTTATAGGCAAATGATTACATACATCCAAAATGCACAAGCCAGGGCACTACTCTTCATGGTTCATATTCCGTTGCTCAAGAAAATGACTTATTAAGAAATCTTATCACATATGTTACAGCTGTTCAAATGCAATCGACAGCATGTTAACTTGCAAACACAAATGCCAGAGATTAAGTGGTGCCTATATGTATTATAAACAAGCTTCCATTTTTCAGTTATAGAATAGAGTCAGGCACAAGGGTTCTGACAAGACCTTTTTCAGTAACAGAAGAAAAAAGGCTGGTTTCTTTAGAAAGGGCAGGAGTGGCTCTAAAAAAGATAAGATGTATACTGGAGTACTGGTCTAGCAGTCATTACAATTTAGAACTCAATCACTTGACTTTTGGGTAGTGCATTTAATATTAACACAAGAAGCATTTATTGACTTGACAATTTGAGACACCAAGATGAGTAAGACCCGTGTCCTGTCCTCAAAGAGTCATAGTCAATAGAGGGAAATCATAGGTAAAATAATAATTATTCCACGTATTCATCTTAGGAACTAGGCAGGGGGGTGGGAAGGGTGGTTAGAAGTAACCCTAAGGAAAATTTTTTAAAAATATAAAAAAGAAAAGAAACTTTAGATGAATATTAAGTAACTGCTTTCCATTGTATATTACTGTTTTTTAAAAATTACTTACTTATACTATTTGGCTCACATGAGCATATATATGCAATGGTATGTAAACTACAAATCGCTACATGAATATTTTTAATACAATTTATCTAGTGCTATGTTAGACTGTGGGCACAAACAGTTGTTCAAGTCTTGTCATACTGTTCAGGAACGAACACACAACAGAGTTAAATAGGACAAATTTCAAGTTCACTTATACTCAAGACATATAAGTGATAACACAAAAGAGAAGACTAAAAATTTTTTTTGTTTCTCTATTTTAAAGCTTTGAACAACGCAGAAAATCCAGTCTGTCTTTTCTGTAACTTGAAATGCAAAACTGAAAATAATTTTCAGTGTAATGTCCTATTTCATAAAAAGTGGTGGAAAACAACAAAACTGTCACGCAATCTAAAAGGCAAAAATGACTCAAAGAAAGATTAGTGATAGCTATTGAAAGTTGTATAGACAGAGATATGCAAGAGATATTCAGCTAGGAGGGCAAAGAAAATATGTCCCTTAATTCAACACATAGTGTGGAGGAAGGACCAACAGTCAAAGCATAATAGATGAAATAAACACTGGAATTTAAAAAAAAATGAAGGTATGTAAAAAATTATTGCTACTAGGTCCTAGTTCAAACACACATGGGCTTATTCTAAACAAAATGTGTTTAAACATGTCTCTGCAGACAAGTTCTTTCGGTAGTACAGTTATCTTAGGCTCGTTAGGGTGTCTTCCAAAATAAAGTCCAATCAAATAATTACTTTTGAGAGGATCTGCTGGGCCAGTTTGATTCAGGTACAGAGCTCAGCTCTGAATAATAAAGGGATTGTTTGGGGGATTCCCAAGGTAAACATAATGTATTTCTCGAAGGATACAGGTTGATCATGGGGGCTTATTTGGAAGAAATTTGAAGAAAATGGAATTGCATTGGTGAGGAAAAGGCCAAAAGGAAAGTTGTGCTGAGAAATTCTTTCCCATGAAAACAATGCATCTGGCTCAGTGGCAGGGACTGTCTTAGAAGAATAACATTGGGAAACTTTACCTCATCCATCCCCCCAGCACCGATCTTACCCCTTTAGACTTTTTCTTGTTCCTTAAATTCAAACAACATTGAAAAGAAACACAATTTGAGTTCTTTGAGAATGCTCAAATTGCTGTTTTGACGTGGAATAAATTGAAGTGTATAGAATTCATTGGAGAAGGGTTAAAACCAACCAAACTCACTGCAATCAAGTCAATGCCGACTCACAGCAACATTGTAGAATAGGGCAGAACTGCCCATGAGTTCAGAGACTATAACTAGAAAGCTCATGTTTTTCCTGAGGAGCTAAGCCTTTGGATCACAGGCCAAAATGAAACCACTAAGCCACCACATGGAAACATTGTCTTTAGAAGTGTCTGGACCTAGATGGAGGAAAAGTCAAGAAACAATAGCTTCACATTTTGAATATTTTTGTTTAATAAAGGTTTCTATTCCTTTCTAGAAATACTTTTTAACTTACTCATGTGTAAATGTACTGAAATACTTATTATGAACGACGACTCTTTTGGAAAGTTAAGGCTTACATAGAATGCTTTCAAATCTTCCTCCTGGCATTGTTCAACAAATACTCAAGATGTGAGTTGAAACAAATAAAATTTGTATTTGGTAGTTTCATTTAGAAATCAATTATTCAGTTAGGAAGCAAATGAACGGGCAGAGAAACTACATCTCTCTCAATTGAAATTATAGAATTATGTACTGAAAATAGTTTTTATAGAGTTAATATTATATAAAGCTTTTTTTTAACCTATGAGAGGAGCTATTTGAATACAACAGTTCCCCCAAACACCACTATCTAATATATGTTTGATTTATTCACCATGTCTATTATCTGGCTCCTTTCTCTATCGCTTCTGTCACCAATGTGAACTACATGAGACTAAATATTTTCAATGAATTAAGTTGCTATGTTACCAAGGCACAAAGCATTAAGCCGCCTGTCCTGCTGCTACTATCTTCTTGTATGTGAATGTCTGTGTGCATGTAGAACTTATATTCTAACAACATATAAAGAAAGATAATCAGGACTTAATAAAGTTACTGGCTTACACTGCCATTTCTTTGTAATCGATTCCTGGAGCCTATGCTTGGCTCTAGCTTAAGCTCTTGGACCACTGTAGCAGACAAGACAACTTGCTATATCATTAGTATTTATATAATCAGATTACATAAATTACATCAGATATTGGAGGAGCAGACTTAAATACATTGGAAATTTCTCTCTGAAATGATCTGTAGTATTAAATGATCTTAAACATATTTCGTTAAATTTAATCTTAAACATTTTATAATTTTGAATGGTATTGGCTTTTATAAAATTGTATTTCAAAGTCTTCTATACTGTTAGTAACAATATCAGTTGCTGTATATTCATCTCATAGCCTCTATCATATGTCCCCTCAAACTTTTACAACAGGGGGCCAGTTCACTGTACCTCAGACCCACTGGAGGGCCGGACTACAGTTTAAAAAAACAACAACAAAAAAACTATGAACAAAGTCGTATGCACACTGCATATATCTTATTTTGAAGTAAAAAACAAATGGGGCAAAAACACCCGGCGGGCCAGCTAAACGTCCTCGGTGGGCCACATATGGCCTGCGGGCCGTAGTTGAGGATGGCTGGCCTATATTTTTACTTATTTAACTTATCACTTCTAGTAGCTTTTTGGTAGATTATGGTGGGCTACAACAAAGAGGAATAACTACAAAGTTTTTGAAATAAGTATAGTTAATTCCCTTTTTAAAATGTTGTTTTTCCTTATTAAACTGCTAGACTACTAGTATAATATTTATTAGAACTTGTGGGAATGGTCACTCTTATCTCTGCTCTTAAAGGGAAAGTATTCCCACATTAAATATGGTAGCTGCACCTTTGTTGTTGCTGTTGTAAGTTCCCTTTATTAAGTTGGAAAGTTTCCCTCTATTTTCAGCTAGTTGAGTCTGTCCTACCCTAAACAACAAAAAGAAAAACCTATGCTTACTAAAGACTAATCTATATGTGTAAAATTAAACAATTTTTCAGCGCACAATTCCAGTATGTGAGCACCCAGGCATTTATGACAGACATTTCCATCACATCAGAAAGTCTGTACATGCTTGTCCTTATTGTGAACAAGCGCCTCTAGAATCCTGTCAAACTACTGATCTGCTTTCTATTTGTCTAGAATTTCACATGAGGAGAATCAGTATGTATGCTTCTGTGCTTCATCATTCACTTAGCAGGGGTGGTGTTGTAGCAGTTCGCTCGTTTTCATTTCGGGAATGTATTCCATTGTGTAGATTTATTATAATTTGTTTATCAATTCATCTTTGGTGATTATTTGTGTTACTTTTTATTTACTGTTGTCATTTGTTTTCATTCTGGGGCTATTATGAGTAAAAGTACTACTAACATTTAAATAAAGGTCTTGTGAGGATACAAATTTTCATTTCTCATGGAAAAATAAGCAGAAACTGGGAATGTACAGTAAATGTCTGCTTAAATTCTTTTTTTGTTTTGTTTATCTATAAGTCTTTTTTTCTGAAAATGAAGGTTTTTATTAAGCACCTTTTTAATTAACATTTTATTAGGGACTCATACAACTCATCACAATCCATACATATACTTACATCAATTGTATAAAGCACATCTGTACATTCTTTGCCCTCATCATTTTCAAAGCATTTGCTCTCCACTTAAGCCCTTTGCATCAAGTCCTCTTTTTCCCCTCCCTCCCCGCTCTCCTCCCTCATGAGTCCTTGATAATTTATAAATTATTATTTTGTCATATCTTGTCCTATCCGGCGTCTCCCTTCACCCCCTTTTCTGTTGTCGTCCCCCAGGGAGGAGGTCACATGTAGATCCTTGTAACCGGTTCCTACTTTCCAACCCGCTCACCCCTGCTTAAATTCTTAAGAATCCAAGTGTTTCCCAATGTGGCTGTGTCATTTTGTCTTTTCACCATGCTGATGGATTCTTATCATGAATGTGCTAAATTTTACTAGATGCTTTTTATGGAACTATTAAGCTCATCATGCATACTTTCTTTTTAGTATTGTTAATGAAGTTCATTGAATTGGCTAATATTTCAATGTTGTACCATTCTTGTATTCCTGGGATCAATTTCATTGGATTATGTTATCCCTTTTCATCTTTGTCCTTTCTTTTCTTTTCCTTTTTCATAATAGCTTTACTGACATAGAGTATCATGTTGTTAGGTACTGTTAGGTGCAGTTAAGCTAGTTCTGGCTTACAGCAGCCCCGTGTACAAAAGAATGCGAACATCATTATAAACATCACTGCCCATTCCTGCTCCATCCTAACAATTGTTATGCTGTAGCCACTGTGCCAATCCATCTCATTAGGAGGATCTTCTTTTTTACTGAACCTCCATGATGTCATTTTTCCAGGGGCTGGTCTCTCTTGGTAACATGTCCAGAGTACATGAGATGAAGTCTCATCATCCTCACTTCTAAGCAGCATTCTGGCTGTCCATGGCACTTTCAATATCTTCATTAGCACCAAAATTGAAATACATCTATTCTTCTTTGGTTTTTCCTTATTCAATGTCCAACTTTCACATGTATATGAGGCCACTGAAACATCATGGCTCGGGTCAAGAGCACTAAATGACACCCTTGATCTTCAACGCTGTACAGAATTTTTTTTTTGGTACCAGATTTGCCAAATGTAATACATCATTTGATCTCTTGACTGCTGTTTACATGAGTACTACTGACTATGGACCCAAGCAAAATTAAATCCTTAACAATTTTGGTCTTTTTTTTCTGGTTACCATGATATAGTCCAATGATCTAGTTATGAGGATTTTTATTTCCTTTACACTGAGTTATAATACACACTGATGGCTCCAGTCTTTGACTTTCATCAGCAAGTGCTTCAAGCCCTCCTTGCTTTCAGCAAGCAAGGTTGTGCTATCTGCATGGATATTTCTGAGCCTTCCTCCAATCCTGATGCCGCCTTCTTCTTCACGTAGCTTTTCAGCTTACTTGTTCTGCATACATATCGAATACCTATGTGGTAGGATAAACACTGAAGCAGACCCTTTCTTGATTTTAGACTACTACTTATCCCTTTCTTCTTTTCTTTGTGAGCTCTGGGAATTCTCTGGCTTACAGCTCCCCGTTAAACAGTTCCTTTTCCCAGATGTTCTTTGCCCAACCCTCTGGAATTTTACTGTATACATACACAGATTGGCATTTGGCTAAAGACTCGGAATTATATGCAGAGTATCTCTGTAGGTATTCTTCTTTGTAGCTGCGACAGCTTCTGGAACTACAATCTCTCTGCTGTTGAACTTAGTGAAATGCCAAGCTCTGATTTGGTTTCCCTTCACTGCTAAGGGATTCAGAAATTTCCTCCAGGCAGAATATAAGACCAATGTTAGGCACATTTCATTTTTTCTTCCTTACAGGGATCACTCAAAAGCCAATACCTAATCCAGTGCTGTGGAGTCAATTCCAACTCACAGCAACGCTATAGAACAGAAAAGAACTGTTCCCTCAGGACCGAGGCTATACATCTTTAAAGGAACAGAACGCCTCATCTAGTGTCAATATGGCATAGTTGATGGGTTTGAAATACTGAGCTTATGGTTAGCAGCCATGAGGCCCACCAGGGCACCTTAGTTCTGGGTACTGGTTGTCTAATATCTGAAAAACAGCCATTTCATATATCTTACCTAATCTTCGAGTTGTTTATAGGACTAGGAAAAAGAGGGGAAATGATTTTTATTTTATTATTTTATTTTTTTTCTAACCCTGACCCTGACCCTGACCGAGGAGAAATGATTTAAATAAACTTGTAAGTTTCCGATGGAGGACTGTCTGGCTTCTATGTATGCTCTCCATATTTACTTAGGATGATGTCCCATTGGCTCTTCATCTACCCTCCTGAACTTCTCTTTCTGTTCAAGTTTCTAGTCATTTCACAACTTTTCTTTCCTTTTAAACTCAAAGTTGCTCCTACTGCTTTCAGAGCTCCCTCCTGCCCCCCTGTCTGTTTAGTCATTGCCTGCCTGTGTTATTTATAAAAGACTCTACATGTTGACAAGGGCAATGAACTTCTGACGCTACTGAGTCTCACCACCATCAGAAGCAACATTATCTATGACCTTGCCAAATAAAGAAAAAGTCAGCAAAAATGTCCAAAGATTGCTTGAATCAGCCGGCCCTAGCAGAGGCTAACAAAGTAACTGAATAGCATAAGATGACCCTAGAGCTATTCAAAGACCGCATCTGATTCTGCAGGTGTCTGTGATATAAAGAAGGTGCTTACTCAAGGCAAAGAAGAGCCCTAGTGATGCACTGGTTAAGCACTCAGATGCTACCCACCAGTGGCTCTGCTAGAAAAAGATGAGGCTGGACAGCTAGAGTAAAGATTCCAGCCTTGAAAGTCCCATAGGGCAGGCTTTACGCTGTCCTATAGTCCTTATGAGTTGGAATCTACTCCACACTAACAGGTTTTGTTTCTTTGTGCTTTGGTTTGTTTGCTTACTCAGGAGAAAAGGAGTTAATGTTTGTTAAATGTCTACTAAATGACATGCATCATAGCACTGGATAGTAATATTCTAGGCTTTGTGGGCCATATGTTCTGTGTTGCAACTACATAACCTTGCTATTATAGTGTGAAAGCAGTCATACATAAACAGATGGACATGACTGTGTTTCAATAAAATATACGTCACAGAAACATAGTGAGTAGGAATATGGGCTAACTGCTGCAATTGCAAAATCCTGCATTATAGTAATATGCTTTCCTGTTAGTTAAACCTGCATTTGATATTCAACATTTCTTTTTATTCTTCAGATAAAGGGAATTTGAAAGATTAGGCAAGTTCAGTGTAGTATGAGTAGATAATTAGATATGTGTCCCTAACAGATAATGGAGGAAGAGTGGAAGAATACCCACAAATAGAGAGATTTGACAGATGAAAGTTGTATGATTTTATCTCCATTGTGAATATGTCCATAAATGTGGTAGAACATATAAAAGACAAAATTATTAATATTTCTTAGACATAACACGACTAGAAGGAATGACTTGCTTGCCCTGAGGGATCAGGACCATAGTCATGGGGCACAAGGGAAACTGGCATAGCATACCATATATACTCATGTATAAGCCGAGTTTTTCAGCACATTTTAAATGAAGTTTTTGTGGTACTATTAGGTGCCTCAGCTAATAGTTCGATCGGCTTGTACTAGAGTATATATGGCGGCTCTGTCCAGAGGAAAGAATAGTGATAAAAATGGAAAGATAGAAACATTTAGTCCAACATCAGTCTCTATGATTCTGAGATCAGAACTAGATGGTACCTGGCTACTACCACCATCTGCTCTAAAAAGGCTCACATGAGAAGGTCGTGGGCAGAATGAGAGAAAAATGTGGAACAATACACAAAATCATAAAAGCTATCAGGAGTACTGGTCAGACAGAGACTGGTGGAACCCTTCAACTATGACTTTACCCTTCAAGCAGGAACCAAACTCGCCCCAGTGCTAGAATTATTAATCACTCACAAAGCAAATGGGCAGAACTTTCTCCAGGACAAAGTTAAGTAGGCTAGGAAAGAAGAAGGAAGGAAAACAGAAAACTTAGGAAGGAAGTGGGATAAGGGATGGGATAAGGAAGAGAGTCCAATCATTGGGAGGACACAAAATATATATGAATTGTTGAATGTAAAACTGAGTATGTGTCCTATAAACCTTCACCTAATTCATAATAATTTTCAAGGCAATTTCATAGAGTTCAACATCATATATTATCCTATTTAACCTTCACAAGGCCTCTAATGAGTGTTAATACTGTTCTTATTTTACAACTGAGGAAATGGAAACTTCTACATTAAGTTATCCAAATAATGTTTGCACTCAGTGAATTTGGTCCTACTTGCTTGTTATCTCTTTTGTATATACAGACACAGCTGAAAAATCAGTTCAGTAGAACTCCCCTATCTTCTTTATCTATTACTGTATTTTCCATTAGCGAAATATTTAGTCCAGATCATTTAATTTTCACTAGAAAGAAAATAACCTGATTCTCTAAGTCAAGTTACTATAATAATAAAAATGCACCCTTAAGATTTTATTTTCAGTGATGTCAACTGAGAAGACATCCAAACAATCCAAAGGAGTAAATGTGTGTGTGTGTATAATTCTGCACAGCACAAGAAGATGAGAAAAGTTCATACTTCCATTTTTGAATCCATAAAATCGAAGAACATAATATACAGACAGATATATTATTTCTTTGAGAAGACATTTTTTTCACCTAGCAAAACTGGTTGCTCCCTCTTCTATAATTCCATTGCATTTACATAAACTTAAGTTCTCATCACGTGTTTATACATCTGTCTCCCACAATACTCTGAGGAGCAAGCCCTATCGCTGCAACGTTAGGGCAGGGTAGTTATTGACCTTTATTGTTCCACAAATGTCCCAGTGGAAAAAGTAGAGAGATGAAAAAAACAACAAAACTAGAACTTACTATACATTACTCTTCTCGTAGTGACTCCTTTAATTTTCACAAGAACTTAAGTGCAACTATTTTTAAACTATTGGCTCTTTTCATCTTTACAATAGGTCCATGACTAAGTAGCATGTTCTACAGTTATAAAGGCTGAGACCCAGAGAGACTGGTTGAGTTGTTCCTCATGTGGACTACAGTCAGGACAAATTGGAAGATTATAAATAGATGAATAGAAATCTAAACTGATTTCTCAGAGTTTAGGGAAGATAGCATGGGAATATAGAGATACAGGCAAAGTTGCTTAAAGAAAGGTCTTAAAGGCAGGAGATAATTATTTTAAGTATTCTAGGTCAGAGGAATAGTTAGGTAAGTAGCACTGTGAGAGGAAAGCACCTAGCACACTTAACGGACAGCAAGATGGCTATTTAACAAAAGCTGAGGAGCATATAGGGTAAAAGTCGACCATTTTCTAAACAAACATTTATCGAGCATATGCTCTGGACTAGTATGGGGGAAATAAACCTGGAAGAAAAATTTTAGACCAAAATAATGAAGGGCCTTGAATGGAAGCATACAACTCCACGTATAAGTAAGCAGCTATTGAGTGGCCATTGAAGATAAGTGAAGCTCAGTGTAATAATGTGGCATTTTATAAATAATATCCTTGCATCAGTAGTTGAGATGACTATAGTTCAAGGGAGAAACATTGGAGACTAATGAATTTAGTTAGTAAGCACAATGTTACATGTGGTAAGTGGTGAGGGTCTCCATTAGGACAGGAACTCCTATAAATCAGACGGTCTGGTCTACAAAAAAACAGTCCTTGATACTGCTAACCCAAAGATTCTGGGAGAATTTACAGAAGAAAATGACACCCCATTAGTAGGACCAAAGCAAATTACATCCCATCATGTACAAATTCCTTCTTATTTAAATAAAGGGGAAGGGCTATACTTTGTATTATAGTGTAAATGGTGTGTGCTATAGTGTCATGGTTCTTTTAAATTCACATTTTGAACACGAAAATATTTAATAAGTAGTAGCTTTCTGATTCTTAGCACATGCACAAAGACCTGTGATTCTAAAATCATGAATTTCTAAAATTGTGTTATTTTTCCCTTTTCTTTGATCATTTTATTGGGGAAGGCTCTTACAAATATTATAGAAATCTGTAAGTCAGTTACATCAGGCAAACTTGTACAGATGCTATTGTCATTTTCAAATCATTTTTCTTTCTACTTGAGCCCTTGATGTAATTCTTGTATTCCTCCCTCCCCCACTATAGAGATCCCTTAATCAATTATGTATTATTATTGTTTTCATATGTTACACCATCTGCTGTATCCCATCACCCACAGTTCTGTTATTCACCCCCCTCGAGAGGGGTTATATATCCATCACTGCTATCAGTGCCCCTCTCTCCTCTTCCCACCCCTCCCTCCCTTCCTGTATGCTTACAGAATCGTTAAGTCTATTACTGCCTCTGCGGGGTTATCCTGGATTCCGTGTATTGAAAGAGATTTAGATCAAGAAATGGCTCATAAAGTTGTAGAAGTGGGTACGTACAGTCTGGTTCAAGTATGTGGGTCAGATGTCAGCTTGACGGGCTCTCCTCAATTATACCACAGAAGTTGACAAACAGTAAGCAAGAAAATAAAGCAGGAAGACCACAGGCTGGCAGATGCAGAGCTGTGTGAATCCAAGGTCAGCAGTCTGTTGATGACTCCTGGGATTGGCAAGCAATTTAACAGGAGGTTGATGAACCAAATGAAGGATCTAGATTTAGCAGAAGCAAGCTAGCTTCTACACAGTATCAAGCTATACTAAGAGTAGGCACACCCCAAATGAAACCCGCCCCCCCTTGTAAAACGGCTGTGACCAGATTAAGGAAATAGTATTCTATTCATCCCGCAACTGCTGGCTGCTTCACAGAAGCACAATCCATCGCGGAGCTGACCACTCCATGTTAGCTCTATCATTGGAGAATGCTGGCCTAGGCAAGCTGACATAAAACCTAACTACCACAGGATTAAAATAATGAAACAATGCTTGGTCTTTCAATCTTTTCTCCACTTATCATGATGTTTTCTATTGGTGCAGTTGTGAAGATTTTGGTTTTCTTTTTACTAAAGGCTTCCATTTTCATCAGCAAATGCTTCAAGTCCCCCTTACTTTAAGCAAACAAGGTTGTGTCATCTGCATATCATAGGTTATTAAAAGGTCTTCCTCCAATTCTGATGCCACATTTGTCTTCATATAGGCCAGTTTCTTAGAGTGTTTTCTCAATAAAAAAAACTGAATAAATACAGTGAAAGGATACAACCATTGCATATACCTTTCCTCATTTTAAACCATGCAATATTCCTTTGCTCTGTTAGAATGATTGCCTCTTGGTCCATGTACAGGCACAGCATGAACACAAAGAAGTATTCTGGAATTCCCATTCTTCTTAATGCTGTTATGATCCACATAGCTGGATGCCTTCATAGAGTCAATAAAACACAAATAAACATCTTTCTAGAATTGTTTTCAGCCACGATCCATCTGATATCAACAATGACATCCCTCTTCTGAATTCAGCTTGAATTTCTGGTAGCTCCCTGTCAATGCACTGCTGCAACTGTTGTTGTAAACTTTTACTTGCATCTGATATTAATGATATTATTCAATAATTTCCAAGTTTTGTTGGGTCCTCTTAATTAGGAGTGGATACAAAAATGGATCTCTTCCAGCTGGTTGGCCAGGTAGCTGTCCTCCAAATTTCTTGGGATTGTTGACTGCTTTCAGTGCTGCATCAGTTTGTTGAAATAGTTCAATTGGGATTCTGTCAATTACTAAGAACCTTGTTTTCATTAACTCCTTCAGTGCAGTTTGAACTTCTTCCTCCAGTACCATTATTTCTTGATCATATGCTACCTCTTGAAACAGTTGAATGCCAACCAGTTCTGTTTGGTACACTGACTCTGTAATCTTCTGCTTTCTTTCGACACTTCTTTCATCATTCAATATTTTACTCACAGAACCCTTCAATATTGCAACTTGAGACTTGAATTTTTTCATAAATTCTTTCAGCTTGAGATATGCTAGCTAAGTATGTTCTTCCTTTTAGGCTTTCTAACTCTAGGTTTTTCCGCATTTCATTTTAATACTTTACACTGTCTTCTCTAGCTGTCCTTTGAAATTTTTTGTATTAATGTGAAACCATTAGTAAACTAAAAAGAAATTAAAAATCAAATGAAAGCACATTAAAAAGTACTAAAATTGAAGAAGTCATATTCTTTGTTAAAAACCTTCAGAATTCTAGAAATTACATAAATTTAAACTATCTGCCTTATAATAAGGTATCTAAATATAATGCAGAGTTTTAAAATTATCTCTACTCTCTGGAAACCATGAGCATTCTTGCTAAAGTGTAAAATGAAATTTCATCTCTTTGCAACTCCTTGTTCTCACAGCTGAACTGTCACAGCATGAAAGCATTCCCCTACTGCTGAAGCTTTAGATACCTATTTCCCTGGTGAAAGAGTGTAAAGGGAACTGAAAGAGTTATTGACAATTCATACAGTATCCCACACCCCCTTAGAGGACAAGTAAAAGCAAAGAAGATATTTTAATCTGAAGGGAGGTTGAAATGATTGTTGACTTCTCTGAGTAGCTTGAAAATGCCAAAAGAGTGAATGAAGCCTATCAGGATAATAAGAAACTCAATATTATAAAGTAATCTAATAACATTATAAGAATTCTATTTTTATATCCTATTTGCTAAGTCAAAGGCTATTGAGAACAACACTGAAGAAAAGATCTTATATATCATACAAAATAGTTCTTATGCAGCAGAAAAAAAAGTATTTTATCCTCACTTTACATTAAAATTTAAAATGTTTATTGCAGTATAATTTATTATGACATTTATTCAAGTGTACAATTTATTAAATTTATAGCTATTTGCCACCACAATATAATTTTTATAAGAAATCCATATTAACTTTTTTCCCATTAACTTTTTGATCAAAGATATTCCCATAAATTCATGGAAGTCATGTGATCTAAGGCTACTGTATATTCAAAGACAAACAAATCTCTGCAATTGAGAAGGAAAAGTGCAAACTAACTTCACTTCAAATGACCTTTAGAACCAATCCTCTACACTGGCACCAAGAATAAAATGTTCAGGTGCTGTCTCTGAAAGTTAAACCATCCTAAGGACTAAGTTATGGCACACTGTCTTGGAAAGAAATTAATTATATTTTTGTTGGTAACACATTTCAGGCTGTTTACACAGCTGACATTTCTCAGCTGTACTCAATTCATGCCCTAAGCTGTGAAGATTATCTTGTTTTGTAGCAGATGCCTCCACTTGAGTGATTTCAATAAGTATAAAAAACACTACCGCCTGCAACAATGTAGATTACAAGCACCAGCTTTATAATGGTCCTAAATGGAAGAAAGGTTTAATGACATTTATTTGGCTAGGATATCCTAAGAAGACTACAGTTATAAGACATTTTTGCCTGCATGGATCTGGAATAGCACTAGTTTAAAGCAGGCTGGCCCTAAACATCTTTGTTGTATGTATCAAGTCAGGCAGCTCAAGGCAACATCCTGCAAATGTGGCAACATTTGCCCCTGGGAGGCGTGGGCAGGCGCCACTTCACAGGTTCTGGGACAAGGTGCAAATATAAACAATGAGGAACAACAAAACAAAACAAAAACAAACCTCTTAATGGAGATTCCCTCTTGTGTTTGCTGTGACTTAGCTATGGCACCAGGTAGAATATCTGTCTTGGATACCATAAGCTTTCATGGGTTTCCTGATTTTCCAATAGTAATAAAACTGCATTATAACTTTGGTTAAGAATTAAAATGTCATATAAAAATCAGTGAGACATGAACCTTATAAAAGAATGCATTAACTTACTCTAATGATTTCAGCAGACTTAAGGAGCTGTGCTATAGCCCAATGCCTAATTCAAAGTGCCTTCGGGGTTTCTTATTTCAATGAATTTGACTTACTCTCAGAAACTGCACATGATAAGCACTTACTCAGTGATTCAAATTGGTTCAGATATGATCAGCAGGGCAAAACTAGAACAGAAATTTGCATGAAGTGGAACAATAAGTGCAATGGGAAAAATTATGGCTCAAATTCCTTGAATAGGAGATTCAGAAGATTTATAGTGAGTTCTTTCAGAGGCCTAATGGTGGGAGACTCGATTCTTCCCAGTGCTGTAGAGAGACACACACATTCAGAGCGGCACAGTCTGTAGCTATCTTAGAGTGAGGCAAAGTTGTTTCTGATTCTGTCAGTTAAGAGATTTGGTTGCTATGTGCACTACCTGTATTTTCAAAGAGGGAAATTGAGTTTCTAGCAGACTCTCACTCACTGACTGCTATCTAGTCAGTGCCAACTCATACTGACCCAATAGGACAGGACAGAGCTGCCCAAGTGGGTTTCTGAAACTAATTTTCTATGGGAGCAGAAATCCCTGCCTGACTCCCTCAGAGTGGCTGGTGGTTATGAACTGCTGACCTTGAGGTTTGCAGCCCAGCACATAAACAAGGCTCCTAAAAGAGATTAAGTTTCTAGTATCAACCTATAACTTTCTATTTCCAGTTATTGTTCTTGTTCATCTGCATTTTACACATTCGGGTCTGTTCTCGTTTTGCTTTGTTGGCCTTCATTGGACCAGAAAGAACTGGTCCCAGGTCCAGATTTTAGTCTCCTTTCTTGGAAGTGTGGGCTCCAAGAGCTTTGCAAGCACTGTGGTGTGACACATTTTACGCTCCATATCATTGGTCTTAAACAAGATAATTATTTTTGCTTGTGATTATGGAAACTTAAAAAAAAATAAAAGGTTTGCACATGCACACATACACATTCACACACGCATGAGGGGTACGCCCCCTCCCCCCCAAAAAAAAAACCAACAGAAAAAAAGCTCTGCTGGGCGAAGCTTTGTAGTATGCATTTTTCCCACTAGGCAAGCATCCAGCAACTCACTCTAAGTTAGTGCACCCAGTGGTGTTGTCTGGGAAGGTTCTCTCTGGTCAGAGTGAATTTTTTCGGGCAAGTGTTTACTCTCAAAGCTCAGTTTTGGGGATGGCTGATTTAAGAAAACAGCGTGCCGCTGTGAATATTTGTCTGTTCAGGAAAAATGTCACAGAAACTGTTATGATGTTGAACACATCTTACAAGGACAGCACTATGGGAAAACTCTAGAGTATGAGTGGTTTCCTTGTTTCAAAAAAAAGTGAAATGTAAATTGATGACAAACCTCGTTCCGGACATCTGTCAACTTCCCAAATGGACAAAAATGTCAAATCGTAGTGCATTTGGAGTTCACCAGATCAGACTGCTAATCAAGTTTTCTATTTACATGTTCTGAAAAGATAGCGTAACAGTGTGCAACAAAAAAGCCCTGGTTTATGGCAGATGGGGGACTGATTTTGCCACAACAATGCACCTGCTTACGCAGACATCTAAGTGTGCCAGTTTTTTTTTTTTTTTGGGGGGGGGAGGAAGCACGCTTCTCTTGCCTCTTGCACCTTATTTATCTGACCTTGCTATGTGGACTTCTTTTTGTTTTCCACGAATTAAGAGGGACACGAATGGACAGCAATTTGACATTGTAGAAAAGTTGAAGAAAAAATGAGGGAGATGCTGTCAGTTATCCAAACAGTTAAGTTTGAAAATGTTTTCAAGAATGGAATCACAGATTTGACAAATGTTATTAAGGGTAATGGAGAGTACTTTGAAGGTGATAATGTTGTTTTGTAAAAAAAATTTTTCCCATATTTTTGGGTACCCCTTTGTATGTGTATGGAATATATATATGTGGAATATTGAGAATAAAGTCACTATTCCATTCATCCAACTCTGTGAGTGAATACTTAATGGTCAACCTGGATTTATTAATATTCTCAATGACTCCCTCTGTCCCATGGTTATTTTAGAGCAAATTTTAGGGTCTCTTTCACTTTATTAAACCAGCCAATTATTTCCTGTGTACATTCTTACTGTTAATTATAATAGTGATTCTTCTTTATTGAGTGCCTATGATAATCCAGGTATATATATATATATATATATATATATATATATATATATATATATATATATATATATATATATATATAGAGAGAGAGAGAGAGAGAGAGAGAGAGAGAGAGACAGACAGACAGACAGAGAGAGAGAGAGCAAATCCTTACAACAATGTTGCACATCAATGAGTTAACTGGAGCGCCAAGAATTTAGGTGACATGATGAGACCTTCATTATTTTACTTTGTTAATGTTATTCCTTATAGCCAATTCTTAGAAAACGTTCAGAACTCCTATTTTCTTCATGTCTCCTCAAATAGAATATCATTTATAAACATTTATTTATTTATTTAAATTATTTTATTGGGGGCTCATACAATTCTTATCACAATCCATCCATCCATCCATTGTGTCAGGCACATTTGTGCATTTGTTGCCATCATCATGCTCAAAACATTTGCCTTCTACTTGAGCCCTGAATATCTGCTGCTCATTTCCCCCTCCCTCCCCACTCCCCCCTACTTCATGAACCCTTCATCATTCATATATTATTATTAACATTATTTTGTCATATATTACACTGTCTGATGTCTCTCTCTGCCCCTCTTCTCTGCTGTCCCTCTCCCGGGGATGAGGCTATACGTAGATTCCTGTAATCAGATCCCTCTTTCTACCCTACAGTCTCTCCACCCTCCAGGCATTGCCACTCTCATCACTGGTATTTTTAAACAAGTCAATGTACCACATTTTCTTTTTTGTACCACATTTTCTAACAAATTTCTTATCTGAATCAGAGGAGAAAAACACTACTACACTCAGCATATAACAACAACAACAACAAAATCCAACTACATTCCTACTCCTTAAAGTTTAATCCAAACCCATTACTGTCAAGTTGATTCCAGCTCAAAGTGAACCTACAGGACAGAGTAAAACTGCCCTGTAGTGTTTCCAGTAGTATAATCTATATGGAAATAGACTGGCACATTTTTTTTAACCCATGAAGTCATTGTTGGGTTTGAACTGGTGCCTTACTGGTTAATAGCGGAGCACCTAACTACACTTCTCTTCTCTTCTCCTTAGTACCAGACAGTCACTAATTCTGATAATATAATGGCATGATGGTGAAATGCTCCCTTGCTAAGCAAAAGCTTGGCAGTTTGAACCTCTCAAGTAGATCACTGGGAGAAAGACCTGGTTGATGTGCTCCCCCCAAAATCAGAGGCTAGAAAGCCCTCTAGGGCTTTCTAGTTATATCACTGTAACTTGAAATCTGTTTCACAGCAACAACTCAAAGAACCATGTTAAAACCAGTTCTTTTTTTGGGGGGAAAGTACTAAAGTAGAATTAATGCATTTGAATTATGGCGAAGAATATTGAATTACCATGGACTGCCAAAAGAGCAAACAAATCTGTCTTGGAAGAAGTACACCCAGAATGCTCCTTAGAAGCAATGTTGGTGAGACTGTCTCACATTCTTTGGACATGATATTAGGAGAGACCAGTCCCTGGGAAAGAAGATCTTGCTTGGTGAAGTAGAGGGACAGTGTACAAGAGGAAGCCACTTGGTAGAATGGATTATCACAGTGTCTGCAAAGATGGACCTTAAGAACAATTGTGAGGATGATGCAGGACCGGGCAGTCTTTCAATCTGTTGCACACAGGGTCACTATGTGTCAGAACTGACTCCAGAGCACTAAACAGTAACCTCCACAACCCTCGTCCCTCCACCCCAATTAGCATTCATTTTCAAAGTTTTTTATTCTAATAATTTTTAAAGTTTCATGAACCAAAAAGTACTTTTCTAGGACATAATCATTAGATTGTTAAGTTACCAAACTAAAAAGTTGTATCTACATAATCACATTATTTAAAAACTTGTTTTTTCTTTCACAAAGAATTCACTTATATTAAAATGTATGGTGGTGGTGTTGGAATGGGAGAATTCATTAAAATCCAGACAAAACTATAATGTTTACTACAAAATATGAAAGGTTAATTCCATTTTCAGCCATATTCATCACTTGAGTATTTGTGATCACAAAAATTTTTGCAAAGCCCTAATTTTATTTTGGTCTTATTTCTTTTAAAAGTCAGATTTAGCTTCAGGATTCTTGAAACATTCTCATATTTAAGATGAAACACTTGTAGAAGGTTATTTGGATAGACAATATTATAGGTAAAAGTGGCTAAAACTTAATTTCAGGTGGCCTCAAGTGATAAAATGCATACTTCAAGGAAAGAGTAATGACTACAAATAGGGTAATGATAGGTACCGCTCTGTAATTTACAATGTAAAAATAAACTAATATAGTGAGTAAGTAAAAATGATATGATTAAATCTTCCCCCCCCAAAAAAAAATAGAGGAAAGAACTAGGAGGCAAAAGACACATAGAGATATAAACATAGGCATGTACATATGTAAATATATTAATATATAACAATAGGGATGTAGGTCTGTGAACATATATTTATAGGTTAAGTATTAAAGTAGAAGATGACATTGGGCCTCTACTCAAGTCCTCCCTCAATGTAAGAACACTTTGTTCTCATTACCTGGCATTCTGTGATGCTCACCTTTCCAACACAATTGTTGAAGACAAAATGGGTGTGTAAGCTAATGTGGTGAAGAAAGCATATGGTGCCTGGTTATTACAAGATATAGCATCTGGGGTCTGAAAAGGCCTGAAATTAAACAAGTGGCCATCTAGCAGGGAGCCAACAATGGCCACATGGAAGAAGCACACCAACCCATGTGATCACGAGGTGTCAACAGAATCGGGTATCAGGCATCAGAAGACTCCAAACCAACAACCATTTCGATGAGAACGAGGTGGGTAGAAACAGAGACCCAAAGCCCATCTGTAGAGAATTGGACATCCCTCCAGAGGAGGGCCCCAAGGAAGGGACAAGCACCGATGAAATATACAACCTTCCTCTAGTTCTGTGGCTCTCAACCTTCCTAATGCCATGACCCTTTGATACAGTTCCTCATGTTGTGGTGGTGACCCCCTAACCATAAAATTATTTTTGTTGTTACCTCATAACTGCAATTTTGCTACTGTTATGAATCAGGCGACCCCTGTCAAGGGGTTGTTCTACCCCCAAAGTGGTCACGACCCAAAGGTTGAGAACCACTGCTCTAGTTCTTTAATGCTTCCTACCTTACCAATCTGGCTAGACCCAGAGCATGTACACTTGTACAGATAAGAGCTCTTGACACACAGAACCCAGAACAGATAAACCCCTCAGGACCAATAATGAGAGTAAATGATACCATGAGAGTAGTGGGAAAGTGAGGGGATAAGGGGGAACCGATTGCAATGATCGGCATACTCCCCGGCCCACTGAAGGATGAACAAAAATGTGAGTGAAGGGAGACAGTGGAGAGTGTAAAATATGAAAATAAAAATAAGTTATATATTATCAAGGATTCAGGAGGGTGGAGGAGGGAGGGGGCAAGGGAAAAGGGGGAGCTGATTCCAAGGGCTCAAGTGGAAAGAAAATGTTTTGGAAATGATGATGGCAACATATATACCAATGTTCTTGATACAATTGATGTATGAATTGTTATAAGAGCTGTAAGAGCTTCCAATAAGATGATTAAAATTAAAAAAATTAAAATAAATCCCCTCCAAGATTTTTATGGTAGTTATATTTAATTGGACAGATATCTAAGAATATGAAGTCTTGGTGTAGTGAGTTACAAGTTGAGTTTCAGATCAAAACCACGAGCCACTTTTTGAGTGAGGAAAAAAATGAGACTTTCTATTCCTATAAAAACTTATACTCTCAAGGGATTGTGAGGGAGGGGGGAGCGGGGAGGGATGGAATAAAAAAAGAGGACCTGATACAAAGGGCTTAAGTGGAAAGCAAATGCTTTGATAATGATTAGGGCAAAAAATGTACGGATGTGTTTTATACAATTGATGTATGTATATGTATGGATTGTGGTAAGAGTTGTATGAGCCCCTAATAAAATGTAAAAAGCGAAAGAAAAAAATATAGAGACTTATCGGGAAGATATATTGAGAAACAATAGCTTCAAATTTTGAAATTTTTGTTTAATAATGTTTGCATTACTATGGATCAATAATTTTTTACTTGCACTCACATAAACCAACTCAATTGCACCTCAACATGCACAACATTATTATTATTATTATGGTATATCAATATTTATTTCACTAACAATCTACCCTATTGTGCTATGTTTAATATTTAAAAACTGAAAAGTTGACTTTTGAAAAGAATAAATTAAAATAAAGCAAAAAAACTTATACTCTCGGGAAACCACAGAGATAATTCTACCCTGTCCTATAGGGTTGCTATAAGTGGGAATAGACTTAGCAGGTTTTAAAAATATCTAAACATAAAGTATTATTAATATTATCTATAACATTTACCTATTTTATTCCAAAGCATCATACTATTGGAAAAGCAATTTAGAGTAAATAAAATAATTAGGTTGACTTGAATATATCTCTACTTTAGAGAGAAAAAGTTTTAAAATTTTTCATTAGTAATGCCTGAAAATATTCTTCTCAGTAGAGAAAAATTTAGGAGGTCCTAGTGAAACAGCATCAAGTTCTTGCCACAGGGGCAGTACGCATTACTGATAATGACATCATGTGTGCGCTACTCTGCAAGTGAATCAAATAATTACAATGTCTCTTAATTGTACATTATTTGATTTGCAAAATTATTTCAATTGTACAAAGATTTTATTCTTTCTATCACAACCAGTAAGACTGACAGTAGCCAGAAAGGAGGATGTAAAAATGAGCTCTTAGCTGACACTTACTGAGTCATCCGTGGCAGAAGATGGCCAGCCCTCCCATAATTGATGGCGGACAGGGATACTTGTAAGATCATACACATTCCTCTTTACCTATAATAAAAAAGACACAGGGTAATTGAAAGGCTTCCACATGACTTATATGACAATTTATGTGAACCTATGAGATACACCGTGGTTGACACTAAAATAAGAACCAGGGGAACCCTGGGGGGAGGGTGAAATAAAATGTAAAAGCAGATACTCTATAAAGGACAGATGATATAACCAGGAAAAGATTCCTTATTTCCAATCCCTCCTCCACATTTTGTTTAAAGTCTTTGGCTGATTTCAAGTTTGTTTTCAGTTAAGAATCTTCAGATACACGGTTCACCTAGGACAGCAGTTCTCAACCTGTGGGTCGCGACCCCATTGGGGGTCGAACGACCCTTTCATAGGGGTTACCTATTCATAACAGTAGCAAAATTATAGTTATGAAGTAGCAACAAAAATAATTTTATGGTTGGGGGTAGATCACCACACCATGAGAAACTGTATTAAAATGCCTCAGCATTAGGAAGGTTGAGAACCACTGACCTAGGACAAGCAAAGACAAATTTTGTATTTAATATTTAAAATATACAATGATACACATAAAAATATTTCTTCTTCCTATAAGGGAGAGAGGAGCTCTGGTGGCTCAGTGGATTATGAGTTGGGCTGTTAACCACAAGATCGGCAGTCTGAAACCACCAACAGTTCGGCAGGAGAAAGATGAGGCTTTCAACTCCAGTAAAGATTTACAGCCTCAGAAATCACAAGGGCAGCTCTGCTCTGTCCTATATGGTTGAAGCATCATGATGGCATTGTAGGCTTTTTTGTTTTGTTTTGGTTTTGTGATGTGGCAGAGAAAAGGTGGTGTTGAGGAAAAGTCATTAATTTTTATTATAGTATGTTATGTTTCAAATATATAAAATACAAGTTACTTCTTAGAAATGATGCTAAATTTATCACTGGTGTATTCATTAACATCAGAGCCATTCATTAATATACTGTTTAGACCTTCTAAAAAATAAAGTAATAATATTTTTCATTGTAAATGCTTTTTAAAGAGAACAGATCATTTTCCTCGGCATGTATCATTATACTGTCATATTCAAAGGAATAAAAAAAATAAATTTTATCAGAATAATGTTCTAGGAGGTTGAATGCTATGCAATCCAATACACTTAAGACGTCTCTTGTCTTAGCTTTTTTTCTAAACAGTTTATATAAATTTTATTTCCTTCTTTATTTACTAATAAATAAGTTAAATTACACAAGTTGAGATCATTCGCCTTAGCTTTTCAAGTTAGTTCTGGCAATATTACCCCTACTGTAACAAATGACACTGGCAGTGAAGTGTTGAGCATAATATGCTCTATAATAGGATTTCAGTAAGAAAAACAAGCAGCATTCACTCATGTCTTTAAAGCACAGAAGCCTAAACTATCATGTTGTTCAATTACAGCATTTTGTATCACATTACTCTTTATTATACATAAACACATCTAAGTTGCCCTTTCAGTGAAATAGAGATAAATGTTCACTAGAGAAGGATAAAAAACAACAACCTGGAACTCAATCTATTATTATCTATAAGGTACACCTGTGAAAAAAGATTTAGTAAGTAAGAACTGAAGAGGTTGGGGCATGGCTTGATCGTTACTCAATTGAAACAAACAACTTTTCTTCACAAGTTCTTAGTAGTGATCAGTCTGTGTAGTATTTGATTTATGGCTAGTCATATCAAGTTTGTATAATTTTCACTAATTATTATACACATGCAACTGCGCTTATTTCTTACCATGTTCACTAGTACAGATACTCTGTCACTCTTAAGTATTAGTACTCTTACGAAAAAATGGTACTTTATATTAGATTTTAAAAAGGAAGGAGTAAAGAAAAACGCATGAGAAGACTTTAGGATTCAAGACAAAAACAAAATACTTTTCTTAGAGTTACTCTTGCATTATGTTATTTAAATGCACCAAGCTTCATCAGTTTTTTTTTTTGTTTTTAAAGTCAAGCAAATATTTACATTGTTGAAAAGTGGCAAGACTGTATATACTTTTCATGTATACACAAATACTTTTGAGTATATAAACAAGTAACTTTGGAATTCTTTAAATTCCATCTTAATTCCAAAATACAATATGGTATTCTGAAATAAACAGTATTTTACTTCTTTCATGAACTCATCTGTAACTCCACAGAATTGAATAACATTCCTTTGCTATTCTAAGCCTGAAAAGCCTGTTCTGGTTACGGAGTTATGTTAGTATAAAGCACAACGCCAGACTGATGTGCTGAACAAAAGTGATCAAAGTTGGAGTAATGTTAGCCATTGCACAAGTATTTGGCGTCATTGTTCTCCCCAGAACGACATCTGTTAAGCAACTTGTCATCGAATAAACTGGGTAATGCAGACAGAACTTGGCGAGGGCACCGCGTAAAGCACATTAGGCTAATGTCTGATTGTTCCAATGCAAAGGTTAAATTCACTGAATATTCTGAGATTAAGCCAAAGATTCTTGAGTTAAACAACAATCACTAAACAACAATTTAAGGGAAAACAAATTGGTTTTTCAAAATTAATTTCATGTGTATCAATTATGTGCACACAGGCAATTTTACCATCATATGGAAAAAACACAAATAATAAGCAAAAGCTTAAAATGAGTGGTGATATTTTCAAATGGAGACAGAAAAGTGCCATAATCTTTATTGATGGCTATAATTAATTAAAAATTTAAGTCTCAATATTACAAGAAAAGGGAAAAAAATCCAAAATGCACACAAAGCAAAAGTTGAAATTCAGTATTCTAAGAAACCTAAATTTAAAAACATATAGTTATCTATAAAATGATGTAGATGAATTTACAGTCATGATGAATCTGATGAAGGGCTAAGTTTTCTCAGAGAGAGGAGAGAAGGAAGGAGGGAGGCGGAGAAGCTGTGCTTGATTTACTTATTTTGATTGGTTTGAGAGCACTTGATCTAAGATAAACAAACACACACAGGCTGCGTTGCTGTTGCCGGCAAGTCCAGCTGCCATTATTGTGCTGCTTCTGATGGAGTTTCATCTTTAGAGACTTGTGTTAAATTCCATTAGAGGACAAGTGGCACTTCACAGGGTAACGTTTCCTAAGGGCCTTTTTGTCTTACACATTTACTTTGATCAGCATTGGCTGAAGATCATGTTGAATCTTCATAATCTTTTCAATTCTTGTTTTGCATTAAGCTCTACATCCATGAGATTTCAGGTTGCTAAACATGCAAATGTTTCTGTTAGTTCTGGAGGAATTTAATAAATCATTTGGTTACCTGCTAAATATTAAAACCATGATACAAACCATACTGTATTTAGATCAAGAGTTCTAGACTGTTAAGAGATCTTCTGATATTTATTTTCTAGAGTTTCTAAAAGATAGATTCTTCCCCAATGCTTCAATTGCTTGGGTCTTAAGAAAAATTTACAAGTCAGGTTAATTTGAACATAATTAAGATGGTACTGATTTCTTCCTTTATTTGCTTTTCATTATTAATAATTATCTATTTAAATAATATACTTAATGTAAAAAGGTAAACCGTGATTTCCACTTCAAACTTCCTGTTTGCTCAATACCTACCAAATTTCAATACTCTACATAGCTCCAGGAAAGATTATTTTATTACAAGCTATTCCATACAAAATAATATGTATATCTGTCTCCACAAATTTTTCTCTTGACTCAGATTTCCAAGTTTACAAATCGAATTTTATCAGGATATCTGAAATTAGTAATTATTAGGAAAAGTTACTTTGTTATAGGTTAAATCTTAAAGCTCCAATTAGCCTCAAATTAATTTTTTAGCTACTATAATTTTTAGTTGAAAATTATAAAAGAGATAACATTGTCAGTTATATAAAATTCTCTTTATGAACAAATTACTGGAAAAGATACAATAAATTTTAAATATCATTCAGATAGTATCCAAAAGAAGGTAGATTCTGATCATGGGGGGGGGAAAGTCACAAAGTTCCAGGAGATGTGACAAAATGAGAATCTTAATTCTACTCATTTGTGTAACTGTGGGCAAGTTGGCAGAGCCTTCCTTACTCCTTCTTAGAAAAGAATGTTAAAAAAACAGCATCACTTTTGGATTTCTAAGCTCTGAAATCCTATGATGTTGGAAGTAATGAAGAAAAATTTGAAACCAGGAAGGTTAAAAAGTGTTAAAAAGGGAAATTGCCAACAACCTGAGGTGAGAAATAAAGATATAAAAAAGCATTTTAGGTAACACTTTGATGAGTCTTTTATTTTCATTACATATTTATGTAATTTTAAACTAATCAATACTCTTTTCTTGTCAAGAACTCATCTTTTAAACAAGTTCTCGTATTTATTTCATCAACTAAATGGTATCAGTGAGCCCATGGTTTTTCTAAAATGCCACTAAGTATTATATTTGTAAGTTCTATGAGTTTATTTCAGCATTAAAAATATTTTGAAATCTGGTTCATATTTACAAAACAAACGTTACCATGGGTTTATAACAGCTATAATTCTGCTAGTACTCTAGTTTCCACACTTGTGAATTAATAAATGATGGCAACTTACAACCCTTACAAAGAGCACTTTGAAGTTACAGCCACCCACCTTCTCATTCTCTTATCAATCTCAAACAAAACTGTTGGTTGCTGGTCACAGAACTAGAGCTCATTCAAATTTAAATATCTCAACCATTGAACTCTAAGTACTTCATACTATCAAATGATGCTCTGGTTAAGACATTGCCAAATAATACTGCATTGAACAAAGAAGTATTTGTGCCTGTGTTTAAACCAAAATAAGGCATATAAACTATGTTTAGTTCCAGTTTCCTTTTAGTTTTCTGAAAGGCTTAGAGTTAAGAAACCAACTGCTTCTGATTTGGACTGGTTTTAATTATATACTTCACACCCAAGGTCTTTTCTCTTCTCCCTTTCTTAGCATGCTGTACAACCATTGCAGTTGCACATAGATTTATTTTACTAAGATGCAAGTTAAAACCCTCCTAAAAATCCTCCTTGAACAAAAAAAGCTTGAAACCTGAAGGTGCAGGGGGAATGAGAAGGTGGCATCAGTAATCAAATGTTAATTAGCAAGCTTTTTTTTTCCTTCCCCCAGGGTTAGCCTGTGTTAGAGAATTCAAATCAGAAATCAATGCTCCAAGTGTTTAACTATTACTTCTTCTCATTAACCATTTAAAAGACCTAGGCAATTCTCTTCTCATAAAAACAATAACTTCAGACATTTCTTTTTCACAAATACCATTTTCTAGAAAACAATGAAGATGTTGTTCCAAGAAAATTATGACTGTATTCTCTTTTAAGATATCTTTTGTTTCAACTACATTCTTTATTTCAACAACTGTAACTCAGTTTTGTTTTGTACTTAGAAAGTACATATTTAGAGCCTTATTTCACCTATTTGTGTCTAAGGAAATTTAACATCTGCCATGTTAACAGATTATTAATCTTGACAATGAAGTTAGTCAAATATGGAAACTAGTTTGAGAGCATATAGTTGGAAATTAGATTTTTGTTATCCTGAAAGATTACCAAGGGTAAATTTAACACTTTCATTAGAAACATTGTTATAATTTCCTATTCTAAAGTTCAATGTGAGTGAAAATGATATGAAAATTGCAAAGTTGGATCATATTCAAAGTAATCGAACTGATCACAAATTTATTGAAATGAATTCATATCTTATTATATGGGTATCTTAGAGGTGATAACTGGATTTTAAGATGCGAGATTCCTGGAAAATATTTATGGATAGGTTAGTAAAAAAGTAACTACATTTTAAGAGCATTCTTTACAAAGAAAAAAAAAGGATTGCTAGAGAAATTCTAAACTTGCAAGAGATAAAATCACAAGTGAATAAAATAAAGCAACTATTTTTTTTGTTAATTCTCAAAAGTGTGGTGCTGGAATCAGCAGTATCATTATCAAAACTATAATCTATTAGGAATACATATTCCTGTGCCCCACCCCAATAAGGGAAAGCCAGAAGCCAGCAATCTGTGTAGTAAAATAAGACCTGCAGGTAATTTTGAGAGAAGCCAAAGTTTAAGAGTCAATATTATAGACTGTGTGAATTATGGACTCTCCTAGATAGCTGAGCTGATTCTACAGCTCTCCCTTCTGAGAATCTATATGACTAATAATTATTGATTACAGAACTCCTTGAAGCACTAATTTTTCTTACCATATGTACCTGTGCATAAGTTGAGTTTTCAGCACATTTTTAATGTAGTTTTGTGGTTAAATTAGGTGCCTCAGTTGATAATGTTTCAGCTTATACTAACGTACATACGGTAGATAGTCAATGACCATATTTAAGTGAGAGAAGGTGCTGCCTCATCACTACCAACTATATAAGCATTCTTTGGTTAAACTAAGTTTCTGCTAATTGAAAATCTTCATTAGTCAATTCTATTTTCTGTCTAAAGGCTTATGTGTGGTATTATTTGACTATGATTGAATCTATATATGATATCTATATGAACTCTGCTGTAAAAGCAGATCTCCACAAGCAATGATCTTTTGGTCACATTACATAAACTTGGGAGACACATGAAACCAACTCACTGTCATTGAGTTAATAATGACTCAGAGTGACCCGAGAGGACAGGGTAGAACTGCCTCCTGTGAGTTTACTTACCAGGAGTAGAAAGCCCTGTCTCTTTCCTAAAAAGCAGCTGGTGGTTTTGAACCGTTGACCTTGCAGTTAGCAACCCAATACATAATAACCACTATGCTACCAGGGCTCCTAGAGTGATGTCAGGAAATGCATTATTCCTAAGTCTGAACCATTTGAAAGGCAAAATCATTTTGTGTATTTTTGCCTTTCCAAAATGAACTCTAGTATTGTAGTGGGTTATTTATTCCCTTGGGCTGCAAATCACAGGTCAACAGTTTGAATTCACCAGCCACTTCAGGAGAGAAAGATGAGGCTTTCTGCTCCCATAAAGATTTAGTCATAGAAACTGAAAGGGGCCAACTCTATTCTGTCCTACAGTCACTGTGAGTCCCAACTGACTCAATATCAGTGAGTTTGGCTTACATGCTAGCTGAGAGTGAGAGATCACCTTGTATCAGTCAATTAAGACCTTGTCCTCGAGAGCAATATTGCCCTGATGTGCAAAGGAACTCGCCTCAATGGCAGTGGAGTCGTATTTTTATATTCAGTTTACAAATGAGGAGACTGATGCTCAGAGAAATTAAGTAATTTTCCGAGTCTAGATTCTTTCATTATAACATATCTTTCCTTAACTTGAATTCCTTCTCTTATAAGATGGTTGGTTATCTTTATCATTCTTTTCTACCTCGTGCTTTTATAATTGAGAATTTCCATGAGGCTATTTACATTAACTCTGAACAGTGGTCATTAAATGGCAACAACAGTGACCAACTACAAGCAAAGCTCTTTGTCACGAAAGCAAGGAATTCTTTTCGCAGCTGTTCCATTTGTACAGGCAACGAAAACACGGTTATAGACAGTCAACTTTTCACTAAAGCGTTGTGGAGAAAGGACAAGAGCCAGAGCAAATAGCAACTTGTTACTGTTTCCACAATTGAAAGCTGCATTCACAGTAAAAGGGCAGTTCCTAGTGTCACATACAGCTGAGGAAGAAAGGGCAATAACAAGGAAAATCAGGTAACAAAAGAATAACATCATAAAATAATACATAAACTTTATTTTGTGACAGATAAAGTTTCTTCCATTTATAAACTTTTTTGAATGTCCCTCATCCCATCTTAATATTAGAGTCATGGATGTGTGGACTCACCCCACCAAGAGCTCCTGAGCACCCTTTGCCCAGAGCAATAAAGAGAACTGTCCTCCAAAAAAAAGAATATGAAGACACTCACTCTCAGCCTGTTTGAACTTTGCCAATATATAGTCACTGAATCATACCTTGTTATTCTAGCTTTTCTTCACTTAAAAGTTAGGGACACTTTTGCCAATTCCTTTCTATTCTTTATTTGTAACTTCTGTAAGCTTTATAATATAATTGCATTTATAGGAATAAGATATTGAGCAATGTCATTGATCTACAATGCTAATTTATGTGCAGAATTATATTTTTGTCATTTTGATATCATGTGTTAAAACAAACTCATAACCCAGATCCAAAGACACACAGAGAAATTAAACTGTTTGCCTAAAATGTATTCTATTAGTTAATGCCTAAATCAGGATGATAATACAGATTTTTGTAAAAAATAAATTATTAAATCATTTCTTTATTCTTCTTGTATTCCTCAAGGGCCATCACTTCTGCAGCAAATTTCAAAATTAAATAGATGCTAATAATCTTAGTGCTCAGATATTTGTGTTGACTTAGCTACTTTACATTGCACATCCATGACTCTCCCTTTCTCTGATATGCTGAAAACGTTGTGGGAACCATGAGCAATAGAACTTGTCTGTCATCAGGTCTCGCATGATTTTATCGTTTCTTGTTAACAAAAATACGCACAAAAAAAAAAAAGACAACAAAAGGACTTAGTATTGGGCTCTGCCATGAATACTGAAGTAGTCTGGGGGTGTGGCTCATCAAGTAAAAATAAACCATTCAAGTCACCCACATCAAGGAGAAAGTTTGGGAACAACTAAGGCAGTGTTTGTATTTCGGGCCTGGAGTCAGGAGAGTTACACTGGCCCTCATTCTGCTTAACTGTGGCACCAGCGACAACCTACTTAACCTCTCCTTTCAGAAATAAGAAAGCTCCTCCAGAGAACAGCTCTGAGAGATATTTTCAAATGTGCTTTGGTCAAGTTTTTTTTATTCTAACTTGCTGCTTTCCAAGAACAGCGTTGAGCTGAAAGAGAAGATGGGTGTAAGTGAAAGGGCCAGGGCACAGTTCTAAAAGAGAATAGGCATCAAAACAAGAGACTGTGCCAAGGTAAATGAACTAATGCTCTCAAAGTTACGTAAAGTTATCTACTGGTTCTTAATGACAATTTAACGAAGATCCTATCAATATGAATGGACACTAAGGCCAAAGTCTACTATTTCACACAAAACCTTTATTAAGAACTGCAATTGCCAATGCTGAGCATTGCTTTCTAATTATAGTAGTTAGAAATCCAAATTCAATGTAAAGATTAGCTCTAAAATGTGGCTAGTTATTTTAGAAAGAAAATATCAGGAGTAACTCAGCAATTGCACTTATTGTAATTTAATAAAATTAATCATATGATTCATCAAATAATCAGGCATTCTAAATAAACAGCCTGTCTTTAAAAAAATTATTCCTATTTATTCATTAACAAAACTATTCCTTAGCTCATCTCTGCCACAACCTACCCTATTCAAAACCATATGGGAAAGGACATTAAAAAAACTCCGCAAACCAAGGACTCCTGGTATTAGTGCTACACACTGCATACCCCTATTCATTATTTTACCTCCCTTGTTTAATCTATCATTAAGATTCAGTGACCCTACACTAAATTTAAAGCAGATCCTTCCTTCCTCCCATGCCTAAATTCACATACTTTTCTAGTTGGGGATGCCCTCAAGTATTAGCAACTCTATGGGGTTTCTCTAATCTCAGCTCTGAACTATGTCATACTATAGAACCAAGAAATTGCTGTTTTACATTTCTAACTATGGAGGATTCCATAAAAAGGACCATATAATTTACTTAATAAGATAAAGGGGGAGGATCACCATTTATTAAGTATTTTTTCATTGTAAAAGGCACAGAGACAGTTTAAAGAGTGAGTAGTATCGAAAGGCATTACTTCAACTGTATTCATTCACATAAAATTTAGAATTTTAAATCTTGGTGAAACTTTCAGGTACTATCTTAAAGGATAAAATACAAAGAAAAAAGAAAATATTGATTTAAGAATAAAGTTGGTAAAACAACCACTTCAGAGAAATGAGATTTTGGGGAAGCTAGCAAAAGTTGAACTTCCAGTTGGACATATTAAACTTCACTTTCATATTTAGAAAAAAAAGGCTTAATGTATAATAGGGAAAAATAAAGAATAAGGAATTAGTTACATGATAGTTTATTAGTACTAACTGAACTTTCCATGTTGCCCAATTGAGAAGTCACTAGCCTCATGTGGCTATGGAACATTTGAAATATGGCTAATCTGTGAGCAACAACAAAATCTTAATTTTAAGGAACTTTAAATTGTTGTATGTAACTAGGAGTTACTCTATTAGGTAATATACAATATCTTGAAAACATTAAAGCAGAAAAACATTTTATTGATTAAACTACATGACATCGATCATATTTCCTTATAGCTCTTAAAATATAAAAGCAGAAAAAATAAAAGTAGAAATATTGTGGTTAAATAAATTTTTCACTCTTAAATTTTTACTTTAAAAGTTATTTTAAAGTTACCCAAGAAATGTAAATTAAAGCTGATGGTTTTATCTCTAAAAAAAAAAGGTAGAATATACGTAAATGCTACCTACCTGACATAAAGAAATATTAATCATGGGCTACCACTGAGTAGGCAAGGTAGGCAAGTATTATTTTGCTAAAGTGTAACATTGACTTACATGCTGTTGTTTAGCTGCTATTGAGTTGGCCTCTACTCATGAGATCTTATGTATAACAGAACAAAAGTGCCCGATCCTGTGCCACTTCATGATCACTGGCAGATTTAAATTAATTGTGATATTCAGTCCACCTCACTGAGTTTCCCTAGTTTGTCCAGATCTCCACTTTATCAAACATGACATCTTTACAGTAATTGGTCTTTCCTGATGACATGTCCAAAACAAGCAAGATGAAGTCTAGTTTACTTGCTTCTAAAGGAGAATTGCTTCTAAGATCGATTTATTCTTCAAAGGGTGATTTATTCATTTCTCTGACATTCCACAGTGTATTTAAAATTCTTTTCCAATACCATAATTCAAATGCATCAATTCTTCTATCTTATTTATTTCCTAGCTTTCACATTACTAAGAAGTAGTTAAAAAAGATCACAGCTTGGGTCAGATGCACCTTAGTCATCAAAGTGTTACCTTTGCTTTTTAAAATTTTAAAGGTGTCATTGCAGAACTGTTGTTCAATCACAAATATATTATTTCATTTCTTGATGATTGCTTCCACAGCACTGATTGAGATCCACATAGAATGAAATTGCTGACAACCTCAATTTCTTCTCCATTATTATGTTACAAGCTTTAGTCTTACTTTCACCAGTACATGCAGCAAACAATCATATCATGTATAGGTTGTTAATCGGTCTTCCACCAATCCAGCCTCTTAGATTACTTGTTAAATGGCCTAAAGAGGTGAAAGTACACAATTCTACCATATACACTAATTTAAATCATGTAGTACACCCCTTGTTCTATTACAATGATTTCCTGTTGATCCATGTGTATCTTCTGAATGGGCTTAATTGTTTTAAAATTCAGATTCTTTGCAATGTTATACATATAATTTGCTGTGATCCACAGTCAAATACCTTTAAATACCAAGTTGATAAAATACAGATAAACCCAGATAAACATCTTTCTGGTGTCCTCTGCATTTGGCCAAGATCAGTAAGGGTGTCTTCATTCCAAGTCCTCTTTGGGATCTGGATTCCAGAAGTTCTTTATCAATGCACAATTGCACTGATTTTTTAATTATCTGCAGCAAAATCTTGTTAGTCTGTGACATTAATGATACTATTTGATAATTTCTAGATTCCAATGGATTGTCTTCCAAATTTCTTGACACAAACAAGTAGCACTTCCAATGTTGTGTATGTTTGCTAAAGAATCTCAAATTGGTATTTCATGAATGCCCAAAGTTTTGGCCTTTGCCAATGTCTTCAGGACAACTTGAATATCTTCCTTCAGTACTGGCGATTCTTTTGGTTCAGTAACTGTATTCTTCTATCTTCTTTTGATGCTTTCTCTGATATTAAGTTTAATTTATTGAAGTCATCCTTTTATAATCGTATCTAAAAGAGACAGAGGACCTGCCTTCATTGAGCTTATATTTAAGCTATTCTAAGTGATTAGGTTGATGGAAATAAACAAGGACATTTCTTAATTACTGTATATACTCGAATATAAGTCAACACAAGTATAAGCTGAGGTACCTGATTATTACCTGGGAGACCAGAAAAACTGATTGACTCGAGTATAAGCCTAGGGTGGGAAATGCAGGATGTGAATCAACACAGAGATCAGAGGAGAGAGACAGAGTGCAGCCAGAAACACATCCTTACCAGTTCAGCTGCCAGTGTAAGTGAATCACTACAGGTGCTTCTGCGAATTGGAGCCATCCATGTCATAGGACGGCTCTGATTGGTTAGATGTGAGTAAACAAACATTCAAAAACCTGTAGTGTGAGTGGGGCTTTGAATGAACAGCAGAGGAACGGCAATCGCCTGCGAGATGGTACACCTTGCTGGGGTACCACTGACCCGTGTATAAGCCGAACCCGTTTTCCAGCACGTTTTTTGTGTGTGTGTGCTGAAAAACTTGGCTTATACACAAGTACATACAGTAGTACTATGAAGAGTGATTCTGTATTTTAGAAGCTGAAACTTGAATGAGAAGGTGCAAGTTCGAAAGTGTTCCACACAGAGAATAAATGAAAAGATTCTCTCTTGATAAATACATAATTATTTTATATATGTTAGGTGCCACAGAATTGGTTCTAACTCATATGACACTATGTACAACAGAGTGAAAGACTGCCCAGATGGGAGCTACCCCCACAATGGTTTCCACTGTTGCAGCACTGTCAATTCATCTTGTCTAGGGCCTTCCTCTATTTCGCTATGCCTCTACTTCACCAAGCATGATGTCGTTCTCCAGTGACTGGTTTCTCATGACAACATGTCCTAAATACTGTAAGACAAAGTCTGCTCTTGATTCTGTCATTCCCAGCATAGTAAACCATATGAATTTCTGATGCAACAAGGCCAATACTAGTCCAAGTCTATTTCAGTTCACGAAGTTCTAAGATATGGATATTTGTGTTCCATTTTATTTCTGACAACTTCCAATTTTCTTAAATCCATGCCTTGTACATTCTAAGTTCCAACTGTTAGTAGATTTTTACAGCTGTTTCTTCCCATTTTGAGTCATGTCCCATCAGCAAATGAAGATTTTGAAAGACTTACTCCCATAGGCTTTATTCTACCCATGTCATGATGATACAATTTACTTTGAGAAAGCAGCTCTGGATTCTGGGAAGATGGCGGACCAGGAGACCCTGAAACTCTGAGAGCTCTTTCCAACAAAGTGGGTTTGGTATCCAGGTAGCCTAGTGATAGGACTCTGAGTGAAAAATCCCCCCCACCCCCACCCCACGCATTTGTCCTGAGCAGGGGCCTTGGCGATACAGGACCCGATTCCTGGGACATCTCTGGTCACTAGGCTGCTGGCATATGCTCAGATCTATCAGCAGATACCATGAAGAGGAGGAGAGAATGGAGCAACATCTTCTAAAAACTGAAAGAAAAAATGCCTCCCCTAGAATCCTGTACCCTGCCAAGTTATCCATTAAGATAGATGGTGAGATAAGGATCTTCCAGGAGAAAGAAAGATTCAAAGAATATGCTGCAAGTCACCCAACCCTGTGAAAGATACTGGCTAACTCACTATGGTCAGAGGATCAACCTCCACCAAGAACAAACAGGAGACTACCATATAGCCCATCTCCATCTAAAAGCCAACATGCCAGCAACAATTACCAGGACAACAGGGTCTAAGATGGAAAGCAGGACAAGATAGAAACTCTCCACTCAAACACAGCCCAGTGATATGAAGTGAGATAGGTAAAGACACAAAACACAAAACAGGGTATAGCAACTACGAATCCAGTTAGTGACAATAACTCTGAATACCAATGGACTCAATTCGTACATTAAAAGAAAAAGGCTTGAGGACTGGCCCAGAAAACATAATCCATCAATCTATTGCCTGCAAGAGACACATCTTAAGCGCACAGACAAGAATATGCTAAGAATAAAGGGTTGGCAGAAAGTTTACCAATGGAATTGTAACTCAAAAAAGGCAGGGGTGGCTATCTTAATCTCCGACAAAATGAACCTCAAGATCCAAACCATAAAAAGAGACAAAGATGGACACTACATAATGCTCAAAGGTTCAGTAAACCAGAAATCATATTGAATATTTACGATCCTAACAATGTTGCGGCGAATTTCGTCAAACTATTAAAAAGATGAAGAAAAAAGAAATCACGGATTCAACAATCATAGTAGGTGACTTTAACGCTCCACTATCAGAGAAAGACAGATCACTGGGAAAGAAGCTCAGCAAAGAGGCCAGCTAAACAATGTAATTAGGCAACAGGGTCTGATAGACAGCTATAGAGCTTTCCATTCAAAAGCAAAGGGTTTCACATTCTTTTCAAATCCACATGGGTCTTTTTCAAGAATAGACCACATGCTGGGACACAAGTCCAGCCTGAGTAAATTCAAACACATAGATATTAACCAGATATCTTTCTCAGATCACCATGCCGTAAACCTGGAGATTAATAAGAGGGCGTCCAGAAAAGCAAGGGCAACCAATTGGAGAATGAACAACGATCTCCTGCGACAAGAATGGGTACAGGCCCAGATCAGAGAGGATATTAGGCAGTTTCCAGAAACTAACGAGAATGAGAATACAACGTATCAAAATTTATGGGACACTGCAAAGGCAGTTATCACAGGTAGCTTGATATCATTAAATGCATACATGAAAAAAGAAGGCGTATGATAGAAACGTTAACACAAAACCTCCAACAACTAGAACAGAGTCAGCAGAACAACCACTCCAACAGCAAGAGAAAAGAAATAATAAAAATCAGGGCGGAGTTAAACCAGTGGGAAGACAAGAGAACAATGCAAAAGCTAAATGCAGCTAAAAGCTGGTTCTATGAAAGAATTCACAGAATTGACAGTCCTCTGGCAAAGCTTAGCAAAGATAGAAAGGAGTAAACACCAATAGCCAGGATGAGGGATGAAACAGGGGCAATAACAATAGACCCCAATGAGATTAAAAGGATAATTACAAAGTACTATGAAGGTTTACATTCTAATGAATTCAGAAACCTGGAAGACATGTCTAAATATTTGGAAAAACAGTCTCTCCCTAGATTATCTCAGATATCAACCTCAACAAACCCATAGCAAAAGAAGAAATAGAGAGGGTCATCAAAAACCTACCAACAAAAAAGGCCCCATGGCCAGATGGTTTCACAGCAGAATTCTACCTAGCATTCAGGGAAGAGTTGACAGCAATCCTTCACAAAGTATTCCATAACATAGAACAGGATGGCAAACTCCCAAACTCATTTTACGAAGTCAGCATTATATTGATACCCAAATAGGGCAAAGACCCCACAGGTATAAAGAATTACAGACCAATAGCTCTAATGAACATAGATGCAAAAATCCTTAACCAAATATTGGCCAATAGAATACAAAAGTATATAAAATATATCATCCACCATGACCAGGTAGGATTCATCCCAGGGATGCTTTAACATCCGAGAAAGCAGCTCTTCCTCAAATTCATTAGGCCTTCAGTATCTAACAATGATTCAATGTTATGTATAAAGATCTCAGCATTTAAATCCTCCAAACTGGACAGCTAATTCCTTCTTTGTAGTCTGTTCATAGTCTAGAAGTTTCAATGAAAGCTCTTCACTTTGGGTGAACTTGCTAGCATCTGAAATTACCAGTGATACTGCTTCCAGCATCATAGGCACACACAGGCCATCATAGTATGAAAAAGTGACAGACAAGTGGTAAATAATTACTTATGTTGTTAGGTGCCAACAACTCAGCTCCAACCATAAGGTCAAGTTTAGAAACCACCAGCAACACCTCAGGAAAGGTGGGACTTTCTACTTCCTTAAAGAGTTGTTATTACGTGCCATCAAGTTGACTCTGACCAACAGTGACTCTGCACATCAGAACAAAGCACTGCACTGTCCTGTGCCATTCTTACCATTGTTCCTATGCCTGAGCCCATTCATGCAGCCACTGCGGCAATCCATCTAGCAAAGGGCCTTCCTCTTTTTCGCCACCCTTTCACTTTATCAAACATGATGTCCTTCTCCAGGGACTGTTCTCTCCTGACAATATCTCCAAAGTATGTTAAATGAAGTCTTGTCATTCTAACTTCTAAGGAACACTCTGGCCATACTTCTTCCAATACAGATCTGTTAATCTTTGTTAGCAGTACCTGGTACTTTCAATAGTCTTCACCAACACCACAATTGAAATGCATCAATTCTTCTACAGTCTTCCATATTCAGTGTCTCACTTTCAACCACATATAATGTAATATAGAATACCATGGCTTGTCTCAAGTGCATCTTAGTTCTCAAAGTAATATCTTTGCTCTTCAATACTCTAAGGAGTTCTTATGCAGATTTATCTAATGTAATATGTCTATTGACCCCTTGACTGCTGCTTCCAAGAACACTGATTGTGAATCCAAGTAAGATAAAAGTGTTGACAACTTCCAACCTTTTCTCTATTTATCATGGTTACTTATTTTTCCATTTATGAGGATTTTGGTCTTTTTTACATTGAATTGTACTGAATATAAAGTTAAAAATCTTACATTGGACTGAAGGCTAAAATCCTTGATCTTTACCTGCAAGGGATTCAGTTCATTTCACTTTAAGTAAGCAAGGTTGTGTCATGTACATATCGAAGGTTGTTAATAAGCCTTCCTTCAATCCCAATGCCATATTCCTCTTTATATATATATATATATATATATATATATATATATATATATATATATATATATATATATATATATTCCAGCTTTTCTGAAGATTTGCATAAGTATGGTAAGAGGATACAACCCCAATGCACACACCTCTGATTTAAAACCATACAATATTCCCTAGTTCTATCTGCTCAACTGCCTTTTGATGATTCACATACACGTTCTGAATGAGCACAATTCTTCTCAAAGTTATCTTCAGTTTATTATGGTCTACACTATTGAATGCATTGGAATAATCAATGAAACACAAGTAAACACTTTTTTTTGGTATTCTCTACTTAGAGCCAAGATCCATATGACATATACATATATGTATGTGTGTCTGGATATATAAATGCAAATATGTGCAAACACACAGCACACAAACACAAGTGTGTATATCCACACAGAGGATTTCCAAAAACATGGGAAAATGGAAATAAAAGATAATGGAATTTTTCTATGAACCCTTTGAACTCCCTTTTTGTATATATTCCTACACACAAACATATATACTTTACTAATATTATTTTAGTCAATGAAGGTTTTCTTTTTTAACAGATTAAGCAACTGAGATTTAAATTCTCTTAAGTAGGTAACAAGCAGAATCCACAAGAAAAATCAATGGAACTCTGAGGTAATGTCTCTTGGTAGCATAGCGAATTATGTGTTGGGCAGCTAACCACAAAAACAGCAGTTCCAAACCACCAGCTGCTGAGGGTGGGGCGGAAGATGAGGCTTTCTACTTTTTCTGTTGTTTAAATTTTATTATTTTAAGTCTAATTTATTCCTGAGCCATGAGTCTTTCCTTCTTCAGTTTCTTCTGGGAAATCTTTTTCTTCTGTGCAAACTCCTTTTCTGGTTTAGGAACGATCTGTTCCTTTTCAGTGAGGATCAGCTCAGTGTGGCAGGGGGAGCGCATGTGTGGATTGATCCCATCAAGAGCTCTGTAATACAGGTGGCACATCTTCAGGGCTTTGTTCACCTGGATGTGCTCAATGACCAGAGAATCCACATCTAAACCCTTAAAATCAGCATTACTTTCTGCATTTTTAAGCATGTGAAGTAAAAATTCAGCACTCTTTTTGGGCCACCGACCCTGGGTCCAACCCCACTGTTTGGCCTGGGCACACCTACCAACGCCACCATTGTTACGTTGGAAGGGCACACCCTGCTTCTGCAGAGTGGCATCTTTCAAGTATGTGGTGGCTTTCCGGATATGCATGGCTTTAATGGCCTGGGCACTTTCACAGGTGTTTCTGAAGTGGACCTGGAGATTCGGCCCTCTTGATTTGCAGAATTTTGTAGGGTTTTCTGGGCCAAGTAAGTAGCGAACCAGTTTGGCAGGACACCTCAGGCTGCTACAGTTAGAGTGAGGATTTCTACTTTTGTAAAGATTTAGTCACAGAAACCCACAGGAGCGTTCTCTTCTGTTCTATGGGGTTTCTGTAAGTTACTGACTTGATGGCAGTGGAAATGATATAATCCTAAAAATGATTAAGTAGAAAAGCTTATTCTATTTCATATCACCCCACCACAATCTCAAGAGCATGATACTGACTGTTCATTTATTTGGATGACACTTCCTTCATATATTTCAGAATTGTTTTTGTTCAACTAGACTAAATAATCATAAATCTCAAATTGCTATCATGTGAAAACTAACCAAGTTTGCTATACTGATTGCTAACTCAAAATTAGATTTCAGAGATTCTGATAACAGATACCTATCTTCAAACACATTTGAGAGTTGCTTGTAGGTTTTTGCTCAATTGAATAAATAGTGTCATGAATTATCCATTTACAACATTACCCCAGCAATGAATAAAGCCAAGGATATCTATTTTTGAGAATGATGGCATTCAAGTAAACACACCCATTGAGAGCCAGTATTTCACAATATCATTCCCAGACGCTCCAACTTTACCACTCCTTTTGCATGCTCAGCTGGATGGTTGAATGAATGAAAACATGAATAATGGGAACAGCTGTTATGGATGTGTTCTCCAAAAACAGGAGTTGAAATGTTAGACTCTACACCTATGGAAGGAGCTCTGGAGCTCAATGGCTACTAACCAAAAGTTTGTGGAGTTTGAAACTCACCAGTATCCAGTGTCCTTTTGGCCCAGAAATATAGAAATCAGGATCCATAAAGACTTAAAGACTTGGAAGATCAATGGGTCAGTTTTCCTGTCCTATAGGATGACTATGAGCTGAAAATCAACTCCATGGCAGTGGATGTGATCCTATCTGGAAATCAGGTTTTCTTTTTTCTGTTAATTAGGCCATACTCAAATAGAATGGTTCTATAAAGTGATTTTATAACTCACATCTGAGTAATAAAAAGAGCTCAATGCAAGAATTTTTTCTATTAAAATGGCATTCCATGGTGCACACCTTCCTGAGAAGATCGCTGAAGACAAAGCAGGTGCATAAGCAAATGTGATGAAGAAAGTTGATGGTGCCCAGCTATCAAAAGATATAGCATCTGGGGTCTTAAAGGCTTGAAGGTAAACAAACAGCCATCTAACTCAGAAGCAACAAAGCCCACATGGAAGAAGCACACCAGCCTGTGTGACCATGAGATGTCGAAAGGATCAGCTATCAGGCATCAAAGAACAAAAAATCATATCATTTTAAATAAGAGTGAGTGCTGAGTGGAGATCCAAAGACCATCTGTAGGCAACTTGACATCCCCTTACGGAAGGGTTGTGGGGAGGAGATGAGCCAAGCAGGGTGTAGGGTAGCAACGATGAAACATACAACTTTCCTCTAGTTCTTAAATGCTTCCTCCCCACACTATCAAGATCCCAATTATACCTTACAAATCTGGCTAGACCAGATTATGTACATTGGTACAGATAAGAACTGGAAACACAGGGAATCCAGGACAGATGACCCCTTCAGGACCAGTGGTGAGAGTGGCGATATCTGGAGGGTAGGGTAGAAAGGGGGAACTGATTACAAGGTTCTACATATAACCCTCTTCCTGGGGGATGGACAACAGAAAAGTGGGTGAAGGGATACATTGGACAGTGTAAGATATGACAAAATAATAATTTATGAATTATCAAGTGTTCATGAGGGAGGGGAGCGTAGTAAGGGAGGGGGGAAATCAGGAGCTGATATTAAGGGTTCAAGTAGAAAGCAAATGTTTTGAGAATGATGATGGCAACAAATGTACAAATGTGCTTGACACAATGGATGGATGTATGGATTGTGATAAGAATTGTACGAGCCCCCAATAAAAGGATTTAACAAAGAGCAAACTAGACGCAGAAACACAAGGGGAAGAAAAAGGCAAACAATGGAAATAGAGACATCAATCAGCCCAGCAGTGCCAAGTGTGGTTGAAAGCTGAAATAAACAAGGAATGACCTTCCTCCTAGAGTAGCAATTCTCAACTTGTGGTCGAACGACCCTTTCACAGGGGTCGCCCAATTCATAACTGTAGCAAAATTATAGTTATGAAGTATCAACGAAAATAATTTTATGGTTGGGAGGTCACCACACCATGAAGACCTGTATTAAAGGGTCGCAGCATTAGGAAGGTTGAGAACCACTGTCCTAGAGCCAAGCACTCAACTACTGCACTACTACGACTCTTAACACATTAAAGACCAGATTTTTTTTACCCACTTACCCAAGTGGTCAGGTAGTTTTTCTGGCTATTAGGTTTTGTTTGCATTAAACCATAAATGGGTTTACATCTCATCAACTTTTCATCATATATATATAACTTTCAGTTTTTGAATATATAGTGTCTCACATTATTAAACAATATTTTGCAATGTATACAGAACATTATTACTTTTATGAACTATAATCTTCATGAAACAATAAACTTCTTGTAAAAATAATCAACATAATCCATATTGCTCTGAAAACCAGTAAAAATAAGTACAGTATATCAAACAAAAAATCCATTCTTTGTTCCCCAGTGTTCATTGTTGATATGTTGCTTTGTGATACAGTGTACTATTGTTACTATACTCTACAACTACACTATTCAACTACATTGAGAAACAAAGCAGTGTGCAAATCTTATCCCTGAAACACTGTGCAAAAATGATCTCCTAGCCCTTTGGTTTGATTAGTTGTGGAGACTTTACCCTAAATAGTGACAATTATTTCATATGTTGTAGTTAGCATAGGACCTATATAAACAAAGGTTCCTAGTACTTTTTAAATGTATGGTACTTTGTATAACATTTTTTCTCTGTGAAGCGGTATCTTAAAAAATTTGCAAATGTAGCTGGTTTGACTTCTTTTTCGATGGGCAGTGCACACTCTACAGGCTGTGGTAGGAAATTTTTTTCCATTGCTTGAAATGAACACAGGGTCGTGCTGCTTCACGAATTATCTGAGATCCGTCCATAACAGACGGCACACGAAACACAAGTAAACTCGGTATCCGTCCGCAATGTGTTAACTAAGAGAATAACCCAAATTATGACTCATGGCAACCCTGTTTAGGGTTTCTGAGACTATCAATCTTTATAGAAGCAGGTAACCACTGAACTTGTGATTAGCTGCCAATGTCTAACCCAAAGTGCCTCCCATGTTTCTTAATTAAGAAGATAACTGTTGCTAAAGCAGACCATAGATCCGTCTCACCTCGTACATTGGAAAACATCCTATATTCCTATATGTTTATGGTTCATTCATTCAACTATTCATCAAACACTGGCTCTTGTCATCAAGTTGGTTCCCACTCACATAGTGAGCATGTGCAGAAGAGAAAGCAACCTTGCCTGGACCTGCACCATTCTCACAACTGTTCTTGTGTTTGAGCCCAGAGGATGCTATTGAATCAAACCATCTTGTCGATAGCCTTCCTCATTTTTGCTGCTCCCCTACTTTACCGAGCAAGATATTCTTCTTCAGGTACTAGTCTCTCTAAACAATATGTCCAAAGTATGTAAGATGAAGTCTTGCCATCTGTGCTTTTAAGGAGTAATCTGGCATACTCCTTCTAAGACAGACTTGTTTGTCCTTTTGGCACTTCATGGTACTTTCAATATTCTTCACAAGCAACCTAATGCAAACACATAAATTCTTCTTTGGTCTTCCTTATTTCATTTTCAACTCTCAACATGCATATGAGGAGACTGAAAATATCATGCCTTGAGTCAGGAGAACCTTAGTTCTCAAAGTAACAGTTTTGTTTCTCGATACTTTAAAGAGGTCCTGTGCAGATTTAATGAATTCAACTCATCACTTGATTGTTGTTTCCATGAGCATTAACTGTGGGTCAAAGAAATAGAAAAATTTGGCAATTTCAATCATTTTTCCATTAATCATGATCTACCTCTTGGTCCAGTTGGGAGGAGTAGGGTCTTCTTCCTTGATCTTCACCAGCAAGTGCTTTAAGTCCTCCTCACTTTTAGCAAGCAAGGGTGTGTTATCTGCATTTCTACATAAGGTTGTTACTAAGCCTTCCTTAAATCCTGATGCCACATTCTTCTTCATATAATCCAACTCCTTTGATTATGTGCTCAGCATACAGGTTGAAGTAGGGTGAGAGGACACAATTTGAGGCACATCTTTCCAAACGTTTAACTATGTAGTATTCTCTTGTTCTGTTCTCACAACTGCTTCTTGATCCATGAACAAGTTCCACATGGGAACAATCAAGTATTGTGGAATTCCCATTCTTTTCAAGGTTGTCCGTAGTTGTTATGATCCACACAGTCGAATGCTTTGGCATAGTCAATAAAACAGAAGTAAACATCTTTCTGGCATTCTTTGCTTTGAGCCAAGATCCATCTGACATCAGAAATGATACCCCTTGTTCCCAGTCCTCTTCTGAATCCAGCCTGAACCTCTGCAAGTTCCTGGACAATGAACTTCTGTAACTATTGTTGGATGTTCTTCAGCAAAATTTTACTTGCATGTGATAGCAATGATGTAGTTCTATACTTTGAGTAGTCTGTGGGGTTCCTTTCTATGGAATGGGTACAAATATAGATCTGTATCAGTAAATCTGCCAGGTAAGCAGTTTCTTAAATGTCCTGGCAGAGACAAGTAAGTACTTCCAGTGCTTTAATAGCTTGTTAAAGCATTTCAATCATTATTCCATCAATTCCTAGAACATTTGTTAAGCACTGCTTAAGTTCCAGACTCTGATATTCACTGTATCAGCAATTTTAAATTTAAATGAAATAAATGAGTGAATGTGACATGCAAATGAAGAAACCATATGTCACTGCCATCAAGTCAATTCAGACATTCAGCATCAATCTTGAGAAAACATTACTGGGTAGTCTTCTTACGTGTCATTAACTTAGTTCATACCCATAGCACTGTATGCACAACAGAACAGAAACAATGTCTAGTTCTGTGCCAATGTCACAATTGTTATGTGAGCCCATTGTTGCTCAGTGTGTCAACAGAGAACATTCCCCATGTGAGGAGGGAACTGCTACTCCAGAACAGCTGATTGCTGAGATAACATTATCTGAGACTCACAGGTACAGGAATTTTCTGATCTTTGGGAATAGCCAGGAATCCTGTTCTTAATGTAAAACTTTCTAACTCTTAAGTGGCCACCAATTCAATTTTAAAACAGTCTGAGGCCAAAACTGGTAATCCGACATAACAGGCTTATGGGAACCAGTGTATACCTTTGAAAACCCAGTCCCCATCTGCCACAAAAGACTTAACATTCTTGCCTTCAAGTAATTTATAGTAAAGTGAGGGTTAAATCCAGAAGCAAACATTCATGACGCCATGAGACTGCTATAGGGACCCCACTGTGCAGTGGTTAAGTGCTCTGCTGTGAATGGGAAAGCTGGCAGACCTAGCCCACCAGCCGCTCCACGAGAGGAGGGCAGGCTAGTCAGCTTCCTTTTGTGGATTTCAGACTTGGAAACTTTATGTGACAACTCTACTCTGTCTTGCAATAAGATTGCAGTAAATGACAATAGAGGGGGGCATGTCTGATTTCCTTTGACTTCACCATTACCACAAGTCGGGGGGGTCAGACATGCCTCTCCATTCCATACTTCTTTACCGTCTGACATCAACTATTCTTCCCATGTCACTCTACATCTATGTGCGTGCACTGGCCACACAAAACTCAGAGACAATACTCACAATTAAGGAAGTTTATAAGGGAAGTGAACAGGTTACCACATATCAAGATCAGCAAGCACTAAGGATATACAAGGGGATACACCCCCCAAAACCAGAACCACCTCCCAAGCTATGTATTTAACTTATTTTTACAAAATAACCTCACCACCTTCAAAGTACTCTCCATTAAACTTAATACATTTTTCAAACTCATCTGTTTTGGATGGCTAACAGCACCTCTATCATTTTTTCCTTCTCCTCTTCTATGTCATCAAATCGCTATCCTTTCATGTTCCACTGCATTCGCAGAAGCAAAAAGAAGTTGCATGGAGCAAGGTCAGGTGAACATGGGTGTGTGGGGCAAGAAAAGCATGCTGTTTTTGTGCCCCAAACTGGCACACTGAGATGGCCGCCTTGGCACAGTGGCAAAAATCAGTCACCAGTCTGCCACAAACCAGGCTTTTATTGCACACTGTTAGGTAATCTTTTCAGAACCACTAAGTAGAGAGCTTGATTAACAGTTTGACCTGGTGGAATGAACTCCAAATGTACTATGAGTCGACATTTTCATCCTTTCGGGAAATTGACAGACATCCATAATGAGGTTTGTTATCAATTGATATTTCATGTTTTTTGAACCAAGAAAATCACCTGTACACTTGAGTTTTTCCCATCTCATTGTCCTTGTAAGCTGTGTTCAGCATCAACAAGTTTCTGTGGCAACTTTGCCGAGCAAGAAACATAACTTCACAGCCGCGTGCAGCTGTTCTCTCAAATTGGCCATCACCAAGGAGAGTGTAGAATGCCTGGTGTGGGTTTGATCAAGTGCAATGTAGCCAAGAGGAATTACTGAGAGCTGAATGAAGGTTGAAGAAGATAGAGAGGAAAGTGAAAGGGAATAAAGCACTAGGTGGCAAAAGACATTTAAAGAAGTATAAATATAGGCATGTACATATGTAAATATATGAATCTATAACAATAGGAATATAGATCTATGCACATATATTTATATGTTAAGTATCAAGGTAGCAGATGGACATTGGGCCTGTACTCAAGTCCTCCCTCCACGCAAGAGCATTTTGTTAAAACAATTTAGCATTCTGTGCCTCACCTTCTACAATCACAGAAGTAAAAATGGGTGCATAAGAAAATGTAGTGAAAAAAAGCTGATGGTGGCCGGCTATTAGAAGATACAGTGTCGGCAGTTGCCTCCAGTCTCCGGAGATCCCGTCTGCCAACACCGGGCGAATGGCCTCCCAAAACCGCGATCCAGCCGCAGTCAGTGTCGTAGCTGCCTGGAAAGGAGCTGAGCCCAGCGGGGGCGCAGCCTGGGGTTCCGTGGGCAAGAGGCTACAACAGGAGCTGATGACCCTCATGATGTCTGGCGACAAAGTTATCTCTGCCTTATCCGGAAACAGACAACCTTTTCAAGTGGATAGGGACCATCCATGGAGCAGCTGGTACAGTCTATGAAGACCTGAGGTATAGCTCTCCCTGGAGTTCCCCAGTGGCTACCCTTACAATGCACCCACAGTGAAGTTCCTCACCCCCTGCTACCACCCCAACGTGGACACTCAGGGTAACATCTGCCTGGACATCCTGAAGGACAAGTGGTCTGCCCTGCATGACGTCAGGATGATTCTCCTCTCCATGCAGAGCCTGCTGGGAGAGCCCAACATCAACAGCCCTTTGAACACACATGCTGCGGAACTCTGGAAAAACCCCACAGCCTTTAAGAAATACCTGCAGGAAACCTACTCAAAGCAAGTCTCCAGCCAAGAGCCCTGACCGTCCCTGTCCTTGTGTTCTCTTCTCTTCTGTAGCTGTCTGTTCTCCCTCCACCCCGCCCCTTGATGTCTGTGTAGAACTCTTATCTCAAGCTGTGCTGTCATTTCTGTTGTGTTTGTTTTTTTAAATTAAGTCTCCATTTGCACCCTGTGATGATTGTATTAAATAAATAACATTTGGGGTTGAAAAAAAAAAAAAGAAGATACAGTGTCTGGGGTCTTAAAGGTTTCAAGTTAAACAAGTGGCCACCTAGCAGGGAAGCAACAAAGTCCACAGGAAAGAAACACACCAGAACTGTGTGATGATGAGGTTTCAACAGGATCAGGTATCAGGCATCAGAGGACCCAAAACAAAGAACTATAACCATGCAAACAAGAGGGGTCAGAGGGGAGGACCCAAAGTTCATCTGTAGATAATTGGACACCCTCTCATAGAAGGGTTACAAGGAAGGGACAAGTCAGCCAGGGTGCAGTATAGTGCCGCCAAAACATACAACATTCCTCTAGTTCATTAATGCTTCTTCCCCCCACCCCACTATGATGACCTCAGTTCTATCTTACATATCTGGCTAGACGGAAGCATGTACACTGGTACAGGTAAGAGCTCTCGACATATGGAATCCAGGACAGATAAACCCCTCAGGGCCAATAATGGAAGTAGCAAAATCATGAGGGTAGGGGGAAGGTAGGGGCAGAAGGGGGAACTGATAGCAATGATTGACGTATAATCCCACCCCCACCCCACCCCACTCAGGGGTATGGACAACAGAAACGTGGGTGAAGGGAGACAGCAATGGTTGTAAGATATGAAAAATAATAATTATTTATCAAGGGGTCACAAGGGTGGGAAGGGAGGTGAAAAAAGAAGAGCTGATACCAAGGGCTCAAGTAGGAAGAAAATATTTTGGAAATCATGGCAATGCATATATAAATATGCTTGATATAACTGATGTATGGATTGTTGTAAGATCTGTAAGAACCATCACACACACAAAAAAGGTTCCAGCAAAACTGCTTTGACGAAAAAATTCACTGTGACCAGAGAGAACCTTCCCAGGTGACACCATTGGGTGCACGAACTCAGAGCAAGTTGTTAGATGTTCATCTAGTGGGAAAAATGCATACTATGAAAGCTCCACTCTGTCCAGCACAATTCCTGTTATTTTGGGTACCCCCTTGTAGTCATTGGTCTTATCAGCCAATAGTCAAGTCTCTGTCAGGTTCTCAGTCTCTCAGCCACATGGTCCCTTAACCTTTGCCTCCATGGTCCAGGAAGGGAGCCTGCCTGTTGTTCTGTTCCACAGTTCTAGTCTTGGGCCCCATAGTCTTCATGCTGCTCCTCTGAGTCTTCATGCATCAGGTCTCATCACTTCAGACAGAGATCTTGAACGTGCTCTTCAAAAAGTTCTGAAGCTTTCTCTCTGTTGCTGCTTCAAAGAATGGCTCACCTGTATAGCCAGGGGGGCGAGAGTTGTAATGAAAACTGACCAATCCCCTACATTTGTGTTACACACACTCTATTTGCATACTCCCACCTAATCACTTGCTGGGAATTAGAGACTTGGGTGAGTCATATTAAAAAATTTTCACTCCACTACAACCACTATGAGTTCGTTTTTTGTTTTTTTTGGAGGGATGCCTGCTACAATGATAAAGGTATCACATGATTATCAGTAGAGCACAGGTGACCGGCAATTATTATCGTAGCATCACTTACAATGCTACTTACATAAGCACCACTTATGGTGCACTTACAGTACTCAGGGAACTGATCTGAGCACTGTGCATATGCTGATATATTACCTCAACTTTTTCTCACATCAACTGTATGGGGAAACTGTTTCAGTCTCAAGATATTGTCAGGTGGAAGAGTTGAATTTGAATCCCATTCTAACATATACTACCACCCACTGCTCTAGTCTATAGTTTTAGTTTCTAAGGACCCATCTTAGGAATATTTGAAACAATTTTTAATCATCCTACCAACTCATGTGACGAGAAGAAAAAAATTTTTAAGTATCTTTTCTCTCCCCAATTTAATAATCATACTGGAGAATACATTTTTTTAAAGCAAGAAAAGAATCCACTAAAATCAGTTTAACTCATTGTGTATTGTTATTTGGTGTCATATAGTTGGTTCTGACTCTATGCACAACGGAACAAAACACTGCACAGCCCTGCATCATCCTTACACTTATTCCTATGCCTGAGCCCATTGTTGCAGCCACGGTTTCAATCCATCTCCTTCAGAGCCTTCCTCTTTTGTGCTGCCCTCCACTTTACCAAGCATGATGTCCTTTTCCTAGGGTTGGTCTCTCCTGATGACATGTCCAAGGTATATGAGCTGAATTCTTGCAATCCTTTCCTCTAAGAAGCATTCTGGCCATGCTTCTTCCAAGACAGATCAATTTGTCCTTTTAGCAGTCCATGGTACTTTCAATATTCTCCTCCAGCACAATTCAAATGCATCACTTATTCTTCTTTGGTCTTCCTTATTCAATGTCCAACTTTTATATGCTTAACAGGCAATGGGAAATATCATGGCTTGGGTCAGATGCACCTTTGTCCTCAAAGTAACAGTCTTGATTGTCACTACTCTAAAGATTAGAGTTTTTGCAGAAAATTTACCTAATGCAAGAATTGTGGAATTACACAAGACACAATCCTTGATAACTTCAACCTTTTCTCCATTTATCATGATGCTACCTATCCAGTGGTGAAGATGAATAATATATAGATACTTAGAATTGTATATAGATATTTATAAGCATAAAGTCAGTATGTGACATGAACACTTTGAATACTCAAAGATATACCATGAGCTGTGATATATCTTTGCATCTTGAAGTATTATATTTTATAAAAAATGCACCAAGATCCTACTTGGTTGAAGAATTACATGCACCCAAACATGCAACAAAACATTCATTTCATAAACATCCAAATAGTACTATTCTAAGCACTTTACAGACATGAATTATCTTTATAAATTTTGGTATCACTCTATAGAAGAGGAATCTGAAACAAATGGGTCATGTAATTTTCCCAGCATCACATAATAAATGCTAGAAGTAAAATTTTGCCTCTAGAATTTGACTCTAGAGTTCATCTTTTACCCACTATGTTATGCTGCCTCTCTATATTTTATTCTAATGGTGACACAAAGATTAAAGTACTTACTACTACATATACACACTTGATCCACTGTAAGACTCGTAGTATATATTATGAACTTCAGTATTGTTAAATATCAATCATTACCATGTATACACTAATCATTTACTGATTGAATACATACTAAATTTTACTTTGTAACTTAATTCAGAAACTAGAATGTTATTTTAAAATGAACCAATAAAAAGCTTAACTTCATTGGAAATTAAGCAAATATAAATTAAATCAAAATACTCCACACTTTCAATTAGAGAAATTTTAAAACAATACTAGCATAATCCAATGCTAGTAACAATACAATGTAACATGCCTGGTCATGCAATCCTGGTGGAGAAATAGGCGGGTGTTTTTTGTGAAGAATTTGGCAATATCTATCAAAATTAAAATGAATGTGCCCTTCAATTTAGCCCTTCCATTTCTAAGTACCCACCCTAGAGAAATACCCACAACTTACAAAGTGGGACTTTCAAGCTTTGTTCTTTTAAGCCATCTGAGTTATCTGAGTCATTTATTCATGTCCTTTTTGAGTAACTAAAATAATAATAATAATATCTCTAAGATGGAAAACTTAACATTTGCAAGGTCATCTTGAATATATGGGAAATTTTCAAGTAAGCATTGGACTGCTAAATTATAAGTTCCAAGCCCAGCTGCTCTGTGGGAGAAAAATGAACTCTTAGTTCCCATAAAGACTTACAGCCTTGCAAACCTTATATAAGGTCACTATGAATCGGAATGAACTACACTGCAGGGAAATTTCAGGTCTCATGTGTAAATTTCAGAGGGAAAACAGTGATTAATATTCTTTGCCTAATGCATGAAACCACTTGATACAGTATCTATTGAAAAGGAACCTCAAGCCCTTTCCTACTCTAGCTGTAACCACACTCACAATCCACCTCTCCAATCTCTCTTTAATATGTCCCATAAAACAGAACCTAAAAACTGCCATCACGAATTTCAAATAGCATTAACCTCATAGGTAAGTGTACAGGGGTTGAGTAACCAGACAACTGTACACAAGTGAAACCATTATGTCATTTTTATTAACTCATGAGTCAAACATCTATATAAGGGCAAGTTCATTAGTGTGTGATCAATACTACAGGGAATTCATTTTTCCCCTGCCTTTACAATTCACAAAACTCAACATTTTTATGAACAGAATATAAAAAAGAAGGCACAGAGCCACATAATTTCATAAAGTATGTAATTGCTAAAATTTTGTAAGAAAATTGTCCCCAGAAGTCAGTTCCAATTTTTTAAAGGGTAGCTAATTAGACCTTGAATTTCAACTTTTGTTAATTCCTTTACTCATTCAACAAATAATTGAATGCAATGTGTCTTAAATATTAACACATACAGTAACACTGTTTAAAAGGTGTGTGGGTGGGTGTGGGGGGAGGGAGGGTTTACACGGGGTAGCTTAGGCATAGGTGCTCCTGCTTCTCCATTGACATATTTATTTAAAAGTAACAACCAAAACCACATGAGGCCTTAGACCCGTTATTGATAGGTATCACTGAAACAGATATACCTCAATAGTAACCCCCTGGCATAAAATAATGAAATACTGCTCAGGCCTGTTCCGTCCTTACAGTTGTGCCTATGTTTGAGTCTGCTGTTGCAGGTATAGTGTGAACCCATCTCATCCAGGGTCTTCCTCTTTATCTGACCCTGTAACTTTACTAAGCATTTTGTCATTTCTCCAGGAACTGATTTTTACAGATAATATGTCCAAAGTACGTGAGATGAAGTTTCTTGTTTTTCTGGAAGTCTATGGTATTTTCAATATACTTCAACAGCACCATAATTAAAAGGCATCGATTCTTCTCTTCTTTATTCATTATCTAGTGTTAATCTGCATATGAGACAACTGAAAATACAATGGATAGGGCCAGGTGCACCTTAGTCCTAAAACTGACATATGTGCTTACACATTAAACAGATCTTGTACAGATTTACCCACTGCAATATACTGTTGGATTTCTTGGTTATAGTTTCCACAAAAGCTCATTGTGGATTCAAGTAAAATGCAAGCCTGACAACTTCAATCTTTTCTTCATTCATCATGATGTCTATGGGTTCACGTTAAAGGATTTTTTGGTATTCTTAACATTGAGTAGTAATCCTTACTGCAGGTTGTAGATTTTGAACATCCGTAAGTGCTTCAACATCACTTGGTTTTCAGTAAGAATTGTAGGTTGCATCATCTTCATATCAAAGGTTCTTAATGAATCTTTCTCCAATTCCGGGGTGCTCTACTTCATATAGCCCAGCTGCTCAGATTTATGCCATCAACTGATGGAATATATGGTGAAAAGACACATTACTGACACACACCTTCGCTCACTGATTTCAGGCCAGATAGTATCCCTTTGTTCAACTTGAATGACTACCTCTTGAGTCCATATACAGGTTCTGCATGAGCACAATTAAAATGCCCTGGAGTGTTATCCAGTTTGTTATGGGCCCTACACTCAAATGTCTTTACACACTCATCTAGCCCAAATCCAGCTAATGTTAGCAATGGTCCATGTCCTCCTCCGAAGCTGGCTGGGATATCTGGCAGCTAGCTCACTGTTGATTGATGAACTGCTACATTCATTTTCAATTGTCTTCAACAGAATTTTACTTGCTTGTGATATAGTGATAAAAAAAAACTCATTGCCATCAACTCAATGCCAACTCATAGCAACCCTATAGACCAGGGTAGAGCTGCCCCTGTAGGGTCCCAAGACAGCAACTCTTTCTGAGAAGCAAAAAGTCCAGTCTTCTTTCTCCCTCAGTGAGTTGGTGGTTTTGAATTGCCGACCTAGCAGCTACCAACCAACCCATACCTACTACATCACTGAGGCTCCCAGTCTATTGATTTCTGTACTCTGTTGTCATTGCCTTTCTTTGGAATAGGTAAACTATAGACAGTTTACCTTCCAGTCAGTTGGTCAAGAAGCTGTCTTATAAATTTCCTGTCAAAAACTATTAAGTAGTTCCAGAGCTGTATCAGTTTTTTAATCATTTCAATTGGTATTATGTCAAGTCCTAGTCCTTGTTTTTTGTTGTGCAGTCAGGGACTTTTATCAATGTCATCTTTTTTGTTTTTGTATTCATGCTACCTCTTGAAATAGTTGGACAGCAACCAATTCTTTTTGGTACAGTGCCTCTCTACATTCCTTTTTTAGACGCTTCCTACATCATTCGTTATTTTGTCCTCAGAATCCTTCAATATCGCAAATCAAGGTTTGAAATCTTTTATCATATCTTTTACCTTGAAGTATGTTGAGTGTGTAATCTTCTCTTTCCGTTTTCTAACTCCAGGTCTTTGCACATTACATGAATGCTTTTTGTCTTCTGGAGTTCTTGAATTTTTTGTTCAGTTTTTTGGTCTGACATCATTTCTTCCATTTGCTTTCACTACTCTATATTTAAGAGCAAGTCTGAGTCACTTCTAACATTCTTTCACGCCTGCATTTTAATGGTGTCTTGCTCTTTTCATGTATACATGAAGTCATCCCACAACTCATCAATTCTTTAGCCATCAGTAACCAACACATTGAATCTGTTCTTGAGATGATCTATAATTTCAGGGAAACCACTCAAAGCTATAATTTGGTTCTCACAGATTTTACTTTTCAAACGTTTCAACCTGAATTTGTGTATAAGCCATTGACTGTCTATCCCAGTTGCCCTTTTTTAAAAAAAATCATTTTATTGGGGACTCGTACAATTTTTATCACAATCCATCCATCCATCCATCCATCGTGTAAAGCACATTCGTACATTTGTTGCCATCATCCTTCTCAAAACATTTGCATTCTACTTGAGCCTTTAATATCAGCGCCTCATTTCCCCCTCCCTCATGAACCCTTCCTATTCATAAAATATTGTTATATTGTCATCTTACACTGTCCGACGTCTCCCTTCACCCACTTTTCTGTTGTCCATCCCCCAGGAAGAGGGTTATATGTAGAACCTTGTAATCGGTTCCCTCTTTTAAACCCATCTTCCCTCCACCCTCCAGATATCGCCACTCTCACCACTGGTCCTGAAGGGGTCATCTGTCCTGGATTCCCTGTGTTTCCAGTTCCTATCTGTACTAATGTACATATTCTGGTCTAGCCAGATTTGTAAGGTAGAATTGGGATCATGATAGTGGGGGAGAGAAAGCATTAACGAACTAAAGAAAAGTTGTATGTTTCATCATTGATACCCAGCACCCTGACTGGCTCATCTCTTCCCTGCAATCCTTCAGTAAGTGGGTGTCCAGTTGCCTACAGATGGGTTTTGGGTCTCCACTGCACTCACCCTCATTTACAATGATATGATATTTTGTTCTTTGATGCCTGACAGCTGATCCCTTTGACACTTCATGATCACACAGGCTCCAGTGCTTCATTCGTTTGCTAAAGCATTTCAATTGGTATTCTCTCAATCCATGAAACCTTGGTTTTGGCTAAAGCTTTCGGTACAACTTGAACTTTTTTCTTTATTATCATTGGTTATAGCTAATTCCTAAAACGGTTGAATGTTGACTAGTTATTTTCAGTAGTGACTTTGTGTATCCTTTCCACCTTCTTTTGATGCTTCCTGCATCTTTTGACATTATTTTCATAGTATCTTTCAATATTACAAACTGAGGCTTGAAATTTCTTCTGAGTTCTTTCAGTTTAAGATATGCTGAACATGTTCTCCTTTTTTAATTTCCTAACTCTAGCTCTTTGTGTATTTCATTATATCTTATTTTGTCTTGCCAAGTTGCCCTTTGAAATGTTCTGTTCAGTTCTTTGATGTCATTTCTTCAATTTGTCTTAGCTAGTCTATGATTAAGCACAAGTTTTTAAGTGTCTTTTTTATATCCATTTTAGTCATTATTCTTCCTTTTCTGCTTTAAACTCCCCCACTCCCATTTTATTGGGAGCTCTTAAAGATTTAACAACCCTGAGTTAAATTAGATAAGGCATAATTGTACAATTGCTGCCACCATCGTTTAAAGAATATTTCTTTTTCATGAATTTTGTTATCTTTCCTGCTCCTTAATGACCTTTTACTGTCTTCATGTAGGATGTTCTTGATGTAATCTCATAGTTTATCAGGTCTTTGTGTCATTAGTGTTCAATGTATCAAATCTGTTGTTGAGATGTTCTCATATTTCAAGTGGGATATACTCAAGGTTGGATTTTGGACTTATTCTACTTTTCTTCAGCTTCAAACTGAACTTAAATATAAACAATTTATAGTTTGTTCCATAGGCTGTTCCTAGTCTTGTTTTACCTGCTGATATTGAGTTTCTCCAAGATCTATTCCCAAAAAGGTAGTCAATTTGATTTCTGTGTGTACTCCATCTGGAAAAGTCCATGTACATAGTTGCTTTGTGTGTTGTTGAAAAAAAAAGTATTTGCAATGAAGTAATCACTGGTCTTGCAAAATCTCATCAGGTAATCTTTAGTTTTGTTTTTATTAACAAGGCCATCTTTCCTTCCTCCTGTTTCCAACTTTTACAAGCCAACTACCACAATTACCAATGACATATTCAATGACATATTTAATCATTTCAGACTTTAGACTTTGGTAGAATGTTCTAATTTCTTCATCATTAGCTTTAAAGGTTAGTGTATAACTTTGAATAATAGTTGTATTGATTAGATATTCTTGCATGTAGCTGTATTGTCCTATCACAGACAGCACTATATAATTCACCAAGAAAAAGTTAGTAAATGGTGGATCTGATGTAAATTCCTGTGTCGGTATAAAACAGGAAGACAGTGAGCTTGACAAGGGAAGTTTAAACAACAAGTTTAACCAACAAGTGGTTCTTGAAAGAAGTCCAGTCAGAATGTTCTTCTGAAGTGAAGGTGGCAACATTTTGTTTCACATACTTTGGATATGTTGGACTTTGGATAGAGAGACTAGTCCCTGAAGAAGGACATCATGCTTAGTAAAGTAGAGGGTCAATGACAAAGAGAAAAACTTCCAACGATATAGCGTGATACTGTGGCTGCAACACTGGGTTCAAATATAACCAATGTGAGTATGGCGATGTTTGGTTCTGTCATTATGAACTGGAGTCTACTTGACAGCATATAACAACAGCAACAAAAGAGAATGTGTGGGCTGGGACTGGAAGAAAGAGGAGATGATTTTTTTAAAACAAACTTATTTAACAGTATTAACAAAAAACAAAATTATACATCAACAAGTTATTTCCAAATCATGAGTTTAGAGAGTTGGGCTTTGAATGTCTGGTTATACACAAGTAGATTATCAAGGTGTTTTCCCCAAGATGCTTCTGGGTAGACTTGAGCCTCTAACCTTTCAGTTAGCACTAATTTTCTACTTTTTTCTATCAGTTATATTTCAAATTATCATTACAGAAACACATTTTTTTACTGGTGACTAAATAATAATAACATTATTTAGTTCAAATGTAAAGTACATAGTAAAAAAAATAAAATAAATACTGATAATTGCTCTATAGCTCCATGTGTATTTGCATGTCACAAATATTCTAAATACAAAATCTAGAAAGTTTTGGTCTGTAAACTTACTTTTGTAGAATTTGAACCATACATCTTCAGAGATTAAAGAAAAATCTGTAAGTTGTTCATAGATATCAAATTTTGTACTAAATTGATTTTTTCAGAAAAAAATGTAGATTTTTATGCTTTAACTTATTATAAATTAAAATTATCAGTTTTTGAAGATTCAGTAATTTTCTCATACGCACATACTTGAACACAAATATTAGCACACTATAAATCCTTAAAACTGGGCTTTCCTATTTTTCGGATCAGTTTATATCATATAACTTTTCCATAAACGTCAAGGTTTTATTAAAATGGCATCACTCCATTATTATTCTTGAATAGAGTATCTCCTGTATCCCTGTCTGTGGTACACCAATTCCAAATGGCAGAGAATGTCAATGTGCAACTGCGTAGCTAATAGCAAAAGATGTACCCCTAGAGATAGAATGCACTTGCATTTAATTAGAACTGTTTGAATTTTTTTTCCACACTTTCAACAAAACAGTCAACATGTCTAATGTCATTTTATGTCTTGATTTTACCAACAAAACATTAAGATGTTGTGTAAAAATAAGAGAATTTAAAAAATACTTTGGGGTACCCTCAAAACCCCTGATGCTGGGGGACAGTGCATTTGGACTTTGTTCCACCAGGTTAATCAAGCTATCTGTTTAGAGGTTCTGAAAAGATTACGTAAGAGTGTGCAACAAAAAAGGTCTGATTTGGGTAATGAATGCACAAATGTGCTTTATACAATTGATGTATGTATGGATTGTGATAAGAGTTGTATGAGCCCCTAATAAAATGATAAATAAAAAAAAAGGCCTGAGTTGTGGCAGACAGAAGACTGGTTTTGCCACCTCGACAATGCACCTGCACAGGCAGCCATCTCAGTGCACCAGTTTTTGGCAAAAAACAGCATGGCCCTCTTGCCCACACACCTTTCTCACCTGACCCTGCTCCACGTGACTTCTTTTTGTTTCTGTGAATGAAGAGGACATGCAATGACCTCGAGTTAACGATGCAGAAGAGGTGAAGAAAAAATGAGGAAGGTGCTGTCAGCCATCCAAAGAGATCAGCTTGAAAATGTTTCCACGAATGGAATCATAGATTTGACAAATACATTAAGTGTAATGGAGAGTACTTTGAAGGAGGTAAAGTTGTTTTGTTAAAAAAAATTTTAATACATAGGTTTGAAAAAAAAATCCATTTTTGGAGGGGGGAACCGCCTCGTATAATAATGTGGTAAGTGATTAGCCTCTCTTAGTTACAAGAATGACTCTAATATAGATTTAATACATACTAATAAATTGTAGCTTTTCTAAATGGAATTTCTGTAGCAGTATGCATGGTGTACAAACAACAAAGTTTACTGAGAACTTCAATAAGCAGGTAACTACTTCTATTCTTTTAATAATATTATGATCTGAATATAATGTTTACTTCCATCAAAATATAAAACACTGAAAATTTATTCAATAAAATTTAGGTGACATTAGATGTCACATGTAATGGCCAGAAAATATAAGAACATTCTTTTAAAAAAATATATAGTGTATAATACATTAAGGTTATAAAAGATATTATATTTTAGCAGATTTAGAAGATCCCAATAACTCTTAACAGTATTATTTTAAAAGGTAAATTTATATATACATTTTTGATAAAAATGACTTTAGTAGGAAAACCACAGCAAATTATTTTAGTACAGTAATTTTCAAGTAATATTTTAAGTTCCTAAGACATTATAGTTTGGTGGGGCCTCAGTATTTACACTATCTATGACTAGGGAAAATTAATAAGTTAGTTACCTATTATAATTTAAAAGGAAATCTTTCTGCTAATTTAACATAGTTCACACTACTGGCTTCCAACTTGGAAACTGAAAGGTGAATTAGTCAGTTAAGCATTAGATGCCAAAAACTTCATAGGCAGCAAAATCATAGCAGGAGTAGCCTAACAAGGTGATAATGGACAGAAATGCCATCCTTACTGTGCTATTGAAACATGTGTAATCGCCTTGATTGCCAACAGAAACTTTTAGAGGTTTTTTTTTTTGGGGGGGGGGGTTAAAGCTCTGAAGCAAAAATAAAACACAAGTCCATGACAGGAGACCATTTAAAAACTAAGTCTTAAAAAAATACACTCACCACACACTCTCTGCCACTGAGTTGACTCAGGTTCAGCAACTCTACAGAGGGTTTCTGAGGCTGTGAATCTTTTTCAGATATATTAGTATCTTGAAATTCAGACTCTGCCAGCAAGGTCAAGCAATAAAGGAAAAAGCAATTGATCTACTCAATCACTCTCTATTCATTAATTCAGAAATCAAGGTTCCCCACCCCCCTCATGCTTATTTCCCCCAACTGGCTTATAATACACATATCATACAATTCACTAGTTCAATCACACCAAGAAGAGTTGTACAATCATCACCAAAATCAGTGTTAGAACATTTTCAGTGTTCTTATCACAGGTCAGACACTGAGGTAAATTTGATTTAAAGATGGTCACAATCTACTGGGGTTAGAGACACACAACTGAGTTATGCTGGTAAGCCAGCTCATCAAAACAAAACCCAAGATTTGAAGCCAATTTCCAAAGGTATAAATACTTGTACTCTCACTATGGCAAACTTCAAGTTAGAAATTACTTCAAATTCTTTAATATTTAAATATCATCTCTCTTACAAAAATAGGCATTAGCTCCAGCACTCTGTAACTAATAATGCCAATTAAATGACTGTAAGTTAGCACCAATAAGTGCTATAAATAGATATCTATTAAAGTGCTGTGGTTTAGAATAGTTTCATGAAATACGATTAATTTCGACAAGTATTCTTTGTTCTTTGGTTATTTTTAAAGCATGTTGTTCAGTTCTGTAGAAAGTTTAAAAATCAGAAAGATATAGTCTCATTCTCCTCAAATAGCATCTGAACTAGAAGATGGTCAAGGTAATTACATAAATAAGTGAAGTACAAGGCACTACATTACTGGGGGCTCATGAAGGGCAAAATAAAGAAAAATTTACATTACTATAGAACAGAGGATTAGGGAAAGTCTTCCAAAGATGTATCAGTTGAGATGATCTTTTTGAAATATATATGGGGTTCTGCCTAGCATGTGGGAAAGATGGAAAGCTGAGAGAGGAGCTGAAGGAACTATGTGAACAAAAATTCAAAATTAGTCGCTCGTTCAGTAATCTCATTTGATAAAATCTACAGAGACACAGAAAGAACTACCGTATATACTCGAATATAAGCCGACCCGAGTATAAGCCAAGGTACCTAATTATTACGTGGGAAACCAGAAAAAATGATCGACTCCAGTATAAGCCTAGGGTGGGAAATGCAGGATGTGAATTAACACAGAGATCAGAGGGGAGAGATGAAGTGCAGCCACAGACATCCTTACCAGTTCAGCTACCAGCGTGAATCACTACAGGTGCTTCAGCGAATTGGAGCCGTCCACGTCATAGGACAGCTCTGATTGGTTAGATATGAGTAAACAAATGTTCAAAGTCCTGCAGTGTCAGCAGGGCTTTGAATGAACAGCGGAAGAACGGCAATCACCTGTGAAATGTTACACCTTGCTGGGGTACCAGTGACCCGTGTATAAGCTGAACCCGCGTTTTTCAGCACATTTTGCTGAAAAACTTGGCTTATACACGAGTTTATACGGTAATTCCTATTTAAGAAAAAAAATCTTAAGAGTTAATAAAGCTTTTTTCACAGGTATTGGTTCAATTTCATTGTTACCACGAATACCAAAACTGCTAGTAATATTACCCTTATGCTAATTTTACAGGTGAGGACAGAGTCTATGTAGTGAAACTAAAGGAGGGTGAGGCAGCTAATGCAAAATTAGAAACTCCATGGCATAGAGTCAAGTTAAACTCATAGTGACCTTATAGGGCAGAACAGAACTGACCTTTTAGATTTCCGAGACTTTAAATCTTTATGGGAGCAATCAGTCTCAGCTTTCTCCTAAGGAACAACTGATGGGTTCAAACTGCTGACCTACTGTTCAGCAACTCAATGCCTATGTTTCTGGACTTCTTTTCAACACTGATATGTTAATTCACGCAAACCACTGTTTACTCAATAATTATCTAACAGGTTCTACATGCTGTATTAGGCTGCCTGGTTACCTCTAATGGTTACTAATTCAAAAGCTGAAAGTTTGAGTCCACCCAGAGGAGCCACAGAAAAAAAGAGATGGAAATGCTATGGAAGGCTGTTCCATTCTGATACACATGGGTCACTATGAGTCGGAATTGATTTGATGGCAACTGAGTGGTTTTTAGGCATAAAGTTATTCTATGCCAAGTTTAATGAGGCATGTGGATTTCATGCCTATTTTAAGATTCTAAGACATTTCATTTTTTTCCAGCAAAAACTTTATGATGATGCATTTTGACATTAGGAAAAATTCTAAGTGAAAAATAAAAAAGCTATTCAGGGCTAGATTCTCATGGTGCTAATAAGTGACACTAGGGGTAGAATTCAGGTTCCCTACAATATAATGCAGTGATGTTTCTGTTATCAGAAGCTAACTAATGGCCAGTTGAGAAGTACTATTAGTTTAAAGAAAACCTGTAATAATACATCCCTCAGTGCAGAAAACACCAACCAAACAAAAAGAATTCTAACCTTACTTAGGCGGAAATTACCTGGTAGATAATCCTGTTAAGAATGACACAGGGCAAAGAGAATCTGGCAACCACAAAAAAAAAAAAGAATGACATGAATCTATTTTAAAGTATGAGTTTATACTTCTTGTGCAAAGTATTTATTTTCAGCTTCATTTTAAACAAATGAGAATTTATACAGTCAAATTAGAAACATAATAATCCTTCAGAGAAAGTACATGTTTATTTCAACACTATTTTAAATGCTTGAAATACTAGCTAACTTCTTTTTACCAATGCTTTCATTTACAAATTATTCCGACACTTTTTAGATCCTTCTACATGATCATTCATTAAGCCCACCTACTCAGTGCCAGAAACAATGGTAGATCTTGAAATAAGGAGGCAAATTTGATGGTTTTTCTTTTTTATTTTAAGGTTATAGACTAAAACAGAAGAAATAAAGAGAGTTGCAACAGAGACCTGCAATTGAGCGTGGTAAACCTTATGGCAGATATGCGTGCACAGGGAGAAGAGGAGCTTAGGAAAGAGACTCCTACCCTGAACAATCACAGACTGACTACTCAAATTGAATGAAATACGTTGGCTCATAAACAGCAACAAATAGCTTCATATCAATTTTCTCTCGTAACAAGGCAAATATTGATCATAAATAAAGTCATTCAAAACAGCTCATAGGCTACATAGGCAGGTTCCTGGATATCGAGTAGTATAATGTTTGAGTAATAGCCTGGCTATGTGCATCAAAACATAGGTGACTGATTGAAGGTGCCAACATTGGTTTGGATTAGGATGTGTATGCATGTTAAAACAGCAGACTTAGTCATGAATTACATAATCCTCTGTTCATTCTACATTTAAAAAAATTGATTGCATTGTTTGAAGTTATCATTATCAATAGAAATCAGAAGCCCTACGACATGTTACTATATTTCTGAAATGTCAAAGTTCAATTAAAGTGATACATGTGTATAAACATCAAGAAAAATTTATATTAGAAAGAAAACTGCTTTTATAAACATCTTATTAAAGTTCCCTTATATACAATCTGAAGGATAAGAGAGGAATCTCATAGTTCAACAGAAAGAAAATTATGTTTAATACTAGGGAGAATTACTTCATATTTTCATTGGGCAAAAACAGGCATACAAATGCAATGCATTTTTGGTAACAGAACACAAGAGGACCAAAACCAAATGCCAACACCCTATCTTGAATTTAATATACATAATCGATAACCCTGATATTTATTTTTCAAATTGCGTATTTGTAAAAATTGTTAAGAGAATAAAAAATCTCACTGATTACTTCACTAATGATTTTATTTAAATGTGATTTTCATTTGGTTTTCTTTCATAATGATTGTAGGCTCTCTTCTGTAATACGATAGACAGGAAGAAGAAAAAGGTCTCCAAATCAAAAATTCCTTAAGTTTTTACTGTAGTAACAATCATAATGTGATGCTGACACTAGCTCTACAGAGAAATCATGGCATTAAACTGCTAAACATTTTTGCTGTCTACAAAATGGATTGAAAGGGGTAGGAAAATCAGTAGATAAAATGGATTTTCAATTCATCTGAAATTAAATTAGACATAAAGGTCTTTAAATTTCCTAAATACTTTTTAATAGGTTTCCACTGATCTTTCATTGGGTGGCCATTTGCACTGTACTAACATTTAAGACAAGTTTAGCTCTAGCAGAGAACACAGAAAATTATATAAATAGATACAAATTAATGCTCTGTAAATATGGTGTTCAACTGTATATTCAAAAGACCTGGCTATGTGTGAAAATACTTCAGTGGCCTATCTTTAAAACCCACTAAATGGAAGATCCAGTGTCTCCTTCATAATGTGATTTCACTATACAAAATAAAGTTCTTTTTTTTTCAGCCATGAAGAATTTATATCTACTTGCTATTACATGGTTAGGCAAGGAAACTATTATCAATATTATTGTCTAACATTCTCCTCAGGGACAACTTCGATACAATTCAGATTATACAGGTCAAATGGGAAGTGATAACATCTCAATCTTGAATAATGGAGAGCAATTCATTTCATGATAGTCTTATTTTCCTGCCCCTTTTCTCCACGGGCTAGTTCTAGTTTACTTTATTTTCTTTTTAAAAATGGGTTACTGACTGTGATTGCACAGCTCATTTTAAAGGCGATTTAACCATGGGGAGGGACAAGAGAGCAATGTTCTACAATTGATATGGTAATGATTGCACAATTCTCAATGATATGACTGACCAATTCAATTATATGATAATCAAATTATGTGCCAATACAACTGTTTAAAAATGTGTTATGTAATGCTAAATCTACTCCCACAAACATAAGCATAAATTTTCTTTGTATGGTAATTTTTTGTTTTTGTAGTTGAGAATATTCTCTTCAGTGCCTTATCACCATCTCAAAGAAATTCACCTCTTTTATAATTGGTCAATATACATTTATTTCTTCAATGTTTTATTTTTTAATTTTCTAAATCAACCCTAACCAACCTATGGCTTTTTTCTATGCCTTCCACAATTTCTACCTTGTGGGCACTTAACTTTTATAGTATAAAGTTTCTTGGAAATTATTCCATAAATAATGTGTAGAATAAGGTTGACCAGAAATAGAAATATATATTTTTTGCTTTACTTCATCTACATGGAAGCCTCTGGACACTAGAGGTTAACACTCTGCTGGCATTTAAAAAAAAATTCTATTTTGCACTTAAGTGCAAATCTAATTTGCTTTCCACTGTCAGTCATAGGAGTTTCCCAGTATTATTTCCAAAGTACCTTCTTCCTCTTGTTTCCTTCATCCCTTTCCATCAAGTGTCCATGTTCAGTGTTATTCCCCACCCCCTGCCCTGCCTCCACCCCCATGCATTAGCTGTAAAATAGATGTAAAGCTTGGTGTAAGTCCAAAAATTTTATGATCAAAATACATACTTAGCAAATTGTTTGGCTAAATCTTTCATGTATGATGAAAGATTATTACCACAATTCATTAGCAAATTATAGACTTTGAAATGTAAGCAGACAAATATTTGGCCCTGTATCAATCAATTTGGACCAGCTGGGTAGAAATTCACACAATTTCAGGAAACCCGGGAAGTGAGGTGCTTTTCATTTTTCATTCAATTGAAACATTAAAGAAAAATTACCATTCTACAAAAATGTCCACTTCTCAAGAATTTAGCAGAGCCATTTTGATTGGTTTTATTTCCAATTAATCACTACTTTAATGAGCAATAAATTGATCATCTTTCTTATAATTGGTTGTGAGAGAATACTGCTTAATGTCTGCTAAGGCACCCTAATACTTTGCCCATTATAATCCAGTCTAAAAGCTCAATATATAATAACAATCCCACTGCCCTAAAAAATGTTGATGCTGGAACTTCTACATACACTAAATAGGCATGGAAAGTCCTTTTTCACCAGTAAATAATATCATTAACATTTTCCCGCTGAGCCCCGCTAACCTAGGAAGGTGACCCTGTACAAAGATCCTGACTGTCTGCTTTGGTTAATCTACAGGGCCAAATATGAGGACAGCTGCGCTTGGAGAGCAACTTAAAACAAATTTCATCTTAGTGGCATCTAATCCAGTCCTTGGTACAAGACGCATGGAAAAGTCAGTGTCAAAATTAAACAATGCGGCTTTGCAATGAGCAGATGCTTTTGCCTTGCAGCTGTAAAAACCTTAAAACAATCCAGTAGTCCACTGTCTGGTCACGCAATGACTACAAAGCAATGAATACATTTTGCCATTTAAAGTGAATGTTTACTATGAGTCTTTAAAGTCTTTTTTCTTTAAAAAGGGGGGGGCATATTGAGGGTAATGAAAAGAATTTATCCTTAAAATGAGCAATAGAATTTACTTTTAAAATATATTTTTATCACACTAATATGTATGAAAAAGAATAACTCCTTAAGCAAATAGCATTATAAGATACACAAGGCAAATTAAACAAAAAATTACCATAAATAGATGTCCTAGGAAGTTATAGCATACTTACTTTTGGCATAAAAGGATAAACATGTAAATAATATTTTTGCCGCCAGCCCTTATCTTAATAAACCTGGTCCATGAACTAATTTATGTTTCTGAGCACTTTATAACCACTTATTCATCTTATGATATACTTTTATGGTATTTAGTCGGAGTGTGGGGGGATGTTTGAGGAGAATGAATGAAAAGTTTATTGTTCTGATTTTAGAAGTGAAGAAAACTTTAAAGTCAAAGCATTTCTCAGCTTAAATAATATGGTACTTATGAGACCTACAAAGAAAAGCCTGCCTTTCACAACCCTTACCTTAAAGTATCCTGACATTCTGGAATCTAGAAGTTAATATTTTAATTCAGAAACAAACTCTATTTTTATGTTCTGAATGGCTCTCCAACCACTGTGTCAGTGAAACCAAAAGGACTGCCCACGTGCATGGTCATGATTTAATCTCCTTCTATTAACTGAGGTTCTAGTTTGAAAGTTGGCTTATTTTACCTGTAAGAAATAGAATCTAGTAGCCTTTTTAATTTTTAATAGTCTCTTATGCAGAGGAAAAATAACAAAAACCAGTAGATTTTTCTTATCAGTCAACTTTTCTGCAGTCTTCTTGTCCCCAAGGATATCAACTGATTAGATGTTTTTTGTTGAATGAAGGTTTGGGGATTCCCTTCATATGCTTCTCAACCTACAACTTACATTTTAATGAACAAATCCCAAAATGAAAAACACATCAGCAAGAAATAAATCTAATTTTATATTTAATATCAAAGAATATAAGCTACCCGTTGATTAAGTCTTTGAAAAATAAAATCTAAAATATTTCGTGATTGCATTGTGAACTCTTCACAAAATGTTGCTAAAATAAACAACATGAAACATTGGTACATTATGCCTTTAAAAATATAAATTCAAAATATATATATATAAATTCTAAACATTCATTTAAATAGTTAAACTTAAAAATATATAAAAATCATGAGACGTTTACAACTATTATTATTAGGTTATATGCTATAAGTATGATTTACGTGTAGTGTTTTCATTGCATAGTCAATTAAATTTGAATGATAGTATCATTAATATATGCCACCAAACAAATCCAAATCATATCATTAAAATAAATAACGAAAGAATTACGCATACTATAAAAACATCCAAAGTAACTGACATGAATTTCTAGATTTAATCTCTTGTAGCTTAACTCAACGGATCTTGGAATAGAAGCTAATTATTTTATAATGTCAGTATTCCAAATTATAGTATGTGTGTCTAGTTAACAGCTTTTTAAGGATAAGAAATAACAACTATAAATTTATAGAAACTAGATATACTCATATTTCATAAAAACTTTGGTTACTAACCAGTTATGCTATCAGAACTGTGTGAAAATATTTTGCTTGGAAGGGTAAACTTTAAGGTTAATTAAACCATTTCAATTCACATTTAATAATATTTTAATACATTATGTATTTTTTATGGGATCATATAGAGATGTGTAAATTTGGTTTGCAAGAAAAGGTTCTCCTGTACATTCATTTTACCCTTTTGGGTCCTTTCAATACAACAATATGCTCTTAAAGTATATATTTTACTCAAAAAATACATAAGTAAGTCACAAACCAAAAGCTAACAGATGTGTGACTTCTAATTAGTTATAATAATCTCTGCTTCAATGCCATTAGAATGAGCCTTTCTTTTCTTTTGAAAACTAAAAAAGCTCTCCTTTGAATTTTAAACTGTCAGGGTTCTTCAAAGTCAATGTACAAAATCTGCTTTGATTAAAATTTTGGACATCTACAGTGATAACTTTATGAAAGGAAAATATTAAATTATAATTATCCTAAACAGACACAGTCTTGTGAAACTAACCCTACATTCATGTTAAAACACAAAGAGTTGAATATAATGAATTTGATTCATCCTTGGACACAAAGCTTCACCACAGTACACTCAGTCAACTGTTGCTCTTGCGCCTATATTCATGGTGCTTAAATAGCTCACTTTAAAACAAAAAAAACTCCAATTGGCTTTTCATATACCCACCCTCCCCAAAAATAACGCACTTGAAAAACTCAAGTGATATGAAAGGCTTCAAGGCCTCTTTTCTCCCTTTCATACCCCCTTTTTTTATTTCTGTTTGCAGTAATCTGCCTTTCTCTTTCTCTTTCTCATTGCTACAGAGCAAGCGAGGAGGCTCAGAGCTTTGAAAAGGGGCTCAGTGTGTAATGGGTCCACTAGAATTAATTTACTTGCACCAAATCCATTGAGCACCGAGATTCCCCCCCCCTTCTCAAATCATTTGGAGTCGAACGCAGCCCCCAGTCTTTGTAATTCTAGTAAAGCACTTAAAGTGCACAGTAGGTGTTCATGAGGACCATCTGGTCAAAAGCAAAACAAGCTGCTGATTTTGCCTTTGAATAGAATGAAGCAAGTGTGAATTAGTCTCTTCAATTAGCACTATTACAACCTGTCAAGTGCATATTGTAAAACAGGATTATTACAGTATTGGTCACCAGTGCAATTATTTACTCTCTGCCTTTTCTTGCATATAAAAATGTCTTATGTTTATTAGTTTCTGATAACTAAACATAATTTCTTTTAACCCAAGATTTCAAAACTATCATCCCACAAATCACGAATTATAAAACGTGTTCTGCAATGATGTTAGCATATTGGTATCTTATATAACAAAAGGCACTGTCCCTAACTCTTAACAAAATTTTATTGTTTCTATTTTCTCATAAAGAAGGGGAAAAATACTTCCTTATGCTGGAAAAAACATCCAACTGAGATTTTTTTTTTTTAATGGGGAGTTGAGGGGTTGTCATTTCCAAATGGCTGGACTGTAGATATTATTTAAATTTATTTCCTATGGGGATAATTTATAAGATTCACAGAAAACCTCAATATTTTAAAATGATCATCACTAATTTATTTGAAGCAGTATGCTTAAATTTCAATTTTAAAATGCAACTTGAAACTTATTATATGCATGCATATTTTAAAAAGAAACTCATAATCTCCATTTGGAAAGATGAATAAAGGCTTGAATTCATTGCCCAGTTGCTTAAGAAATTGTCGTTCATTCTTGCTAATATGTCATTTGTGATTTTAAATAAAAAAAAATCAAATCAAGATGTATGCTAATTAAAATTGCTTCTTTCTAATCGAGCTTATATATGCCAGTTATCCTGCAGCAAAAACAAACCACTTAAACTTTTAATTAAATAACCACACAACTTAATTTACCTTCTTGCACATGCACATTCTCAGCTATCTTAGTCTTCCTCCAGTTTTGTGCCAGCACCCCTATCCTACCCACACTAGAAAATAGACACACCAATAATAAATACTTAAAACATTTACAAAAAGGCCACATTTAGTTAAGAAGTCATAGTTAAATATGCCATTAGGAAAGTAAAAGTCTGCATATTTAATCACTGGAACTGGCATCCAGCATTAAAGAAAAATATTCAAAATACACAGCCAAGGAAGTTCAGAAAGCAGCAAGGAGACAGTTAAATACAATATGCAGATAGGACACAAGGTTCGGATTTTTCAGAATCAGAATTAGTTTTACCCTCCACCTTCCAATTCTTTAGCCCAGACAATTTTAGGGCCTTGTATGATTTATGTTTTTAGTTCACTTTTTGTTACTAATTCAAACTCCATTGACTTCCCATTTACAATCACGAGTTTGTACAACATAGTATGAGTTAAGAATATTTTGTTGCTCTATACAAAATATATCTTTATAGATTTTCATTTACCATAAATCCAACCAATATTAATAAGAATAGTGGGACTTCTAGGGTAAGAAAATTAAGAGTGTAATTCCAATAACCATTTCTGATACTTCTCACTCTAAGAAATAAAGAATACTCAATGATTCTGCACCCAAAATACTTAGGTGTCTCATTATTTTTATTCTGGGTCATACTTTTATTCTGTAAGCCTGTATGAATGACACTCTCAAAGAAAAGTGTTTTCCTAATAGAAGCTTTTGCAATAGTAGGATGGACAACAAAGAATCAGTTTCCAAGAAAAGTTGGCTTGATTTCAGGGACTTTATACTCTTTTCCACACCTGGGTTTAGGATTTACAATAAGCAAATCCACCCCCCCCCCACCGCCCCGATTCTAAATTTAACTCATTTATCGCCAGAGTTACTACAAAGTGCATAATTACCTGACTAAAATATCTGAATTCTCAACATAGAAAATTGATTAAAACATGGTACACTTTGGTTTAAATTTCCAAAGGTATTTACTATTTTACAGTAAGCGAAACCCACCATGAATCCTGCCCCCAATCTGAGGAGGACGAACAACAGAAACATGGGTGAAGGGAGAAAGAGGACAGTGTAAGATATGAAAATAGTAATAATTTATAATTTATCAAGGCGTCACAGGGGTGGGAGGAAAGGGGAGGGAAAGAATAAAGAGGAACTGATACCAAGGGTTCAAGTAGAATGAAAATGTCTTGAAAATGATGATGGCAACATATGTATAAATGTACTTGATAAAATCGATGTGTGGACTGCTGTAAGAGCGGTAGCAGCCCCAAACAAAATTACTTATTAAAAAGACTGCCACTTATAAGCTGTTTTGCCATAATGGAAAAGGGGGATTTATTTTCTTATGATTACTGGCAAGTCTCTCCATTATGATCTTTCTTCTTCCTTGAGTAGACTAAGATAGGTGGAAAGATTTGTAAAGAGCTTTAGAAAAAATAATAATGACCTTGGTATCTTAGAAGTTTAAATTAAAATCGAGAGCACCCAAAGGACACAGCCATGGCTTGTGAGGAAAGAGAGCACACTGACAGAATGCACAAACACTTGTACAACTACCAGTTTAGTACCACTATCTTGCAAGAACATATGGTCGCCGTGGAAGCTATTTGAATCTCAAGCTGCATCTTAAATTCTACTTCCAAATCCACTGTTTTTTTGTAAATGGCATTTTTTTCTCCAACTGGTTAAAATCATGTATGGTTTTCAATCTTATATCATTGAATAGAAACTTCCTTTATTATTATGTTGTTGAGAGGTAGGTGGCTATATTATAAAAGCTTCCTTTTAAAAATGAAAAGGCTATAATACTTTAAAATACTCTAAATGGGTGAGGTGTTATTGTTTTCCTCCCCCCACCCATACTATGAAAATCAATTACTACTAAATTAGAAAAACGATCAATTGTTTTGCCCTGTTTTAAATTCCTTCCTTTCTCTTGATATAGTATACTTGGTCAGAATTTATTCTCAGACCAATTAAACCAGACTGAAAATAGAGTCTTAAAAGTGGTGATAAAGCTAGGTGTACATTTTAGAAAGCATCATTACTAGCACACTAACAACAAAAACACATCTCTAAAATAAAACTGAAGAACAGTTCTAGGATTTTATTTTTTAATCTTGGTACAACCAAACTGACTTTCAATCTAACAACAACAAAACAGATGAACAGTGTCACTGCGGATTATATGGCTGTATCATGACAACACCTAGTCCTCCTGAGTCCCGCACCCCCCCCCCCCATCCATATTCCACAAGTTAGAGGAGTAGGCCTGGAATGTGATGCAAAGCCCAGTGAGTGTGATCCACATACTTATACTCAATGGTACCGAATAAAAGAGACTCTAGGCAAACCACTGATGTTGGAAACAAAATTATTTTCTAGCAACTAATATTATAAAATATCCATTTAAGTCAACTAAGCAAAGGTAGAAGGGTGGGGGAGAAATGAGAAAGAACTAAATATTTGTCAAGATATAAAGGATATCATTCTGTAAAAATATTTCTGGAACATTTTTCAAGTAATGTTTAGAAAATGATATGAAAAAGCTTTATTGGTTTGAAGTCCTTGAAGTTTAAAAATATATTTAATAATCTAAATAGTCAGTCATGGAGAACAGTTTCAGCCAACTGTGGCACACAATAGTACATTTACAGAATTTTAAATATTTCTTTTAATAATTAATGTAGTCATTTTGAATCATTCTGCATAGGATATCAGGTGTGAGAAGATTGCATTAACGCTGCTTAAACACATCAACTTGTCAGTATGGCCAAGTCGATTTCGGAAATATTTGCAGTATTTTCCCATCGAAACAGTAATAAAGGCAAAATAAATATATGCCACTACTTTATAATCACCGAACATTAATGAATATTTTATGTCTTTTTAAATCTCCCTGTTTAATTTAAAAGGGTGAAATTAAGTCTCCTCCCTGCAATATGCCAATTATCTGTAAATCAAACAATAACTTGGCCATTATGCTCCTTTTTGTTAATATAAGAGAAGCTAATTTGAAAGCACTGAATGGCATTTTTAGACTATCAACTTAATAGTCCTTTCTGCCCCCCTGTGGAAAAAAGTTGAAACGCACTCGATGATGGCAAGTGGCAATGCTTTAAAAGGTGGGTCGGGTGGGAAGAGTTGAGTGTAATAATTTCATTCAGAATGGAAAAGAAGGCTATCTATATATAACATCATGTACTAAGCTATTCTAAATTCAAAAAAAGGGGAATCAACAATAGTGTGAAATTTACCTTTCATTTGCTTTTTGATTAAACTGGAGTGAATTTCTTTGTTTAATTACAAGCACATAACCTAGGTTTAAAATAATAAAGTTCAAGGAATCTATGATGTAACAATAATAAAACATTATTTTTAAAAACATTATTATAATGTAAAAATAATGATTCTTCAAGGAATAGAAATTTAAGTATAGGGAAAAAAGACTACATGCTATGTATATGAAATGTGTACATATTTAAAATCTTGAGATCAAAGAGTTGAAGCTGTGATTCAAATTAGGCGCCAGAAAAATTAGAAACCTGAAGACTTTAATTATCAATCAATAATGATAAGCAGAAATAATAAACAGAAAATAAACTTTTAAAAATAAACTATGTCAAGCTCAGAAGTTGAAATTCATTGATAATATAAAAATAAACCATTAATAACTCAGCTATTGCTGAAACAATTTATATATCTGATAAAATTTCAACATATTAGTAATTATTTTAAGCTATATGATCTAAGAACAAATTGATGAAATAATCTAGGGCTGAGAAAGATTTTCTTTCTGAAAAGCATTATTAGAAAAATGATTGCAATCTTTACAACTTACAAGGTAATGTGACATAGTCACCATTTCCAGAGTTGCTATAACACAAGTCTTGTCATAGCCAAGACACCTCCAAACCCCACACCAGCGGTAAATAGCTGACTTTTTGGTAGGTGGGGCCAGACATACCAAGAACATAGTTCTTCTCTCTTGAGGGAAGTTCTTTTTCGAAACAGTGGCCCTGGTTGGCCATGTTGAAGAATATGATGTTTACACTCTAAGTACACTCTTTTCAGATACTCTGAGTTAAATGAGGATCTCAAATAGTGTCTTACTTTAAAAGTGAATAGTCCAAGGCTGAGGTGAAGCTGTCTAAGAAAAGCCACCTCTTATAACTTTAGAAATAGGCAAGTTATATATTACTAATAATAGATTTGAGAACAACCTCTCAAATAAAACATATTCTCCAAAATGTACTGTTAATAATTTCCAAATTAATATCATGAATAATTACTATGAAACCAAAAAAGACATTACATGAGTTACTTTTTAACAGGGTTTTATGTTGATATTTTCAGAATTATCAAGAGCTCCTATTTACAAAATCTATCTTTCTAGGTTGTCATTTAGTTTATCTACAGTAATCACTGATGCTCCAGTTAATTAAAATTAAGAACCCAATAATGAAACATAAAGAGAGTTTCCAACCAGAACAGATAAGCCCTCTTTAACAGGGTCAACATTAGCTATAATGAGCTACCTTTATTCCTTAGCTGTGAGACATAACTCACCTCTTGAATGGTACTGCTTCCTGAGAAGTTCAGGTTGTACTCCCGCTGGACTTCTCGGTGGGTGATGATCAGCATGAAGTTTTGATTTAATGACTCCTGCAGGGCACTGAAAGGGTTGACAGAAAAACAAGGAACTCAGAGATGAACAAGTTCTAGCATGCTTTACAGCTAGCTGCAAAAACCCCAGGAGTACCCTATCCTCCACACAGGCATGTCCGGACCCAATGTTATCATCTTTTCAACTCCTGAAGGCAAGAGAGCATGCTGCGACAACCAAGGGGAGCTAACCTGTTAACTCTTTCTTTTCCAAGATGATTTTAGACTTCAACACTACACATTTACACACATAAGAATTTTCTATAAGGAAGGCAATCCACTATTATATTTCCTCCAATAGAACCAAACTGTCAACTATTATACCAAATTCCAAATATATTATTAAAATGTATACTCAATGATCAGTTGAATTCCAGGAAAAGCAACAGAGATGGTAAAAAAAGAAACAAAACTAGTTTTTATACTTCTGCATGTTGTAAAACAATAGATATATGGTTTCTGCCAAAATTCAGTAGATTCTATTTCTTTATTAAACTAGTAAGAAAACATCTTTGATTCATTAAAAAATTAAAAACCTATTATTATTGCATCATAATAATCTTTACTGCCCATCTTTGACGATTCTTAACAGTAGCAAAACTACAGTTATTAAGTAGCAACGAAAATAATTTTATGGTTAGGGGGTCACCACAACACGAGGAACTGCATTAAAGGGCCATGGCATGAGGAAGGTTAAGAACCACTGACCTAGAGGAAGGGTGAGATGCTAGGACAGGGCCTTGAGCATTCCAATAATTTGAAGCAGAAGAGGAGATAGGGCAAAGAAGACTGATAAACAGTATATGAGATAAGAGAAAACTCAAGACAATCTAGTATAAGGGAATCAAAAGAGATAACTACTTCAATTACCAGGGTATGATCAATTATGCCAAATAATGCTGAGACATTAAGTGCAGCTGGGCCAAACAGAAAAGGACCAAGTTAAGGAAATGGTAAAAGGCTCTGTGTAAGTGTACTATGTGGTGATTCAATTCACTCCTGTAACATTTAAGAAATTAAGTTTTTTTAAGTAAAAAAAAGAAATTACATTTTTATAAAGCTTTAATTACTCTCCCTCCCATCCTCTCTCTCTAACCTACACATGAGGTCCAATTTTATTATAAAATTGTGGTTTCAAAAGGTTAGGTAATTTGTCGAAGGTCAAATTCAAAATCACTGCCATCACGTCAGTTCTGACTCATGTTGACTTTACAAGAGAGAGCAGAAGTGTCCGTGTGAGTTTGATACTGTTAACTCTTTATGGGTGTAGAAAGCCTCAACTTTCTCCAGAGCCCCAGCTGGTGGCTTCAAATTGTTGACTTTGCAGTTAGTTAACTGCCCTATGGAAACCACAACACCACCAGGGCTTCTTGTCCAAGGAAAGATTTGATTCCATGTTCTTTATACTTCCACTTATTTTCTAAAAGGTGAGGTTGCTTTGGGAGAGACAAAGATGAATACATTTGCCTGCTAGGAGTTCACTATTCACTCATTAATTCTGTGAATATTTCATCCCTATTATTTGTAATAATACAAAAAAGAAAGAAAAGAATCACTGACCTCTGGCAGACTATACAAAGAATTTTAAACAGTTAGCTGTGGCAGGTTGCTGAGACGGGAGAAAATATTTTGAAATGCTATGAAGAAGGATGGTTGGTAATCTAACAAATAGTCACAGAGGGCGATTCCACACAAAGAATAGCTGAGGCAGAGATGGAGATGGGAGAATGTAAGGAAAGATCTAACGAGCAATGAAGAAGTATAAAAGCAGGGTTTGTGAAAGAAAAAACTTGAAAACTATGAAGGCTTTAAATTATGAAGGGCTTCAAAGTTAAGCTAAAGAGCTCAAAGTTCCAGGAGTCTTCATTATTATATAGATCCTGCTTTATCTTTACATAGGAGTCTACACATAGGTTTAATATTTTTAGTGCTTGCCTTTATGCAATTCCTTAAATATGTTTCTTGATCCTGATTGGCAGACTTATGCAATAACTTTGCAGAAAGGTTTGGCAAGAGACAAGTCCTGATGGCCAGACTACTTTAGAAGAACATTAATTTAGTCTAGTTTTAACAATTCTTGGGTAACTCTGGGGGAAGGTACACTGGCAAGAATACTTGACTGTAAAATGTTCAAGAGTCAGAGCTAGACTTGAATCTCTGTCCCTTTACTTACTAGTTGTTTAATCTTAAAAAAGTCAATTATTTATTGTTTCAACGGTACTTCCTGAGTGTTCACCATAAAGGAAACCCTATTTAAGGTAATTAATTATTCTGTAGCATCAGTTTCCTCTTCAAGGAAAGGATAACAGTTCCTACTCCATACAACTATGAGTACTGAATTTAATATAACTAAATATGAGTTTTAATGCATATTAGTTGACGGTGATCCATTAGAAAATACTCATACTTCAAAATCTTACAATGACAATTAAACATCAGCAAAAGGATCTGGTGTTTTATGGTAGTTCTTTTTCATATTTTAGTTTCACTCCTCTGCAAGAGTTCAAAGAACAGAACCTTCTTTGACGCACTGAACATAATTCTATATTATACCTAATGCTATTAAGACTCACAGTATCTCTCCACCTCCACCTCCTCCTGTTACTAAGATTGACAGTTTTCCCCCTCCTTTTCTTACACAGAGTTAGTGGTGGCACAGCAGCCCTGGTGGGGTAGTGGTTACAGGTTAGGCTACTTATTAGAAGGTCAGCAGTTCAAAACCACTAGCTGCTTCTCTGGAGAAAGACAGGGCTTTCTACTCCCATAAAGAGTTACAGTCTTAGAAACTCACAGAAGCAATTCTACCCTGTCCTATCAGGTCAACTCAATGGCAGAGTTTGGTGGTTTTGTTTTTGTTCGGAGTGTTGATGCTGAGCCACCATATTCATGCTTCTTGTGAACACAAGTTTGTTAGCTTGCTTGTTTTGAATATCTAATGAAGGTATTATCTTCAACCTCAGGTTCAAGCCTGATTCATTCACTTAACCATAAATAATAATAGCAATAGATAGATAGATAGATAGATAGATAGATAGATAGATAGATAGATAGATAGATAGATAGATAAAATTGTTGTTAGTCTCTTGTCTAAGGATCACTGGTGGCACTGTTGGATAAGAATCGAACTACTAACTGCCTGGTAAGTAGTTTAAACCTATCAGCCACTCTGTTGGAGAAAGATGAGGATATTTGCTCCCATAAAGATTTACAGTTTTAGAAACCCTATACATGTGCCTATTGAGTTTGAATCGATTTAATGGCATGAATTCAATGGCAGCAGGAATCGTTTGGCTTGTTGCTAAAAGGACAGAGGTTGCAACCCACTCACAGAGGCACTGAAATGTCACAACCCTGAAAACACTGGGGCAGTTATACTCTGAGCACACGGAGCCAATATAAGTAAGAAACTTGACAACTAACAACAGTCTTTAACAAGTGCTACGGTTATTTTCAATCACCTCAGATACATTTCAAAAACTGGACAATGAAAATGAAAGACGGAATAAAAGAGCTGACACATTCAAACTGTGGTGTTGGTAAAGAAAACTAAATATAGCATGGGTTGTCAGAAGAACAACAAAATAAAATACTTCTTAGAAAGGAGGACGGTTAAGGCAAAAAGAAAGTAATAAGGGCTCCTAGGGGGTGTAGAGTGGGAGTGGTAGGGGACAAAAGAGGAAGGTGCTATCAAGGAGGTAAAGAAAGAAAATGTTTTAAAACTGATTGTGGTAGCAATTGTACAAAACTGCTTGAGGAGATGGAACTACAGAATGTTAGGATATCTCTAAGAGCGCCCAATAAAAGGATTTTTTTAAAAAAGAAAGAAATGAGGATTGCAAAACGTTGTATCCCTTATTTTAGACATGCCATCAGAAGGGTCCAATCAATACCTGGAGAAGGTTATCAGGAGTACAAAGGAGAAATTCTCAGAGAGATGGACTGACACATGGGGCCAAACACACCAACAGTTTTGAGGATGGTACATGACTGGACAATTTATACTTTAGGCCACTATGAGTCAAAGCTGACTCCATGAAAACCAACAATGTAACAGGCACTAAAAGCATCACTCCCAACTTAATGCTGCCATTGCTATCATTTTCATTTTACACATAAGGGAACCAATGTTGTTACTTGCTAATGCCAAACAATAAATAACACTGACCCAGCACTAACTCACTTTAGTGATTACACTCAAGACTTCCCTCCAGGCACTAGAGAAGGAAAGTTAGTAATATAGTATTTCTGTCTATAGTTTAGTGAGAGATGGGTCAACAAGCAAACTTACTCTGTGCTAAGAATTCTACACCAATTTTGCTGAGGTGCGATGAAAAGCTAAGGAGCTCGGGTGGTGCTCCAGGGCAAGTGTTGGGCTGCTACCTGCAGGGTCGGTGGCTCAAACCCACCAGCTACTCCATGGCAGAAAGAGGAAATTGTGCTCCTGTTTTACAGGCTTGGAGCTCTTATATTAGGGTCACTATGCATCAAGAGGTGACTTGATGGCAATGGCCTTTTTAGTGTGGAAACCTAAAGAAAGAACACCTAACTTAGACTAAGAAGGCTTTCTAAAACTGGCATGTCAGCTGAATAAATTTTGTCTCTTTTTTTGGTGATTTGGTGGGTGGGATTGGGAGTGCCTGGTAACGGAAAAAACCAAAATCAGTGTCACCAAGTTGATTCCAACTCACAGCAACCCCCTAGGACGGAGTAGAACGGTTCCTATGGGTTTCCAAGACTGTAGCTCTTCACAGGAGTAGAGAGCTGCATATTTCATCCCAGGGAGCAGCTAGTGTTTTCAAAAAGCTGACCTTGAGGTTAGCTGTCCACTGCTTGACCTTTACACCACCAGAGACCCTAAGGGAAAGCTATAGGGAATTAAAAATCATACTGACTTGTTGCATTATTGTTAAAATACTATCTAATTGAATTGATTCTAGAGGCTGCTGCTGCTGCTAACAGTGAGATACGTCTTTAGTCATATCCAGGAATAATTTTCTTCTGAATAATGCCTCTTAATGCTTGACCAGAATCATCACAGTTAACCCATCTTTGAGTAGTCTCTCTTTATCTTCAAAATTCAGTCATTCTACTACTTCAACTTTAATCTTTACAGAGGTCTAAGGATCCTTGTCAACCAAAGTACCGTATATTCCTGTACAAAAGTTTTCAAGCACATTTTTAATGCAGTTTTTGTGGTAAAATTAGGTGCCTTGACTGAAATTCAGGTCGGCTTATACTCGATTATGCACGGTAGTTAGGCAAGAATGTTTTTGGTTTTTTTTTAGTGGCAAGTTTTCTCATGGTTTAGGAGACCAGATTAGAAACAAATGTAGAAGCTTTTTAAAAGCGATTTGAGTTTTAAAATGTCTTTTTCTGGCACACTATTTTTCCTTACTGAGTTTAAAATGTTTATTTTCTATTATGATTTCTCTGGCAATTGAAATATTTGCATCTACCAACAAGATGATTTTGTTTTTATAAATAGAAAAAGGCCATTAAAACTTGTTCTATCCTCAGAGTCTGAAATTAAGGTTTAAAATGTAATCAGAGTCATGTACACTGTTCCCAGATTCCGAGCCAGATGTTATTTGCAAATGTACTAACAAATATATGTAAAAGAAGATTAAAAATAAAAAGAAAGGAAATCTAATATTATTGAGCACCTCATAAGCAAAGTGCTAGGCATTTTCACATATCTGACCTCATCATTCTCCTAGCTAGTTTCTTAATTTTGAAATGTTGAGGAGATAGGAAAGATGTTAAGAGAACAAACGATAGGTAGATAACAACTTCCCCCAAAGTTCTCAATATTGTAATTAAGTATTTAGAACTAAACCATGAACATAATTCAACCGAACATCCTATTTCTTACCTTCTTCTTTGTTTACAACCCTTACACTTCCAATGTTCTTTCATTAGGAGTGATGCCCATCTGTACCTGGGAAAATCGACTCCAATTTAACTAGAATCCTCTATCAGAAATAGAGCAATCATTTGTAAAACACTTTTAAAAGACTGCCTTTTCATTTTCACTCACTGCTATAGTTTGAAACATTTTATATTCCAATTTCCCAGCTCATTTGTTTTTAGTAACAGGAAAAATAGTATATACTCAATTGGGTTTTAACTCAAATTTAAAGCAGCTTTCATAAATGTGAATACAGGAAGTAATTTTATTAGACTCCATGTACAGGTAAAATCATCAACAACACTAAAATATTAAGTGGAATAGTCAATAGTATCTTGACTTAGTTTACTTCACACACAGTGAGATAGTTCTTTAGTGAATAAAGCACAGAGCTATTTTAATACTGATGATGCAGATTTTCAAAGTTCACGTATGCCGACATTTATGGGACTGAAGCTTTGGCAAAGAGCTCTGGTAGTATAGTGGGTTAAGCACTTGGGGGCTGCTAACTACAAGGTTAATAGTTCAAACCCACTAACCGCTCTATGGGAGAAAGATGAGGCTCCTGTAAAGATTTACATTCTTGGAACCCCAAAGAAGCAGTTCCACTCTGTTTATAGTCAGAATCAACTCAATGGCAGTGGGTATATGGTACTGAAACAATCGTTTGATTGTTAGCATTTAGCCCTATGACCAGAACAGGCCACATATCCAAGAACTGATTCTGACTCACTGACCCCAGGTGTGTCCAAGTAGAGGTATAAACCCCACAGTTTTCAATGGCTGCCTTTTCTTTTGGGATTATTTCATAGGTCTTTCTTCCAAGGTCTCTCTGGGTAGATTTGAACTTCTAGCTTTTTTGTTTGCATGTTAAACATTTGCACCACCCAGGGATTTCATGTAGCTACACAAGGGGACTTGGAAAGGTTCACAGAAAAAATAATGAAATTTGCCCACAACTTTTTGAAGCTCCTTTGAGTATCAGTCATTAATTCCTAATGAAAAAAAGGAATGGCTTTCCTCCTGATAAACAGCAATGGGTCCACTTCACAAGGTAGCACAGTAGTAGACAAGAAGCTTTTGCCTCAGGTACAAGAATAAGAAGTATATTTTAACTATTTACCCAAAAAAATGAACTGCAATATTCAAGAGAGTTTTCGTTTTTGTTCAATTTCAAAGAGAAATTCTTAAATTCATTGCACTACTCAAATGAAAGGATTGATCATATTACAAGACAGTACTTGTTTTTCTTACAAAAGTATCATGTACCATGCTACAAAAGAGCTATGCAGAATAATAAGTATTTCCTCTTCAGCAGCTCCTTGAATAAAGAATTCCCTCTTTAAAGTCTACAGTGGACAGAAGATTTGGCCAGGCTAATCTAGAGCCCTCCATTTAAAGCATTAACAGTTCTAGAGAGCAAGGGAAAACACTCAGTTATAAAGCATAATAAATCCATCAAAATTAAACGACTAGACTAAGAAAGAAAACACACTCCAGCTTTGGCTCTGGGGCTTTTATGCATCTGTATTCACAGCACTCAAGTAAACAGCTGCCATGAGTTGAGCAGCAGATTTCTAAATGGCCAGCTGCCTGTTGTAACTCACTGCCAAGGACTCCATTCCGACTTTTAGCAATCCCATAGGGCAGGGAGCTGTAATGTTTATGGGAGTAAAAAGTTTGTTGCCTGCTACACACCTGTATAGACATACCCAAATTGAAATCCCATTAATTTAACCCATAATAGAAAACTTGATTTTTTTCCCCAAAATTTATATAACTGGAGGACAAGAATTGAGCCTTTATTCTTTGTTTATGAAGTATACAAGGGGGTACACAACAAAACCTGGAACTGTGCTGGGCAGAATGGAGCTTTCATAGTCCTCATTTTTTCCTGCTAAGCATGCATCAAAAACGCATGGCATTTGGATCCAGTGGCATCGCCTGGGAAAGTTCTCTGTGGTCACACTCAATTTTTTCTTCAAAGCTGTTTCACTCAAACCTTGGTTTTTTTTGTGATAGCTGATTTAAGAGAACAGCATGTGCGTGTGAAATTTTGTTTGCTGCTCAGGAAAAATGCCACAGAAACGTGTATGATGTTGAACACAGAGTACAAAGACATTGCTATGGGAAAAACTCAAGTGTACAAGTGGTTTTTTTGAGTGGTTTTCTCATTTCAAAAAGGTGAAATGTCAATTGATGACAAACCTCGTTCTGGACATCCGTTAACTTCCTGAATGGATGAAAATGTTAATCAATTCATAGTACATCGGAAGTTCGTTCCACCAGATCAGACTGTTAATCAAGTTCTCTATTTAGAGGTTCTGAAAATATTGCATAACAGTGTAGGACCAAAAAAGCCTGATTTTTGGCAGGCGGGGGACTGGTTTTGTCTCCCCAACAAAGCACCTGCTTATACAGTGTGCCAGTTTTTGGCAAAAACCAGCATGCCTTTCTAGCCCCACACACCTTACTGACCTGACTTCACTCTGTGCTACTTCTCTGTTTCCATGAAAGCAGAAGGACATGAAAGAACAGCAATTTACAATGTATAAAGTGGGGGTGGGGGGTGGGAATGAGGGAGGTGCTGTCAGTCTTCCAAACAGATGAATTTGAAAAATGTTTCCAAGAACAGAATCACAGATTTGACCTATGTATTATGTGTAATGGAGAGTACTTTGAAGGTGATAAGGTTATTTTGTAAAAACAAAAACTTAAATACATAGCTTTGGGGGAGAAAATCCATTTTGGGGGGTACCTCCTCATATATCAATTTTAAAATACTAACTTATTGAAAAATTAATTTTATATAATATGATGGCGACTATTTTGGCAATTAAATTGGCTCTGTATTTTTAAAATTAAAAAATATAACACATTTAATCAATGTAAGTGAAACATGAGCTCGTTTCCATTACTATTTAATGATACTATTATCTATTAATAAATAAATGCTGTCTGCAGCAAAATTATACCTTTTCAAGTTAATGCTGTATGTGAAGTTATGCTGGGCACTGTATTAACACTAACATAAAGACTGAATGCCTCCTGTTTTATTCCTGCTGTGTACGCATGCCATGTATATTTTAGTACAAAATATTTTCAGTAAAAATATCAATATACAGTAAGCTTTAAACGTTCATTTGCACTAGATTTTCTTTAAATGCAACCTGATACCAAAGCTGGCACAGTAAATTATTTTAAATAATAGTAATTTATCTCAAATTACTGTGATTTATTATAAAAATTATAAAGTGTTAGTTGTGCTACAGATTTCTTCATTATAATTCATAATTTTTATCTTTCCAAAGTTTCCTCTCTTCTCTTTTTGGGAATAATGTACAATCTCTACAATGATCTTTTATCTTTTTAGCTACATCAAGATTTTAAATTAAAAAGGCATGACATGTGGCAATTTAAATTTCCATTCTAAACTTAGAGTCATATGCGCTCTTTCAACCATAGACCAAATTTACTATAATTATGGATTATTTACATAAAAACAAAATAAGAAATCAATATGTAAATGGAATGTTTGTTGTAGCTAATGCAGCCAGCAATGACAGATTAGGTTCAAACAGCAATCAGTTTGAAAATCTGGCACATATGTAAATGAGCTAGGGTCCTGATGTTTACACAAGACTGTATTTCATTCAGGATTTTAAAATAGTCTCAGGAGCAGCATAAAAATAAAATGTTAATCTTTCTACTAATAATACGATTTGAGCTCATCATAACCGAAACTAGGGTTTTGCTCCTGTCCAGCTAAACTAACAAAAGATACTAATAATTCTGAGCTGCAGATTACATCATTCTTAATTAACACTCTGCTACAGTTGTTAACATCCTCCAAGACACCATGTTATCATCACCACAAGTTCTGCAACAATCTTTAAACCACATTTAACGAAGGTTGGCCTCTTAACTCTGCAGCTATTTTTAATTGCTTTCTTTGCTGGCAATTAAATATGTCTAGATAAACAAACATTTGGTTTCACATAATTTCTAGTAACATTTTTTATGATGATTTCAGGATCAGGTGGCCTTATGTTTATAATTACCATTTATCAATATAATGATATATTAGAATCAGCAAAACATTAACCAAAGCATGTCCAATTAATCAAAATTTGATAATTAGTGATGATAGTGATATATTGTGATCCCTCATGTAATTGACTACAAACCTGTCAAAATATGATTTAACTACATAAAATATGAATTAAAATTTATATTTAAAGATATTTTACTTTGTTTCATGAATTAATGAACCAAAGTTTTGACTGTCCATTAAATCCACTATAAAGAATACCCACAGTTCTTTTTCAAAGTGTAATGCTAACAAGCTAATCTCAGTAGTCACTGACCTATCAATGGGCAGTAAACTTTATAAATAGGTTTGGTATATCACTCCAATTATATGTGTTGTGATTTCTATCAATGGTTTAATTGGAGACAAGTTTATCTTTTCATCTTGAATGTATAACTTTAGGGAAATGTCCTCTTCTTAAAACGAGTTACTTTTAATTGCCCCTTCTTAAGAAAAACTTACCAATCCAATACTTGAAAATCATACTTTACAAATCTGAGTAATACTCACTAGAATTAAATTTAAGTTAAAGGGTAATCACAATAGCTTAAAACATTGACTAATTCTTGAAAAATGGCAAATTACTTCAAGATACAGCTAATCATACACTGCTTGTTATCTCTGTAAATCCATCCTTCCCCTCCCACCCAGAAGTCAGTCTGGAAAAATAAACTAATTGCTTCATTCAGAACATTTTTTGACAACTGTCATTTACAAACCATTTAATGGTTTCCCTTCCTGCCACATCACAATCTCACAGATATTGACTAAAAAAGCCACGATGAAGAAGACACACTAAGAACAATTGTTTCAAATGACATTTTAGGAAATAATTTGGAGATGTTAAAAATTTCAAACAAAATCAATTAGTCAAAGGCTTCTTCTATGAGCAGTTGAGTAGTGTTTATTCCATCTATTTAAAATATTTGTTGAGACTCTTCTATGGACTGATAGGTACTGTTCCTAGTTTCCCTAGGAGACTGCGCTGAAGGGAACTTTGGGTAGAAGGCCATACTAACTTTGTTTAGTGAACAACCCTGAAATCAACATAGGTAACAACTTACCTCTAGAAAACTCAAAGCTACTGTCAAGTGTGTTGAAATTAAAAACCTATGAGATTCAAAGCTTGACTCATCTATTAGTTAGCTTTGTGACTCGGGCTACAGAAACTACTGACCACCTACATTGTGTCAGGCCCTCTAATCACATTATTTATTTCCTTTAATCACCTTCAAATGCTTGGGATATAGAAATTATCACCTGGGTTATTCTGGGTAACAGCTAAAATCTGAATAGATAATTTGGCTTCCCTTTTCTATACCTCAGTTCCCCGACTCATAAAATAGGGCTGATTTTGACCATTGTTTTTGCTCTTTTTAGTGGTAATAGTAATAACTAGATTTCCCACTAATTATAAATAAGAGCTCTCATCAATGTGACTTCTCTTGCATTTAAAGATTTCGGTTTATGTTTTCATGAGACATCACATAGCTAGCTCACTTAATAATAAATTCATGTTAACTCATTAATGTTTCTGTATCTACTTCCTAGATTACTGCATATGCCTGGGATTTTAAAAGCTTGCAAGCATCCACTCAAGGAACAACTGATCTCCTCACCTGGAGAAACAGAGGAAATGGAAGAGCAAGAAAGACTAGGAGGATATGGAATGTATGGCTAATGCCTTCCATGAATAACTGCCTCATTACCAGGAGTACAAATGGCTTAGTAGTAAGGAGTTGGGTTGCTAAGCACAAGGTCTGCAGTTTAAAACTACCCGCTGTTCTGTGGGACAAAGACAAGGCTTTCCAATAACCTTGTCTTACTGTTATTGGAGTCAATAAGTTACAGTCTCAGAACCCCCCCCCCGACAGTTCTACCCTGTCCTATAAGGTCACCATGAGTAAGAATGGATGACAGTTCGTGGGGGTGGTTGTTTTTCCCTGGGGGTGAAGGGGTTTGGCCACGAGAATAGAAGGACTGGATGGTGCCCAGCTACCATTAAAGAACATTTTGCTCAGAGAATTAGGCAAATCTAGATCATAATAGAATTCTAAATTCTCCTGGATACTAAACTTCCTGGAGCCTAGGAGCTGTATGAACCCTTAAAGTTAATGGCCTGAGATAATCCTTAAACCTTAAAACAAAAATATCCCCTGAATTTTTCTTAAAATCAAACAAAGATTAGCTTAAATAGGAACAAATGTCTCCCTCGAGCACTGTACTCTTTTAAAAACAATCTGTAAGTGGCCAAACTGACAACAGCAATATCAAAGACTAGATAGGACTGTGGAGGCAGTACCAGGAGCCCTGGGGGCGTAGTGGTTATGTGATGGGTTGTAATCCACCAAGTTAGCAGTTCTCCTCAGGAGAAAACCAGGGTTCCTGCTCCCGTAAAAAAAAAGGTTACAGTTCCGGAAACCCACAAGGGTAATTCTAAGCTTTCCTACCCACATGCGCATTTCTACCTGTCCTACAAGGTGCCTATGAGACAGAACAGGGCCAGAGGGTAGTAAGTTTGGTTTGGTTTTCAGTGGAGACTGAGTTTATGCTAATGGGGGAAGAACAACTCAGAAGAGCAGGAAAAGAATGGAAGCAGTATCACTAAATGCTACGTGTGCTAATTGTTGAACGAATATGTATTCCGATGTGTATATTCTCAGTAACAATACCTGTAATAAGTTATGAAAAAATAAAGAAAACTGATTAAGTGTTTTTTCATCTCTTATAAAGATCATGGATAAAAATATATTATTAACTTCTCAGAAAACTAAAATTCTACTTTCTTTTAAAAATCCCTTAAAAATGACTCAATTACAATTCAATTATAGAAGCTCATAAAGTAGTTTTACAGCATTTAACTTAAGCTTTTATCCCCCACTCCCGCCAAGAAAGAACTTGTAAATACAAAATAACAATCAATTACCAAGCACCCCCTAGTGGCAGTAAAACCCAGTTAGACTTTCTTTTTTCAATAGGATGTTTAAGATCAAGATCAGTGGGAACACCCACTAAACTTCAAAATGAAATGGTTTGTAAGAAAATAATTTAAGAACATTTTATTTTAGGTCCAAAAATTAATAAATGATCAGAATGTTTTATAATTGAAAATAAATTTATACATTGAAAGTTCATGAACATCCTTGAGAAGAATTCCAATAAGTGAAATAAAGTATGTAAATGGTTTTTAGTGTATATAATAACAACATACAAGATTTTAAAAGTTCTCGTTTTCGAGAACAGCTTCCGAAAATGGAAAGTCTTTAAATTATGCTTTGTATATTTTTCTTAAGAACCTATGAGGTATGGTATGTTGCCTTGCCTTTTATCCAAATTAGCACTTATTACTGGAGCACTGGTAGCACTGTGAGGTAAGTGCTGGGTTGCCAACGGCAAGATTGGAGGCTGAAACCCACCAACTGCTCTACAAGACAGAGTTTAGACTATCTGCTTCAGTTTAGATTTATAGCCTAGAAAATCCTACACAGGATCACTATTGAGTCAGAATTGACTCAATGGCAGTAGCTTTCCCTCCTTCCCTTATATTATACTCCATCAAAGAATGCGTCTTTAGTAACACACATCATGAAATACTGTACACTATTAAAGAATACCATTATTCTGTGAAACACTTCTTAACAAAGATGAACCTGCAGACACTGTGCCGAATGAAATTTGTCAATCACCAAAGGGCAGTGTATGAGATCACAATGATAAAATATCAAGAAAAGATTTTCACACTACAAGTAACATTGTCTGAAGGTTACTAAGAGGGAAAGAGAAGTACAGAAAACCACTGGCTAGAAGGTTGGTAAAACATTAGCATTGATAAAGGAGAAGACAACATACACTATGAAAAATTTATTTTAAATGATAGAAGCTTATGTAACTTCAAACCTTTAAGACCCCGGACACTCTATCTTTTAATAGCTGGGCACCATTCACATTCTTTACCACATTTGCTTATGTACCTGTTTTGTCTTCAGCGATTGTATCGGGAGAGTGAACATTTCAGACTTCAATTGCTTAGAACAAAGTGTTCTTGTATTGGGGGTGGGTATGAGCAGAAGCCCTAAGTCCATCCCCTACCTCAGTGTATGGCTGTATAAATATATGTACATGGGCCAATACCTCTATTTTGTGGATTAATGTTTTACATATGTACACTATGTTTATGTCTCTATCCATTGCTTTGCTTCCTTGGTCCATCCCTGCCATTCAGCAGTGAAGCAACAAGTCCACAAGGAAGAAACACACCACCGGTGCTATCATGAGGAGTCATAGGGACTGGTTAATAGGCATCAGCAGACACATAACAAACAAAAACATATTGTTGAGAACAAGGGGGGCTGGAACAGAAATCCAAAGCCCATCTGTAGACAGTGGAACAATCTCCCCAGAGAGAGGCCACAGGGAAGGAATGAGTCACCAGGTTCCTTGAGGTTTCCTCACCCCCAACTACTATGACCCCAGTGCGGCTTCTCAATTCAGACTAGACTGGAGCATGTACACAGGTATAGAAAGGGATGGAAGCTCACGACACACAGAATCCAGGAACAGGAGTGGGAATAGTGATACCAGAAGGGTAGGAGGAAGAGGAAGGGGAAAAGGGGAAACCGATAGTAATGATCAAAACATAACCATACACACCTCTACGGGGGTGGGAGGGGGAGAACAACAGAAAACATGGGAGATGGGAGACAGTGGTCGGTGTAAAGAGATGAAAAAAATAATGTACAATCTATCAGAGGGTTATGAGGATAGAGGGGAAGGGGGGGAAGCTGATACCAATGGCTCAATAGAAACTAAATGTCTAGAAAAGAATGAAGGCGACATATGCCTAATTCAAATGATATATGGTCTATGATGAGGTGTTCAAGCCTCCAATAAAATTATGTTTAAAAAATGATAGAAGCAAGGCAAGACATTAGGATACTTAAAAGAGGTTAAAAAAGGGCAAATATCACTTGCAATAGTGGTGATCTACACGTAGATGCTTGGACAGACCCAGGGTGAACTAGTATGGAAGGGAGAGTATCCTTGAGTTTATTTGATTTGACACAGGATATTTACATATGTGTATTTGTCTTTGCTGCACATATATCCTTGAACATGGTAGCACATAAAGGTCAGAAAATTCACATATAATAAAACACCTTGAGGGACTGAGTCACTGGGCCTGGGGGGATCTGAACCATAGCCTCAGGGGACCAAATCAATGATGTAACATAGTTGTCAAAGAAAATGTTCCGCATTCTACTTTGGTTAATGCCTGGGGTTTTAAAGTTTATGAGAAGCCTTGGAAGTTGCAACTATTAGCCTCTCCCCATCTGGAAATAGAAACAGTCCAATGAACTAATGAATCACATAAACATCGATCTCTACAACTTTGAGATCAGAAGAACTGGCTGACACTACCAACTGATCTGAAAAGGATTGCCTTAGAAGGCACTAAACACAGGGAGAAAAAAGTGGAACAAAACTCAAAATCATACAAGAAACCAAGCTTACTAGTTGGACAGAAAGTGGGGAAATCTCAATACAATAGTCTTTAGTCATAGGTCTAGAACTGAACTCCCCCAACTAACCATGTAAGTTCAAAGGGCAGCATGTACCCAGAGACAAAGTTCCATGAGTAGGAAAGGAGAAATGGAAATAGAAAACAGGGCGGGTGGGATAAAGTGTGGTAAACTCACTCATTGCTCTGCTGTCTACTCTAACTTGTAACAACTCTGTAGGATACAATAGAACTGTCCTTTTGGGTTTGCAAGACTGTAAATCTTTACAGGAGCAGAAAACCTAAGCTATGTCCCACCAAACAGCTGATGTATTTGAATAGCTAACTTTAACAGTTGAGGTTAACAGTCTAACTCATAATATACTAAGTCACCAAGGCTCCCAACTACATAAAATGAAACCGCTTCAAATCAATAGTGATCTTACAGGACAGGGTAAAAATGCCCCAGGATTTCTGAGACTATAACGCTTGATGGGACTAGAAAGTCTCATCTGTTTCCTGAGTTATGAGTGGTTTCTTACTACTTACTGACCTTGCAAGGAGCAGCCTATTGTATAACCACTATGTCACCAGGGCTTCATCTATAAAACAGAGGTATAAAAATATGCCTGCATCCTTGCAGAGTTGTTATAAAAATCAAGTGAGATTTGAAGGAAAGGTGTTACTATTGAGATTTGAAAAAAAGAACGAAAACAAAAGCTGTCCACCAGAGTAGAACTGCCCTAGGTTTTCAAGGCTATAGATCATTACAAAAGCAAAACTGCCACATCTCTCTGGTGAGTTCAAACCACAAAACTTTTGGTTAGCAGAGAAGAATGAGCATTTAGCCACTGCGCCACCAGGGTTCCTTTGGTGTTTATTAGCATAAATAAATAATTTCAATTACTGTGCTTTGCAGTTGTGCTTTCACATATCATGTACTCCTTAGTGAATTTTTAATAACCATTCTGGCAGCTGGAAGCAATACTTATTTTATCAATGTAAAATTTAAAGTTGGGATAGGAAATCAGAATTTTCCTCTGTATATTCTGATGTCTTCTGTCTGAAGAGATGTATTAAAATCATGTCCTTTTTTGATTTGGTAATATATAAATCTTCCATAGGAGTGATGCTCTAATTCCAATGTTTGCAGAGTTGATGTCTGAAATGTAAACACCCTCCCTAATTCACAATGAAAAATTCATTTAAAAAACATTCCATTGCTATCCACTCCCGTTGAAGAGACTGATAGTTTGTAATGGTTAGTGTATATTTTTGTACTAGAGTTAGAATAATGGGAGTTTTCGAGCGCTGCAATTAAAGGTAATATAATTTTTTCTCCATTTGCCCTCCAATCTTTCAAAATCACATGAATTGACTTCAAAGAAAAATAAAACATCAGACCAAGCACTCAAATAAAATACATTTAAAAAATTTTAAATGATAAATCCAAAGTGGATAAAGGGCTGGAATAATGTACAGAAAGTACCATGGACTGCTTAAAGAACAAACAAATCTGTTATGGAAGAAGTACCATCAGAATGCTCCTTAGAGGCAAAGATGGTGAGACTTCATCTCACATACTTATGTGGTCTAAAGAACCCAGTACCCAGAGAAAGACATCATGAAAGGGACAGTCACAAAGAAAGCTTTTGACAAGTTGGACTGAAACAGTGGCTGTAACAATTGGCCCAATCATAACAATTATGAGGATGATGCGGGACCAGGCAGTGCTTCATTCTTTGTACATAGGGTTGCTAGGAGCTGGAAGCAAATATATTGCACTTAACAACAACAAACTATTAACTTGTAATGAGCCCTGTTGGCACAGTGGTGAAGCATTTGGTGTAACAGAAAGGTTGGTAGTTCAAAGCCACCAGCCATGTAAGATATGGCAATGTGTTTTCATAAAGCTTTATACGCTTAGAAATGCTACAGGGAAGTTTTACTTAGTGCTACAAAGTCACCATAAGTCAATCAACTCAACAGCAACTGCCCCCACTGTTAACTTTTAAAGTTCTGCATGAATTTTATTATGCTGTTCTACTGCTTTTGAATTTTTACACTTGAATTCAATATTTAAGATAAATATAACACGAAAAGATACATTAAACAAACATAATAGACTTTACCTTTTTGTTATATTCTAATAAAATATGCATTAATCTATGACTTTCACACGATATGCCCTTTCATCACCCAAATTTTCTGCGGTCTTTATCTTTTGTTTGGCTTTGAATATTTCTCTGTTGTTCCAATACAGAAAATTGCATCACAATAACTTGGTAGAAACCCATGTGGTCAAGCAGGAGCAGGTATATGAGGTGCTATATGAAGTACTTGTTCTATAATACGAAATCCTGCCTTTCAGCAGCATTGTAGGCCCCTATTTTGCCCAGGAACTGAATTAATGGGACTCAAACAGGTCAGCCACACGGCAATGAAGAATGTTTGCATTAGCCAACAAAGACATTTTGATAAATCCATTTAATCATGCTACTGGAAAGCAATAGATTATAACAACTGATGTCTCTTGTCTGCTTTTAATTATTTGGATTACATCTTAGATGCTTGTGATTATATTAAACCTACAAAACAATGTGTACCTGACTAGATATTGCATTAGACCAGTAACTCCTTGCTTAACTTAGGATCTCATCTGAGGTTTATATCAACATTAAAATGACCACAAGAACTACAAGTACTATTTGGCTGTTTTAAAATACTGTATAAATTCCAGTATTTATGAACATATGATGAGGACACAGAATATAAAAAACAACTCAGAAAATCATAACCTAAAACAAACTATTAACAGAATATCAAATATAATAACATTAGACTTAACTTTTCAGTTGAGTAATTTTTATTTGGGTAAAGACCATTTTAATTTTCTTTTACCTACTCTTTGTCTAATCATAAAGCTATTCAGCAGTTGATGAAAAAAGTTTGGCAAAAGTCAAAGTTTAAGGACAGATTAACCACAGGACAGATTAACCAAACTCCCTAAAAATCAGTAAGTTGCATTCAAAATTAAAAGTGTATGAAAACCTCATAAAATTTTTTTAGGCAAAAAAGAAAAGCACCACGATCATTTAATTGACTGCAACTCACAGTAACCCTAGGTGGTAGTTACTGCTACAGCGATCTTTCTTGGCTTTCATCTTCACAAGAACAGACTGCCTAGCCTTTCTTCTCTGATCTACTGCTAAGTTCAAGTGTCTAACTTTTAAGTTAGCAGCTGACCATTAAGTTGCTTCCACCACTTTAGAACCAATGAAAAAAATGTAAGAACCCCAATAACATAGTTCTAAAATTATATAAGCACTATGTGAAAAGATAATCAATAAAAACTATCTCTAATTGGTATAATCATATACTCCAGATCAGTTTGCTTCAACTAGGGATAATATAAAATCATTCATTACTCCATATGTAAAGTGAATTTCATTTGAAAACTAAAAAAGGAAATCAGATCACTAATTTCTAATAGAAAATAATAAAAAAATTATTATAGAGTCCAATGAATTTTCCTCATGGGTTTGCCTCTTTTAGCCATGAAGACGTTGGAGTTCCACTGATTCTTTACCCTTTTTCCAACTCTAGTCCTTCCATTTTAAACAGAGAAGTTCCATTACTGATTATGTAATATACTAAAGATTTCCTTTGGAAAGGAGATTTCAACATTAATATCAAAGGAACATACTATTCAAACCAGTTTGAAAATTAATGTGTACTTAACTGCTGTTAAGTTAAAGCTTGAAAGACATTCTGATTTGGCTTAATGTTGCTATCAGTATAAAGTTTAAAGCAATTTAACAAGTAATATTCTAATTCAAATTCCCAGGAAAAGTGAATACCTTACCCAGCATGACTAGATGATGAAGGTGGTGGCAAGTCTGGTGTAAGGACATAAAGACTGTTGTTTTTTGGCAAGTGTAGCGATTTTAAGACCGTCTGAAAAAGAAAAAGAAAATAAAATTTGAATGATGACTATACATTATTAATTTTTCTACGACAATTTATAACTTCAAATTGTCAACTTTTATATTATCTTTTCATTTTAAAATAATTTTCTAGCTAGGGTAATCACAAAATCTATTGAATCTAAATAACCGTTTGCTTTAAACACAAAGGTAAGTTTAAAAAAAAATATTGCTACTAGAGTTCCAGTACAGCCTATGTGCCCACTTTATTATAAACATGTCTCTGCTGTCAGTGGTTGGAAGCAGGTACATAAGTTCTCTTCTAAATACATTATGCTTAGTCTTGTTAGTGCAACTCACTCACTCACTCACTCACTCACCCACTCTAATCAAAACAGTCACTTCCCCGAATATCTGCTAAGCCCGTTAAATTCAAGGCAGGCAAGACAGCTCAAAAGGTTATGCCATTTGTTTTTTGGGAATCGCAGAAGGGTAATCATGATAAGATTTTCTTGAAGACACAGATGATCACAGGAGCACACTAGGAAGCTTCAGGAAAACTTCATACTACACTGGTGAGGAAAAGGCTAGGAATGTAGTGCCGGGATTTTTTTCATCAGAATAATGTGCTGATTCTTCAAGGCCTGTCCATATAGAAATCCACTGAGAAACCTTCCCCATATACCTTATAAACCTGATCTTTCCCCTGCACACTTTTTTAAAGAAGAGTATCATAATTGGATTCATATTTTTTTAAATCGTAAGTTGCTGAATGTAAAACTGACAATCTGCTTTGCAAATCTTCACCTAATTCACAATAAAAGATTAAAAAATACATCATGATGGCAGCTGTGTTGAAATAGGATTTGAAAAAAGGTATTAATAAATAAGAATGAAAGCACAGAGGAAGCTTTTTAAAAAAGGCACAGGGTCCACATCTGACTACAAAAGGGAGAATGACAATCCAACTCCACATAAACCCAAGGCAGACTTTCGCCTATTCTGACACCAACCATTCCTCTCACTACAGAGGCTAATGAGATAAAAAGAAAGGGCTATGGGTGGCATAAACTAGTATGCCAGTAGGAGGGATGGGAAGGTGCAGTAATGATTCTAGATATAGTCTGAAGATGATGTCACAAAGATTCCCTGGAAAACTATGAGGGGATAGGAGAGAAAGGTATCAATAATGGCTCTAAAGATTTGATACTGAATAAATGGAAAGATAAAGTTGCCATCAGCTGAAACAAGGAAGGAAAAAACTTCATTTTTGGACTCCTTGAGTTTTAAAATCTTCATTAGACATTCGTATCCATAAGATAACTAAGTAGCTAGAGACACCAAGACCTGAAGTTCAGGGAACAGGTCTGATATGGAGATATAAATCAGAGGTATAAAATTTAAAATGTGTATCAATGACACTTAAAGGTCCTGAAAATAAAACCATACTGAATTCAGTGATGTGGCCTTTGATGATCTTGACAAATGCAACGCAGTGGAGCAGTTTTCTGTTTGAATTGTTGTTAGCTGCCATTGAGTCAGTTCCCAACCCTAGCTACCTTGTATACAACAGAGCCAAACACTGCCTGGTGGCCTTCCTCTTGTGCATTTCCCCTCTACCAAACATGATGTCCATCTCTACAGAGACAACATGTCCAAAGTATATGATTCAAAATCGCATCATGCTGGCCTCTAAGGAGTATTCTAGCTAAACCTCTTCCAAGACAGATTTGTTTTTCTTGGTATTTTGAGCAGTCCATGGTACTTTGAATATTCGTTGCCAACTGAGTCCAATACTCTCTCAGTTCCCTGACCCTCTTCCCAAACACTTTCTCCTTTGTATCTCAACAGTAGTTTAAGAGTATTGCTTTTCCTTTGGTGTTCCTTCTTCCATGTCCAACCTTCATACACATACGAGAGTACTGAAATTATGACGACTTGGGTCAGGCACACATTAGTTTTAAGAGGTCTTATGCAGCAGATTCACCCAATGTAAAAGTTGCTTGAGTTCTTGACTGCTGTTTCCATGAGCATTGATTGTGGATCCAAGCAAGAAAGCATTCTTGACATCTTCAAACTTTACTCCATGTATCAAGATGTTACCTTTTGGTCCAGTTGTGATGGGTTTTGTTTTGTTTACATCCATATTGACGGCTGCAGTCTCCAATCTTTAGCAACAAGTGCTTCATGTCCTCCTCACTTTCACTAACCAAAATGGTATCATCTGCATATTTAGGTTGCTAATAAACCTTCTTCCCATCCTAATACTGCATTGTTCTTCATATTCTTCTCTAATGATTTGCTCAGCATACAGACTCAATAAACATTGTGAAAAGATATAACCCTGATGCATACCTTTCCTGATTTTAAACAAAATAAGACTCCAGAAATTGATGGAATGCCAATTGAAATGTTTCAACAAGCTGGAGAAGCACTGGAAACACTCATCTATGCCAAGAAATGTGGAAGCCAGCTATTTGCCAAGTAACTATAAGAGATTCATAATTGTACATATTTCAAAGAAAGGTGACACATCAGAATGAGCAAATTATAGAAAAATATCATTGATACCACATGTAAGTAATGTTTTGCTGAAGACCTTCAACAGTAGTTGCAGTACATTGACAGAAAGCTTCCAGAGGCTTTCAGTCCAGATTCAGAAAAGGATGTATAAAAAGGGCTATCATTCCAGTCAGATAGATCTTGGCTGGAACCAAAAAGACATTTACCTGTGTTACATTGACTATGCAAAGGCATTATACCCTGGGGATCATAACAAACAGTGGATAGCCTTCAGAAGAATGGGAATTCTAGAACACATAATTGTGCTCATAAGGAACCTGTACATGGAGCAGGAGGGAGTTGTAAGGAAGTAGTGCTGGTTGGTGATAAAATCTTTTGACAAAAAAAATCCAAGCTTTCTTTAAAAGTAAAGAAAGGTCTCTGGATTTAGAAATGAAAAGGATTAAAGACATGTTTAACCACTAAGTTCAGTGGTATAAAGGCTACCACAGAAAAAGCAATTAATATTTAAAAGGCTGAAGAGAAGCAATGTCCTCAATGATGTTAGATTTCAACTAGCACAGGAAGGTAAAGAGAATATACAGGAAAAAGGATTGACAGCAGAGGGGAATTTGCAAATGATGAGTTAGTTCCGGAAGGCATAGCACAAGGTTTCAAAGTATCACAGAGAGAAAACAATATAAACATTCTAGAGACTATGGATATTTGACTGAGGGGTGAGGTAGATATCTTGATTTCTTACAGTGTCATAAACAGGTATAAAAAGTATAATGACAACAGTCTGTTTGAATCAACCGCAACCCATTCTCAGAAAGTTGATTCAACTCCACATGACTTCATAGAAGGGTTTTCAACATGGTAAATTTCTTTTTTTTAAAAAACATTTTATTAGGGGCTCATACAACTCTTATCACAATCCATACATATACATACATCAATTGTATAAAGCACATCTGCACATTCTTTGCCCTAATCATTTTCAAAGCATTTGCTCTCCACTTGAGCCCTTTGCATCAGGTCCTCTTTTTTTCCCCCTCCCTCATGAGGCCTTGATAATTTATAGATTATTATTTTGTTATATCTTGTCCTATCCGGAGTCTCCCTTCACCCCCTTCTCTGTTGTCCATCTCCCAGGGAGAAGGTCACATGTAGATCCTTTTAATCAGTTCCCCCTTTCCAAACCACTCACCCTCTACTCTCCCAGTATCGTCCCTCACACCCCTGGTCCTGAAGGCACCATCCACCCTGGATTCCCTGTGCCTCCAGCTCCCATATGCACCAGTGTACAACCTCTGCTCTATCCAAGGCTTGCAAGGTAGAATTTGGATCATGGTAGTTGGGGGGAGGAAGCATCCAGGATCTGGGGGAAAGCTGTATTCTTCATTGGTACTGCATCGCACACTGACTGACTCATCTCCTCCTCTAAACCCCTCTGTGAGGGGATCTCCAGTGGCCGACAAATGGGCTTTGGGTTTCCACTCTGCACTTCCGCCTTCATTCATTATGGTAGTTTGGTTTTTTTTGATGATGCCTTATAACTGATCCCTTTGGCACTTTGTGATCGCACCGGCTGGTGTGCTTCTTCCATGTGGGCTTTGTTGCTTCTGAGCTAGATGGCCGCTTGTTCACCTTCAAGCTTTTAAGACACTATCTCTTTTGATAGCTGGCCACCATCAGCTTTTTTCGCCACATTTGCTTAAGCACCCGTTTGTTCTCGGCGATCGTATCACAACATGGTAAATTTCTATGGAAACAGATAACCTCATCTTTCTCCTGTGGAGTTGGTGAGTATAAATAGTACAATGTCTAACACAAAAGGTCCCTGGTTGAATAAAAACAAATAATAATGGCAAGAATAAGAATGATGGGTAGAAGGAACAGAGATCTAATAATTTTGCTTAAGCCTGCTGATATACGTAAGGAAGACTGTGGAGAGGTGACCTTACCAAAATATGGAACATACGGAAATTCATTATTGATACACCAGGAGAAAGCCTAACACACTAAGTGCAGTCTGACTCCAATGGTATTTGCAGCTTATTTTTAACTCATACTAGCTTTGAGCTAGGTAACAAGAAATGGCCTTACTACCTGGAATTGTTTTTCTTTTTTTTGGAATTGTTTTTCTATGTGACATAGAAAATTGTATTTTCTATGTGACTTGTAATTCAGCAACTATGCAAAAAAAAAACCCACTGTTGCCATTACTGTGACAATACAAACCCCTTGAGGGTCTTCTTTTTCCCTGATCAAGCTGGTTGGACCCTCCTGAGAACATATCCAAAGTATATGACACAAAAGTTTTATTATTCCCATTCTAAGGAACATTCTGGCTATACTTCCAGGACAGATTTGTTCTTTGGGAAGTTCATGTTGTTGTTTTTAGGTGCTATAGTTTTGACCCATAGTAATCTTAGGCACAACAAAACTAAACAAGGCCCAGTCCTCACAACTGTTCCTCTGCTTGCAACCACTGTTGTAGTCACTGTGTTAATCCATCTCCTGACAACATGTCCAAAGTATGAAAGACAAAGTCTCACCATCTTTCCTCAAAGGATCATTGTCTGTACTTCTTCCAAGACAGATTTGTTTGTACTTTTAGCAGTCCATGGTACTTAAAATATTATTCTCCAGCATCACAATTCAAATGCATGGATTCATTTCTGGTCTTTCTTATTCAATGTCCAACTTTCACATGCATAGGAGGGAATTGAAAATACCATGGCTTGGATCAGGCGAACCTTAGTCCTCAAAGTAACATCTTGTTTTTTCAATAATCTAAAGAAGTCTTGTATAGCAGATTTGCTTAATACAACTTGTGATTTGATTTCTTGACTGCTGCTTCCATGCGCATTGATTGTGGGTCCAAGCAATACAGAATCTTTGACAGCTTCAACGTGGTATGATATAATCAGTATTATTCACCAACACCCTAATTCAAACGCATCAATTCTTCTTCAAGCTTTCTTATTCATTGTCTAGCTTTCAAGTGCTTATAAGATAACAGAAACTACTGTTACTTGGGTTCAGAAGCACTTTACTCCTTAGAAGGGACTGCTTTGCTCTCTAACTCTTTAAAGAGGTCTTGTGTGGTAGACTTGCCCATTGCAATACATTTTTGATTTTGTGACTGCCACTTCCATGAAGTCGACTGTGGATCCAACCAAGTAAAATTAAATCTTTGACGACTTCAACCTTTTCTTTATAATTATACTGTGTACTGTTGATTCAGTTATGAGCATTTTAATTTTTATGTTGCAGTATAATCCACACTGAAGGCTATAGTTCTCATTTTCATCAATACATGCTTAAAGTCCTCTGGCTTTCAGCAAGACAGATTGTGTCATCTGCCTATCACAGGTTGTTAAGAAGTCTTCCTAAAGCCCTGACTTCCATGGTTTGAAAAACACTATTAGACATTTAATGATAACGTTACAATCTAGCATAAGTTCCTGAAATCCTAAAACATTATTTAAAAAGATGTTAAGTGCCTTTTGAAATTTAATTCTGTCACTTCTATAGCACTAATATGCAAGCAAAAAAACCCTACAAAAACAGGATAGGTACGTTTATCCATATTATTTTAATTGGTGGATTATTTGTTTTCCTGGCAAAAGGCTTAGTCTTTAACATGATTAAGGCATTCCTTTTGCAATGCCACAATACAAAGACTTCCCCTTCAAAATAATTTTGAGTACGATTAAACAAAATGACTACGCTTAAATTATTCATTAATGAATTCCTTACATGAATATTTATGACACCCAATGTATATGTTATATAATATGTATTATATATACCTGTAAACTATATATGCAGCAACCCTGATGGTGTACTGGTTTATGTGTTGGGCTGAGAACGACAAGGTCAGTGATTTAAACTCAACAACCACTCAACAAGAAAAGGAAGTGGGTTTCTGCTTCCCAAAGATTCCCAGGACAGCTATGAGTCCATCAGGATAGACAGGAATCAGTCTGTTTTGTGGCTATGCCACATTGTAAAGATGACGATAAAGTGACCTCCACTAATGGTGCTATGGTGGAAGACTAAACTAGGTATAGAGGCTTGAGATGTGATATAGAAAAGCTAGCACTTACACTGAGACTGAAAAGATGAAAAAGTGCTGCAAACTTGAAGAACTGGAATTAACACATCACAGGCAGTTGGACAGTATCAGACAGATAAAGACATAAAGAATCTGAGCCTATCAGAAGAATTAAATAGGTATCTAAGGTTAAAGTACGGAAAGTAAGGAACAAGATCAGATTGTAAAAATGAGAATGGGAGACTTCCAGGAAGATGGCAACTGAGTGACACATACCAGAGGGACTCCACAGAACCCAGCCCAGGAGAGTTGCTCAGAGGGAAATTCAACGCCACTGGATCGCAGGACGTGCATCATAAAGATAAGTAGGCACAGATCCACGGGGTTTTGAGGGGCTGGGGGCTTTTGGCTTACCTCAGTGGAAGCCGGCTGGGGCTCGACCCTAGCCTAGCCGCTGTGTCTGCCCAAGCCGGGACCATTTGGAGCCTGTAGCAGGGCTTGGCCTCCTCCCAGCCACAGTTTTCCCGTGCCTGCCTCAGGGCAGGGACAGGGCCCTTGAGGCTCCTCTGGCAGGGATTGGTGTTCAGCTGCATTGTTGCTTCTGTTTGCATCTCTGCTCTATATTCCCACGCAGCCTTGGAGGGCTGCACAGGGGCTTTTTCGGAGCACAGCCACAGCTTGCCGCGCCGCGTGGTCTGAGCAGGGACTGAACACAAACCCCCACAGCTCCAGAGGCAGAGATCAAGCTTCAGCTACACTTTGGCGTCTGTTAACATCTCTGCTCTCTTTCCCCCTACTTCTCTGGGGGCTGCTCAGCAGCTTTCTTGCGACTCTTCTTGGGGATCAGCTGCAGATTGCAGCTGGGGCTTGGGGCAGGGAGTGGGCCCTTGCAGGTCCACAGGCAGGGAGTGGGACTCAGCTGCATAGTAGCTTTTCCTTCCCTCGCTTCCCTGTACCCCGGCACAGTCCGGTCGCACTTTTTAATTTTTCTCCCCCTCTTGCTCATGAACTGCTCTCTCACACTCCATTGCAGACTTACAGGACACTCCCAATTGCCCTAGGGCATTTGCGCCTGGGCCACACCCAGCTAGGTGAGCTCCACCCTGCATAGATAGCCCAAGGCTAGGGAAAGGCCTGCTTGCTCTCCAGGGGATACTCCTCAGACTCCTCACCAGGGAGTTCCTGCCTGTGTATCTGGAGACATAAGGCAGCTCAGCCAACACTTATCAATATTCAAACCAATAGCAGGAACTTCAGCCCAGCCACTGCAACACTGGGGCAGGCAGCAGACCTGCCATCTGGGGCACTCTCCTGATAGGGAAGCCACAGGAAGATAAAGTGGTAGGTTAATCCCATAGCAAAACCAGCTGTAGGCAGATTGAAGAAGAATTCCTATAAGTCTTCCAGAGAGAGACTAGAAAATGGCACCTGGTCCCTCAAAAATAACTCAACGCAAACAGCCATCAGCCCCAACGACCTCAACGAAAAAACAGGAGAAACAAAAGACAAAGGCAGAAGATGTGCTGAACATAGCAACATACATAGAAGAAGCAGACATTGAGATGCCATACAAAGAAACTCTCAGAATGCTGCTTGGAGCCATGCAGGATATGAGGGAAACAATACAGAAAAAGGATGAAACGATAGAGGAGTTAAAAGCCATACACCAAAGGGAAATACAGGAGCTTAGGGAGGAAATAACGAAAAACAATAGCAAAATCATGTTCCTTGAGAATCGACTGGAGGAATCAGAGAACCGCATCAGTGCCCTGGAGGACAGCCAAGCAGACTTTAATAAACGTGAACAAAAATCTAATAAGATCATCAGAGAAGCCGAAGAAAACCTAAGAGCTATGTCTGATGCTATGAAAAGGAACAACATTAGAATTATTGGCCTACCAGAGGAAGACACAACAAAGAAGTCATCTGCAACAATAGCGAGAGAATTCTTGGAGGAAAACTTCCCCAGTCTAATGAATGAAAACCAAGCAACCATACAGGAGGCTGAAAGAACACCAGCACAACAGGACCCCAAGAAGAAATCACCAAGGCACATAATAGTTAAACTATCCAACTTTGAGGAAAAGGGGAAAATCATGAGAACAGCTAGGGAAAAACAAGCAATCACATATAAAGGTCACCACATAAGGATATGATCAGACCTATCAGCAGAAACTATGAAAAAAAGGAGAGAGTGGAGTAACGTATTCCAAAAGTTAATGGAAAACAACGCAAATCCAAGAATACTCTACCCAGCCAAATTATCGATCAAGATCGATGGAGAAGTAAAAGTCGTCCCAGACAAGAAAAAACTCAATAAATATGTTAGAACAAACCCAGCCTTACAAAAGATCCTCGCCGACTCAGTATGAGCAGAAGAACAACACTCACCAAGCACAAATAAGAGACCAACACATAGAACAACTTCACCCCGAGCACAACAAAGAGAAAACAGGCCCCAAGATAACAACGGCTTAAGGATGGAAAGAAGTCAAGAATGAAACACACACAAAACACATACTAATGATAAAAGAAAGTAGGAAAACTCCCAACACAAAAGGTATAAAATGGCATCACAGAGTCCGCACATTGAGATAATAACCCTGAATATCAATGGCCTGAACTCAGGCATTAAAAGACTGGGACTAGCAGAAAAACACAACCCATCAGTTTGCTGCCTACAGGAGACACATCTCAAGGCTACAGACAAAAATAGGCTGAGAATCAAAGGCTGGAGAAGGACCTACCAAGCAAACAGCAATACAAAAAAAGCAGGGGTTGCAATCCTTATCTCAGATAAAATTGACCTCAAAGTGCAAACCATAAAAAGAGATAAGGAGAGACACTATATAATGCTCAAGGGAATCAAAGACAATGAACCACTAAGCATTGTAAACAAATATTCCCCGAATGAGAGACCAGCTCAATACGTCAACCAAACACTCCAAAGGATTAAGAAAGAAATCACAGACTCGACAATTATAGTGGGCGACTTCTACACACCACTCACTGAGAAAGATAGATCACAGGGAAAGAAACTCAACAAGGAGACTAGAGAGCTAATCTCCACAATTAGACAATTTGACCTGATAGATATTTACAGAGCTTTTCACCCAAATAAAAAAAATTTCACATTCTTTTCAAGTCCCCATGGCACATATTCGAAGATAGACCACATGCTGGGGAGTAAGGTAAATCTACATAAATTTAAGCACATTGAAATAATACAGACCTCTCACTCTGACCACTGTGCCATAAGACTGGAAATCAACAAAAAGAAGACAAAGAAAATAAGAGCAAATAATTGGAGGATGAATAACTCTCTACTGTAAAAGGAGTGCATACTGGTGCAGATCCGAGACGAAATCAGGAAATTTCTCCAAACCAACGAAAATGAGCACACGACGTACCAAAACTTATGGGACACAGCAAAGGCAGTCATCAGAGGAAGGTTCATAGCAATACAAGCACACCTAAGAAAGGAAGAGAGACTCATGATGGATACGCTGACACAAAATTTACAACAACTAGAGCAGAGTCAGCAGGACAACCCTACTAATAGCAAAAGAAAAGAAATAATAAAAATCAGGGCTGAGATTCAGGAGAGGGAAAATAAATAAAACTATGGAAAAAATTAATATCGCTAAAAGTTGGTTCTTTGAAATGATAAACAGGATCGATAGACCATTGGCATACCTAACCAAAGAAAGGAGGGAACAAATCTCAATAGCAAGAATAAGGGATGAAAGAAGGGTCATTACAACAGACCCTAATGAAATCAAAAGGATAGTTACACAATACTATGAAGGATTGTACTCCAATGAATTCAACAATTTGGAAGACATGGACAAATTCCGGGAAAAACAACCCCTCCCTAGACTATCCTCGGTGGACATCAAGAATCTCAACAGACCCATAGCAATGGAAGAAATAGAAAAGGTTATCAAGGGATTACCAACAAAAAAATCCCCTGGACCAGATGGATACACTGGAGAATTCTACCAAGCATTCAGGGATGAACTAATACCAATCCTACATAAACTTTTCCAGAAAATAGAAAAAATGGCAAACCCCCGAACTCCTTCTATGAAGCTAGTATAACTCTGATACCTAAACCGGGCAAGGATCCCACAAGAATCGAGAACTACAGACCAATATCCCTAATGAACGCTGATGCAAATATCCTTAACAAAATACTAGTCAACAGAATACAAAAGTATAGAAAACAAATAATTCACCATGACCAAGTGGGATTCATACCAGGGATGCAGGGATGGTTCAACATACGAAATACCATTAGTATTATTCATCACATTGACATGAAAAAATATAAGAACCACATGATTATATCAACAGACGCAGAAAAAGCATTCGACAACATCCAACACCAATTCCTGTTTGAGACACTAGCGAAGATATGGAAGGAAAGTTCCTCAAGACAATACAAGCTATATATGAAAAACCAACAGCCAAAGTGGTAGTCAATGGAGAAAAGACTAACACAATCCCACTGAAAAAGGGGACCAGACAAGGATGCCCCTTGTCCCCACTCCTATTTAATATCGTGCTGGAGGTTTTAGCTAACAGCATAAGGCAAACAAGTGACATCAAAGGTATTCGTCTGGGGAAGGAAGAGGTGAAACTATCGTTATTTGCAGATGATATGATTCTATATATGGAAAATCCCAAAAGTTTCACAAGGGGAGTACTGGAAGCAATAGAGGAGTTTGGCAGAGTGGCAGGATACAAGATCAACAAACAGAAGTCCATCGGACTGTTATACACATCAGATAAGACCACAGAGGAGAGATCAAAAAGGTGGTACCCTTCACAATAGCCAAACACAATTGAAATATCTAGGGATACACCTTACTGAAAAAGCAAAAGATCTATACCGGGAAAACTATAGAACACTATTCCAAGAAACCAAGAGCAACCTCAACAAATGGAAGAATATCCCACGCTCTTGAATTGGGAGACTTAATATAGTTAGGATGTCAGTTCTGCCAAAAGCACAATATAAGTTTAATGCCATCGCGAAACAATTACCATCATCTTTCTTCAAAGAAATGGAAAAACTGATTACCAACTTCATATGGAGAGGGAAGAAACCCAGAATTAGCAGAGAACTCCTCAAGAAGGACACCGTGGGAGGGCTTGCTTTACCTGACTTTGGCACATACTATGCAGCCAAAGTTCTCAAAACTGCATGGTATTGGTACAATGACAGATACTCAGACCGATGGAAAAGAACTGAAAACGCAGAAATAAAAGCATCAGCATACACACAGCTGATCTTTGATAAGGGCCCCAAATATATCAAATGGGAAGTCAATGCCCTCTTTAACAAGTGGTGCTGGAAAAAATGGATATCTACATGCAGAAAAATGAAGCAAGACCCTTATCTCACTCCATGCACCAGAATAAACTCAAGGTGGATCACAGACCTTGAAGTTAAACCCCAAACTCTTAGGGCCACCAATGAGGGAATTGGGACCAACTTGAGAACTTTGGCGCAGGGAATACACAGGCTATCAGAAATAGGGAAGGACACAAACACAGAGGAGGCACAAATTGACAAATGGAATATACTGAAGATAAAACACCTGTGTACATCTAAAGAATTCACCAAGAGAGTAATAAGAGAGTCCATAGACTGGGAAAACATCTTTAGCAATGACACATCAGACAAAAGCCTTATTACTAAAATCTACAATACTCTGCTAACTTCCAAAAATAAAAAAACCAATAGCCCACTTGAAAGGTGGGCAAAGGACTTGAACAGAAATTTTACAGGAACATAAACCCGAATGGCCAACAAATATATGAGAAAATGTTCCCGATCTTTAGCCATAAGAGAAATGCAAATTAAAACAACAATGAGGTACCACCTGACACCCTCAAAGGAAGCCCAATTCAAAAAATCAGAAAGCAACAAATGTTGGTGGGGCTGTGGGGAGACAGGAAATCTCATCCACTGCTGGTGGGCCTGTTAAGTATGTACAGCCACTATGGAAATCAATCTGGCGATACCGAAAACAGATGGAAATAGAATTACCATATGACCCAGCAATCCCCCTACTGGGCATATACCCAGAAGAGGCAAGAAACAAACCAAGACAAGACATCTGTGCTCCAATGTTCATTGCGGCACAGTTCACAATTTCAAGGAGTTGGAAGCAACCCAAATTTCCATCAACTGACGATTGGATTAAAAAACTGTGGTATACACATACAATGGAGTACTACGCATCACTAAAAAGCAGTGATGAACGTATGAGGCACATAGCGGCATGGGAAGAACTGGAGGAAATCATGCTAAGCGAGGTAAGTCAGGCACAAAACGACAAGTACAACATGAGCCCGCTGAGGTAAGTATTTAAAAAAAATAAAAAATTTTTAATGCAAACATGGCATAGGGGAAAAAGCTACAGTAAACAAACATTTCTGGGGTGAAGACCGTGTACTATGGCAGAGACCAGACCAAAACCAGGAATGCACATGGTAGACAACGGTGGAGGAGGTGGGGAAAGGAAAATAAAAGGATGAATATAAGGAAGAAAAGGGAAGTGGGGGCATGGGGCACTAATCCACCCAAGGGGAGGGTATTGTTTATATCTCCACAAGGAAAGTGGGACCAGACTTCAACCCGGTGCCGCAAGGTGTGAATGCAATATCCTGGCGTGGAGTAGGGAAGCAGTGGAGAGGTCTGGGAGGATGGCCCCAGCACCAAAAATTAAGTGGATTCCTGCCCCTCCCCCAAAAAGAATTTGTTTCAAAGGATGACATTGATTCTGCAGCTCGGGAGATGGACATATCTGATCAGAGCACACGGGAGCAGATGAAGGGGCAGGAGGAGACAGTGGAACACATCCTGCCCCACCAGGCCGTGAGGATGATGTTCCTGAGTAGAGCAGCCAGTCCACAGACAGGACAACATGGCTGGCCCCACTATGAGACATAATGCCCCTCAGTGACTCAGGGCGATACAGGGGACAGCAACGGAGACACAGTGTGGGAACTGCACCTGACCTGATCCCACCACACCGAGGCAAAGCACTGGGGGAATGCAGTGGAACAGCAAGGGAATGGAGTGGCAAGGTCCCCAGGGAATGCTGAAAGTGGACTTTGGGACCAGGGTGTGGTGCCCCAACAGACTGGACTGGAAAACTCTCCTAAGGGCCAGCAAACGATCCTTGATTGAACTACAAGCCTTTCTTTTGTGAAGTGTTTTATTTTGTTCTTTGTCAGTGGTTTGTTTTTGTTGTTTTGTTGTCTGGTTGTATACTGTTGCTTTGTTTTCCTCTGTCTTGTTTTTGTGCATGTTAGTGTCTCCACAGGTCTGTCTGAATAGGACAGGCTGGATGAACTATCTGGAGGAAAAACAATGGAACAGACAGTTCCGGGGGGACAGACAGTTCCGGGTGGGGGAGGGGGAGGAGGGTAAGGAAGTGGTGTTAATAAACACAGGGACAAGGGAACAACATGGGACCCAAAACAGTAGTGAGGTGGGAGTGGCAGGCCTGATGGGGAACGATCAAGGGTAAGGTTGCGTAGAGAAGAGGTACAGCTGTAGCCCAGGTGGGGACGGACCATGGTAGTGGGGCAGGAGGAAAGTCAAGGGAGATGGAGGAAGGAGCTGGGAGTCAAGGGGCATTTATGAAGGTCTAGACAAAGACATGTACATGCAAACATATATATGAGGATGGGGAAATATATCTAAGTGTCTACATTTATAGGTTTAATATTAAGGTGGCTAAAGGACCTTGGGCCTCTACTCAAGCACTCCCTCAATGCATGAATACTTTTGTTTATTAAATTGGCACGCTATGATGCTTACTCTCCCGACACAACTGCTGAAGCCAAAGTGAGTGAACAAGTAAATGTGGTGAAGAAAGCTGATGGTGCCCGGCTATCAAAAGAGATAGTGTCTGGGGTCTTAAAGGCTTGAAGATAAACAAGCAGCCATCTAGCTCAGAAGCAACACAGCCCACATGGAAGAACACACCAGCCTGGGTGATCAAGTGGTCCCAAAGGGATCAGTTATCAGGCATCAAAGAACAAAAAATCATCTTATCATTGGCTGCACACCTCCATGATAGGATCGCTGAAGACAAATGGGTGCATAAGCAAATGTGGCGAAGAAAGCGGATGGTGCCCGGCTATCAAAAGAGATAGTGTCTGGGGTCCTAAAGGCTTGAAGGTGAACAAGCAGCCATCTAGCTCAGAAGCAAAAAAGCCCACATGGAAGAAGCACACCAGCCAGTGCGATCACAAGGTGTCCAAGGGACCAGGTATAAGGCATCAAGCAAAAAAAAAAAAAAAAAAGGAATATATGTATGTGTATATATATATATATACCATATTGAATGAAGGGAGAAGTGCAGAGTGGAGACCCAAGGCCCAAGTGTCGGCCACTGGAGATCCCCCCATAGAGGAGTTTAGGAGAGGAGATGGGTCAGTCAGGGTGTGAGGTAGTACTGATGAAGAACACAGCTTTCCCCCTGATCCTGGATGCTTCCTCCCCCCAACTACCATGATCTGAATTCTACCTTGCAGGGCTGGATAGCGCAGAGGTTGTACACTGGTACATATGAGGGCTGGAGGCACAGGGAATCCAGGGTGGATGACACCTTCAGGACCAAGGGTGTGAGGGGTGATGCTGGGAGAGTGGAGGGTGAGTGGGTTGGAAAGGGGGAACTGATTACAAGGATCCACATGTGACCTCCTCCCTGGGAGAGGGACGGCAGAGAAGGGGGGGAAGGGAGACTCCGGATAGGGCAAGATATGACAAAATAACGATGTATAAATTACCAAGGGCACATGAAGGAGGGGGGAGCGGGGAGGGAGGGGAATTAAAAAGAGGACCTGATGCAAAGTGCTTAAGTGGAGAGCAAATGCTTTGAGAATGATTGGGGCAGGGAATGTATGGATGTGCTTTATACAACTGATGTATGTATATGTATGGATTGTGATAAGAGAGTTGTATGAGTCCCTAATAAAATGTAAAAGAAGAAAAGAGAAAAAAATGATTAGGGCAAAGACTGTACAGATGTGCTTTATACAATTGATGTATGTATATGTATGAACTGTGAAAAGAATTGTATGAGCCCCAATAAATTGTTAAAAAAAATGATTAGGGCAAAGAAAAAAAAATGAGAATGGAGAACAGAATACCATACTTTGTTAACCAAGAGAAGTAGTTAGAATTTCATTCATTCCTTTCACTTATTATATACCTGTATATCATATATATAGCAGCCCTGATAGTGTAGTAGATTTTGTGTTGGGCAACTAACCACCAAGTCAGTGGTTCAAGCTCACCAGCTACTCCACACGAAAATGATGTGGGTTTCTGCTCCCACAAAGATTCTCAGCCTTACAAACACACAGGGGTATTGCAATAAAAGTATGTTTTAAAGAGCACATAGTAATTCAATTTATCCTTCAGAAAGATCACTCCAACACATGGTTGGAAGGAAATTACCGGTAATTGGAAAACCCAGGAGAGGAAGCTGGTAAAACAACTGTTCTAACGCGTGAGTCCATTGTTGCAGTCACAGTGTCAATCCAGTTCATCCAGGGCATTCCTCTCTTTCGCGGCCCCTCTTACTTTATCAAGCATGTCATCCATCACTAGAGAACGGTCTGTCTTTACAACATGTCCAAAGCTGTAAGTCTGCCAGACCTTGCTTCTAAGGAGCACACTGGCTGCACTTCTTCCAAGACAGATCTGTCTGTCCTTTAATCAATAAATGGTACTTTCACTATACTTCTCAAGCACTGCAGTTGATATGCATTGATTCTTCCTCAATCTTCCTTATTCAATGTTCAACTTTCACATGCCTATGCAGAAACTATATGTGACTATACACATGGACTTATCCAGATGGAATATATAGATATAAAATTGACTACACCTGTAGGAATATAAGATAGAGAAGCTGAATATCTGCAGCTAAAACCAGAACAGACTGGCAGAAAACCAATGGTTCATATGTAAATTCAGGATAAAGTTAAAGAAAATTAAAACAAGTCCAAGAGAGTTAAAATATGGCCTACTCCACCTGAATTTTTAGAGCATGTCAAGAGTATGTTTGACATATCGAACACTAATGACAGAAGACCTGCTGAGCTGTGGGAAGACATCAAGAACATCATCCATACAGAAAGCAAACGCCATTGAAAATATAGGAAGAAAAATAGATCAAAGTAGATGCCAGAAGAGATTCTGAAACTTGTTCTTAATCGTAGAGTAGCTAAAGCAAATTGAAGAACGGATGAAATCAAAGAGCTGAATAGAAAATTTCAAATGTCAGATTGAGAAGACAAAGCCAAACATTTTAACAAAATGTGTAAAGTCAAAATTAGAAAGACAGAAGGGAAGAATACAGTCAGACTATCTTATACTGAAAGAACGCATGAAAAAATGCAAGCCTACAGTTGCAATCTTGAAAGATTCCATAGGCAAAATGGTGAATGACTCAGGAAGCATCCAGAGAAGATGGAAAGAACACACAGACTCGCAGTGCTCAAAAGAACTGGTTGACATCCAACCATTTCTGAGGGTAGCATATGAACAAGGAGCAATGGTGCCCACGGCAGAAGTTCAAACTAAACTGAAGTATTAGTAAGAAAACAAGGCTGAAAGAATTGGTGGAATATCAATTGAAACATTACAACAAGCTGAAGAAGCACTGGAAGCACTCACTAGTCTATGACAAGAAATTTGGAAGACAGCTACTTGGCAAACTAACTGGAACAGATCCATATTTGTGCACATTTCAAAGAAAGGTAACCCAACAGAATGTTCAAACTAAAGCAGGATATCATTGATATCACACGCAAGTAAAATTTTGCTTAAGACCATCCAACACATTGAGCCTCCACTCAAGTATGCCCTCAATGCAAGAACACTTTGTTCTAATAACCCGGCATTCTGTGATGCTCACCTTCCCAACACAATCAATGACGAAAAAAGGGTACGTAAGCAAATGTGGTGAAAAAAGCTGATGGCACCTGGCTATCAAAATATATTGCAACTGGGGTCTTAAAGGCTTGAAGATACACAAGCAACCATCTTGCTGAGAAGCAACAAAGCCCACATGGAAGAAGCACACCAGCCTGTGGGATCACAAGGCGTCAATGGGATCAGGTGTCATGCATCTAAGACCCAGAACAAAAAATCATTATCATTGTGAATGAGGGGAAGTTTGATGTGGATAACCATCTGTAGACAATGGGACATCCGTTATAGAAGGGTCAGAAGGAGGAGACAAGCCAGTCAGGGTGCAGTATAACACCAAAGAAAAATACAACTTTCCTCTAGTTCTTCAATGCTTCCTCCACTACCACCCCACGCTCCACTATCATGATCCCAATTCTACCTTCCAAATCAGGGTAGACCAGAGCATATACACTGGTACAGCTAAGAGCTGGAAACACAGGGGATGCAAGACAAATAAACCCCACAGGACCAATAATAAGAGAACCAATACCAGAAGGGTAAGGGGAAGATGGGAAGTGACAACATAAAAATGGATGAAAGGAAACATCAGTCCTGAAAGACATGAAAAAATAATTTCTAAATTATCGAGGGTTCATGAGGGAGGGAGGGAAGGAGGGAGGGAAGAAGGAGGAAGAAAAATGAGGAGTTGATACCAAGGGCTCAAGTAGAAAGAAACTGTTTTGCAAATGATGGCAACATATACAAATGTGCTTGACACAATGGATGTATGTATGGATTATGATATATCCACACTGTATAAACCCCAATAAAATGATTATAAATAAATAAATAAATGAATGAATAAATAAATAAATAAAAAGGCTATCCAACAACAGTTACAGCACTACATTGACAGGGAGCTACCCAAAGTTCAGGCCAGATTTAGAAGGGGGCACAGAACAAAGGTTATCATTGCCGATCCATCATATTAGCTGGATCTTGGCTCAAAGCAGAGAATACCAGAAAGATATTTGTGTTTTATTGACTATGCAAAGGTATTTGACTGTGCAGACTATAATAAACTATGAATAGTCTTCAAAATCAGGGAATTCCAGAACACTTCGTTGATGGAATTCATTCAGAACTTACACAGGGCTCAAAAGGCTGTTAGTTCTGTGAACAGAACAAAGGGATACTGTATGGTTTAACATCAGGAAAGGTGTGCATCAGGATTATATCCCCTCATCACATTTATTCAATATATAAGCTGATAAAATGATCAGCGAAGTTGGATTCTATGTAGAAGAATGTGCATTAAGATTGGAGGAAGGCTTAAAACACTTACTGATGAAGATCAAGGATTGTAGCCCACAGTATTTTTAATGATTCAATGTAAAGAGGACCAAAATCCTCAACACTAGACCAATAGATAACATCATGAGAAATGGAGAAAAGCTGAAGTTCTCCAAAGATTTTGCATTGCCCAACAAACGATCCTTGAACTAACCACAAGCTTTTCTTTCTTGTTGTGTTTTGTTTTGTTCTTTGTCAGTAATTTGTTGTTGTTGTACATTGTTGTATATTGTTGCTTGGTTTTGCTGTCTTGTTTTTGTGCATATTATTATCTCAGCAGGTCTGTCTAAATAAGATAGGCTGGATAAACAATCTGGAGGAGAAAACAACAGGACTAAGAGTTCTGGGGGGACATGAGGGAGGGGAGGTGGGGGGGGAAGGAAGTGGTGTTAACAAACTCATGGACAAGGAAACAACAAGTGATCCAATTGGTAGTGAGGTGGGTGTGGGAGGCCTGGTAGGGCACAATCAATTGTAATGTAACCAAGAGGAATTGCTGAAACCCAGGTGGGGACTGAGCATGATAGTGGGACAGGAGGAAAGTCAAGGAAAGAAAGCAAAGAGCTGGGAGGCAAAGGGCATTTATAGAGGTCTAGAAAAAGACATGTACATATGCAAATATATTCATGAGGATGGGGACATAGATCTATGTGCCTATATTTATAGGTTTAGTATTAAGATAGCAGGACATTGGGCTTCCACTCAAGTACTCCCTCAATGCAAGAATACTTTCTTCTATTAAATTGGCATTCTATGAGGCTCACCTTTCTGACACAACCGCTGAAGACAAAGCTGGTTAATAAGCAAATGTGAAGAAGAAAGCTGATGGTGCCCGGCTATCAAAAGAGATGGTGTCTGGGGTCTTAGAGGCTTGAAGGTAAACAAGCGGCCAGTTAGCTCAGAAGCAACAAAGCTCACGTGGAAGAAGCGCACCAGCCTGTGCGATCAGAAGGTGTCGAAAGGATCAAGTATATGGCATCATCAGAACAAAAAAATCTTACCATAGTGAATGAGGTGGGAAGTGCAGAGTGGAAACCCTAAGACCATTTGTTGGCCACTGGAGAACCCCTTGCAGTGGGGTCTAAGGGAGGAGACAAGCCAGTCAAGGTGCGATGTAGCAAAGATTAATAATACAACTTTCCTCTAGTTCCTAAATGCTTCCTTTCCCCCCTCCCCCCAGCCCACTATGGTGACCCGAATTCTACCTTGCAAGTCTGGCTAGACCAGAGGATGTACACTGGTACAGATAGGAACTGGAAGCACAGGGAATCCAGGGCGGATGATCCCTTCAGGACCAGTGGTGTGAGTGGCAATACTGGGAGGGTAGAGGGAGAGTGGGTTGGAAATAGGGAACCGATTATAAGGATCTACATGTGACCTCCTCCCTGGGGGATGGACAACAGAAAAGTGGGTGAAGGGAGATGTCAGGGAGGGCAAGATATGACAAAATAATAATTTATAAATTATCAAGGGCTCATGAGGGAGGAGGGAGCAGGGAGGGATGGGGAAAAAATGAGGACCTGATGCCAGGGGCTTAAATGGAGAGCAAATATTTTGAGAATGATGAGGGCAATGAATGTACAGAAGTGCTTTACACAATTGATAGATGCATGGATTGTGAGAAGAGCTGTATGAGCCCCTAATAAAACGATTTTAAAAAAGGACTAGAAAAAAAAAAGATTTTGCGTTGTTTGAATACACAATCAATGCTCACGGAAGCAGCAATCAAGAGATGAAAAGATATGTAGAATTAGTTAAATCTGCTGTATAAGACCTTTTGGAGTATTGAGGAATAAAGTTCACCTGACCCAAGTCGTGGTATTTTCAATTGTCTCCTATATAGGTGAAAGTCAGATATTGAATAAGGAAGACCAGCGGAGAATTACATTTGAATTATGGTGCTGGAGAATAATATTGAAAGTACCATGTATTATTAAAAGGACAAAGCAAGTCTTGGAAGAAATACAGTCAGAGTGCTCCTTAGAGACAAGAAGGGAAAGACTTCATCTTACAAGCTTTGGATATGACCAAAGGACATCATGCTTGTAAAGTAGAGGGGCAGCTAAGAGAGGGAGGTCCTCACTTAGATGGACTGGCACAGTGGCTCAACAAAGGGCTTGGGCTTGGAAAGATTGTGAGGATGGTGCTTCATTCTGTTGTACAGAGGTGGCTTTGGGTTGAAATGGACTCAATGGCATCTAACAACAACTGATGCAATTGTAATCACCAAGGAAGTTGCAATACAAATATTGAAAAGTGGCTTCTGCTTTGATATCATACTTGAATATAAGTCGACCCAAATATCAGCCAAGGCACCTAATTTTACCACAAAAACTGCATTAAAAAATGTACTGAAAAACTCGGCTTGTACACGAGTCCATACAGTATATTTTGAAAGTAGACTTATTGAAAAAATCTCGGTCTTCAAATTTATTCAATTCACAGTGACACTACTTGGCAGAGCAGAACTAGCCCTATGATCTTCTGAGACTGTAAATCTGTATGGAAGTAGAAATCCTCATCTTTCAACTACAGATAAACTGGTGGCTTCAAACTGCTGACCATGCTGTTAGCGGCTCAATGCCTAAGTCACTATGCCAGTGGGGCTCCTTAATACAAGACTAAAGGATTTAATAAAAGATATAAATATAAGAAATAAGAATTATGATATATTACAGATATTATATATAAGTATATAACTAATACAGTTATATCATTATAATTATAGTACTATGAGAAATGGAAAAAGACTGATACCTGCATTCCAAAAGTTTGTGGTGTTTCAAAAAGAAATACCAATATCCTTTAATTCCATTTTCCCAAAGACTTTTTGAAACCTCCTTGTGTATGAAATAAACATGTACGTACTCACAAGCACAGTATCTACCAAAAGCTCATCACAAAGAACTGAACCTAAACCTGATGATTGTAAATGTATGCCTGATTATAAAGATTCAATATTTCCCCCTCCAACATTTAAAATTTTAAATTAACTTGCTTCTTTTCCTCTTTCCCCTCTCAGTCAACAACAAATGTCTCACATATTTGATAACTGAGGTTGCTATGAGTCCTGGAGAACAGCAACTATTAATCTTAAAACTGCAACATTTGTGAAAATTCTTTTTTTAAACATTTTATTAGGGGCTCATACAACTCTTATAACAATCCATACATACATACATCAATTGTATATAGCACATCTGTACAATCTTTGCCCTAATCATTTTCAAAGCATTTGCTCTCCATTTAAGCCCTGTGCATCAGGTCCTCTTTATTTTTCACCTCCCTCCCCGCTCCCCTCTCCCTCATGAGCCCTTGATTAATTATAAATTATTATTTTGTCATATCTTGCCCTATCCGGAGTCTCCCTTCACCCTCTTCTCTGTTGTCTGTTCCCCAGGGAGGAGGTCACATGTAGATCCTTGTAATCAGTTCCCCCTTTCCAAACCACTCACCCTCTACTCTCCCAGTATCGCCCCTCACCCCCTGGTTCTGAAGGCACCATCCACCCTGGATTCCCTGTGCCTCCAGCTCCTATATGCACCAGTGTACAACCTCTGCTCTATCCAGGCTTGCAAGGTAGAATTCGGATCATGGTAGTTGGGGGAGAGGAAGCATCCAGGATCTGGAGGAAAGCTGTATTCTTCATCAGTGCTACATCGCACCCTGACTGAGCCATCTCCTCCCCTAGACCCCCTCTATGAGGGGATCTCCAGTGGCCAACAAATGGGCTTTGGGTCTCCACTCTGTACTTCCCCCTTCATTCACTATGGTAAGTTGTTATTTTTTTTGATGATGCCTTATCCCTGATCCCTTTGGCACCTCGTGATCACACCGGCTGGTGTGCTTCTTCCATGTGGGCTTTGTTGCTTCTGAGCTAGATGGTCACTTGTTCACCTTCCAGTCTTTAAGACCCCAGAAACTATCTCTTTTGACAGCCGGGCACCATCAGCATTCTTCGCCACATTTGCTTATGCACCCGTTTGTCCTCGCGATCGTATCATGGAGGTGTGCAGCCAATGATATGATTTTTTGTTCGTTGATGCCAGATAACTGATCCCTTCGGGACCACACGATCACACAGGTTGGTGTGTTCTTCCATGTGGGCTTTTTTGCTTCTGAGCTAGATGGCTGCTTGTTTATCTTCAAGCCTTAAAGACCCCAATCACTATCTCTTTTGATAGCTGGGCACCATCAGCTCTCTTCACCATATTTACTTGTTCATCTGCTTTGGCTTCAGCAGTTGTGCCAGGAGGGTAAGCATCAGAGAATGCCAATTTAATAGAAGAAAGTATTCATGCGTTGAGGGAGTGCTTGAGTAGAGGCCCAAGGTCCTTCCGTCACCTTAATACTAAATCTATAAATATAGGCACATAGATCTATTTCCCCATCCTCATATATATATTTGCATGTACATGTCTTTGTCTAGACCTCTATAAATGCCCATTGCCCCCTAGCTCTTTCCTCTATTTTCCTTGACTTTCCTCCTGCCCCACTACCATGCTCCGTCCCCACCTGGATTACAGCTATACCTCTTCTTTATGTAACATTACCCTTGATCATTCCCTACCAGGCCTGCCACTCCCCCCGAAAATTCTTAAAATACAATGCATTCAATAAAATACAATTCATATACTGGCTGCTATCCAAGTAAGCAAAGAAATATTCTTACCAATTATATTTTCCAAGTTTTAAATTTTTTCCTATTATTATCTTTGTTCCATAATTAATACTTGGCATTAATGTAAATACTGTGTATGACTTCTTTCAGGCCAGTAAGTAAGTATTCGGTAAATTATTACTCCCGGGCACTCATTGACACCCTATGGGTTTGAGAAAAGGTGAAAGCTCTCAAAATAGAGTGTAAAACTAACTCCAAAAATTAAAATAATTAGAAATTTGAAAACATGCTATATAGTGTTTCTATTTACATGCCTAGCTCATTTAAAGCAATTCTATTTTTTAGTCGGAGACTGCTTTAACTTGAAAAATGGCTTGCTTTTTAAAATAAGTTATTATTACTAAATATCACACTTATGTCAAGTGTGACATTAACATTCATATTTCACTGAGACAATAACAACACTTAATTTTCTTTAATTTCTATGCAATTAAGAAACTCACACTGTCTTCCACATCTCCAGTCTTCCAGCCTTTTAACAGCATTTTAGAAACAGGTATCTGAAGTTCATTCTCTAGAATTTGTTTAATCTCCCCTGTATAAATAAGAAGAGACAAATATTACTAAGACAATAATGCAGTCAAATTTTGTCCATATATAGGACTAACATTAATATTTGGAATATAGTGTAATCAGTGGCATTTGTCTGATGAATTAATAAGAAAATTTTCTGTACTACAAACTTCAAATCTACTTGAACAAACAACATGGTGCCCCTTTGAAGAACTCAGGCTTCAGTACTAATTCTGATGACTCCTCGATTAATTAATTAGCTAGTTTATTATTAACTGTATAACTTTCTCAAAGAAACATGCATCTGCGACTAAGGGGGCGTTGAAGAGAGACCATTCATTTCAAAGCAATCAACTGGAAATTCCTACTGTGTTTTGGCATATTATAGGAGTAGCAGGTAAGGAATAAAACTTATTAGTAGTAGTAGTGAGGAAAAAGAGATTTGGGGATAAATATATGGGTTGAAATCTTACCTTGAAGAAACCAGTACATTTACTTACTCTTAGGGTCATAATATTATCTAGCTTAACTACCTCCAGAGTCTGAAGGCCTGATGATCAGTTTCAAAAGGTCAAAGCCTTAAATAGCTGGTGGAACACAGTTCTACTGCAGTACAGTGGCTCACCGTGAGTCAGAATGGTAACTGTTAGATGTGCAAGAATGAAATAAGATAAGAGAAGAAAGTAGCTAAGAAATGAAGTCAACGTTTGTGAGAAAATTCCATTAGTCTTCTGTTTTCCTACAAATTTTCTGAAGTCCTCTTACAATAACCTTGAAGATAATTTAAGTTGTGTTAAAGAAAATTTCAAATAAGCAAAAATCGTGTTGGATTAAAAATAGAGATGGCTCTGCAAGAAAAATGAGACTTAAACCCAGCTTGAACTATAGCTACGGACGCAAAGAGGGCTACACCACGACAGAAATAGAATACCCTATTTAGTGAAGACACAAAGCTCAAAGGTGGAACAGGAAAACAGACAAGGTGTTCATGAGAAAACAACAAGTAATCAAGTATAAATTTTCAGTATTCAAGTATAAATTGAAAATATCAATCAGTTGATATATTTTATTATATTGTTTTCAGAAAACCAGTTAATAAAAATATACATTTTTAATTGCTTGTTATTAGGTTGGTACTTTTCCATAATTTTAGATTTAAAAAATCCAACCACACATATAGTAAGGGCATTAAGGTGAGGGTGGGAGAGCAGATGATACATTAAAGAAGAAAAACAGTCCCAGGCTAATAAAGGAAAGGAAAGTTTAGGTTATAAAAATTCTATGATAGGACAATTGGTAAGTAAGCAATGCTACAATGTAAACAGTCACTGCTTCAGTAACACTTTTACGTCCCTAAAATCCACATGGCTATGATATACTATACTTCATTCTTACTGCATTTAACTAGTGATTTCTTTAAAATTGGGCTTCTACCTGCCTAAGAAAAATATGGTCTATATAATTTTTGTTTTCTATAATAGTTTTTATCTGGTTTTGTTATTAGAGTAATGCTGGCCATATACAAAGAATTAAGAAATGTTCCATCTTTCTCTATTTTGTGAAAGATTAGTAATATTTCTTCCTTAAAATTCACTAATGAAGGAATGGCAGAGAAGGGGGGGAAGGGAGACTCCGGATAGGGCAAGATATGACAAAATAACGATGTATAAATTATCAAGGGCACATGAGGGAGGGGGGAGAGGGGAGGGAGGGGAAAAAAAAAGAGGACCTGATGCAAAGGGCTTAAGTGGAGAGCAAATGCTTTGAGAATGATTGGGGCAGGGAATGTATGGATGTGCTTTATACAATTGATGTATGTATATGTATGGATCGTGATAAGAGTTGTATGAGTCCCTAATAAAACGTAAAAAAAGAAAAGAGGAGAAAAAAAAAGAAAATGATTAGGGCAAAGAATGTACAGATGTGCTTTAAACAATTGATGTATGTATATGTATGGACTGTGAGAAGAGTTGTATGAGCCCCTAATAAATTATTTTTTTAAAATTCGCTAATGAAGCCATCTAGGACTGAATCTTTCTGGGAAAATTTTGATTTTCAATTGAATTATTATGTAGAGATATTGAGATGTTTTCCTCATGTGTTAGTTGTGACAAACCTGTACCTTTTAAATAAGTTTCCTAATGTATTTCATTTAACTTTAATAATGACATAAATATATTGCTATTTTTGTCTTGCTTTGCCTTTTATTGAAACTTTTATTAAATATATCAAAATATAAAACTATTGTTTCTGACATATCCTCCATGTAGGTCTATCTACTTCTGAAGGTAGCATCTCCACCTACCTAACCCATGTTTATTCAATCTGTATGCTGGTGAAGAAGATGTGGCATCAGGATTGGAGGAAAGCTTATTAACAACCTTGACACAGTCTTGCTTGCTTAAAGTAAGGAGGACTTGAAGCACTTGCTGATGAAAATAAAGGATTGTAGCCTTCAGTATGGATTACAACTCAGTGTAAAGGAAATCAAAATAATAAATGGTGAAAAGTTTGAAGTTGTCAAGGATTTCATCTTACTTGTCTCCACAATCAAGAATCAAGGACACAGCAGTCAAGAAATCAAACAATGCATTGCATTGGGTAAATCTGCTGCCCAAGACCTCTTTAGAGTGTTGAGAAGCTGGGCGGTTACTTTGAGCACTAAGGTGCACCTGACACAAACCATAGTATTTTTCCATTGTCCTGCTCTGTTAATTTTAATATCTATGTTAATTCTAGGTAGATGTAAATTAATTTATCTACACCTTATGGGTTAAGGATTCCCAGCTTCTTTTGTATAACTGGTCATTTTTATTAGACATCAGAGATTTTGTTGTTTGCTTGATATTTATGTATTCCTATACCGTAATTTTTTGCAAATAACAGGTGCTTTTACATTTGTTTGCCAATTGCTTCCTCCCAGAAAGTAGTTTTGTAAATGTGCTATAGTGATTTTTTAATATATATAGCAGCATGTATGTATGTAAGTAAGTAAGCAAGCAAGTAAATAAATAAATAAATGAGGGAGCATTTGGCAAACAAATGTAGAAGATGCATGTTATTAGGGAAAAAAAGTATGGGTAAACATTCTTGGGCTGCCTTCTAGGATGCATTTAAATTACTTGGAAACTGTACTCCTCTCAGGTCTTGCTTTTATGATTCAATGGCAACAAAACAGTATTTAATCTGGGAATACTAGGGATAATAATATCTTACAACTGAGACAAGGGTCTTCAAAGTAATCTCTCTAAATGCTCATGAATTATAAGGTATTCTATTTTGGCTAGTAGGACCAGGTAGTAAGTACTCCAGCACCATTTCCCTTCAATCCTTTTGGGTCATATTTTAGCTTATTTAGGTCTGAGGGCAAATCCAGTTTTAGTTATTCCATCTTGGTTGAAAGAAGTGGAGAGAGGGAAAAAATTAAGTTCTCTAACTTGGTGTGAAAACTTTGATTATTACTTTAAGCGTATTCTTATTTTCTATGAAAGCATTTAAACCATAAACCAAACCCCAATTCCGATCAAGTCTATTCTGTGTCAGGACTTCTGGCAAAAGGTGGAAGATTCTAGCTATCTAGATTCTCTACAAAAGCTGTCTAGATGACACTGTCTAGATTCTCTACAAAAGCTCTAAGAGACCAAATGGAACACATACAGATGACAATCAAAGAATAAAGGAATAAACAAAAAAGGACAAGGAATAAAAGAAATGGATTACAAGCCAATTGAGAAGAAGCTAAGCAGAAGCATCAGAGGTGGAGGTAGAAAGAATTGGAGAATTGTCAGCTGGTCTGACATAACATGACCATCTTGAACTTTTCCAAGTAGTAGTCAATTTAGGCAGCAACCTGATAATCTGCTTCATTTGATCAGGACAACAGAACCATGCACACGCATGTGTGCCCCGTCCCACACACATAGCTGGTGACCAGAAAAATGTGATGCTACCGTTATCCCCCACATCCTCATGGCCAGTTCTTCTTACAACTGTGGTTGGTGACAATACTCCTGCACAGGACCTACTCTATCTGAGGTTGGAGCCATGTCCCTGTGGACCAGCACTGGGTGCACCTCTTCTAATGAAAGCACAAGAACTCTGCCTTATCGAATAAGAATACGAAAGGCCTGACATTTCTGGTCTGCCTTCAGCCACCCCTGAGAGGGCAAGAACTCCTTTCCTAACCAGTGGATCTACCCCCAGCTATACCCTCTGGGCCCAAGAGAGATCCTTCTAGACATCCATTTTAAAACGAAGACAATTATAAAGTAAAAAGAAAGAATAATGAGTATAGTTACATAACTTGTTTGTGCAGACACTGCTTTAAACATGGGGGGGAATTGGTAAATTATAGGATAACCTCAAAGAAAATAAACCTCCTAATCAAAATCACCAGAATAAACTAAAGACCAAAGAAAAATTGATGCATTTGAACTGTGGTGCTAGAGAAGAATACTGAAAATACCATGGACTAAAAGGACAAACTAGTCTGTCTTAGAAGAAGTCAGGCCAGAGTGCTCCATAGAGGCAAGGATGGCAAGGCTTCATCTTACGTGCTCTGGACATGTTGTCAGAAGAGAGCAGTCTCTGGAGAAAGGCATGCTACTTGGTAAAGTGGAGTGGCAGAGTAAAAGAGGAAGACCCTCAACTCGGTAAGCTGACACAGTGGCTAAAAGACTAGGCTCAACATAAGAACACAAGGATGGTCCAGCAGTTCATGCTGTTGTACAAAGGGTTGCTATGATTCAGAACCCACTCAACAGCTGTAGCAATAATAACCAAAATAAAAAAGGAAAATCTTCATCTTTTAATAAACACTAAACCAACATCAATAAAGAAAATGACAGAACACACAAATAAATAAAGCACAGAAAATTAAGTGAAACAAAAACCCACCAATATCACATAAAACATACAACAAAATAACAGCAAAAGATTCATGCCTGTCAATAAATACAAATGAATTAAATATGCCAGTCAAGAGACGGGTTAACAGAATGAATAAGAAAATCGAGTCCATCAATATGCTATCTACAATAGACACACCTTAGCACAAAGACAAAAAGAAACCAAAAATCAAAGGATAGAAAGATATATATAAAGTTAATGGCAATCAAAAAGACAAAGAATGTCAAAATTAATTTTTGATAGAATAGATACTAAGGCAAAAACCAGGGTATAAAGAATCAGGGTATAACAAAGAAGGGCAATATACAATGATTAAAGGGTCATTGAGCAAGAGGACATCGCCACAATAAACATCTATGTACCCCGTGAAGGACTAGCAAAATCAATAAATCAAGCACTAACAAACTGAAAGAAAAAATAGCAATTGAAGGAAAAAGTACACCCATTTTAAAAGGAGACTTTAAAACACATTTTCAAAGGACATAACAATCAGAAAAAATTCAACAAAGATACAGATGAACTAAACAACACAACCAGCAAACTTGGCCTTATAGACATACACAGAACACCCTATTTAACAACAGATTACACAGTTAATCTTTTAAAATGGGTCAAAACTCTTTAAATGGGGAAGATACAGTCTGTTTAAGAAATGGGTACTGGAAAAACTAGACTTCCAGGAAAATGAAACATGACCCATATTTCACATCAGATACAAAAACAAACTAAACTCAAGCTGGATCAGAGACCTAGATGTAAAACTTAGAACTAAAATATCAGTGAAAAACCAGAGACAAGCAGAGGGGCCCTAGTACACTTCAGATACAACTGAAAACACCAAGATGAAAACCTATATGATTGTGATCTCTTAAAAACAAGACATATATTGCATCAATAGTTCATCCAAAGAGTAAAATAAGAACCCCCAGACTTGTAAAAAATATTTTGGCAAAAACATATTGGACAAGGGATTAATCTCTAAAATTTATAGAAAATTCAACATTTCAATAAGAAAAAGTCAAGTAATCCAATAAACGAAGACATTCAGGTAACCAACAAGCATAAAAATATCTTACTTCATCATTAGACATTTCAGAGATATAAATCAAACAACAATGATATAACCTCACCTATAAAAGCAAAGCTTAAAAAAAAGGTAAGACAAATGATTGTGAGAATGTGTAGAAAGTAGAACCCTTATACATTGCTAGTGAGAATGTAAAATAGCATGGTAACCACTAAGGTATCAATTCACTGCCATCAAGTGGATGCATACTCATTAACGACCCTATAGGACAAGGTAGAACTGTGAGTTTCCAAGACTTTAACTCTCTCAGAGAGGAGAAAGTCCCATCTTTCTCCTGAGGAGCAGCTGGTGGTTTCAAACTGCTGACTTGGTGGTTAGCAGCCCAATGCATAACCACTATGCCACTGGGGAAAAGGAAAAAGAAAACAGAAAATGGTCTAGGAAGAAAACCTCTGGATAGAGGTATAAGCATAGGTGTGCACATATGTAAATACATTAATTCATAAAAAATCGAGGTACTTGCCTATGTACATATATTTATATGACAATACACTGAGGTAGTAAACAGACTTCAGGCCTCTGGTCATACCCTCCCTCAATGCAAGAACACTTTGTTCTAACAAACTGACATTATATGATGCTGAAGACAAAATGGGTGCATAAGCAAATGTAGTGAAGAAAACTGATGGTGCCCGGCTATCAAAAATATATAGCATCTCTGGTCTTAAAGGCTTGAAGTTAAAAAAGCGGCCATATAGCAGAAAGGCAACAAGCCCAAATGGAAGAAGCACACCAGTCTGTGCGATCATGAGGTGTCATCAGATCAGATAACAAGCATCAGAAGACCCAAAACAAACAAACATATTGTTGAGAACCAGGGGGGTCAGAGCAGAGCCCCAAAGCCCATCTGTAGACAATGGGACATCCCCTCACAGAGGGGTCACAGGGAAGAGATGAGTCAACCAGGGAGCAGTAAAGCACCGATGAAACACAATATTCCTCTGATTCCTTGAGGAATTCCTTAACTTGGTATATATCCTAGAAAAATAAGAGTCAGTACACAATTAGATATATGCTTATTCATGTTCATCACAGCAATATTCACAACAGCAAAAATAAGGAAGCAACCTAAATGCCTATCAATGAAAGGATAAACTATTGCACATACACACAATGAAATACTAGGCAAGGTTAAGAACAACAATGAATCTGTGAAACACACGGATCAACCTGGAGGACAGTATGGGGGGTAAAATAACTCAATCACAAAGAACAGCAAATATGAGACCTCTATTGTAATAAGTCAAGAGATGGGTTTTAGACTAAAACTAAAAATTCTTTAATGGGTACTGAGAAAGGGAAAAGAAGGGCAAATTACTGGCTAGAGGGCAGTCACATATTTGGTTGGGTGAAGGAGAAAGCAGAATACAGTAAAAAAAAAGTCAGAAAATATTGGTGGCAGGGAAACATTGGGAAGAATACTAGAGTTAAATAAAAGAGGTTAATATTAAATATACAATCTTATAATAACTGTAAGTGAGTGGGTAGATACCTGGGCTGAATGGGTATGGGAGGGAAAGTGGGAGTATACGCACAAATATAGATTGATAGAAAGATATGAAAAAAGTTATTTGTATATATCTATCTATGGGGAGAAAGATGAGGCTTTCTACTTCTATAAAGAGTTACCATCTTAGAAACCCACAGGGCCTGTCCCTATAGGGTCGCTATGAATAGAAAACAATTCAATGGCAGTGAGAGATCTACCCATGAGGCAAATATAACCATGAATGTGGAAGAATTAGGGTGAAAATTATGAAAATTTCTCATTGTCATGGAGTCAACTCTGACTCATAGAAATCAACGGGAGTTGTGGAAAGTTTCATCTTGCACCCTTGCAGAGGCTGCTGTGCTGACTTTGCAGTTAGCAACCCAACACATTACCCACTATAACACCAAACTTCTGAGGCCCAGCCAAACACCTTGAGAGAAAAATTGGACACAGAGACTTAGAAGCACAGTCTCAGGAGACTCCAATGTCAATTGGCGTAGTATAGTCCACGGAAACAATGTTCTACATCCATCCTGCTTTGGTAAGTAGGGAGTGAGGTGTTAAAAGCTCACGAGCGCGCAACTAAGGTAAAACTACTATTGTTTCCCCACTTCAAGGAAAGGAGTGATGAAAATCAAAGACACATGAAAGCAATTACTGTACATACTTGTATATAAGCTGAGTTTTCAACACATTTTTATGCAGTTTTTGTGGTACAATTAGGCACCTCAGCTGATATTCAAGTTCGCTTATACTTGAGTATATATAGTAGTCCAAGCGGCTAATGGACTACAGAAACATCAGTCTCTGCAACGCTGAATCTAGCAGTAGTAAGTAGATGGTGCTTGGCTCTAAACTGCTCTAAAGAGAATCACATTATAAGGTCTTGAAAGAGTGAGAAGAAAACGTGGCTCCAAACTCAAAACCAGAAAAAGATTAGCCTTGGTGACCAAATACACACTAAAGAAACCCTCAAGACTATGCCCTTAGTCATCCTTCCAATTTGGAAATGGCTCAATTTTCAGTCAGAGAAATCTAAAGACAATGACACTACACACCCTTAAAACACTAACCACTTGAGATCGAAAGGGTGACATTTACTATTGAATACTTTTTAGTATTCCATTTGCTCTCAACTCTTGCTATAATAGCTATCATGTGTCTTGTTTGTTTAGTATAAGATGAGAATGTATGAGAGAGAAAACACATCTTTTTCACTAGAGAACAATTAAAAAGTGGTGACTGTACCATGTCAAAGGCAGAAAACTTCTGAGACTTAATCAAGTTCCAGCTTTCATAAATTTCACTATAATTAATTTAATATGTACTTTTTTGTTAATTCTGTCTACCTTCCAGTATTATAACACTTCTCTTTTGTGATAGCTTGGATGGGCCAGCATTCTCTCATAATATGATCCAGCATAGTGTAGTCAACTCCAGTGATGGGATTTTCCATTAACAGTCTTGATACAATTGAGAGAGGTTTCCTTTGTGTTGTAACCTATTCTTAGTATAAACTGACAGTGTGCAGAAGCCAGCTCATTTCTACCAATGGACCTTAATCCTACCTCTGGTTCATTGACCTCAGACTGTATCACCTGCCAATCCCATGAGCCATCAACAGATAGTCAACCTTGGATTCAATTGGCCAACTTCAGATTCATTCAGCTCTGTATTCACCAGCCTGTTTCATCTTCCTGCCTCTTGTTCATCAGCTCCTGCAGCTACAGGAGTCGAGAGATGCTTTCCATTCAAATCTGACCCACGGACTTAAACCAGAATGGACTTACCACTTCTATAACTATGTAGTAGTGAGACACAACTATGAGCCATGTCTTGATTCACATCTTTCAATAGACATACACGTACAAGCGTCACGAGTTTTGCTCCTCTAGAGAACCGTTCATAACACCCTTAAACCAGTATGTTTCCATTCCCCCTGCTGTTCTTTGTGGTATTGTCATACCTTTACTGCTATATACTTTAAAAATCAAACACATGGTCATTGCTTAAGCTACAAAGTGTCATTTATCTATTAATTTAATCAAAGTACTTTATATCTATCTAAAGAGTTAAGCATTTATAACCTTGTTTGTTTGATTGTGCTAATCTATATCTATCTGGCATTTTTTTGAGAGGGAAAGGAAGTCAGGATATTCTTTTAACATTTCTTGTAGTCTCTGTTTGAAAACTATATTGAGTCTTCTTTTTGAAAAGGTAACTTTGGTTGGAAACTGCATTCTCGGTTGATACCTTAATCTTTCAGAGCTTTAAAAATACATATGGCATTGTTTACTGGTTTACAGTACTTCTGATAAAAAATCTGGAGTCATTTTTTTTTCAAAATCTTTCCCCCCAAATATTAGAACCTCTCTCCCTAATCCTCTTGGGTTGACTGTAAATTTCTCTACTTTTAGCAGTTACATTATTTTTTACCGTGTTGTGCTTTCCTTAGAGTTATTCACATTAGGGGTCACTACGTTTCTTTTTTATTTGGGGGGCGGGGCGCTTGAACTGGACTGGGTTGGAATGCTTTCTTTTTTGTTTGTTTTTTTAATCATTTTATTGGGGGCCTACCTCATGAACCCTTCATCACTCATACATTATTATTTTGTCATATATTACACTGTCTGACGTCTCCCCCCACCGTATTCTCTGCTGTTCCTCCCCCAGGGAGGAGGCTATACGTAGATTCTTGTACTCAGTTCCCCCTTTCTATCCCACATTCTCTCCACCCTCCAGGCATCTCCACTCTCAACACTGGTCCTGAAGGAGTCATCTGTCCTTGGATTCCATGTTTCCAGTTCCTACCTGTGCCTATGTACATCCTCTGGTCTAGTCAGATTTGTAAGGTAGAACTGAGATCATGATCGTTGGGGGAAGTATTTAAGAACTAGAGGAAAAGTTATTATGTTTCATCGTTGCTGCCCCACACCCTGCCTGGTTCATCTCCTCCCCACAACCATTCAGTAAGGGGGTGTCTGGTTGGCTACCATTGGGCTTTGAGTCTCCACTCTGCACTCACCCACATTTTCAATGATATGATTTTTTGTTCCTTGATGCTTGATACCTGCTCCCTTCGACAGCTCGTGGTCACACAGGTTGGTGTGTTTCTTCCATGTGGGCTTTGTTGCTTCTGAGCTAGATGGTCGCTTGTTTATCTTCAAGCCTTTAAGAACCCAGAAGCTATATCTTTTGATACGTTTCTTTAAAAATGTGAGTTTAATATTTTTAACCCATATGTACAATTGGATATGCAAAATTTAGCAATAAGTCTTCCTTTCTCACTATTTCCTCAGATTTCAGGCTCTGTTCTCCCTCCTCACCCCAGGATTCACTCTGTATGCCTCAATTTGTTGTTTTTACTGGAATATCTTCAAATCCATTCATCTTTTCTTTAGCAGCAACTAATCTTCTATGGCCATCTAGTAAAATTTTAAATGTAGATATTTTTTCCTAGCTTGAAGTATTTGGTTCCTTTTCAAGTCGCCCCTCGTCCCCGTCCTCATTAAGTTCTTTGTTTCCTTTAAATCCTTGAACATATTTATAATAGCTGTTTCAAAATCCTCATCTACTAACTCCATCACCTCTGCAATCTATGGATGTTTTTATTTCCTAATTTTCCTGTAAGTTATAAGTCACGTTTTACTGTTTCTTGTGTCGACTACTTTTTGAACGAAAGCCAGATATTATGAAAATTACAACAACAACAAAAGAAAATTATATTAATGAGTGTATGAAATACGTTGCTTTCCTTCAAAGTATGTTAAAGTTCATTTTGGCAGGCATTTACAATTCGCGTATACCAGGTTTGATCCTTTTGAGATTTCTTTTCAAGCTCACTTAGAGTGGATCTAGAGCAGTGATTCTCAAAAGCATAATTCACAGATTCCTGGAGTTCCTTAAGTCTGAGGTTGCACCCAAGCAATGAGAGGCAAACTGCTTGCACCTTAGCACAAATGAAAGTTGCGGTACTAAACTAAACTAGCACCCACTGCATTGTTTCCTTCACCAGCACATATTCACATAAAAAACCAAAAATGTCACTTAAAAAATTTTTATTGGGGGATCATACAGTTCTTAACACAATCCATACATACATCTAATGTTTCCAACACATTTGTACATTTGTTGCCATCATCATGTTCAAAACATTTTCTTTCTGCTTGCGCCCTAGGTATTAGCTCCTCATATTTTCTTTCCCTCTCCCACCCTTCTTCCCTCATGAACCCTCTATAATTTTTTCATGTCTTAGACTGACCGATGTCTGCCTTCACCCCCACTTTTTTGTTGGCGTCCTAATGAGAGGAGGTTATATGTAGATCATTGTATTAGTATGGGTACTTTAGAGAAACAAATCCACAGAAACTTGTGTGTAAGAGTTTTATATAAAGGTTAAGTGCACATCAAGAAAACATCCCAACCCAGTGCTGACCAAGTCCTCAAGTCCAATATTAACCCATTAATCCATTTGTCCAACACCAATCCACAAAGTCCTCCTCCATCTCACAAAACAGACAAGATGATGCCGACTACAGGAGGAAAGGTGACTCAGTGAATGTGTAAACATCTCAGCGCTGGCAGGGGTCTCCACACAGCTGCTCCAGCGCCCGGGGCTGCATCGGGTTAGGTCCATGAGACTTCTCCTCAGGCATGTCTTGCAGGAAGTGAGCCTTGCCAGCTAAAGCAGGGAACTGGCTAAGGAAGCTGCATCCTAGTCCGACCATCACAAAGCAAGAGATCTGAGAACTAGAAAGGCGAGGCTCACCAAGTCATTTATTCCTCCCCCCTTCAACCGCACATGTATTTATCGGCCAGGCTGACAGAGTAAACTAACTACCTCATCATTATGATCGGTTCTCCCTTTCTACCCCCACCGTCCCCTTACCCTCCTGGTATTGATACTCTCATTATTGGTCCTGAGGGGTTTATCTGTCCTTGATTCCCTGTGTTTCCAGCTCTTATCTGTACCAGTGTACATCCTCTGGTCGAGCCTAATTTGTAAGGTAGAATTGGAGTCATGATTGCAGGGGTACGGACAACAGAAATGTGGGTGACGGGAGACATTGGTCAGTGTGAGACATGGAAAATAATAATTTATTAATTATCAAGGGTTCATGAAAGGGAGGGGGAGGGAGAGGGAGAGGGGGAGGGAGGAGAAAAAAATGAGGAGTTGATACCAAGGGCTCAAGCAGAAAGAAAATGTTTTGAGAATGATGATGACAACAAATGTACAAATGAGTAGAGGGTGAGTGGTTTGAAAAGAGGAACTGATTACAAAGATCTACATGTGACCCCCTCCCTGGGGGACAGACAACAGAGAAGGGGGTGAAGGGAGATGCCGGATAGGGAAAGATATGACAAAATAATAATCTATAAATTATAAAGGGCTCATGAGGGAGGGGGGAGCGGGGAGGGAGGGGGGAAAAAGAGGACCTGATGCATAGGGCTTAAGTGGAGAGCAAATGCTTTGAAAATGATTAGGGCAAAGAATGTACAGATGTGCTTTATACAATTGATGTATGTATATGTATGGATTGTGATAAGAGTTGTATGAGCCCCTAATAAAATGTTTTTTAAAAAAGATAGCAGAAAATAACAAAACTAGGACAAATATTAAATGGGGCAAATGCGTAAATTAAAACGGGCTAAACTTTAACCTAACTATATCTGTATCAATCCACTTTCCAGTGCACTGTTTGATAGCAAGCCTAGTCACATCTCTAATCATTGGCCAGAGGAGGCCTTGCAAATGGATTTGGGGTTTTGATTGTTATCCAAGCCTTATACAATCTGGGCACTCAGAATTAAACTGTAATACTGTTCCCTCAAAAAAACAAACACACACAAAAAAACCAAATGTGCTTGATACAATGGAGGCATATATGCATTGTGAAAAGAGCTACATGAGTCCCCAAATAAAATGATTAAAAAATTTTTCCCATGAGACCAGTGGTAATATATTTTTAAAATAATTTTATTGGGGGCTCATACAAATCTTATCACTATGCATACATACATCCATTGTGTCAAGCACATATGTACATTTATTGCCATCATCATTCCCAAAACATTTGCCTTCCACTTGAGCCCTTCATATCAGCTCCTCATTCTCCCCCCCCCCATGAATCCTGCACAATTCATAAATTGTTATTTTGTCATATGCTACACTGTCCAACGTCTCCCTCTGCCCTGTGCCCTCTTCTCTGTTGTCCATCCCGCAGGAAGGAGGCTATAAGTAGATTCTTGTAATCAGTTTCCCCTTTCTATCCCACATTCCCTCCACCCTCCAGGCATCGCCACTCTCACCACTGGTCCTGAAGGAGTCATCTGTCCTGGATTCCCCGTGTTTCCAGTTGGACCAATGGACATCCTCTGGTCTAGCCAGATTTTCAAGGTAGAATTGGGATCATGATAGTGGGGGGGAGGAAGTATTTAACAACTAGAGGAAAGTTATATGTTTCTTCGTTGCTAACCTGCACCCTGACTGGCTGATCTCCTCCCCACAACCCTTCAGTAAGGGGGTGTTCGATTGGCTGCCGATGGGCTTTGAGTCTCCACTCTGCACTCACACATTTACAATGATATGATTTTTTGTTCCTTGATACCTGGTCCCTTTGACAGCTCGGTCACACAGGCTGGTGGTGTGTTTCTTCCATGTGGGCTTTGTTGCTTCTGAACCAGATGGTCACTTGTTTATCTTCGAGCCTCCAAGACCCCAGATGCTATATCTTTTGACAGCCGGGAACCATTAGCTGTCTTCACCACGTTTGCTTATGCACATGTTTATCTTCATTGATCGTGACCAGTGGTAATATTAACAAGCTTGATTTATTAATATTATATTGTGCAGCATTTGATTTAAATACATAACTATAGTCATGAGCCAAATAATAGTCATTCAGGCAACATCTGACCACATATATGTCTGTGATCCCCTAAGATTAGAATACCGTTCAGAAATCCTAATTGGAGAACAGGACATAGTGAATTCAACAACTTCCTGCAAGCAATGTTAAGTTATTTCCTGTCTGATATACAAAACAATTATGCTGTCAAAAGTATAATAGCAAAGGGGAGAGAATGGCGACCAGATAGGACTCATCTGTCCAGAGCTCCTGCTGCCGGACCAGAAAATTGGGAGGTAAGGCAAAGGAAATGGGGAGGTGGAGTCCCGAAATTAGAACTAGGGTACCAGGGTTTCTCCTGAACCCCTTTTTGTGTGGGATTTCCAGTCACAAAGCAAACCAAGAACGCTTTAAAGCGCTCTAGCTTTGGCAAGCCTGCAGGCGTCGGCCGTGCCCTTGCGGGGAGAAGCGAATTCTGCAGGCAGACGCCCGAGAGAGGACAGAATCCCAGATACAAGGGGAACCCCACTCCTGAGTGCTCCGCGTGGTTGGCTGCCTTGAGCTCAAGGCCAGGGGTGTGGTGGCGAGTAGCCATAATTTAGAGTAGAAGGAAAAATAAATTATTACCTTAGGAAGATCACAGTGTGGGAGAAAATACGCAGAAAGTCAGGAGTGCAGGGAGCAAATTTAATCCCAATTGGCCGAAAAGGGAACAACCCCCCCTAGTAATCTGGATCTCCCCCTCTGGGGGTCAGCCTGACAGCCCCCAAATCAGAGCACATCACAAGAGGATAATAGCAGAGCATATATGTCTTGGTAATAATAAAGACAGATATTGCTGGCTTATGTATTAACTATATTGTATTTTCTATATTTAAAAAAGAGTTTCATATTATAACATATGCCTCAACTCACAGGCACAAACATCCAAGCTTGTGTATCATGTGTATCTTGAGTGCTGTAGTACTTAATTTTGGTTTTTTTCTTACAAAAATATTACCATGAAGTGCATCAGGGCTCCCAAATACAGCAAAGCCAGTATTAGTGATAGCAATACCACACTACAGGAGCAGTCTCTATTTGAAAGTGAATAAAGGGTTACTAAACAACAGGAAGGTGAAAAATTAGTGACTCTTCCCTCCTCTTCTTCCTCCTCCTCACAATTCAGACACACAGTACTTGACAACCATGACGATCCTCAAAATCAAAGAAAACATTCTGCAAGCTATTAAAAAACGTGTTCCAATGAAAGCTAGAAGGCTAATAAAAATGCAAGAGGGACATTGTTGTTACAGACAAGTTGTTAATGATGTGGACTGGGGATAGAACACAAAGGCGAATCTCGCTCAGCATGCTGGTAATCAATGCACACACGACTGTATATTCCAAGTAATTAATTTCTAGTAAAAGAAAAACTTACATTCAAATAGTAAGATATTGCGATGGATTTCTAATACAGAATACAAATATTATATTATACAAATAATCTTCAGACATGATCTTTCTCAACTTTTAAGGTAGTTATCAAATAATAGCATTTATAGTTATCTACAGTTTTTAAAATATCCTTCCTTTTTCCAATTGCTTATCTGTTTGATGCTATATTTTCATCAAGTATTTTACATACTTGAATAGAATTAATATACTAAATAGACTGGAGACCAAATACAAGAATTTAACTGTCATATATAGCTAGATCTTGAAGAGTGCAAAAATGTAAAACAATGCCATATTTTAAATAAAAATTTCATTTAAAATAAATGTTGCATATAATTATTTTGAAAGCTTATGTACCATATAATAAATTATTGATTTGTTTTTCATGTTAATAAAAAATGTGGGGAATACTACCTTAAGATTTCTCTACTAATTGTCTCAAATTTTAACAAAGTTTTTCCCTCTAGCTGAAGAAAATTCAATCGTCTCTTAGCCCTGCCTATGAGATTCAAGAAATTCTTCTTCTTACTCTACATGTACAAAATATTACTTAGAAAACTATTTGAGAAGACCTGGATTCCGTGTGCTTTTTCCCCTGTAACTCTCTTTTGTCTAGGACTCTGCCCTCTACACTCCAGTCATCTCAGTCTCACCGCACTCTGAGGTCTTTTCTACATCTCGGAAAGATTGTTGGGATCTGCTTGAGTTCCTTTTTCCTGTACTGCAGTCCCAACATTTCTTCGTAGCAAATATCAAGGGCAACAGCAGGACTTTTCTGTCCCTCTCTCTGAAGTCTTCACTACCTGGAAGTATCTAGAAATAGTTCTTTCATATATTTTTCCCATTTTCTATGTGCTTACAGAAGGAAAGGAAATACCATGCCATTTATTCCTTCAAGGGCAGATGTGGTAGTTACTATAACTTATATAATTCATACAAAGGTACAATGTTTTCTCAGATAAAATCGTCTCAGAAAAATTAGCCAGTGAACGATATGGCTCATAAAAAACTTATTCCCCATCAATGAGACACATTAACTCTGTTTAATGAGAAAATGTCTACCTTTACACTAAAAATTAAAGTGTTTTCCACTCACAGGGTTGTATATTAACATGAACCATTTCACCTAACAATTTTCTAGATTAATCTGGATGTACTCTGCTGTTTTGAGTAATTATGACCTTTAAAACTTTCCATATTTTAGTTTTAAATAAAGTTTTAAAAAGAAAAAAAGCCTACTGTAAACATTAGTCAGCAAATACTCTTGATGAATTTTGGAAAGAATTGGCACAAGGTCATTCTGCTAAGTCTGATAAAACTCCAATCAACTGAAAATAGATTTTGAATAGTTGGTTTTAGTTTTCTTCAGACAACAATATTAAACAACATTGTCTAGAGTTTACTACTATTTTCAAAGTCATTTGGAAGGGCTTATGATTGAAATTTATAGTATTAATAGATTGCAATTATTTCCTTCCACAGAGAGACGTGTAGTGAAAATTTTGATTTGGGGGCTGTACTAATATATTCCAAGAGAACTGTTGCATGAATAAAAATCATCATTTAAATTCTAGCACAAAGTACCGTATATACTGAAGTATAAGCTGATCCAAATATCAGCAGAGGCACCTAATTTTACCATAAAAACCTGCATAAAAATGTGCTGAGAATCTCAGCTTATTCACAAGTATATACAATAAGTATTAATGACCCAAATTAAGATCCCTTTCTAAGGCTAATATTCCATACTAATATTTTTCTCTTAAGCTAAGAAAATAATTCCCATTAAAAATGCCTGTTCCTATTTTTAAATGTTAACACAAGATGGCGCCAAAAAGCCAAACTTGCCTCTGAAAAACATGAGCTCTCCATCTCAAAATGCAGAAACAATAAAGAAATCAAGCCTATTATAAAGAATAAACAAAATGTACAATATCTCATCTGATTTTCCGTGAGCACACTTCTCAAAACTGGACTTCTAGCCTCTGTCCAATAACATTCTTTGTGATATAAAAAATATTTTATTGTTCTTATTTTCAAAATTTTAAGTTACCCGTTCCTACAAATATTTCATTTTTAAGCAATGAAAGTTGTTATTCTGAGGTAAATAGGTTAAGATTCTACATGAAAAGGAGCAATTTGGAATTTTAGTGTTGGAAAGGGCCCAACCAAGAAGACATTAAAAATCACTCGTTTTGCTTAAGGGAGACATAGAGTTTATTTCATAGTGGTGAACAACTTGGAGAGGGATATCAATATTGGTTACACAACACGAAAAGTATAACCAATGGCACTGAATTATACATGTAAAATTTGTTAAATGGGAGACTGTTGTGTTGTGTATATTTTCACCACAATTGAAAAAATACACGAATAACTAGGAGTAGAAGGAAGAAAATGTTTGAAAATAGATTGTGGCAATTTTGGCACAACTCATTTGATATGACTAAACCACTGAACCATATGATAAGTGGATGAAGTAGTAATGAAACTGTATAAAAAATAAGGGGGAAAAACCCACTTGGATATGATTTACCAAGGACAAGAATTAGTTTAATAACAAAAAGAACACTGTTCCTGAATATTAATCCACTGGTTTTCTCTGTATATCGTTTTGAGTTTACAGATACATATCAATTTATATTTCAAACGATCATTGACAAAACACCTAATAATTCTCAACAGGATCATAACTGTGAATTTTTTTTCTTTTTTTTTTTCAGGGGAGAGCGCGAACGCAGTCCCCCACTACCACAAATTATGCAGTCGAGTTTCCCACATTTGGGGAAATCGCAGGGGTCAGCACATCTGGAGTGCAATGGACAAGCCTCGCCCTGGGAAAACCACCTTCGTGATCATGGTATCTCCCCTGCCAGGTAAGTATAACTGTGAATTTTTAAGAAACAAATTTTTCTTTGTTTTTGTTTTGTTGGGGAGGGGAGGGTTAAGCTCTAAAAAAATAAAGAATTCCAGGATTTCTATTCATTCTACACAAGATTATTTTACAGTGTGTCATTGAGTGCAACTGAATTTAATTTATACCCAACAACGCACACAAACTTTCTTTTACTAATCCCTATCAACAGTCTGTAGAAGGTTGATGCACGTGTCTAGGTGATTAAAGGAAAAATGTTTTTCCTTGAAAATAATAATGATCCCTTAGCATTGGAAGGAATCTAAAGATAGTTACTAGAGGAGTGACCTTTTCCTCTTACAAAATCATTTATGTGCACTTGCCAATTCAGTGTTCTTCATATGCACTATTCCATATTGATTACATCCACTCTGCTCCAAACATCACCAATAATCACTGTCAAATTTCCCATGATGACAAATAGTAACTCACTGCTTCCTAATTCATGATTCTCCTGTTCTCCTTCCCACCCCTGGTCACCACTAATCAATGGCCTCTTTTCCTACTACTGCTATCTCACATAAGTCAGATCATACACTATCTGTCCTTTTGTAACTTCAAATGCTTGGTATAATGTTTTCAGTTTTTATCCATGTAGTGAGTGGCATGTATCAGAACTGTTGTTCTTCTTAACTGCGTAATACTCCACTGAATGTTACATACCACATTTGATTATTCATTCATCTGTTGAGATGCATATAGGCTGTTCCCCTTTTTGGCTATTGTGAGCTGTGCTGCAATAAATATTGGCGAACATATGTAAATTGTACACCATGTTCCATGTCTCTCGGGTATATATTTAGGAGAGGAACTGCAGAGCACTGTTAAAGCAAGCACTGGATCATTAACTGCAAGAGTGGTTATAAAAATACACAAGCTGCTGCTCCACAGGAGCAGTTTGCTCCTGTAATCGTTTACAAATCCTCAGAAATCCTATGCAGGGTCACTAGAAGTTGGAATTGACTCAATAGTGGTGAGTTTGGGTGATAATTCAGTCTCAGGATGAAGCTGCTCAACCCCAGCTGCTCTATAAGAGAAAGATTAGTCTCTATGTTCCTATAAAGATTTACCTTCTCAGAAGCCCTATAGAGAGTTGCTCAGTCAGAATTGACTTCATGGCTAGGGGGGTGGTTTTGTTTTCTTCATAGTTCTATATTTACCCCTTTGAAAAATAGCTACTCTTTTCCACAGTGGCTGTACTGTACCACTTTGCATTCCCACTAGGAATGGTTATTGTTTTGGGGTGCTGTCAAGTCACTTCCAACTAATAATGGCACAGATGGAAGAGGAAGAAGATGACAACACTGCTTGGTCCTCCACCATCCTAACAATTACCTGTGACCCCATTGTTATAGCCACTGTGTCCATCCATTTCATGGAGGGTCTTCCTCTTCTACTTTACCAAGCATGACGTCCTTTTCCAGGGACTGCTCTGATGATAAAGTACCCAATCCTATAGAACATTCTGGCTACATTTATTCCAATACTTGTTGGTTCTTCTGGTAATTCATGGTATTTTTAATATTTTCCACCAGCACTAGAGTTCAAATTCTTCCTTGGTCTTCCTTATTTAATGTCTACTTTTAAGTGCATACAGGAAGTTGACAATATCAGAGTTTAGGATGCAGGGTCAAAGAGACATCCTTGCTGTTAAACACTCTAAAGCGGTCTTATGCAGAAGATTTGCACAATCCAATACATCCTTTTATTTCTTCGCCGCTATTTCTTGACTGTTGTTTCTATGAGTATTGATTAAGGATCCACGCAAAAGTAAATCCATGGTAATGTCCATCATTTCTCCATTTAACGTGATGTTACCAACTTGTCCAGTTGTGAGGATTTTCGTTTTCTTTAGAGTGAGTTGTAATCTAAACCAAAGATTGCAATCTTTTATTTCAATCAGCAACTGCTTCAAGTCCTCCACAATTTCAGCAAGGTATCTGCACATCAACTATTGTTAAGAAGTCTTCCTCCAATATGATACTGCATTCTTCTTTATATATTCCAGCTTCTCTCCATGTTCTCTTCAAAGGACTGCATGTTCGTCTATATACTAAGTCCACATGAGCCCAATGAAGTCTTCTGGAATTCTTCTCAAGGCTAACCATAGCTTTTCAGGCTAACCCACAGAGTCAAATACCTTTGTATATTTGCATAATCAATAAAACACAGGTTAACATCTTCCTGGTATTTTCTGCTTTCAACCAAAATCCATCTAATGTCAGCATTGATAGCCATTTCTCCTGCTATGCAAGTCTTCTTCTGAATCTGGCTTACCTTTCTGAGAGCTCCCTGTCAATGTACAGCTTTAACTTAAAAAAAATTATCTTGGGCAAAACTTTACCTCCATGCAGTATGTATGATATTGTTCAATAATTTCCACATTCGGCTGGGTCACCTTTCTTTGGAATGGGTAAAAATATTGCTCTCATCTGTTTGCCAGGTAGCTGTCTACCAAATTTCTTGACATAGATGAGTGACTTTCAGTGGTTCGTCTGCTTTTTAAAATTATTTCAATTATTTCAAATTCTACCAATTTCTGGTGCCTTGTTTGGGCTAATGGGTTCAGTACAGCTTGGACTTCTTGATATTGTACTGTTGATTCTCATCATATGCTACCTCTTGAAAAGAATGTATACAAACCAGTTATTTTTTGTACAGTGACCTTTTGTCATCTTTTTTGATGCTTCTTGAATCATTCAATTTTTGTTCATAAAATTATTACTGAACGCAAACAATTTAAAAATCACAAGAGAAATCAACTTGCACACAAAAAATTAATAACCTTAGGAAATATGAATATTTGTGACGGTTGAGTTGCTCTGGGGAAGCAAAAAAGAGGGAGGCCTAGACAAGACGGACGGACACAGTGGCTGCAGGAATGAGCTCAAACATAAGAATAATTGAGGGGTATGCAGGACCAGGCTATGCACGGAGTCACTAGAGTCAGAACCAACTTGATGGCACTTAACCAAAAAGTATGGATATATGTGTGTGTGTGTGTGTGTGTGTGTGTGTGTGTGTGTGTCTTTCCATTTATCTTGATGTTACCCATTGGTCCAGTTGTTAAGAATTTTGTTTTCTTTATATTATTTATAATTCATACTGAAAGCTTAATCGCTTATTGTCATAAGCAAGTGCTTCAAGTCTTCCCCACTTTCAGCACACAAGGTAGTGTCATCTGCTTCTCACAGGCCTAAGCCTTCCTCCTCCAATCCTTATGCCACATTCTTCTTCATACACAATCTAGATTCTCTGATTATTTTCTCAGCATACAGTTTGAATAAATATTGTGAGAAGACATACACTGATGCACAAATTTCCTGATTATAAAGCATGCAGTATTCCCTTGTTCGGTTTGCACAACTGCCTCTTGATCTATGCACAGGTTCCTCATGAGCACAATGAAGTGTTCTAGAATTCTCATTCTTCTCAACACTAGCCAATGTGTTATGACAGACACAATCCAATGCTTTTACATAGTCAATAAAGTACAGGTAAAACATCTTCCTCCTATTCCCTGCTTTAAGCCAAAATCCAGTCTAAACCTCTGACAGTTGCCTCTGAATGTACTGCTACAACTGTAATGAGCTGATCTTCAGCAAAATTTTTCTTGCATGTCTTATCAATGATATTGTTCTGTAATCTGAGTATTCTGTTGGGTCACATTTCTTTGGAATGGGTATAAATACAGAGCTCTTCTAGTTAGTTGGCCAGGTAGCAATCTTCGAAATCTCCTGGCATAGACCAGTGAATGTTCCCAGTATTTCATAAGCTTGTTGAAACATTTTAATTCCTGTTTCATCAACTCCTGGAACCTTGTTTTTTGGCTAATGCTTTCAGTACAGTTTGAACTTTCTTCCTTCAGTACCACTGGTTATTGATTATACACCACCATTTAAAATGAATCACTATTGACTATTTTTTGTACAGTGACTCTGTGTATGTTTTCCTCCATCTTTTGCTGCTTCCTGGGGCATTCAATATTTTGCTCATAGCATCTTTGAAGATTGCAACACAATGCTTCAGTTTTTCCTTTATTTCTTTCAGTGAGAGATACACTGACCAGGTTCTTATTTGGGGAAGGGGTCTAACTCTAGGTCACTGCACATTTCTTTATATTATTTTATTTTGTCTTCTCAAGATACTCTTTGAAATTTTCTGTTCATTCCTTTGAGTTTATTTTTTCCATTTGCCTAAGCTGCTCCACCATTAAGACCAAGTACGCGTATGTGTATGTTCATGTGTCGAAGCACTCCAGTAGCACAGGGTTAAGCTACCATCCTCAAAGTCAACAGTCTGAAACCAGCAATTCCTCTGCAAGAGCAAGACACAGCTTTTTCCTCCTATAAAGAGTCAACAATCTCAGAACCCCACAGGAAAGTTCTGCTGCCCCATATGGTTGTTATAAGTTAGAATTAACTTGAGAGTGAGTAAGTGATATATTTATAAATTCATCTCAAGAAAATGGCTCACAGCTGTACTTTGGGGCATCTCCTTATTCATGAGTTGCAGAAGTTGACCAATCAAGAAGCAGGAAGAAAAAGCAGGAAGCCCACAGGTTGAGGGATTCCGAAGCAAATTAATCCAAGGTTAGCAGGTAAGGTTAGTGGCTGGAGAGTGTAATGCATCTACGGTCTGTAGATCAGATAGGTCAGATGGCTCCCAGGGTCAGCAGGCAATATGGTGGGCTGTTGGCTCAAGTTAAAAGAACTGGAGGTTGTCAGAGATACCTAAACGAGCAAGAAGCAAATAAGCGCTCCAGAGTATATTTATAAAGTAAATAGACCACAGCCCTGAGGAAACGTCATCCAGGTTGTGAGCTGAGTAAAGGGCTGTACTCCACCCCAATCCTCCCACAGTGGCTTGGCTGCTCACAGTAGACCCCATCAAGGAGTTGATTACATCATGTTAAGTCATGGGGGGACTCACTAAGCCAAAACACAGAGAATCCTGACCCAGCCAAGTTAACACAAAAGTTACCTATCACATTTGTAGAAAAGGAGTTGTTAATTAAAGCATTTACTTCCCACCTGGCAATGTTCTGTTATTTTAATGTCAAAAATTGTTGACAAGGGTATAAATTCCTGTATGATTGATGACCGTATGAAAACTTCCCTGAATAATAATTTCACAGAATATACATAAAATCTTGGAAATATACATGCACTTTGGCTCACAATTACATAGCTAGCATCTGTATTTAGGAAAATAATCACTGAGGTTCGAAAGGGTTCATTATTATTATTATTATTATTATTGTTATTATTGTTATTATTATTATTCAAAGCTGAGGTGAACTCATAATAACCAACCACAGGATATTTGTTCAATAACTCATGGCACAGGCTTTCAAAACTGTGTGCTGGATGCATAGTTTAAAATGTGGGCTAATTATCATAATAAATATTACATGTGAAAAATCAGATTAAAATAATTTAATCTTAATTTTGTGAAATATATATTTACATAGTGTACACTTAAAAATAAATGCAACAAAATTTTAAGTAAAAATGCTTGGAATTTTTACTTTTAAAAATATTTTGGTACACATAATAAATTGTCTAGAATGAATACTTGGGAAAGGACTGGGTTAGGGGATAAAGTAATTTTGAAGACATAAAAGAAATTTCTGTCCCAGGCCTCAGAGAACAGTGAGCAAAGCAAGGTATATTTACCAAGAGGTTTCCTTCTAAGGGTTAGATTTTCATCATGCATGTTGATTGGCAATAAGGAACTCATTACAACAGGTTTCTAAAAACAAATGATAATAATCTAGCAGTAAAAAATTGAATGATTTCTGCCTGATCTGATCCCACCACACCAAGGCAAAACACGAAGGGTGTGCAAAAGAACAGCAAGGGGAACAGAGCAACCAAGTTCCCAGGGAATACCAAAAATAGACTTTGAGGCCAGGTTTTGGCACCCCATCAGACTCTACCGGAAAACACTCCTAAAGGCCAACAAACAGTCGAGCTAACTACAAGCATTTCTTTTTCTGTTTGTATGTTTTGTTTTGTCATTGGCTTTTGGTTGTTGTTTTGTTTTCTTTTGTTGCTTGGTTTTACTCTCTCTTATTTCTGTGCATGTTATTATCTCCACAGGTCTGTCTAAATAAAATAGGCTGGATGAACAATCTGGAGGAGAGAACAACAAGACTGACAGTTTGGGGCGGGGGGCAGGGGGGAGAGAGTGGGAGGAAGAAGTGCTGTTAACAAACCCAGGGACAAGGGGACAACAAGTGATCCAAATCAGTGTTGGAGGCCTGGTAGGTTCATGATCAAGAGTAATGTAACCGAGAGGAATTACTGTAGCCCAAATGAAGGCTGAGCATGATAGTGGGACAAGAGGAAAGTCAAAGGAAATAGAGGAAAGAGCTAGGAGGCAAAGGGCATTTATAGAGGTCTAAATAAAGGCACGTACATATGTAAATATATTTATATATGATGATGGGGAAATAGATTTAAGTGCACATATTTATAGGTTTAGTATGAAGGTGGACATTGGGCCTCCACTTAAGTACTTCCTCAATGCAAGAATACTTTGTTCCATTAAACTGGGATCCCATGATGCTCACCTTCCCAACACAATCACTGAAAACAAAACGGATGCAAAAGCAAATGTGGTGAAGAAAGCTAATGGGGCCCGGCTATCAAAAGATATAGAGTCTGGGGTCTTAAAGGCTTGAAGGTAAACAAGCGGCCATCTAGCTGAGAATCAACAAAGCCCACGTAGAAGCACACCAGCCTGTCTGACCACGAGGTGTTGAAGGGATCAGGTATCAGGAATCAAACAAAAAATCTTATCATTGTGAATGTGGGGGAGTGCAGAGTGGAATTCCAAAGCCCATCTGTAGGCAACTGGATATCCCCTTATGGAAGGGTCACAGGGAGGAGACGAGCCAGTCAGGGTGCAGTGTAGCAACGATGAAACATACAACTCTCCTCTAGTTCCTAAATACTTCCTCCCCACCCACTATCATGATCCCAATTCTACCTTACAAATCTGGCTAGACCAGAGAATGTACACTGATACAAATAGGAACTGGAAACACAGGGAATCCAGAACAGATGACCCCTTCAGAACCAGAGGTGAGAGTGGAAATACCAGGAGGGTGGGGTAGAGAGGGGGAGCAAATTAAAAGGATCTACATATAACCTCCTCCCTGGGGGAAGGACAAGAGAAAAGTGGGTGAAGGGAGAAGTTGGACAGTGTAAGACATGACAAAATAATAATTTATAAATTATCAAGGGTTCATGAGGGAGTAGGGAGGTAGGGGGAAAATGCGGAGCTGATGTCAGGGGCTTACGTGGAAAGCAAATGTACGAATGCACAAATGTGCTTTATACAATTGATATATATATGGATTTTGATAAGAGTTGTATAAGCACCCAATAAAATGATTTTAAAAATACCCGGCTGGGGGGGGGGGGGTTGAATGAGAAATAGAAAAAGTGAGACCTATTAACATAACTTAAAAAATGGCAAGGTAAAAAATAATAAATAAAAGCATAAATTGTCTGTGCTTTAAGGGGGGGGGGGTAGGATGTGGGTATGCTATATGAAGGCAAATTATAAAGATTCTGTACTAGTATTACTCCGGATGTAATTCTTGAGTCAGGAGGAGTCGTGGTGATATAGTGGGTTACATACTGGGTTGCTAATTGCCATGTCTGTATTTTGAAGCCACTAGCTGCTCTATGGGAGAAAGAGGAGGCTTTTTACCCTTGTAAAGAGGTACAGTCTTGGAAACCCACCTGGGAAGTTCTACTCTGTCCTATTGTGTCACTATGAGCCAGAATAGACTTGATGGCAGTGTATTCTTGCATCAATTTCATCAGTCACCTGTGCTGTTTATTTTAAAAATGCAGATTGCTGGGCCCTCTCCCATTCTCATGACAGAATCTCAAGTTATAGGGATTCAGCCAAGGAACTACATATTTAATAACTTTCTCCCTCCTGAGTGATTATGGCCACAGAATTAGAAACATTCTATGGGTTTTGATAGCTTGAGGGAGAGAGGGGTAAAGGAGCAGAAGAAATTATTTAGATACTAAGTAGGCACTAGGTTCATGTTGCTGTGGTTTTTCAATGATCAGTGGCGTTGTCCCAGATTCTATCCTTCCTATTACAACTACTCCTCATTTATGGAAAGGGTTAGGTATCAAAGACCATGTCATTATACAAAATCGACCTTATAAGGTGGCAGTGCCAGGCCCCAGAGCTTAGGTCTTCCAAAATAATGTGCCCCTAACACCACTGTGCTGTGATCCTGATGTTGGGACTGGTACACTTGTGTGGACCTGGGGCCCAGCACCTGAACTAGAAGCACAGTTGGAGGCTCTAGAGCTTGAGCAACAGCAGAGCCAGGAGTCAAGAAGGTCAGTGGGGTGTTGATGCCTATGCCTCCCACAGACATCCCAGGCTTCTGCTGCCACCTTGCAGTCAAGGAGGACCTCACAGAAACAAGTGATACAATGCTGTTCTCAGAAAGATTGGAAATGGGGCTCAGAAGAAGAGCGCCACAGCTCGAGTCACAAAGGCTGAGGGTGGGAGGGTGAGGAGGTGCACCTTTCTGCTGCAGCCTCCAGACCCTGCATTACCTCTAATGACCTTTCTGTAATCAGTCACTTAATGAGTCCTTCTTGGGAAGTTTCCCTCAAAATCTACCTCAGTCACCCCTTTTATAGAAAGAGCTGCAAAGCAGTGGTTCCAATGGTGGGAAGGCCAACGAGGTCTTCTAGAGAGCAGGCTGCCTGACAATTATGAGTGCATCTGCCTGTGAGGAACTGAAGGCAGGGAGGAAACCCAGGTTAATGAGCGAAATAGTCAAATAGTGGGTTTTTTACTTTTGTCACAAATGTGAAATGTCAGGAAGCAAGACAGTTAATAAGTGGGAAATAGGTATAGTTTAATTAAAAAATCTCTTCTGCCAGAGCAGTCTTTCTGTCATGTTACCTAATTGCTTGCTTTTTCTTCCTTTAGGGACTATAATTTACAAGTCCTCTATAGCCAACCACTATAGCAGCTTACCGAACTTAATATTTTTATGCTAGGCCTGTCCTTAAGGGATTTTTAAGAGTACTTAACACACAGTTGACGCACAGTGAAATTGAGTGCATGTCAAGAGAAAAAAAGTGGGGCTAAAAAAGAAGACATGATCAGGCAGGACAGAGTCTAGTACATGCTAAGCTTGTGAACTTGACTTATCCTAAAAGGATACAGTTAGATGAAAAAAATCCGACAAATGTACACTCCTGTAAAAATACCACCACGATAAAGAAAAGGACTGTAAAATATTCCACTGTGACCCTCCTCGTTGTGGTCAATCCCTTCCTCAAACCACAACTACTGACAACCATACATCGGCTTTCTTTGACCCTACTGTACCTTTTTCAGAATGCCATAAAAATGGAATTATATAGATTGTAACCTTTTAATGTCTGAATTTGCTTAGCATAATGATACCCTTTCATTTGCTGGGGAAAGAAAATTTTGAAAGGTAAAATTTAGACTTTTTATAAAATAACCTCATAGTATATACCAAGCTAACAATAGCAAGGAGTGAGAGGAAAATGTTTCTTTTTTATATATACTTAATTCTCTATTTTGGAAAAAAAATTACAGGTACACGCTTTCAAATGTAAAGCTAAATTATCTAATCATTCCTAAGGCATAAATGGAGCCCTAGTGGCCTAAATAGTTGACCACTGGACTGCTAAACACAAGGTTGGTGGTTCAAACACAGCAGTGGCTCCCCAGATGAGGCAGTCTGCTTCTGTAAAGATTCACAGCCTCAGAAATCCTATGGGGGAGTTCATTATGAGTCAGAATCAACTCAACATAAATGGACTAACACATAAATAATAAGCATTAAAATAATCATTTGTTTATTTCTATTTTTTAAGTACTATAGAAATTGTTTGGGAGCACACAATTGTAGGCAATAGACTTTAATTTCCCAAAGTACCAAACTACAATGCTACTAATGTACTGCGTTGGCTCTTCTTTTCTTCTAAAATAACAAGCTATGACCAGCGCTCTTGTCGTTTCATGCTGACAGCATTCTGGTAAGTAAGACAAATAAGAGTGGCAACTTTCCTTCTTTTCACATTTGTAAATGACAAAAGCAAATACACAGGTTCCCCACTCACAAAGAGTGGCTAAGGCATAATGGGTTTAAATAAAGTATTTGCAAAAACAACATAGTTAATCTAAGTAGCAGAGTCAAGACCATAAACTAAGTCTATAAACTCAAGCCAAAACCAGTTTATAAATATTCTAAACTACTTTCAGGCCTAAATTACATTTGATAACTGTTTTAAAACTTACCATTATTCAGCTTTGTTCTTTAAAACTAAAATGATGTCCAATATAATAAAAGTAGTTTAGAGAAAGTAGATTAATAATAGAAGAGGAAATCAGAAAATGGATCAAATAATTTTTTTTAAAAAACTATTTTTTATACTATGTTCCAGAAATGGAACTAAATCTATGCTGGAGAAACTCAGCTAAACCAAGTTTCACTGAAAGTACTGTTCATCAAACTTTACCTGGGGGGAAAAAAAACTCTATGCTACACTAAATTCTGTACTAGATGTTAGAGGTATATTATTTCACAGTAAGTTTTGTCCTGAAGACTGTACTACTTTACACTAGATAGTATTTGGTAGAAGAACCAAAGTTTTAAAATAACTCTTCAAATTTCTCTTATGATTAAAAATTCCAGAAGGTTTTTGTGTAAAAAATGAAACTTCAGGGGAAAAAATGCAACTTTACCACTAGATGTCACTCTGATATAAATAAAGTTCTTGGCTACCTTTAATAGATTTAAAAAACAAAAAACAGTGCTGTGCCTTCCTGGTAATAACAGGAAAAGCTGCATGATCTTATTTGGCATCTTTCAGCGTAAGTTTTTAAAGGTGCCCTGGTGTTGCTTTCAGTTAAGCATTGGGCTAACCACAGGGTCACCAGTTCAAACCCACATACTGCTTCACAGGAGTTATTTGTTCCTATAAAGATAATATACAGCAGTCACAGAAATCCTAAACAGCAGTTAGACTGTCCCATTAGGTCACTAGGAAGTGGAATCCACTTGATAGCAGTGAGTTTGAGTTTTCTTGGGGTTGTTTTTTGTTTTTTGCATTTTAGTGTTTATATGCAATACCAACAAGGTCTACATACAATAACTATTTAATAGGGGTGTTTTAAAATTTGTCATATAGTAGATACATTAAAATATACATTAATAATCATGTACGGAACAATTCATCTCTTTAAGCAAAGTAGAGTTGTTAGCTGCTGAGAACTTGACTCATGACTCATGGAAACCTCATGCATAATCCTCATGAACAATGGTGAATCAGCTCATAAGTTGTGACCCATGAGATTTTCATTTGCAGTGACTGACTCTTGGAAGCACATAACATGATTCTATGATGGGCATGTGATTCATAAGGAGGAGATGACTATAATCCAGAACAAATAAATTGGAACAGTTAACTGAAGTATAAGAAGGTATACAAAGGTGTACAAAAAGGAGCTCAAGATAAATCAAAGGCTTAAATGTAAATCCCAGAGCTTTAAAGATCAATGAGACCCAATCCAGGGATACATATGGCAGTCAAGTAAAAAGGAGGGAGAAAATTTTTAAAAAGAAGAAAAAGACATGGGTATGGGGGGAACAGGGCATTAACCCATTCAAGTGGAGGGTATTGCTTATATCTCCACAGGAGAGAGAGACTTCAACCCAGTGTGCCAAGACATACATGCAACATACTGGCATGAGGCAGTAAAACAATAAAGAGCTTTGAGGAGGCATCCCCAATCCTAAATACGTGGACAGACACACCTGCCTGCCCACCCCCACCAATGCACTTCAGAGGACAGCAGTGAAACTACAGCTCAGGGAGAGGGGTGCGCCTGATCAGAACACACAGGAGAATACAAAGAGGGAAGGAGAGAGAGTGGAACAGATCCTGACTAACCAAGCCCCGAGGATGATATTCCTGCTCAGAGCCAATGCACACAGAGGACCACAGGGCTGGCCCCACCATGAGACAAGATGTCCTTCACTGACCCGTAGTGCTACAGGAGAGGGGGAGGCAAGGGAAAGGAAGGGGGGGTGTCAACAAAGTCAGGGACAAGAGAACACTGATCTAAAAATGATGGTGAGGTGGGCATAGGATGCCTAGTGGGGCTTGATCTTGGCAATGTAGCCGAGAGGAATCACTAAAATCCGAATAAAGGCCGAACATGATAGTGAAACAGGAGAAAAATGAAAGAAATAGAGGAAAGTACTGGGAGGCAAAGGACATATTTAGAGGTATAAAAACAGGCAAGTACATATATTTTTATATAATGATAGAGGATAGATCTATGTACATATATTTATTTGTTAAGTATTAGGGCAGCAGACAGAAATTGGGTCTCCATTCAAGTACTCCCTCAATTCAAGAACACTTTGTTCTGATAACCCATTATTCTGTGATGCTCAAGTTCCCAAACAGGATCACTGAAGACATACTGGGTGCATAAGAAAATGTGGCGAAGAAAGCTGATGGTGCCAGGTTAACAATAAATATAGAGTCTGGGGTCTTAAAAGCTTGAAGATAAGCAAGCAGCCATCTAGTTTAGAAGTTACAAAGCCCACATGCAAGAAACAAACCAGCATACGTGATCATGAGGAATCAATGGGATCAGGTATCAGGCATCAAAGACCCAGAACAAAAAATCATATTGATGTGAATGAGGGGGAGGATGGCATTGAGACCCAAAGTCCATCCGTAGATAATTGGACATCCCCTCACAAAAGGGTCGTGAGAAAGAAACTAGACGATCAGGATGCATTCTAGAACTGAGGAAACGTGCAACTTTCCTCTAGTCCAGTGCTTCTCAACCTGTAGGCTCACGATCCCTTTGAGGTTCGAACTACCCTTTCAGAGGGATTGCCTGATTCGTAACAGTAGCAAACTTACAGTTATGAAGTGGTGACAAAAGTAATTTTATGCTTGATGTGGGTCACCACAATATGAAGAACTGTATTAAAGGGTTGCAGGATTATGAAGTTTGACAACCACTGCTCTAGTTCTTTATGCTTCTCCACCCCCACTATGATGACCCCAATTCTACTTCACAAATCCAACTAGACCAGAGTATGTACACTGGTACAGATAAGAGCTGGAAACACAGGGAATCCAGGACAGATAAACCCCTCAGGACCAATAATGAGAGTAGCGAAACCAGGAGAGTAAGGGAAAGATATGGGGACAAAAGAAAACCAATCACAAGGATCTACACATAACCCCCTCCCTGGGGAATGGGCAACAGAAAAGTGGGTGAAGAGAGACGGGTCAGTATAAGATATGGAAAAAAAAGTTTGTAAATTATCAATGGAGGGTGGGAGAAGGGGGGAAATGAACTGATGCTAAGGGCTCAAGTAGAAATAAAATGTTTTGAAAATGAAGATGGCAACATATATACAAATGTGCTTAACACAATGGATGTGTTTTTGGATTGTAATAAGTCGGTAAGGGCACCCAATAAAATGATCTTTTTAAAAAGAAAATACTATAACTTGAGTCAGGTACACCATAGTTCTAAAAAAGGATGTTGCTCATTTTTAACACACTTTAAAAGATCTTTTGAGGGAAAGATGGCGAACAGGTAAGTAACTCACACTGAAAGCTCCGTAAGTGGGGAAATTTGGGGGCCAAGTACGGGTTTAGAGGCTCTTGGTTGATACCCATGCAGCCCAGAGCACTTCCCTGAACTAGAAGCTGACTGCAACCCCATCGCCTGTACTCCCAGTGGATTCCCAGAGCCACAGAACTGCCAGTTTCCCAGCAGAGGCTAATGCCCCTTTTGCAGTGTGCTGGACCACTACCTGGCTGGCACAGGTTAGTGCCCCTTTTAAGGCACCAAGGCCCATGAGCCCTCCACCAGAAGTTCCTGCCCTGGCCCCCCAACCCCCCAGTAAAGGCTCACACCTTTATCGTGGCAGTCAGGCCACTTTCATGGCACACCAGACCCACCACTTTCCTGGAAGGGTCTTGCACCCCATTGAAGCTTCCCAGGCCCTCCAGCCCCTGGAAGAGGCTCCCACTCTGGCCATGGACCTGAGGCTCACCAGCCGTCCAGCAGAGACTCGCACCCTTTTCAGGGCTCCACAGGCCCAACAGTCCCCGCCCAGAGGTTCTTCCACCGACAGTGGTACACCAGGCCTACAAGCTCGACGAGGCTCGTGCCATTTGTGCGGCTCCCCAGGCCTGCCAGTCCCCTGCCAGCGGCTCTCATTCCAGCAATGGTAAGCCAGACCTACCAGCCACCCAGAAGAGGCTCATGCCCCTTTCGCAGCGCTCCAGGCCCATCATCCACCCAGAAGAGGTGTGTGGCCCTCTTCCGGAGCCCCAGGACCAACAGGTGCACAGAAGGCGCACCTGCAGCTGCTGTTTGGGGGCCCTCCCACTGCCCATTGGGGGACCAGCATTATCCCATCTACCTTTTCCCTGTGCAATTCCCCCTCCCCTTCCGCCCCTGTGTAATGAGCAATAGAGCTGCACGCTAACAAAAGTAGTTGGGCCCTTCTAACCAACTTCAGCCTGTCCATAGTGCCAGAAGCTGGAAAAGACCACCCCACCAACACCCCATCCCCACTCCCAAACTACATGCCCCATGCCTGGGCCAGCACTTTCCTTCAGACAGCGGCATGCACAGCTGCAAATAGCCCATATGGGGGTCTGATGGTTGCTAAAGTACAATGCAGGCTGACCTCAGAGCCTGACTACTGAGCCACCGAACTTGTCCTCCAAATAACAGACTCCTAAAAGGCTAGGAAGAGAGAGAAACCCCAGTGGGACAAAGGTGAAATGCAACCCCTAAGGTAGGTGGCTATTGGCAGCCTACAGAAGCAACAATACCAAGCTTCCCAAAAGTGAACTCTAACTCCGGCAAAATGACAGCTAGTTCTAATAAATCAACAAGAAAATGGCAAGCTATCTCAACAGCTTCAACTAAAAAAACATGAGAAAAAAATCCAATATCAGATGATGACCTAGATCTAATGGCAGTTATGGAAAAGGCAGACGCTGACCGCCCACAGAGAGAAATCTTCAGAATGTTGTGTAGTTTTACAGGATATGAGGGAAGCAATTCAGAAAAAGTATGAAATGATAGAGGATAGCAAAAGCCAGTAGCAAATTCACAGATGTTACCAACCAACTGGAGGAGGCAGAGATTAGCACCATTGATCTAGAAGAAAACCAAATGGGCTGCAACAAACACAAAAATTCAAATAAGGAAATCAGAAAAACCGAAGAAAACCTGAGCGCTATATCTGATGCTATGAAGATGTACATCAGAATAATTGTATTCCATGAAAAGATACAACGAAGAAGTCAACGGCAAAAATAGAGAGGGAATTCCTAGAGACAAAACATCCCCAGCTGAATGAATGAAAACCAGGTAACCATTCAGGAAATTGAAAGGACAGAAGCTAGATTGAATCCCAAGAAGTCACCAATGCATTTTATAGTTAACTATACAAATTGAGGAAAAGGAGAAAATTATAAGAGCAGCTAGAGGGGAGAAATGCAGTCAGCTATAGAAGCAATTAAATAAGAATGAGTTCAGACCTATCAGTGGACACTACGAATTAGAGGAAATATTGGAGTAACATCTTACGAGAATTGAAGAAAAATCATGCAAACCCCAAGAATACTCTATCCAGACAAAGAGAAAATAGCCCCTAAGATAGCATTGGATCAAGAGTGGAAAGAAAGAAAGAATAACCCCCACACACACACATGCCTAACACACAGATAATAGAAATAGGAAAACAGGCAACTGAAAAGGTACAAGATGACATCACAGAGTCCACAGATGGGTGTAATAACCCTGAGTAACAATGGACTAAACTCAGACAGTAAAAGGCAGACACTAACAGATTGGCTTAGAAAGCACAATCCCTCAATCTACTGCCTAAAAAAGACACATCTCAAGATAACAGACAAAAATAGGCTGAGAATCAAAGGCCGGAAATAAACATAACAAGCATATAGCAATTTAAAAATAGCAGGGGTTGCAATCCTAATCTTGGATAAAATTGATATCAAAGTCCAAGCCTTAACAAGAGATCAGGAGGGACACTATATAATGCTCAAGGGAACAGTAGACCAAGATACAATGAGCATAATAAATATATACATGCCCAACGAGACTGCAAAATTCAGTAATCAAATGCTCCAAAGACAATAAAAGAAATTACAAAAAATAATAGTCTCAACAATTATAGAAGGTAAATTTAATACACCGCTCTCTGAGAAAGATAGGTAACAGGAAAAGAAACTTTACAAGGAAGCTACAGATCTAAACACTACCATTAGATGGCTTGACCTGATAAGATATTTACAGAGACTTCTTCACCCAAATGCACAAAAAAATTCACATTTTTTCAAGCCTACATGGCACATACTCGAAGATAGACCACATGCTGGGACACCAGTCGAATCTGTAAATTCAAGCACATTGAGATCATACAGACTGCTATCAGACCACTGTGTCATGAGGCTGGAAATCAACAAAAGGACGATAAATAAAACAAGGGCAATCAATTGGAGGGTGAATAACTATTGCAAAAGAAGTAGGTATTTACCTAGATCAGAAATGAAATTAGGAAATAGCTAGAAACCAACAAGAATGAGAATACAGTGTACCAAAAACTTTGGGACTCAGCAAAGGCATCTATCAGAGGAAGTCTGATAACAATACATGCACACATGAAAAAGGAAGAGAGACTTATGATTGATATGCTGTCACAAAACCTCCATAAATTAGAGCAAAGTCAACAGGAAAATCCAACTACTAGCAAAAGAAAAGAAATAATAAAAATCAGGGCTGTTTCACGAGAGGGAAAACAAGAAAACTATGTGGGAAATTAAAGCAGTTAAAAGTTGGTTCTTTGAAAGGATTAACAGAATCAGCAGAACGCTGGCAACCCTAACCAAATAAAGGAAGGAACAAATTACAATAGCAAGGATCAGGGATGAAACAGGGCACATTACAATGAACCTTAATGAAATCAAAAGGATAATTACACAGTACTACGAAGGCCTGTACTCTAATGAGTTCAAAAACATGAAAGACATGGACAAATACTTGGAAAAACAATCCCTCCTTAGACTATCCCAGATGGCATCTCAAAAGACCCATAACAATAGAAGAAATACCCAAGGCTATCAAAGGATTGCCAACCAAAAATGTCCCAGGCCAGATGGTTCACAGGAGAATTCTACCAAGCGTTCAGGGAAGATCTGACACCAATCTTACACAAACTCTTTCAGAACATTGAAAAAGACCATAAACATCCAAACTCTTTCAATGAAGCTAATATAACTCTGATAGCCAAAGTGGGCAAGGACCCCACAAGAATTGAGAACTACAGACCAATATCCCTATTGATCATCGCTGCAAAAATCTTTAACAATATATTGACCAGAAGATTACAAAAGTATATAAAACAAATAATTCACCATGACCAAGTGAGATTCATACCAGGAAAGCAAGGATGGGTCAACATATAAATGACCTTTAGAATTATTCATCATATTGACATGGAAAGTTCTAAGAGCCACATGATAATATCAACAGATGTGGAAAAAACATTCAATAACATCCAGCACCCATTTTTGTTTAAGACACTCAAGAAGATAGGTATGGAAGGAAAAGTCCTCAATATAATACAAGCTACATCTGAAAAACAAACAGCCAACATGGTAGTCAATGGAGAAAATAGGAAAACCAATCCTCTGAAAAGGTGGTTGAGACAAGGATGCTCCTTGTCCACACTTTTATTTAACATCGTATTGGAGGTCCTAGCTAACAGGATAAAGGAAAGACATCAAAGGCATTCAACTGGGGAAGGGAGAGGTGAAACTATCATTATTCATAGATGATGTGATTTTATATATGGAAAATCCCAAAAGCTCCACAAGGGGAGCGCTGGAAGCGATTGAAAAATATGGCAGAGTAGCAGGATATAAGGTCACTAGTCGATTAGACTGCTATATATAACTAAAAAGAACATGGAAGAAGGAATTTAAAAGTTGTAGCCTTTCCAATAGTCAAGCATAAATTGAAATATCTAGGGATATATCTAACTAAAAAAAAAACCAAAAGATTTGTATGAGGAAGAACACAGAACACTATTTCAAGAAACCAAGAGTGACCTCAACAAATTGAAGGATATCCCATGCTCATGGATTGGAAGACTCAATGTAATTATGGTGTAAGTTCTGCCCCAGGCACTATATATGTGTGCACTGCTATCCTGATTACAAATCCCAAAGAAATGGAAAAACTGATCACCAACTTCATATGGAGAAGAAGTTCAACATTAGCAGAGAACTTGCCCAAGAAGGACAAAGTTGGATGGCTTGCTTTACCCGACTTTAGCACATACTATTCAGCCACAGTGGTTAAAACAGTGTGGTACTGGTATAATGACAGATACTCGGACCAATAGATAGAGCAATCCCTCTGCTAAGTATATACCCTAAAGAAGGAAGAGACATTCCCTAGATTATCTCAGACAGAGATCAAGAACCTCAATAAACCCATAGCAAAAGAAGAAATAGAGAGGGTCATCAAAAACCTACCAACAAAAAAAAGCCCCAGGGCCAGATGGCTTCACAGCAGAATTCTACACCAAGCATTCAGGGAAGAGTTGACACCGATCCTCCAACAAAGTATTCCATAACATAGAAGAGGATGGTAAACTCCCAAACTCGTTTTACGAAGTCCGCATTACTTTGATACCCAAACAGGGCAAAGACCCCGCAGGTATAGAGAAGTACAGACCAATATCTCTAATGAACATAGAGGCAAAAATCCTTAACAAAATATTGGACAATAGAATGCAAAAGTATATAAAACATATCATCTACCACGACCAGATAGGATTCATCCCAGGGATGCAGGGATGGTTTAAGATCCGAAAACCCATCAATATTATATACCACATCGAGAAGAAAAAGAATAAAAACCATATGATAATATCCATAGATGCAGAAAAAGCATTTGACAACATCCAACACTCATTCCTAATCAAAACACTCATGAAGATAGGATTGGGAGCTAAATTCTTAAGCTGATACAAGCTATCTATGAAAGACCAACAACGGCCAACATCATAGTCAATGGAGAAAAGACAAAAAATATTCCACTGAAAAAGGGTACAAGACAAGAATGCCTCCCTGTCCCCACTTCTATTCAATATCGTTTTGGAGATTTTGGCTAACAACATAAAACAGCGAAAGGACATCAAAGGGATCCAAATGGGAGAGGAGGAGGTGAAACTATCGCTATTTGCAGATGACCTGATCCTGTACACTGAAGACCCCAAAAGATCCACAGCTGGAGTACTTACAGTGATAGAGGACTATGGAAGAGTGGCAGCTTACAAGATCAATAAAGAGAAGTCGGTAGGTTTTCTATACACATCGGACAGGACCATGGAAGAGGAAATTAGGAAGGAAGTACCCTTCACAGTAGCTAAGAACAAACTGAAATACCTAGGAATATATTTAACAACAACAAAAAAAACTAAAGACCTATATAAGGGAAACTTTAAGACCCTACTACAGGAAACCAAAAGTGACCTCCACAAATGGAAGAACATCCCCTGCTCGAGGATTGGAAGGCTTCACATAGTAAAGATGACAATCCTACCTAAAGCACTTTACAATTACAAGTTCAATGCTATACCAATTCAAATACTATCAACCTTCTTCAAAGAATTGGAAAAATTGACCACCAATTTCATATGGAGAGGGAAGAAACCCAGAGTTAGCAGAAAACTCCTCAAGAAGAAGGACACAGTTGGAGGACTCGCCTTACCCAATTTTAATGCCTATTACACAGCTACAGTGGTCAAAACAGCATGGTACTGGCACAACGACAGACAGACCAGTGGAAAAGAATAGAAAGCCCCAAAATAAAACCATCAGAATATAGACAACTGATCTTCAACAAGGGCCCCAAAACCATCAAGTGGGAAGTGGATGCCCTGTGTAACAAGTAGTGCTGGAAACAATGGATATCCACATGTAGAAAGATGAAACAAGACGTTTACCTCACCCCATGGACAAGAATAAACTCAAGGTGGATCACAGACATAAAAGTTAAATCCCAAACCATCAGGACCATCAAGGAGGGAATTGGGACTAACTTCAGACCATTGGTCCAGGGAATTCATAGGCTCACTGCAATAGGGAAGGGTACACACACAGGTGAACTGGAAATCGACAAATGGGATTTAAGAAGAATAATGCACCTGTGTACCTCGAAAGACTTCACCAACAGGGTAACATGACAGCCCACAGACTGGGAGAGGATTTTTAGTAATAACACATCGGACAAAGAGCTCATTACTAAAATCTACAACATCATCATGACCCGCAAAAAGAGGAAAACAGTTAACCCCCTAAAGAAGTAGGCAAAAGAACTGAAAAGAACGTTCACTAGGGAGGAGACCCATATAGCCAATAAGCAAATGAGAAAGTGTTCCAGGTTCTTAGCCATAAGAGAAATGCAAATCAAAACAACCATGACATACCATCTAAAACCCCTGAGGCTAGCCAAAACCAGCAAATCAGAGAACAACAAGTGTTGGAGGGGCTGTGGTAAAGTAGGAACCCTCTTCCACTGCTGGTGGTCCTGTAGATTTATATAGCCACTGTGGAAAGCAATCTGGTGATACATAAAGAAAATGGAAATTGATCTACCTTATGACCCAGCCATCCCTCTACTGGGGATATACCCGGTGGAAGCAACAAATAAAACACAACCAGTCATCTGCGCTCCAATGTTTATTGCAGCACATTTCACAATCGCAAAGACTTGGAAACAGCCTAAGTTTCCATCAATAGATGAGTGGATTAGTAAACTCTGGCACATACACACAACGGAGTACTAGGCAGCACTGAAAAGCACATGATAACATGAAACACGTAGTTTTGTGGGAAGAGCTGGAAGGAATCATATTAAGCGAGGTAAGCCAAATTCAAAAGGACAGGTATAACATAAGCCCCCTGAGGTAAGCACAATCAGCATGCCAGGATTAGACAAATAAACACCTATCTCGCAATGAACAGGTGGAAGCATACAGTTGGAGGGAGGGCAGGCCACACCTAGTGAGGTACATGAGGGTCCAACATAAAGAAGGGGAATGGGGCCAGGTAGAGTGACAAATGGGGTGGCGAGAACCTGAGTTGATGGCACGGGGAGTGGGGGGAAGACAGGGCACTACCCACCCAAGGGGAGAGTATTGGTTGTGTCCACACAGAACTGGAACATGCATAAGGACCACACCATGACATGCAAAACTAGGAGGGCAACGTAACACGCGGAGGAATCCACAAAGAGACTGGGCCATACGCTGGCCCTAACTTAAATTAGCCAGACCCCCACCATCTAAGGGAGTACCACAAAAAATGAAAATAGATCATCTGATGTGGGAAAGGAACTGACCTACCACACCACACCCAGAAGGAAGCTGAAGCAAAGGAAGGGAGAAGAACTCAGTGGAGCACACCTGGGCCCACCAAGCTCAGAGGCACCCCGGCTCAGAGGGCCCAATGTACAGAGGACCATATAGCCGGACCCATGATGAGATGCAACATCCTGCACTGACCCATGGCCCTCCATGGGACAGCACCAGAGACACAATGTGGGATGTGTGACTAAACACTGGGGGCATGCAATGGAGCGGCAGTGAAAGCAGAGTAAGGAGGTTCCGAGGGAGTAAAAAGGATGGACTTTGGTACCAGAACATGACACCCATAAGACTCCACTGGAAAACACTCCTAAAGGTCAACAAACAGACCTTGTACTACTAACAGGCTTTTTTTTTTTTTTTTGGCTGTCATTTTGTTTTGTTTTCTTTTTTTCCTCTTCTTTTAACTTTTGTATGTCAGTGGCTTTTTGTTTGTTAGTTTGTCGGTATTGCTGCCGTCATCGCCATGTTCTTATGTGCCACTTTGGGCTGTCAAAGCCATCCCAAATTTTATGCACATATTAATTTATCTGCAAGTCCATCTAGATAAGATACACTGGACAAATAATATGAGATGAAAATAACGGGACCAACAGTCCCGGAGGGACATGAGAGTGTGAGAGGTAGGGGAAGGGAGGAGGTGTTGGCCAACGGAGGGACAAGGGAACAACGAGTGGTTCAAAACCAGTGCCAGGGTGGGGATGGGAGGACTGTTAGGGAGTGACCAAGGGCAAGGTAACTGAGAGGAATTATGGAAACAAGAATAAGGGCTGAACATGGTAGTGGGACAAGAGGAAAGCATAAGAAAATAGAGGGAAAAGAGTAGGGCATACATAGAAGCCTAAATACAGACATGTACATATGTAATATATTTATGATTTGGGGGAAATAGAGCTATGTGAATATATTTACAGGTTTAGTAGTAGGGCATCAGGTGGACATTGGGCCTCCTCGCATGCATTCCCTTAATAAAAGAGCACCTTGTTCAGCTAACGGTCATTTCATGAAACCCACCTTCCCAACATGATCGCTGAAGACAGACATGTGCATAGGCAAACGAGGTGAAGAAAGCTGATGGTGCCCAGCTACCAAAAGATATAGTCTGGGGCCTTAGAGGCTTGAAGCCAAACAAGCGGCCATCTAAATCGGTAGCAACGAAGTCCACAGAGAAGCAGCACACAAGCTGTGTGAACACCAGGTGCTGAAGGAATCAGGTAACAGACACCAAAGAACAAAAACCACCTTCCCCACATAAACACTGAAGACAAATGTGTGCATAAGTAAGTGTGGTAAAGAAGGCTGATGGTGCCCGGCTATTGAGAGATATAGCATCTGGGGACTTAAAGGCTTGAAAGTAAACAAGCAGCCATCTAGCCCAGAAGCAACAAAGCCCACATGGAAGCAGCACACCAACATGTGTGATCATGAAGGGCTCAGGGAACCAGGTTTCAAGCAATAAAGGCAGGGGGGAAAATCATATCAGTGTGAATAAGGGGAGTGCATGATGGAGACCCAATGCCCATCTGTAGACAACTGGACATCCCTTGCAGAGCGGTACTGGGGAGGAGATGAGTCACTCAGGGTGCAGTGTAGCAACAATGAAACTCACAACCTTCCTCTAGTTCTTAAATGCTTCCTCCCCCAACTATCATGATCCCAATTCTACCTTGCAAACCTGGTTAGACCAAAGGATGCACAGCGGTCCAGATGGGAACTGGAAACACAGGGAATCTAGGATAGATGAACCCCTCAGGACCAGCTGTGAGAGTGGTGATACCGGGGAGGGAAGGGGGATAGAAAGAGGGAACTGATCACAAGGATCTACATATAACCTCCTCTTTGGGGATGGATGGGCAACAGAAAGGTGGGTGAAGGGAGATACCGGGCAGTGTAAGGTAAGATAAAATAATAATTTAAAAGTTATTAAGGGTTCATGCCGGAGAGAGGAGCGGGGAGGGAGCAGGAGGGAGGAGCGGGGAGGGAGCAGGAGGGAGTAAAGGAAAATGAGGAGCTGCTTCCAGGAATCCAAGCGGAAAGGAAACTTTGAGAATGATGAGGGCAACGAGTGATAAGTGTGCTTTACACAACTGATGTATGTATGGATTGTGTTAAGAGTTGTATAAGCCCCAATAAAATGATTTTTTTTAAGGGGGGGAAAAAAGAAGAGACATATAACAAACAAATGTATGCACTTGCTCTCATGTTCACAGCAGCACTATTCAAAAGAACAAGAAGTTGCAAACAGCCAAAAACCGTATAAGAATGGATAAGGAAATGTTGGTACATGTACACAATGGAATACACTCCATTACTAATAATCCTTGATGTAACCCTAAAGTGCCTCATGATATGCATGGACCTGCAGAACATTATGCTGAGCATAATTGGTCAGTGTCAAAAAGACAAATATTGTATGAGCCCACTACTACAGGGATAAACAGCAAGACAAGCCTGGCATCTGTTCTCAAGTCATCTCCCAAGCAACATTGTGGCTTGTCTGTTAATATTTATGATCCATTTTTCACTTCCTCATCTGTATACCTCAAAAACCACTTCTACAGAGGTAAACCCACCTCAGCTGGGGTCATTTTTTTTATCTAGCAGGAACTAGGAGAGGGTCGATTAGGTCTTGTCATACAGCACTGTCCTGCGGTCACTTCAATTTAATAAACACTCCTACAATCATGTGCAGTGAATGTCAATGTAAATTTAGGGCCAGAAGAGGAAGCAAAACGATCAACTTTCTCCTATGAAGCAGCTTGTAGGTTTGACTGCCAATCTGTTGTAAGCAGCCCAGCATACAGCCCACTCTACCACCACAGTTTCTTAGGAGAAGGTATATGTTGTTGTTGTTATAGTTCTTAGGTGCCATCGAGTCATTTCTGATTCACAGTGATCATGTGTACAACAGAATGAAGCACTGCCTGGTCCTACACCATCCTCACAATTATTCTTATGTTGCAGCCACTGTGTCAGTTATCTTATTGAGGGCCTTCCTCTTTTCACTTCCCTTCTACTTTACCAAACATGATGTCCTTCTCAGGGGAATGGTCTCTCCTGATAGCAAGCAATAAGTATATCTGGTTTTCAGTTCATTTTGAAATAAATAAAATAATGACTTAAGTTACACTTTACCATACTTGGACACAAGCATGATTTTAGAATCTACATGTAGATTCCTCTGATGACATAGTTTGCAATATTTACAGACTGTCCAAACTAAGAATGACTTGTAAAGCAAAAGAGATATATGTAACCAGTGAAATCAGTGCTTCTGAACACTCAGTTAAAAAGTGATCTCACAGTGAACAAAATATACACTTCCACTATACACCAAAACATTCCATCAACAGAGGCAAATAGTGTTATATAGTCAAGCCTGCAATAATAGTGAACCACGAGGAAATGCTTGGATAGGCACACAGGCTAAACAGGTATGGGAGGGAGAGGGAGTACACCTATGAATATGTATAGGTTTAACAGAGAATAGTTTTATATGTATTTTATTATGTATTTACTCTTGCTGCAAATATGTCATTAAATGTGGTGGAACATACAAGGGGACAGAGTTATATAACCTCCTGTGTTTACTGTTTCCATTCCTTCTCCGACATTCTTAACCTTCTGAACTTTGCTTTCGGTAATGTTGCCCTTTTGGTCTTAAATGATTGAGTTCAATTCTAGCCCTGATGAGTGACAAAGGGTCATAGTCTTGGTGGTTCCACTGGTCTCTCTGCAACCAATAAGCCTGGTCTCTTTTATGATGTTGAGTTGTGTTTCACATATTTATCCCACTCCAACCAGGACTTTCTACTGTGTGATCCTTTTTAGATAAGTTGGCAGTGATAGCAGGGTACCATCTAATTCTTTTGAGCACTAGGTTGTGGACACTAGTCTACTAATCCACGGGATTGTTTCAATACGTCATTTCTCTTTCCATTGCTCTTTTCCCCTAGACAGGGAGAGATCAGTGCCTTAGGTGCTGCACAGGAGTTTTTAAGACCACCGTTGTACTCACCAAAGTAGTTTGTAGAATATTGTTTTGTAATCCACTCATTTCCTCAAGCAATTTGTTCATATTTGAGAAGGTCATGTAAATACAATGTACTTAATAATCAGGACAGTTTTGAGTTGCATCCACTCTACATATGACTCCATTAAAAGCAGAATAATAATACAATTCTGTCACCTTATACTCAGCACAGTATTTAAGAATGCAGCACTATAACTTATATGGGAAAATATCAGCTTCAATTAGCTGTGTTTTCCCCATTCTTAATAGCAGTCAACTCAAGAGAAAATAAAAGAAACACAATGTTTACTGTATTTTACTCAATTTGTTTGCGAAGACTTTATGATAACAAAACCTTACCAACAGTACAGCTGTCTTCAAGTACCACATCAACATTTCTGTCTCTGTACTCGACCCTGAAGTCCAGCATCCGAGGTTGCCGTTCTACAATTTGCCTGGATGGCATTACAGGTCGAAATGCTGACGAGGACGAGGGAGCAGGAACTGAAGCTGAATGACTTGCTGAATCAAATAGAGGTCCTGGTAGGGTCTCACTTCCATATTCGCTGAAATATTGGCAGGGGGGGGAAGGATTACTGTTAAAAAATAATATGTAATACCACGAAAGACCGCTTTCTACCCATTGCTTGTACTATGGTTCTTATCAAGTGTATCAAAGCCTAACTACGTTTCTACTTCCTCCATAAAATCTTCCCCCACGACACAAGTAAAACTAACTACCCCCAAGCTAACCTTTCTATTTTAAACAGCAACAGCCTATCACGCAGCATTTATTAACCAACAATATCATATCACAGGGCATTTAATTAGATTTTTGCTTTGGGTCATGATGATATTATTAGTGAAACATCCTTTTTAACTCACTGAAGTATGACCATTATTTTCCCCATTTGCACATTCTCACTTATATTCACTAAGTCATAACTACACTCCTTCATTCTACTTTCAGCAAGACTCAGAATTTCCACTATTCTCAAACTTCCATTTCCTTCTCTCACTCCTACTCCACTTCGCAGAGAAAACAGACACCATCAAAGAGAGATGTCTGTTGGGGCACCACGCCCTGGAAAACACTCCTAAGGGCCAACAAACGATCCTTGAACTAACTACAAGCTTTTCTTTCCTGAAGTGTTTTGTTTTGGTCTCTGTCAGTGGTTTGTTTTTGTTGTTTTGTTGTCTGGTTGTATACTGTTGCTTTGTTTTCCTCTATTGTTTTGGTGCATGTTAGTGCCTCCACAGGTCTGTCTGAATAGGACAGGCTGGATGAACTATATGGAGGAAAAACAATGGGACTGACAGTTCCGGGTGAACTTGGGGTGGGGGGAGGTACAGGGGTAAGGAAGTGGTGTTAACAAACACAGGGACAAGGGAACAACATGGGACCCAAAATGGTAGTGAGGGGGGGAGTGGCAGGCCTGGTGGGGAATGATCAAGGGTAAGGTTACGTAAAGAAGAGGGATAGCTATAGCCCAGGTGGGGACGGAGCATGGAGGTAGGGCAGGAGGAAAGTCAAGGGAGATGGAGGAAAGAGCTAGGAGTCAAGGGGAATTTATGGAGGTCTAGACAAAGACATGTACATGCAAATATATGTATGAGGATGGGGAAATAGATCTATTTGTCTATATTTATAGGTTTAGTATTAAGGTGGCGGAAGGACCTTGGGCCTCTACTCAAGCACTCCCTCAATGCATGAATATTTTCTTTTATTAAATTGGTACTCTACGGTGCTCATCCTCCCGACACAACTGCTGAAGCCAAAGTGGGTGAACAAGTAAATGTGGTGAAGAAAGCTGATGGTGCTCGGTGATCAAAAGAGATAGTGTCTGGGATCTTAAAGGCTTGAAGGTGAACAAGCGGCCATCTAGCTCAGAAGCAACAAAGCCCACATGAAAGCACACCAGCCTGTGCAATCACGAGCTGCCAAAGAGACCAGGTATAAGGCATCATGCAAAAAAAATGTGTATATGTGTGTGTGTGTATATATATATATATAGATATAGATATAGATATGCACCATAGTGAATGAAGGGGGAAGTGGAGTGGAGACTCAAGGCCCATTTGTCGGCCATTGGAGATCACCTCACAAAGGGGTTTAGGAGAGGAGATGGGTCAGTTAGGGTACAATGTAATACCAATGAAGAACACAGCTTTCCCCCAGATCCTGGATGCTTCCTTCCCCCCCTCAGCTACCATGATCCGAATTCTACCTTGCAGGACTGGATAGGGCAGAGGTTGTACACTGGTGCATATGGGAGCTGGAGGCACAGGGAACCCAGGGTGGGCGATACCTTCAGGACCAGGGGTGTGAGGGGCGATGTTGGGAGAGTGGAGGGTGAATGGGTTGGAAAAGGGGAACTGATTACAAGGATCCACATGTGACCTCCTCCCTGGGAGATGGACGGCAGAGAAGGGGGGGGGGAGACTCCAGATAAGGCAAGCTATGACAAAATAACAATCTATAAATTATCATGGGATTGTGAGGGAGGGGGGAGCGGGGAGGGAGGGGAAAATAAAAAAAGAGGACCTGATGCAAAGGGCTTAAGTGGAGAGCAAATGCTTTGAAAATGATTAGGGCAAAGAATGTACAGATGTGCTTTATACAATTGATGTATGTGTATGTATGGATTGTGATAAGAGTTGTATGAGCCCCTAATAAAATGTAAAAATAAAAAAGAAAAGAAAAAAAAAAGAGATGTCAAGGAGTCCAGGAAAAGAATGTTTAGAAACTTAATGTGGTAGCAATTGTACAATTCTGCACGACATGATTGAACTGTGGAATGATATATGTATTATCTCCCAATTAATTAAAAATATGTATCTCATGGGAAAAAAATAAAATGTCACCCTTCCTATCCATGTAAAATCTAAACCCATTTTCTCATTAGCTTATCCTTTACCTTTTAAGTATCTGCAATTTCACCCTTCTCTTCCTGGTTCTTCTCAATAACATTTAAAGATGAGACTCTGATTTAAAAACCAAACTCATCACTACTATCATGTTGATTCTGACTCAAAGCCCACCCTAAGGACAGAGTAGAACTCCCATGTTTCAAAAGCTATAAATCTTTACTGGGAAAAGAAAGCCTCATCTTTCTCCTGTGGCCTGGCTGGTGGGTTCAACTGCTATCTATGCATCCATAACAGTTCGATACATAATCCACTACACCATGAGAGCTCCTTCTCTCCACTATAAAGAAAAATAAATTGAAATTCCAGTTTCACCCATTTAAAAGATATCTGACATGAAAAATAATTAAGATTAAATTAGTGACATGGTGGGTTTCGAGTTCAGCTGCTAACCACAGGTTAGCAGTTTGAAACCACCTACCACTGCACAATTGAAAAATGAAGTTTCATTCTCGCATAAAGATTTACACCCTATGTGTGTAGGTATGGATTGTGATAAGAGCTGTAAGAGCCCCCAATAAAATGAGTTTTAAAAATGAAAAGAAAATATTTTCAGTTCAGGGGACCAAAGTCCTTGATCACTTTAATTGAAGTAGCAAGCAATATTTGGCCATTAACCACATTAAGCCATTAAAGATATCATATAATCTTACACACTTTGTAACTCTCGCTAAAAAAAAAATCCCTCTAGTCTGTCAGTTTGCATATTCCTGGGAGGCAGGAGTCTATGCCACTGGAATTTCAAATACCAGCAGAATCACCCAGGGCCCAGAGGTTTCAGAGGGGCTTCAACCTATGACAGACTAGAAAGGAGAACCTGGTGATCAACTTCTGGGGGGAAAAATTAAGAAAAAAAGGCCAATAAAATATTATGACTAGCAATGGAACATTGTTTAAAATAGCAACTGAAGATGAGCCCCCAGGTTGGAAAGCAGTCAAAATATGAGTAGGGGCAAGCAACCTACTCCAAATAGTCTCTACCCACTTTCCTCAAATTGATACTGGTCGTTAGGGATAGTGAAGACTAAAGTAGAACGACTCTAATAAGGAGTCTGAGGTTGTAAATGGTTATGGAAGCAAACTGCCATCTTTCTCCTATGAAGCCCTTTTGTGTTTGAACTGCTGACCTTTTGGCTAACAATCAATTGCTTAACCACTGTGCACTAAGACTATTCCTAAAAGTAGAATTTAAAGATGGAATAAAGCTTTAAAAACCTTCATTTGCTGATGTTGCATGACTCAAAATAAGAAATGGCTATAAACTGTAATCAGAATGATTAGGGCAAAGAATGTACAGATGTGCTTTATACAATTGATGTATGTATATGTATGGACTGTGATAAGAGTTGTATGAGCCCCTAATAAAATGTAAAAAAAAGAAGAAAAAACTGTAATCAGAATGTTGAATGTATGAAGTATGAATATAAAAAAGTTGGGTCATCAAAAAGTAAAACACACAGGAGGATAATCATTACAAAGAGATGATGAAAGCAATGAGCATGCTTTGAACCTATTATCATTTTTTAAACAATTTTTATTCTAAATTAGATGGGGGCTTACATTTCAGATCGTTAACTTTCTAATCAACAGTTTAAACTACTAATTAAATTTCCCAATAGTTTAAAAAAGAGAGTTGCTGTCTCAGAAATCCATAGGGACAGCCTATCCTGTCTTGTAGGGCCACTATAAATTGAAAAGGAGGTCATGGCAGTGAGTGAGTGAGTGATATAAAGGTCTTAGCACAATGTCTGATACTTGTAAAAATTCAAATGTCAAACTTAGTACACTAGGTTAAGATTAGTAGTTAGGAGGTGAGCGAAGATCCTTTCTTCTTTTTGCATACATATTCATCAGTACCACTTGGTAGAATCAAGCTTCCGGGGTTTATTCAGTTTTCTCACAAACTGAAGCTAGACATTGTGCAATTTTTCACAAGTCTTAGTGCTAGCTCTATGGAGTCTAAATTTCAAAGTTCTGTTAGTCACTCTATTCCCTAGATTAAGGACTGGTAACTTCCTTCAAGCAGCTACAATATCTAGTTTACTTCAGGGTTTCCTTTCACCTAATTTAGTTCTCCACACTGTGTAACCAATTCTACATCAAATTTCCTAGTTGAAATACCTAGTGTTGCTGTCTTTTCCTGACTAGATACTGATACAGCAGAAGAGCCCCAGGAAGCATACTCTCTCTCAAAGGCAGAATTCACGAACTGACTTAAGTCTTTGATGGTCAATGCAGTACTGAACTCGTTGCCAAAAGAAAATGGGACGCTAATGCTGAAAAGCAAGGATGTTACTTTGAGCCCTATGCTTGATCCAAGTCATGGTATTTTCACTTGCCTAACATCCATGTGAAAGTTGGACATAGAATAAAGAAGACTGAAGAATCAATGTTGTTCGATTAAGATGCTTGGAAAGAATATTGAAAAAACCTTGGACTGCCAAAAGCACAAATAAATGTGTCTTGAAAGGACAGCCAGAATGTCCTTCGAAGTAAGTATGGCAACGTTCTGTCTCACATAATTTGGATAGGTTATCAGGAGAGGTGACTTCATGGAAGAGGACATTATGTTGGGAAAAGTAGAGGGGGATTGATAAAGAGAAGATCCTCGACAAGATGGACTGACATTGTGCCTGCAACAATGGATTCAAACATAAACATAATTATAAGGTTGCCGCAGGACCAGGAGGTGTTTGTCACTTGTACATAAGGTCATTATGAGTTGGAACTGTCTTTATATCACTTAACAACAGCTATGATCCATGACAATTTGCCTACTGAAACGAGTGCCCAAGAAGGCAAAAACACATTAAGGTGGCAAAGATAACAACAAAGAATGCAGAAGCATTGCTTGACTCTATTAGACAATTTACAATAGAAAATTATAAGCTCAGTTATTTTAAACTTTAGTCATAGTAAGAGAGCTAGAGTTTCAAACTGTCCCCCAAAGACTTTTTTTCTTGGATCCAGAAAAGGCCTTACTGAGAATGAGATTCAAAATTTACTTGTGCAAATTGAAGAATTACAGTAAAAGTTGAAGAGCATCGTTTCTAAGGGAAAGTTAAGGCACTATTTTAGAAAGTGTAGGGCTGGGAATGACAGAATGGAGAAACTTGAATAGACTCAGATGAAGATTATAATCTTAAACTCCTTAGAATCATTTACAATCCCTTTTGTAAAAAGAAACAATCCCTCCTTTCATGACTGAGGTTACCTATGCTGGAAAACTCTGTAATATTCATATCCCAAACAAAACCCATTGCCATCAACTTGATATTGACTCATAGCAACCCTCCACAGGGTTACTGACTATCTTTAGGGGAGAAGACAACCTCATATTTCTCTTGCATTGTGAGTGACGAGTTTGATCTACAGGCTTGATGTTAGAAGTCCAATGTCTAACACAGTTACCTTAAAAGAGGATATCAAAACCAACCTCCCATTAGTCCTGTTCTCTAAAATCAGATTTAGAGATACTATGAGAGAACAAATTCAATCTCTTAATGAAAGGAAATGTGCTCAAAATAATGCTAAGATTTTAATAAATTTATCAGCAAAAACCTTGGGGATAGGTATAGAAACAAATGACAGGTAACTAATCTGGTCAAAGGAATTTGGATTGAGCCAAATAAAGCATGCTAACTCAAACTGCTAAAAAATCTTCTAGATTGTTGGCTGAATGAGATTTGTATCTCAAGTGAGTTGCATTTAATGAGGGTAAGATGACTGAATTCTAGGGTACAACATAGAATAAATCCAAATGTCTAAAGAAAGGAATGCTGGAGCAAACTTACTATGTACCTACATGTATATATATGCCTACGACATTGTCCATGAGGTCCCAGAGGATACGGTCTTTACCAAAACATCGAGAAATGCCTTCGTAAGAGAATCTGCCTTCCTGAAGATCTCAGCAAAGGTTGACTTTTGTGGAATGTTGAGATGGCACCACTGAGAAAAACTCCCATCTAAGTGGCAGAAGTAAAATGCTAGAACCAAACTTCTACAGAAGAGGTGGGAGGAAATATCTTAATGGATAGCATCGACAAAAAATGGCAACCAAAAGGTTTTAACCTGCAGAATCGTTTACTGTTGTTAGTTGGATTCAAGGCAACTCCAATGCATAGTAACCTTATGCATAACAGAATAAAATGTTGCCCACTCCACTTCCTGATTATTGGTATGCTACAGTCCACTACAGAAATTTTCATTAATATTTATAACAATATTTTCAGTAAGTTTACTAAAATATTACTTAATCTATACTCTTAAGACTGTAGAAACCCCACACCTGGTGCCATAAATCCTGACTTTAGTGTCCACAATAAAGAGCTCCAGTTACCCCTGGTCTCCAAATCTAAGTTAGTTTGCAAATATAAATCCTTGAATTAAAGAAGAGGCCTGGTCCTCTCTCATAAACCATGCAATCACGTCACAAGTATTATAAATTTTCCCATACAATGTATGGACTGATTGATACTAGCGTACCTGTAGGGCATTACTTGATCCTAGGTCTAAAATAATGCTAAATCCTAGGGATATAATTCATGTAGCAAATAAAGTTTTGACCCAAGTTCATTTAATAATCAAAGAGTCCATAAGTCACTGTGCAGTTATGTCTCCATGTCCTGAAAGTATCATTAAAACAGACACCGTAATGGGTACACTTCTCATATTAGTGTATTAATGCATTATTGTATAGGATAACACAAGGCAAATGATCTTGTGAACACTTCTTAATCTCCATACTAATTTGCATGTACCACAAAAAGGACTTTCCTTTAATCTAGCAACATAAACAATATACTTTCACTCACTGTTAGTGAATTAGGTTTGAGTTTTTTGGCCTTTTCCTGAAGAGTATATAAACTCTTGTTCTTTCTTCTAATCTAGTCTTGAGAAATCTTGATCTAGACATTCCACAAAACAACATTACATTAATGACAATGTGGATTAGTCCTGAAGAGCAGGAAATAACAAGTACTTAGATACTTTGGTAAACAACACACATGCATGCTAGCAACTAGGAGATACACCTCATAAAACTGCAGGAGCCTACTATCTTAGTAAAGTTTGTGGAGGTACAATAGTCAGGCATGTCAAGGTGAAAGACCTATTGCTATGTCTTGCACTTCACATCAATAAATAAGAAAAATATTTAACTGGGATGAGAAAAAATGATTCAGTGCAACATGCTGATACCAACCAAAATTAGACACCTGCAGCAGTACTGCACAGAGATGTCCTTGAAAGACAGTAGTGGGGGGGGGGGGAATCTTTCCAATGGAAAACCCAATATTACTGGTACCAGAGATGACCACTTCATGTGGAATGAGAACTAGCCTGGAGTACTGATCTGTACTGAGTCATGGTCAAGAGGTGGGTTTCACAACTGATAACTTGGAAATTGGATGACAGGATGTCTGAGGAAAATACATGAAAATGGATCTAGGAGAAAAGTCTCAAAATACCAGTGCATTTGTTTCCCATATGAATGAGGGTTAACTTCCATTTATACAATACAGTCTCTCAATAATTAGGATAAAAATGACTACTTCCTCTTGGTGTCAAACCATTTTTCTCCCTTGCTTTACTGGTGCCAATCAATACATTAATGTATAATATTGCCATGCAAATGGGATGGAGGCTAGGTAGGGGAACAAAATAGAAATATTCCATTATCAATACTGACTCTAGCTAGGGAAACTGAAAGCCTAATTATGAAAGGCAGAGACAATGGATCATTCACATGATGGAGGGAGCAATGATTTATCCTCACTGAAAGAAACACTACTCTGAATATGAAATTGCCTTCTCTAATGATAATGTTTCTTCTTGCCCTGACATCTATGAATTCACCAAAAGTTTTGTGATGTATAGTTTTCCATATGACATCAGTACTAATGAAGAACTCTTTCAAAGCAAAAGAAGTATAGCATTCATGTATACCATTATCCAAGAGTAGCTAGCTTCAAAAAAGTACGGAAAGCCATATTAAAAAACAAAACAAAAAACTCCGTTCCAACACAGGCAATAACACTCTCAAAACTTGATGCTCTGCTACAAATAATGTGGAATATCCTTTATATTAATAAACCAAACATAGTACTTTTTCAATTTGCCAGAAACACAGGTCTGGGGAGAGTAGGTGGTAAGAGTGGCTCTTATTATGCCTATAATTTACCAAAATGTTCCTTCTCTCAACTTTGGGCTCTGAGGATTCAGAGATCATAGTTCCCATGGGTGCAATATTTTCACAACACTTCCATTGAATTAGAGCTTGATGATGTAATTATGTCACTTTGGACTGAATTAACTAACAAAGAAAGGGGCTATGGCTAGGATGACTGATCTGATTACCAAGAAAAAAAATGGGGTGAGTAACAGCTGCTACATAGTACACTATATCTGGAGCAGTGGAGATTTACTGAGTTATCCAATAATAAAAGTTCATGTAAAACTGCCATTAACCACAACCAAAAAAAGTTCTAGTGAGGATTCTGTCTTTTTAAAGAATGACAGTTTGAGATGTCCCATCAAGTAATGAGAAGCCTGAGAAGCTGGTTATGGGTAGAGGGTATATAAATAGTGGGAAAATGTTAATTAATTCAACCTTATGACCGGAGACAAATACAAAGAGTATAGCATCAAGAAAACACACATATGTGTTCATGAGTGGAGGTACACATACATTCACACTTCTTTCCATTTGCATATTTGTTTTATCAAAAGTTCACTCGCCCAAAATCAAATCCACTGCTATGGAGTCAATTCTGATTTACATAGGATGGAGAGAACTGACTCTGTGGGTTCCTGAGACTATAAATCTTTACAAGAGTTAAAAAAAAATCTCATTTTTCTCCCTTGGAGCAGCTGCTAGTTTCAAACTTCTGACTTTATGGTTAGCAGCCAAATACAAATCCTACTATAGCACCAGGGATCCTAGCAATGACTAACCAACCAAGCAGTGGCATTTTATTCCAATATCAGCCATGGGGTCACTTTCGAATTTCTTCCAGCAGTTCAAAAGTTTTGTTGCACACTCTTAGAAGTACCAACATCAGCTGAGCAAAAAAAACCCTTCCCACATCCATTGGGTTTCAAAATGGCATTAATCCCAACCTCTCTGCCTTACTTCTCCAGTATGAGGAGTGGTAGGCTGCTATTAATTTGACATCCTAACTACTCTTTTCTAATTTTTCAAAATAATTAAATAATCCAATAAAGACACTGATTGCTAGAGAAGCTCTATGACAAAAAGTCTATTTTTACATCTGAACTTCAACTGAAGGACTGTTTGTATCTTAAGCAGCTTTCTCTACACAGCACACAGACTTTTGGAAGGCACTGAACAAAGCAAAGTAAACAGGAATTCTACACTTGATTATTATTTCAATTTTTAAAAGTCGAACCCATGTTAAAACTTCTATGTAACACTCCCCACAACTCCAAAGGGTAGGGGTGGGGGCAACCCAGATTGTGTTTTTTAAATAAGCTTGTGAGTAAAATGAAAGGAAAATTGTTAAAACAAAAGTTGTTACATGCCTGATTTCTTGACCTTGAAGAAGACAAAAATATATAGAAGAGAACTGCCTTTAGAATGACATATTCGTGGGTTGGAAGGGGGGAACTGATTGCAAGGATCCACATGTGACCTCTTCCCTGGGAGAGGGACAGCAGAGAAGGGGGGAAGGGAGACTCCGGATAGGGCAAGATATGACAAAATAACGATGTATAAATTACCAAGGGCACATGAGGGAGGGGGGAAAAGGGAGGGAGGGGAAAAAAAAAAGAGGACCTGATGCAAGGGGCTTAAGTGGAGAGCAAATGCTTTGAGAATGATTGGGGCAGGGAATGTATGGATGTGCTTTATACAATTGATGTATGTATATGTATGGATGGTGATAAGAGTTGTATGGGTCCCTAATAAAATGTAAAAAAAGAAAAGAGAAAAAAATGATTGGGGCAGGGACTGTACAGATGTGCTTTATACAATTGATGTATGTATATGTATGAACTGTGATAAGAATTGTATGAGCCCCTAATAAATTGTTAAAATTTAAAAAAAAAAAGAATGACATATTCGAGACTTTCTCACCCATTGGACTTTTAACCTTGGATAATTTATACAATCTCTCTAATCTTAGATTCCTTATGTGTAAAAGATAAACATTTATAATTTGTAACAAATATTACATTTTTCTTAAAATCTGCCTTCCAGTCAACTCCAACTCATAGCACCCTTATAGGACAAAGTAGCTTTGTCACCTCTCTCCTAGCAAGTGAGTGGTGGGTGTGAACCATCAACCTTTCCGTTAGTTAGCACCCCAACAATGAACGCAATGAACCAATAAATGAGTACTGAGTATTGTAAAGAGGGACTGTAATGAGTATTAAATTCGTTGTCTACCATAGTCCCTGGCACTTAATGGTTTTTTTTAAATTGCAGACTCTTATTTTTGAATTCACACATAAAATCTGATTCCAAAAACACTTAAAAAACACAAGGTAGGTCTTAAAGGCTTAAAGATAAACAAGCGGTCATCTAAAGCTGAAAAGCATCAAAGCCTACATGCAAGAAGCACACCAGCCTATCTGACCACAAGGTGCAGAAGGGACCAGTTATCAGACATCAAAAAACTAAAAATCGTATCAATGGGTGCCCACCTCTCTGATACAATCAATGAAGACAAACGTGTCCATAGCAAATGTGGTGAAGAAAGCTGATGGTGCCCAGCTATCAAAATATATAGTGTCTGGAGCCTTAAAGACTTGAAGATAAGCAAGTGGCCATCTAGCTCAGAAGCAAAAAAGCCCACATGGAAGAAACACACCAGCCTGTGAGACCACGAGCTGTCGAAGGGATCAGGTATCAAGCATCAAGGAACAAAAAATCATATCATTGAAAATGTGGGTGAGTGCAGAGTGGAGACTCAAAGCCCAATGGTAGCCAACTAGACACCCCTTACTGAAGGGTTGTGGGGAGGAGATGAACCAGTCAGGGTGCGGGGTAGCAACGATGAAACAAACAAATTTTCCTCTAGTTCTTAAATACTTCTTCCCCCCCACTACCATGATCCCAATTCTACCTTACAAATCTGGCTAGACCAGAAGATGTACATAGGCACAGATAGCAACTGGAAACACAGGAAATCCAGGACAGATGACTCCTTCAGGACCAGTGGTGAGAGTGGCGATGCCTGGAGGGTGGAGAGAATGTGGTACCGGTAGAAAGGGGGAACTGATTACAAGAATCTACGTATAGCCTCCTCCCTGGGGGAGGGACAACAGAGAAGAAGGTGGGGGGAGGGGAGATGTCGGACAGTGTAATATATGACAAAATAATCATACATGAATGATGAAGGGTTCATGAGGTAGGGAAGGGGGAAATGAGCATCAGATATTAAGGGCTCAAGTAGAAGGCAAATGTTTTGAGAATGATGATGGCAACAAATGTACATATGTTCTTAACACAATGGATGTATGTATGGATTGTGATAAGGATTGTACGAGCCCCCAAAAAATGATATTTTTAAAAGCACAAGGTAATAATATTTCTCCATGTTAAAATAATTCATATATTTTAAGACAGTGTATTGCCCGTATATAGCACAATTTTTATCACCTCTGTTCAAAGGAATTAAGTATCAACATACTTAACAATGTTGTAGAAATTTATTTTCTATCATAAAGTTCCATAAGCTTGTCATACTACAGTAGCTTGTATGTTGCTATGATGCTGGAGGCTATGCCAATGGTGTTTCAAATACCTGCAGGGTAACTCTAAGTGAACAGTTTTCAACAGTTTCCAGACTAAGAGCAGACTATGAAGAAGGACAGGTTGTCCACTTCCAAGATACTAACTAATAAAAAGACTTATGAACATCATCGAAACATTGTCAGATATTGAAGGCCTAATGAATAGAAGCAGAACACTGTCAGAGGCAGTGCCGGAAGATGGGCCTCTCGGGTCAGATGGCACTCAAAATATGACTGACGAGCTGCCTTCTCAAAGAAGAGTGAGCCACAATGACTAGAACGGAGTAAAGCCTATGGGAGGAGTCAAGTCTTTGGGACCTTCATTTGCTGACAGAGTATGACTCACAGTGAGAACAGCTGCAAAATTCTACTAGTCTTCAGAATTTGGAATGTACAAAGTATGAATCTAGGAAAGTTATAAGCCATCAAAAATGAAATGGAACACATAAGGATAAATATTCTAAATGACCTGAAAAGGGTTGGTATTGGCCATGTTGAATCAGGAAATAATATGGTGTCTTATGTCAGGAATGACACAATCCACAGGAATGACATAGCATTCATCATCTAAAAGGACATTCCAAGATGTACCTTAAAGTAAAAGGCTGTTTGTGACGGGAACTCTACTGACTTCTTCAATGAGAACTTGATCAAATATGCAATCAAAATGCATTCATAATTATTGGTGAATGGATTTAAAAAGATGGAAACAAAGAAGGAACAGGTTGGAAAATATGATCTTGATGATAGAAACTTGAGAACACATGGCGGAAATTTTTGAAAGACCAACGAATTGTTTGGTGCAAGTACCTTTTTCAACAACACAGAAGGTGACTATACACATGGACTCCTCCCAATGGGATATACAGAAATATCTGTGAGAAGAGACAATGGAGAAGCTCATTATCAGGAGCTAAAATGAATCCAGGCGTCAACTATGAAACAGACCACCAATTACTCATATAAAACTTCAGGTCAACGCTGAAGAAAATTAAAACAAGTCCACAAGAGCCAAAATACAACCTCGAGTCTATCCCACCTCAATTTCAAGAATACCTCAAGAACAGTTTTGATGCTCTGAACACTAATGACAGAAGACCTGATTAGCTGCGAGAGGACATGGAGCCGATCATTCATGAAGACAGCAGAAGGTTATTAAAAAGACAGGAAAGAAAGAAAAACCTCAATGTCCCTGAAACTTGCTCTTAATCAGAGTAACTAGGGCAAAAGGAAGAAATAATGGAGTCAAAGAGCTGAATAGAAAAATTTAAAAGACAGCTCAAGAAAACCAAGGCAAACTATTAAAGTTAAAATGAAATGTGCAAATACCTAGAGTTAGAAAACCAAAAGGGGAAGAAAACATGCTCAGCATGCCTTAAACTGAAATATCTCAAGAAAAAAAGTTGCAATAATAAGAGATTATGTGGACAGAATATTAAATGAGGCAGGAAGCATCAAGAGAAGATGGGGTAAACACTGTCACTGTACCAAAAAGTAGTAGGCGACATTCCAGCATTTCATGAGGTAGCATATGAGCAGGAATCAATGATACTGACGGAAGTTGTTCAAATTGCACTGGAAGTATTAACAAAAGGCTCCAGGAATGGACTGCCTACCCACTGAAATGGTGCAGAGAGCTGTAGACGCACTGGAAACACTAGCCCATGCCAGGAAATTTGGAAGACAGCTACCTGGTCAAATGAATGGGAGAGATCGGTATTTGTGTCCATTACAAAAAAAGGTCACCCAATAGAGTGCTCAGATTACAGAACAGTATCATCATTCTCGCATGCAAGTAAAATTCTGAAAATCATCCAATAATGGTTGCAGCAGTACACTGACAGGGAACTGCCAGAGGTTCAGGCCAGGTTCAAAAGAGGACAGAAAAAGGGGTGGATATCAATGCTGATGTCAGAGGGATCTTGGCTCTAAGCGGAGAATACCAGAAAGATGTCTGCTTGTGTTTCATTTACTATGCAAAAGCATTCAGCTGTGTGGAACATAATAAACTGTGGACAGCCTTGAGAAGATTGTGAATTCCAGAACACTTCATTGTGCTCATTCATGAGGAACTTATAAGGATCAAGAAGCTTGTGTATAAATAGAAGAAGGGAATACTGCATGGTTTAAGATCAAGAAAGGTGTGTGTCGAGGTTGAATCCTCTCACCATAGTTATTCAGTCTGCATGCTGAGCAAATGATCCAAGAAGCTGGATTCTATGAAGAAGATTGTGGCTTTGGGGCTATAGGAAGGCTTATTCAAAACCTGTGATATGAAGATGACACAACTTTGCTTGCTGAAAGCGAAGATGACTTAAAGCACAGGCTGACAAAAATCAAGTACTGCAGCCTTCAGTTAGTACAACTTAATGTAAAGAAAACAAAGAATCCTCACAACTAGATCAATAGGCAACATCATGGTAAATGGAGAAAAGATTGCTTGGATCCATAATCGATGCTAATGGGAGCAGCAGTCATGAGATCAAGTGATGCACTGCACTGGGTAAATCTGCTGCACAAGACCTATTTAAAGTTTTGCAAAACAAGGATGTAACTTTGAGGGTGAAGATGCATTTGACTCATGCCTTGGTATGTATATGAAAGTTAGACAATGGATAAGAAGAGTGAAACAGAAAATTGATACATCTGAATAATGATGCTCGTGAAGAATAGTGAAAGCACCATGAATTGCCCTACGAACAAACATTTGTCTTGGAATAAGTACAGTGAGAATGCTCCTTCATCTCATATATTTAGGACATGTCATCAGAAGGACAAATTCCTAGAAAAGGACATCATGCTTGGTAGGCAAACAAGAGGGAGACCTTCACACAACGGGCAGACCATAGTGGCTGCAACAGTGAGTTCAAACATAAGTGAGTATGCGCACCATGATTCAGAACCAACTCGGTGGCACAACACAACAGGGTATCTGAAACCTGTTCCTTGTGTTAATGGATAAACTGGCAAATTAAGAGTCAGTTGTATGCATACATTATATTCAATTTTACTCACAAATCAAATATTTAAACAAAATCTCTAATTACCTGCATGCACCAGTCACTTTCAGCCTATCATACAGTACAAAGAACCCACATTTATTTTCCTCTGTTCGATAAAGGAATTTTTAAATATCTCAAGTCCACAGTGATTTAAAAGGTAAAAACAAGGTTAGGAATGAGATTTTTAAAGGACGACTACTACTAAATATAACTGATTTTCTTAAGTGAGTGCATGATTCCTTTAAAACAAGCAACTACAAAAATCTTTCTGGTGAAAGTCAAACCTCAAATATTATTATAGTAATCTTATTAGAACTCAATTCAGTACTGGATTTTAGTCACAAATAAAACTGAAGCAGAGAGTACCATCTGTGCCAGGAGAGAGGGGACATTTCTAGAGAGGGAATTTCCACAGTTCACCCACAGCAAATACTATTAATTGTAAGAGATATACAATATATGTTAAGCACCAAGCAGCTGAGCCCACAGCAAAAATAATTGGCACATAAAATGGCAATAACACTTGCTCAAGAATAAAACTGGAACCATGTTTAGCAGTGTAAAATGTTCTAAAACTAGGAAAATATCATTTTTAAAGTTCCTGTAAGCATTTGGTTTTCTTTACTACACAATGATTTCAACACAAATACTGTTGAAGCCAGTGCCCTCTCACTTAGCCCCGCCCCACTCACCCCCAAAAAAGTGGGTAAAAATTCTGGAAATCGGCCACATTTATTCTGGATAAAATTTTCCTAACACATTTTTAAAAGAAGTTGAGGATGATAGGGGTATTGTTAATTGATTTCACCATAAAAAAGTAAAATATCATGCTTGGTAAAGTAGTGAGGTATCAAAAAAGAAGACGATCTTCGACAAGATGGGTGGACACAGTGGCACATCAATGGGCTCAAAGAGCAGAACAACTGTGAGGCTGGCCCATGACCGGGCAGTGTTGCATTTTGTTGGATAAAGAGTCGCTATGAGTCAGAGCCAACTCAACAGTGCCAAACAACAACAATCAAAATAAAAAAGAGGGAGAGATACAAGTGCCCTATAATTTGCTGAAGTCCTAAATTATGGTTTCTATACAATCTTGGATGTCTTTCATTTATGCTGTGCCTAGGCCTTTATTTCCCAAACAAACTCACTCCTAGTCTGCTGTTCCTTCTGCCTCATCTGCACTTAGCAGATCATGATTCTTTGACTAGGAAATCAAGTTATCTGATTCAAGCCACAGCTTGAATAGAGAGGTTAATGGAAGAAATCAAGTAGAGGCAGCCCTTGGGTTTTGGACAAAATATCCAATTTAGGATAATTTCTGCTTGCTTTTTAATGTTACATTAATTTGTCCTCATGCTCAATCTATTGAACTAACTAACCTCTATTCACAACCAATTCATCATTATCACCTTTACTTGCTACATAAATAGCTTTTAAATCATATAATAGAAAAACCTTTTTCTTTCACTAAAGAATAAATAAGAAATGTGCACCTATTCCAACTTACCTATAAATTCTTAAACACACAGGAACATATCTTGTTTGTAAGAGAGAAACTGACTCTAATTAAACTACTCTTGGAAAAGAGTGTGGTTTTACCTCCTGTGACTTTATAGTATGTTCTTATAATCCGGAATTAGAGCCTACTATTTTAAGGAGAAAAATGTTACAAATTCATTTTTAACTTGAAACATTATTTTGTAACTATTATAGCTCTCATGGTGCCACCTTCTAAGTTTATCTTCTGGATAACATAAAACCACGAAGACTACTGCACGTGTTAGTACTGTATTCTTCAGGGAAAATAATTCAGAATTTGGTGAAGTTTTATTATTAAGGATTTATTTAAATTGTCACAAGTTATCATGTACTTGATTTATAAACCAAATTGGAAGGGGGAGGAGGGAGTTGTAGTAAGACTAGAAATAAAGCCTATATAGTCAAATGATGAACATATGAGAGAGCACCCCAAAAAACCCTGAAAATCCCCTCCACCTCCAAGCTATATATGTAAATTTTTTTTACAAAACAACCTTATAACCTTCACAGTACTCTCCATTACACTTAATACATTTGTCAATTCTGCAATTCCATTCTTGGAAACAAGTTTTCAAACATCTATTTAGATGGCTGACAGCATCTCTCGTTTTCTTCTTCACCTCTTATACATCATAAAATTGCTGTCCTTTCATGTCCCTCTTCATTCATGGTAACAAAAAGAAATCACATGGAATGAAGTCAGGTAAGTAAGATGTGTGGGGCAATAGAAGCATGTTGGTTTTTGCCAAAAACTGGTGCACTGAGATGGCTGTGTGAGCAAGTGCATTGTTGTAGTGGCAAAGCCAGTCCCCCCTCTGCCACAAATCAGGCCTTTTTTGTCACACATTATTACACTATCTTTTCAGAACCTTTAAAGAGAAATTTTGATTAACAGTCTGACATGGTGGAATGAACCAAATTCACTATGAGTCAATATTTTCATCCATTTGGGAAGTTGATGAATGTCCAAAAGAGGTTTGTTGACAATTGACATTCCACCTTTTTTGAAACAAGAAAGCCACTGTACACTTGAGTTTTTTGTATAGCACTGTCCTTGTGAGCGGTATTAAACATCACAAGTTTCTGTGGTAGTTTTGCCCCCCAGCAGGAAATAAAATTTCACAGCTACTTGCTGTTCTCTTAAATCAGCCATCACAAAACAACCAAACAAAAAAAAACCAAGATTCGAGTGAAATTTCTTTGATGAAAAAATTAACTGTAATCAGAGAACTTCCCCAGGCAGCATCATTGGGTGCACTACAAGCAAACTGTTCAATGCTTACCTAGCAGAAAAAATTCGTACTATGAAAATGGAGGGTTTTTTCCAGGTTTTTGGAGGGTGCACCCTTATACTCTGGGACTGTGAAACCATATCTTATTTTCTCAATGCCAATAGTTGAAATAATTCAATTACTACTGTTTTACAAATCAGAAGATAACTTAGAGAAGTTTTCTTTTAAAATAATTTTAAAAGCCACCTCAAGAGATAGTATTACTCAATCTAAAATAAAGTAACAAGTTAAAAGTTGAAGACTGTAGAGAATATAATTAAAATTTATTAAAGAATAACTACTTATTAATAAATTTTTATACCACAACTCAAATGCCCTATTAAATAGTCAAACAAAATATAATTAATAACTCTTTTTGATCTCTTAAAATTTCTAAGTGCCTTATAACATACCTTTGTAGAATGCCATTTTCTTGGGGTATTACACCATTGATAGCTGCCTGCAAACAAAAACAGAGAAGGCCATTTAAAGGAACAGAAAAATGTTATTAGTGTTTCTCTTAAATTTGGGGGGGGGTGAATTATAAAGAGAAATACATAAAGATTGAAAAATTCAAACTAAATATGAAATGTTTCCCTAAAGATACAAAACTTTATTAACCATTCTTCTACATGCATTGGACATTTACTATTCCTAAGTCTTACATCATTAAAAGTTCATTCCAGTCTTCAGTGAAACAGAACATCCTCAAAGGCAATGTTGCTGTATGATGTCTAAACAAGTATCTTAATGTTATCTTTTTAGCCTTATTTCCTCACTCAGACAGAGTAGAGGAGCAAGTCCTAAATCACAAATGAAAACCTCCATGGGAAATCAAAAGGTAGCTCAAGGGTTAAATTAATTTTTCCAAGTTAAAAAATTCTTATTCCTAAAATGAACATTGAGAAAGAGAGAATGTTGAAACAAAAGTTCTTGGGTAAATATAATACAACTACATCAGGTTATAAAATGGAGGCACGAGGCAGAGAAGCTTCCTTATATAAAATACTCCTGAAATTCATCAAAAAGTTAGCCTGTGACCAAGTACTCAAAACACCAGATGTCTTTGAAGGCTATTAAGCAAGCAAGTATTTAGGGACCAAATAATCTAAGAAGCTATATTATCTGAAGAAGGGCATATCATTATGATTAGAGGAAGATTAATGACCTGTGATATGCAAATAATACAACCTTACTTGCTGAAAAGACTTGAAGCTCATACTGATGAAGATCAAAGAGCCAGCCTTGTAGTGAAATGAATGATCTGACTCAGCTCCTGCTAGCCATATAGTCTTTATAACTCCCATCAAATGACTAAACAGGGACATGCAGATAGGGTGTATGGTACTCTAACATGAGGATAGTCAGTTATGGCATCCTGCTAAGTTTAAAATGAGTTATTCTCAGAAGGAGGAAGTGAGATTTCGCTACCATCAAAAAGGAACACAAGGAGTGGAGCTTACTATGTATGCCCTTGCATGCTGAACCTCTTTGATCAATCCACAAGGCAGAGCCACAATGCCAACAGAGGGAGAGGGGGAGGAGCAGGTTCAGGAGCAGCACAACCAAGAGCCAGAACACAAGACAAAGCTGGCTTCCTATAGCTTAAAGAGCGAGAAAGTTGAATGTCTTATTGCAGAAGGCTCACTTTTTGAGTGGGGCACCTTCAAGCATTTAACTGAGCAAGCTGTTTGCTGACCACCACTTTTCAGTTTTGTCAAACTGTGGTGACTGGTGTGATGCTGTAATTCTGAAAGCTGTGTCATTAGTATTTCAAATGCCAGCAGGGTGACCCAAAGTGAACAGGTTTCAGTGGAGATTCCAGACTAGGAACAGACTATGAAAAAGGAATCTGCTCCCCACGTGTAAGAGAGAAGCCACTGAAACCTTACACATAACTTCGAAGCATTTTCAAATACTGAACGCCTAAACGAAGGAAGCAGAATGCTGTCTGAGATACTGCAGGCAGATGGGCTGGAGAGCGCTCAAAATGTGACTGAAGAGCTCATTTGGAAGAAGGGAGTCAACCATGGTGATGAGTCAAGTAAAGCCTGTGGGAGTAGCACTTTCAGGATCTTTATTTCCTGATGGGGCAAGACCCAAATGGAATAGTTTTCAGGGAAGCTTCCAGACTAAGAACAGACAACACAGGACTAGGCTCCCCACCTTGGAGGAAGAAACCCCTGAAAACCCCATGTGTGGCTTCAGAGCACTGTCAAGTACTGAAAGTCTAAATAAAGGAAGCAGAACATTGTCTGAGATACTGCCAGATGATGGATCCCTCCGGTACAGAGGCACTCAAAATATGACTGAAGAGAAGATGATCTTTGGAGGGGAGTTGACCATGGTGATGTGAGTCAGGTAAAGCCTGTGGGAGTGGAGCCTTCAGATCATTTGCCGATGGAGCACGACTCAAGATAAAGAGAAACAGCTGCAAAAATCTTCTAAAGATTAGAACCTGGAATATGCCAAGTATGAATTTAGACAAATTGAAAGTGGTCAAAAATGAAATGGAATGTATGAAGATTGATATCTTAGGCATTGGCTGAAATGAACTGATATTGGCCATTTGGAATGAGAAAATGATGCCTTTTTTACAATCAAGAGGAATGGCATGGCATTCCTTGTCAGAAAGCATCTTGCTGAATCCAACAAGAAGCACAAGGCTATTTGTGATATGGTTTTATCTATCCGCCTTCAAATGAATAAACTCAATACAACTACTATAGAAATTTAACGACAAACCACAATAGCTATTGATGAAGAAATTGAAGAATTCTACCAATGACTTTGGTCGGAAATTGATCAAACATATAAACAAGATGCATTGATGGCTATTGGTGATTAGAATGAAAAGTTGAAAACAAAGAGGAAGTATAGTAGTTGGAAAACATGGACTTGGTGACAGAAATTAAGCATGACAGAATTTTGAAAAACTAATGACTTATTCATAGCAAATACTTTTTTTCGCCCAGCAAAACAAAAGACTATACATATTGATTTTACCAGATGGAACATAGAAATCAAATTGACTACATCTGTGGGAAGATACAATGGAGAAGCTCAATGTTAGCAGGTAAAACCATACCAGGGGCCAACTGTGGAACAAACCATCAATTGTTCATATGTAAGCTCAGGATGAAGCTGAAGAAAATGAAAGCAAGTCCACAAGAGCCACATTATGTCCCTGAGTCTATCCCATCTGAATTTCAAGAATATCTCAAGAATAGCTTTGATTCCTTGAACACTAACAGAAGACCTGATGAGCTGTGGGAGGATATCAAGGACATCATTCATGAAGAAAGCAAAAAAGGTCATAGGAAGGAAGGAAGGAAGGAAGGAAGGAAGGAAGGAAGGAAGGAAGGAAGGAAGGAAGGAAGGAAGGAGTCAACGTAGATGTCATAAAAGACTCTAAAACTTGCTCTTAATCATAGAATAGCTTAGGCAAATGGAGAAATGATGGAGTCAAACAGCTTTATAGGAAATTTCAAAGGGCAGCTCTACATATTATAATGAAATGTGCAGAGCCCTAGAGTTAGAAAACCAAAAGGGAAGAACACACTCAGCATATCTGAAACTGAAAGAACTCAGGAAAAAAAACCCAAGCCTAAAGTCGCAATTTTGAAAGAATCTACAAGCAAAAGAGTAAACAATACAGGAAGCATCAAAGAAGATAGAAAGAATATACAGAGTTGCTGTACCAAAAAGAACTAGTTGGCATTCCAATGGTGCTTACAGAAGAAGTTCAAACTGCACCTGAATGCATTAGCCATAAACAGTGCTCCTGGAATTGACTGCATACCCACTGAAATGGTGCAGAGAGCTGAAGTAGCACTGGAAGCACTAGCCCATGCCAGGAAATTTGGGAGACAGCTATCTGGCCATCTGACTGGAAGAGATCCATATGTGTGCCCATTTCAAAGAAAGGTGACCCAACAGAATGACATCATTGGTATCATGCACAAGCAAAATTTTGCTTAAGATCATCCAACAAGGGCTACAGCTGTGCACTGACAGGGAACTGCCAAAAGTTCAGGTTGGATTCTGAAGAGGGCACGGAACAAGGATAATCATTGGCTCAAAGCAAAGAATACCAGAAAGATGTTTACGTGTGTTTCAATTACTATACAAAGGCATTTGACTGTGTGGACCATAATAAACTATGGATGACCTTGAGAAGAATGGGAATTCCAGAACACTTCATTGTGCTCGAGTAGAACTTGTACATGGATCAAGCAGCACCTGTGCAAAGAGAACATGGGAATACTGCATACTTTACAATCCAGAAAGGTGTGCATCACCATACTTGTTTAATATGAAGAAGAATGGAGCATCAATATTAGAGAAAATCGTATTAACAACCTGAGGTATGCAGATGACACAACCTTGCTTGCTGAAAGTGAGGAGGACTTGAAGCACTTGCTGATGAAGATCAAGAATTGCAACCTTCAGTATGGATTACAATTCAATGTAAAGAATATAAAAATCCTCACAACTGGACCAATAGGTAACATCAAGATAAATGGAGGAAAGGTTGAAGTTGTCAAAGATTTTGTCTTGCTTGGATCCACAATCAATGCCCATGGAAGCATCAGTCAAGAGATCAACAGACAAATAGCATTAGGTAGATCTGCTGTACAAGACCTTTTTAGAGTATTGAAAAGCAAAGATGTTACTTTGAGGACTAAGGCATACCTAATCCAAGACATGGTATGGTCTATGGCATCAAATGCATGTGAAAGTTGAACACTGAATAAGGAAGACAGTTGATGGACAGATGCATTAGAATTGTGGTGCTAGAGAAGAATTTTGAAAGTACCATGGCCTGCTAAAAGGACAAACTGATCTGTACTGGAAGAAGTACAGTCAAAGTGCTCCTTGGAGGCAAGAATGGCAAGACTTTGTCTTACATACTTTGGACATATTGTCAGGAGAGACCAGACCCTGGAGAAGGACATCATATTTGATGAAGTAGAAGGGTGGCAAAAAAGAGGAAGACCCTCAACCAGATGGACTGACACAGTGGCTGCATCACTGGGCTCAGGAATAAAACAATTGTGAGGATTTCCGTCCAGTTGTGCAGTGTTGCTATGGGTCAGAGCCAACTTAATGGCACTTAACAACACTTGACCAAATAGGGAAGAAGGACCTAGTGGGACTGAGAGTAAAGGCCAAGAGTGAAAGCTACATGTATGGAAGACTGAGAAGTCGTTAAGAGCTGTCTTAGTTATAAACAATCCGGATTAACAAACTATACCCTATCTTCTGAGCTGTTTCTACTACTTCCAAATTGATCCTAAACCTGAGTTATAACCAAATACAACCTATAATTGTGTGTCTAGTCTGAGTTTTGGAGTAGCCATTACAGTGAATTAGAGAACCAAGCAGAGAGTGCCATGACGAAGACATGTCATGTCAGAACTGGTGAAGTTGGAGATTAGAGGTGGCTCAGCTCTAACCTCACAGAAATCAGCTTTATCCTTACCCCTCATAAAGCTAGAAGACTCCAGAACCAGAACACAGTACCTGCTTACTCACTTCCTTTAAAATCTTTACTCAAATGCCATCATCTAGACCTTTTTTGTCATCTTTTTTCTAATATTTTTCTCTATTTTAGATGACAGTGAATATAAAGTTCTTTACCCTAAAATACCTTTTATAAAAGAATAAGAAGTGAACGTATAGTTGTATCTTTTAGTAGTTCATTCGAAGAATACAAACTGTTTGGAAAAGTCAAATAGCCTAAAACAATTTCAGGTCATACTAGTTTTAGATATTGAAAAGAGCGTATCTGATGGAATCAATTAAAAAGAGAACAAAGAAATTGAACACAGATTTCATAACTGTTTGGGAGAGATAAAAGTTCACAATTAAAACTTTTAGAAGCTATTACAAATAAGCCCATTAATAATCACTTGAAAGGGTTTCACTGTGAAGCCCATAAACAGCAAATGAATACTTATGATTTGAGATACTAATTTCCGGTAAAAGTGTCTTGAATGCCTAGATTATAGTGTTCTATCTTAAAATACCCAAAAATTAAGATCACATGCTCTAGAAAATTGAGAAATTAACTCTGTTAATGAAAAAAATGTTAAGGTTCAAGATGCATGTGAAAAGTTATATGTTTTTATTTATTTTTAATTAGGGGCTCATACAACTCTTATCACAATCCATACATATAAATACATCAATTGTATAAAGCACATCCGTACATTCTTTGCCCTAATCATTTTTGAAGCATTTGCTCTCCACTTAAGCCCTTTACATCAGGTCCTCTTTTTTCCCCTCCCTCCCCACTCCCCGCAGAGTAATGTTTTTAATAAGTACGAAATTATATTTCACAATTGGCCAAATGATATTCTGTCACTAGAAAAATGATTTGCTTTATATTCAGCCACATATCCTAAATCTTGGTAATTCTCTCAATAGTACACAGGCTCACCCACTCCCATAGGCATAAGGACCATTACATGTCTTGCCGCATTCTTTATAATTCTAACTCTCTCTCAAGACTTAACTGCCTATTGAAAGCCCTCAACAAGATGGACAGACACAGTGGCTGCAACAATGGCCTCAGGCATACGAACAATTGTGAGAATGGCACAGAACCAGGAAATGTTTTTGTTCTGTTTTGCACAGGGTCACTATGGGTGGGAATCAACTCAATGGTACCTAACAACAAAAAAATCTGTTGGAAGACACTTTTCATAAGATACATTCTGTGAATTAGGGCATTACGTGACTTGGACGTTGCACAAATACCAGATGATATACAGGTAGTCTCAACGAGTTCAACACCTAAGTCGGTCTTTAAGTTAATTATATACAGCACATAAGTAAGAACAGTTAAGAATGGTTTGTATCTAATATCAGTTAGCCAATGTTTGACTTAGTATATGATATACAGACAACCCTGGGTAAGAAGAGGATTCTCTCCTACATCTTTCAGGATTTATTATTTCAAAACTTTGAACTTGTTCTGCCAAGTTCAGTCATGGCCAAGAAAGGTCACTAAAATAGATCTGAATTTTTTAGATTCAGTGAACTAGAAAAACAGCTGGAACAGAAAAAAAATTACAGATCAAAGCCTTGCTAGAAAAAAAAATCTCCTTATAGAAGAAGGGTAGTATTGTTGCATAACAACCAAAATCTCTTGCCCTCTAATTCTGACTGCAGTCTACAGCAACTCAGCCCTGATGGGATATAATGATGGCCCACTCAAACACGATGGCCGACCATGCTGCTTTAAATGTTGCTCTCCTGCAGTCCTGTCCGTAATCCAGTACCGTGCATCAGGCTAAAAGGGTTATTATGCCTCTTCTGAGCCTCCTATTCCTGGGCTTTCATACATAAGTTTTCTTGTTCTGAGTCAAATAGTAAAATTTCAGGTCTACTCGTGTTTTCTAACAGTGGCCCTGATAGAACTAGTCTAAAGGGCAAGTAGAACTTGTTTGTAACTCAGACATTCATAACCTGGGGATTGTGTACCTTTCAATGCATAAAAAACATTAAGGAAACACTTTCAGATAGACTAAAACATCTTTAACCTAATACAATAATAATGGTTTTATGTGTATCACAAAATAGTGTCCACTTGCTTTTATAAATATTTGTATACACCTCAAAATTTTCATACAATATTATATATACTAGAGTATAAGCCGACCCAAATATCAGCTGAAGTATCTAATTTTACCATAAAAACTGCATTTAAATGTGCTCTTAAAAAAAAACGGCTTATACACAAGTATATATGGTAATTATAATAATCATTATGGTTGGGACCATGGAAGTACATGTGGTTAGATGTTGTCCTAATAGACTTTATGCAGCCAATGACTACATAAGAATCATTTAGTCCATAAAATAATATTTAGCACATTAGTTTGTATACATTTATCTTATAGAATGTTAATCCTTTTACTACCATATCCATAATTTTGTCTCAATACGCTAACCTCCAGTAAACAAGAGCCATATATTATTTGCACCCACCATAGCTCTTAGTTGACTGATTTTCTAGAACATAACGAGTGTTGTGAATATGATGCTCTCTAAAATGACAAAATAAAATAGCCTGCAGGCTATTAAAGGAGGGAGTTTCAAAAGGTTTGTTAAAAGGTGGAATTAAAAGATGATAATTAAAATATAATTTTTCCACAAACTCTTTGAAGCCCTTCTCATATCACAATCTGCAATACAATAATTTTAACCAGTAAATGTGAGTAGTTCGGCTCTAACTTCCAATTGTTGACTCTCCACTAACAAGTTATCATTTAATTTGTACATTGTTTAAATATTAGCACCCAGAGGTCAAAATGCTAAAGGGCCAAAACTACTGCGTTGGTTTTATGTAGGGGAAATTCTATTTTAATTTCATTTTTCGTGAAATTTTGAAGCCCCCCCTTGACACTTCAGGTGACTGAAACTTACACACTTACATACACACAGAGTTGGAAAGAGAAAGAATGAGTTAAGATGGAGAAGGAAAGACTGAAAGAGAGAAATAAAGAAACTAGGACACATAGGACAAGGGAGAGCACACTAGTGGCAGTGAGTGACATGTGTGTAACCAGGGCACATAATTTCATAGAACATAAATCATTGTCTACTTGGAAATGTCTTTGTACCACTAATCACATGACAACCAAGACATTTTAACTCAGAAAATAATTAGTATTATCAGAAGATAAAGCATCATAAATAATTAAACCCTAATTATGAATCACATCCCATATTGAAGGGAAGAGGTTCTGGACTGGTAAGAATCAAAAGTTCAGTAAACCTAAATCTTTTCTTCGCTGCTTAGCATCCCAAGAGGGAAAGAATTAAAAACAACAACAAAAAATTTAGAATGCAATATAGCAACTAACATCAATACCTACCCATACATGTTAGTTGACTTCCTATGCTGTAAAATAAAATTAAATTAAATTAAATTAAAGTACTTATTGGCAAGGTGGTATTATGAAAATTAAAGGGGAAATAGAATATAAACTGCTAAAGATAAAACCTGACACATGAAACGCACTAAATGTGTTTATTTTTTATCTGAAGTAGGAGGGTATGCTTTTCCATTTGTTTTTACTGCTTTGGGTATTGAAGAGAAGTGTTAAATGAGAGGCCAGGTGACTTAGCTTAGGTTCATACTCTTGATTTGCTCAAAAACAAGTTTTCTGACTTTTGGCCAGTTTCTTTATCTCTGTGGACCTTTCTGTTACCAAATCTGTAAAAAATAAGGAGTCTAGGCTAAATGATTTCCTTGAACAACAAGATCCATATAACTTTGGACCTATTCGCTTATGAAAGTACTTCAAGGTCTTCTGATAAATCTCTATGTAACAGCAGGAAAATTAACAAAGACAACAAAAATATTAATTACCATTACACACACACACACAAAGCCAAAAAGAACTGCTACAAAGTTCCAGTTAATATACCCATAAGTTTATTGTACATAAAATGTGTTTAAACATTGTCTCTGCAATCTATAGATGATTTTTCTCAGTAATGTATTTTCTCAGTAAGGTATTTCTCAGTGATATACTTGTTGTGAGAGGTAGGTAGGTTTATTGCGCCAACCTGGCCAATGAACACAAGTGGGATTAACTGAAGGGCAGGGAGGTGTAAACAGCTGTCCAGCCTCATCTTTCTTGTCTCTTGCTCTTTGAGGACCAGATCAGTGTGCAGCTGCCTTAGCTGGTTCTCTGCCTCAACTTGCAAGCTACACTACTTATGAGAGACCTAATCCATGGACTGTTTCACTGTAGTTTGAGGTTCCTTCAAGACCTGTTTTGCCAAGCTACTGAAGTATACATCGCTTGAGACGGGGTCTTTCGGACCCTGTCATCTGGCTGACTGTTGGTGACCTGCCTTGCTCTACAGAGGACTAAGCTGTCTGCTTCCTTGACTTGCACCCGGCGGCCCTGTCAGCTGTCTCATAGAAGTGAGTTGCACTGAGTCATTTATTTTGCTCTACAGACTAATAAGCTAATTATTTCATATATTGTATATATCCACATATATATAAAATCATAAGTGTCTTGGTTTTGTTTCTCTAGAGAGCCCTGTTTAATATACTTGTCTTAGTCTAAAAATAATAACTTTTGTGCCATGGATAAAAGTTATTTTGAGATAAAGTCTAATACCAGTTAGCCATGATGGATGTTTTCACAAATAACTGAAGCTTTGCAACAAGTTTATGGGAATGTTATGCCATTAAAAAGTTTTTAAATATCCCACAAACACAACAGTTTTTTATGCAGATCAAACATTTATGGAAAATAAGACCTCAAAGTAGAGCCAAGAGAGACAGCACTGTCAACCTTGATAAATGAAGAAAGCTGGCTGAAAACTACAAAATTCCCAGGGATGCAATAGCTACGGAAGTTAGGATCTCAGGTAGTTTGGAATTTCAAATGTAAGTGAACATCTTTGCCTTAGGAAGCTGCTCATTGAGTGTTGTGCAAAGATCAGCAAGTTCAAAGGATTGATCTAGCCCTCAGTCTTTTAAGAAAGACCAAAGCCAATGAGGATAACTTCATGGAATGAATCCTAAGAAGGGATTGGTGATGGGTTTACCAATACAATTCAAAGAGCAAGATCCAATCAAAACAGTGACTTCTGAGGATATCTTCTGGATCAGTTAAATTCAAGCCCTGGTCTAGACTCTTTATATTTTTATTCCCAAAACACAAAGAGGACTTAGAAGGAATGTGATTTGCATTGGTTGATTACACAAAGTGACCAGCTTATCATAGCTCATCATTTGATTTTTTCATGTGGCTGGAAACTTGATTCAGGATTCCATGATGCAAAGGAATAATGAAATCCTTCGGACTTAAAAGATACTATCTTCACTTGATTGCTCAAAAGAGAGAGAGATGTACATAAAGTCGCCAAAAGTTTTCCCCTCTCTCTTACACTTTCTTCAATGATGGTGATGCTGTGTTAAACCAATGCAATATTTTAAGGGAGGGGGAAGAACTGATTTGATCTTAAGGATGTCATAACAAAACTGCCATTTGCCGTGTAAATCAAAGACAGCAGAATTCTTCAAGCAATGGGTACGTCACTGCCACTGAGGCAATTTCTGACAAGACCTGCCCAAGTGAGTTTTCAAGACTGTAACTGTTTAGGGGAACAAAAAGCCTCATCTTTCTCCTGAGGAGTACCGGATGGTTTCAAACAGCTGACTTTGTTACTGGTTAGCAGCCAATCCAGTAACCACTACATTACCAGAACTCCCAGATAATAGTTTAGAGACATGAAAATCCTATCTTCGGAAGTATATAGATCTAGATGGAAGGAATATCAAAATAACTCTCAGCTAATAAAGGTGTCTATGATTTTATAGCAACACTTTTGACTTACAAATATATATATACATGCACAGACCAGTACAAATACACACAACTCAGTGCCTTTGGGTCAAATCCAGCTAATAGCGATGCTGCAGAAAAGGGTAGAACTGTCCTGGGAGTTTTGAAGTCAGTAGCTCTTTATGGCAGTTGAAAGCCCTGTTTTTCTCCCTTGGAGCAGTTTCAAACAGTCCAACACATAACCTCTAAGCCAGCAGGGGGCGCTCTCTCACGCGCGCGCGCGCGTTCTCTCTCTCACACACACACACACACACACACACTTTGAAATTTCTGTAGAAAAAGTAGAATTAAACGATAATAGAATTCTCATTAACATTTTGAAGCCCCTTTTATATAACACATATGCAGGGATGTGTATTTATATATGTGTCTATAACTACCACCTTCTAGCTTATCCCAACTCAGAGCAACCTACAAAACAGAATAGAATTAGTGGCTGGGATTTCCAAAGACGTAAATCTTCACAGATGCAGACTGCCACATCTTTCTCCCACGAAGCAGCTGGTAGGTTTGAAGTGCCTACCTTTTAGTTAGCTGTAAGCACCTTAACCACTGTTCTACCAGAATGTCTATGTCTAGATCTTTACACCCATAAAGTTAAAACTACTGAGGAGAAAAGCTGAATTAAAGGTAAAATATCCAAAACTGGGGCCAACCCCAATTGTAACTACTTGGACGGCTGCCCCTCTCCCCAGAAGAATTTACTTCAGAGGACAGCACTGAAGCTACGGCTCAGGGAGAGGGACATGTCTAATCAGAGCACACCAGCTCAGGGGGAGGAAGAGAGAGTGGAGCACAACCTGGCCCAGCAAGCTTTGAGGATGATATCCACACTCAAAGCAGCCAAGGGACAGAGAGGACCATATGGCCAGCCCCACTATGACACATGACATCCCTCATTGACCCACTATGGGGAGAGGTCAGACGCTTACAGACATCCTCCCCCAGGGCAGTTAGTCACCAGACTACAGGGTAGGCCTCAGCTCCCTGCTACTGGGGACAATAAACTATTTCTCCCTGAGGCCTGTGACCAAGCGTTCACACCCTACCAATAATGATCTCTATCAGTTGAGTCAGGGAACAGGCCAAACTGGCTTCCTGACATCCAAAATTAAGTTATCCGCACATCTTATCATATGTATACCCACAATCCCTAGACCACCCCCTCTCATTACTGTATTACCTATAGCACAACCCTTTCTGTGATGTATGTCCTCACCTGTAATTGGGGGCTTGCATGTCCCCAGAGAATATAAAAAGCCTGGGCTAGCATTAAAGATCGCTCTCTCCCTCCACGTGAACCATCAGGAGGGGCTGAGGTGAGCATGCTGCCATGAACCGTGTCTGACTCCATTTATTTCAATACTTCTTTCTCTCATGCTCTCTATAATTTTACTATGATCTTTACTTATTATTGCTGTACAATTGCACCTACCGGACCCATAATGCTGGTTTCCCCTGACAGACCCATAGTCCTACAGTGTTGGAATTACGCCCAATCTTACCCCATCACACTGAGACAAAATACGAAAGTCGTGCAACAGAACAGCAAGGAGAGCAGAGCAAGGAAGTCCTGAGCAAGTACCAAAAATAGACTTTGGGGCCAAGGTATGCCACCCCATCACACTGGACAGGAAAACACTCCTAAAGGTCAACAAACAGACCTTGAACTATGTACAGGTTTTTCTTTTTAATGTCATGGGTTTTTTGTTGCTGCTTTATTTTACTCTGTCCTGTTTTTGTACATATTATTATCTCTGCAGGTCTATCTAGATAGGCAGGATAAACAATCTGGAGGAGAAAACAATGGAACCAATGGTTCCGGGGGAACATGAAGGAGAGTGAGGTGGGGGTAGGGAAGTGGTGCTAACAAACTGAGGGACAAAGGAACAACAAGTGATCAAAAATTGGTGGCGAGAAGGGTGTAAGAGGCCTGGTAGGGCTTGATTAAGGACAATGTAACCAAGAAGAATTACTGAAACCCAAATGAAGGCTGAGTCTGATAGAGAGACAAAAGAAAAGTAAAAGGAAATAGAAGGAAAAAAAAGTAGAAGGCAAAAGTCATTTATAGAGGTCTAAATACAGGCACGTACATATGTCAATATATTTATATATGATGATGGGGGATTAGATCTATGTGCATATATGTATAGGTTTTGTATGAAGATACCAAATGGACATTGGGCCTCCACTCAAATACTCCCTCAATGCAAGAACACTTTGTTCTATTAAACAGGCAGTTCATGAGACACACCTTCCCGACACGATCGCTGAAGACAAACAAAGCGGGTTCCTAAGCAAATGTGGTGAAGAAAGCTGATGGTGCCTGGTTATCAAAAGATAAAGCGTCTTGGCGATAAAAAAGTGGCCATCTAGCTGAGAAGCAACAAAGCTCACATGGAAGAAGCATAACAGCCTGTGTGATCACGGGTTGTCGATGGGATCAGGTTATCAGCCATCAAAGAACAAAAAATTCTTTCATTGTGAATGAGGGGGAGTGGAGACTGGGGACCCAAAGCCCATCTGTAGGCAAATGGACATCCCCTTACAGAAGGGCAGCAGGGAGGAGACCAGCCAGTCAGGGTGCAGTATAGCAATGATGAAACATACAACTTTCTTCAATGCTTCCTCCCACTAATCCTATCATGATCCTCCCCCTTTCATGATCCTAATCCTACCTTACAAATCTGGCTAGACCAGAGGATGTACACTGGTAGATAGGGAATTGGAAACACAGGGAATCCAGGACAGATGAACCCTTCAGGATCAGTGGTGACAGCGGCGATACCAGGAGGGTGGAAGGAAGGTGAGGTAGAAACGGGGAACCAATTACAAGGACCTACATATACCCCTCTCCCTGGGAGATGAACAACGAAAAAGTGGGTGAAGGAAGATGTTGGACAGTGTAAAACATGACAAAATAATAATAATCTATAAATTATCAAGGGTTCATGGTGTGGGGGAGCGGGACGGGGACAAATGAGAAGCTGATACCAAGGGCTCAAGTAGAAAGCAAATGTTTTAAGAATAATGGCAACAAATGTACAAATGTGCTTGATACATGAATGTATGTATGCATGAAATGTGATGAGTTGTATGAGCCCCCAATAAAATGATTTTTAAAATCTCCAAAACTGGGCTTTACAGAGCCCTTCAATACAAAATGAAGAGAAAAGAACTCAAAGCCATAAAAAGAAATATAGTATTGGTGAAAGTAACTATATAGATAAATGTAAAAGCTTTTGTACTTTTGATTGTAGCACTACTTTTATAGTTGAATTTGCGAGAGCTAGAACTTGATCAGACTGCCTAATTTTCTGCCTTTTTTATCACTTGGTTTAGCGGAAAATATTTATGTTTTCCTTCTCAAGGCAAGTTCCCAGCTGCCACAAGTTTCAGCTTTCACAGGCTTACTATATAAATTACAAGACAAAAAATAAAACTTATTAATCTACTTTAATGGGTAGAAAATGTATAAAATGTGATTTGAGACCATAATAACTTGAAGGGTAAAAAGGACAAAGCTATCCAAGGACAGAGTATACATTACATTGCAACTAAGTTATTATTAGTCAAACTAGACTTTAAATTTTTATATTATGTTAATTATATCCCCAAGGCAACAATAAAATACTTTAAAATATACAGAAAAAGTAAGAAAGAGAATTAAATGTGCATTATAAAAAATGCTTTTTTTAAAGCTAACAGGAGGGAGGGAAGGAACATCGGAGCTGATAGTTCGATGTATATTCAACTCTTTATAGAAAAGCAATGTAACTATTGAAGTGTATGATCTGTGAATATTAAGTCAAGAAATGAGTTCAATTAAATGATGTTGGAACAACTTGGAGAGGGATAATAATGGTTATACAACATGAAGAATATAATAAATGGTGCTGACTTATATATAATGTTGAAGTTGTTGAATTGAAGAATACTTTGTTGTGTATATGAGGAAGTAGCCAAAAAATGGAATCTTTTTAAAGCTGTGTATTTTTTTTCCCCACAAAATAACCTTATCCCCTTCAAAGTACTTTCCACTACACTAAATACATTTGTCAAATCTGTGATTCTATTCATGAAACATTTTTCAAACTCATCTGTTTGAATGGCTGACAGCACCTCTCTGGCTTTTTTTTTTTTCAGCTCTTCTATGTTATTAAATTGCTGTCCTTTCATGTCCCTCTGCATTCACAGAAATAGAAAGAAGTCACATAGAGAGAGGTCAAGTAAGTCAGGTGTGTGTAGCAAGAAAGGCATGTTTTTTTGTGTGTGTGCCAAAACTAACACACTGTGATGGCTGTGTGAGCAGGGGCATTGTTGTGGTGGCAAAACCAGTCCCCAGCTGCCACGAACCAGGCTTTTTTTGGTCACACACTATTACGCTATCTTTTCAGAACCTCTAAATAGAAAGTTGATTAACAGTTTCGCCTGGTGGAACGAACTCCAAATGCACTATGAATTGACATTTCTGTCCATTCACAAAGTTGAAGGGCATCCAGAAAGAGGTTTGTCACCAATCAACATTTCACCTTTTTGAAACAAAAAAATCACTCATATGCTTGAGTTTTTCCCTATAGTGCTGTCCTTGTAAGCTGTGTTCAACATCATAATAGTTTCTGCAGCATTTTTCCCAAGCAGGAAACAAAATTTCTTAAATCAGCCATCATAAAAACGAGGTTTGAGCGAAACTGCTTTTACAAAAAAATTCACTGTGACGAGAGAATCTTCCCAGGGGTGCCACTGGGTACACTAACTCAGAGCAAGTTGCTCAGTGTCCACCTAACAGGGGAAAATGCGTACTACGAAAGCTCCACTCTGCCCCATACAATTCTGGTATTTTTTTTTGGAGGTACCCCCTCGTATTCACATCACAGAAATCTGGATTAAACAGTTTATCTAACATTCTTCCCAACATCCTCAGGTTGCCATTTAAGACAGAAGCATTCTAAAAAGTTTTTCTTGTAATTAAAATTTCTAAGACAGTCAATTCAGATTGGCCACCTCAACAGCCATTGTACTCTATAAACATTACCAACCTATATTTTATAAATGGACAAAAATGCGTTACTAGTTTATCACAGAAATAATTTATTTTATACATTGGCTTCCTCTAAGACTCAAGACCTCTCTACCCCACCCCTCATAGTTTGCATATATTAAAAAGAGTTGAGAAAATATCACTACAATCAATTTTAGAACATTTTCATTATTTTACTCATTGGTATAAGCTTCCATTTCTCCCCGCGCTCTCCTGCCAAAGTGTTGTGGCGGCGGCGGCGGCAGTGATGGTGTTAGGTACTGTCCATCCAGTTCCAACTCATAGCAAGCCTCTATACTAAAAAGGAAACAATGCTCAGTCCTGTGTCATCTCCCATTTGTTCTTACAGGAGTCTACTGTTGCAGTTATAATGTCAATCCATTTTGTCAAAGGCCTTCCTCTCTTGCTGCTTGCCCCTCTACTCTACCAAGTATGATGTCTTTCTCCAAGGGTCGATCTCTCCTGATAACGTGTCCTCTAAGTATGAGAAACAAGTTCTCCCCATCCTTCCCTTGAGGGCGCATTCTGGCTGTACTTCTTCCAAGACAGATGTTTATTCTTTGGGCAGGCCGTAGTACGTTCAGCATTCCTCACCAGCAGCACAATTCAAACGCATCGATTCTTCTTTGGTCTTCCGTATTCAATGTCCAACTGTCACATATAGACGGAGCAATTAAAAACACCATGACTCCAGGTCGGCCACACTTGGAAAGCATCTTTCTGTTTCAATATTTTAAAGAGGTCTTGTGTAGTATATTTACTCAATGCAGTAAGTCTTTTGATTTCTTGACTGCCGATTCCATGAACACAGATTATGGATCCAAGAAGGCTGAAATCCTTGAGAACGTCACTCTTTTCTCCATATACCATGATGTTAACTACTAATCCATTTGTGAGGCTTTTGGTTTTCTTTGAATTGAATTGTAATTCTCAACTTTTAAGGCTGTAATCCTTCATCTTCATTAGCAAGTGCTTCAAGTCCTCCTCACTTTCAGCAAGCAAGGTTGTATTACCTTCATATTGCAGGTTGTTAACAAGTCTTCCTCCAATCTTCATGCCTCATACCACTCATATAAGCCAGATTCTGCTTCTACAGATTTACCTTTCCTTGATTTCATTTAAAAAAATCATAAACCCCCCAAAAAAAACATAAAACACAGAAAAATCTCAATCCCAAAGAAATCTGAATAAAAACTAGAACAAATTTTAAATGAGTCAAAAAGGAAAATAAATGATAAAGTGTTTACCTATATCTGCAATAATTTATTGGTGATGTGTTCTAAGGACAATGCTATTCACATTCCTAGTTAATGGTCTGAGGGACTTAAATACCCTTGGTGACTCTGCAAATGAATGAGGGCGTTCACTGGCATCCAATGTCTTCTGCCCTGAATTTAAACTCTACCACAATCCCATCTCTAATTTTGGATTTTATTATCTATCATCCTTGGATCACACAGGCTAGTGGGCTTTTTCCACATGGGCTTAGATGATACTTCACTTAGCTAGCTACTTGTTTTAAAGCAAGCGTTTAAGCTCCCAGATGTTATTCTTTCTGATAACCAGGCACCATCTACTTTCTTCACCACACTTTGATATAACATCCATATCTGCTCTCTTCATGCAGGTAAGTATTGAGCAGGGTCACATCATAAGAACACACTGTCGTTAGGTTGGGGCTTGTGGTTAAACACAAGTTCAAATTCTCTTCATATCTCTAATCACTATTACCTCTTTGAGAAATAATATAAGCAACTTCCATGGGGCCTGTCGTAATTTTAATAATCCAAACTCAACTCACTGCCATTGAGTCAGTTCTAATTCACAGAAACCCTGATAGCACAGAGTAGGACTATCTTTGTAGGTTTCTGAGACTTTAACTCTTCATGAGAGTAGAAAGCCTCACCCTTCTCCCATTGAATAGTTGGTAATTTCAAACTACAGTACTTACGATTAGCAGCCCAATGTGTGAAACATTATGCCAATGGTATAAGATTTAAAGTACTATTGAGATAAAGGAGATATTCATATATAGGAAAAAATTTTAATTAAAATACATGTGTGCTAACTTATGCATATTTAAAACTTAAATAACTGAAGTACAATAGCACTCATTTTACTATGACAAATCTGTCTACAGAACTAAGACCTGGCTTTAAAAGCTAATAAAATATGAAAGAGGAGAATATATAATAGTCTTAAGCTGCTTAATATTAGGTAACCTCAAAAACAGAGTTTGAATCAAAGTCTAATGACTTCCAAACCCATGACCACGGGGGGGAAGGGTAGTAGTACTCTTCATCTCTTACCAGGGTGTTACTGCTTTAAGACCAAAGGAATATGTCACTCCTTTAATCTGCAACAGGTGTGGTTAAGCACTTAGCTGGTTCACTGAGTGGGTTTTCCTACTCAGATCCTTCTGATATGGCCTATGTAGTATGCTATATATCTCGACACAATAAAATCTAGAGTCCAAGTAACCTACTGTAAGGGGCCTGAGTCACCATGAGCTGAAAAGAAATTTGGTTAAAAACGCACGATTAGCCATATTGCACAGGGCAGACTCTCCCTCTTGTGAGGTCCCTAAAAGCAATGTCAAACAATTGCCGCAAGGGCAAGCCACCCTCTCTCCACCGCAATGGCCACTAATAGAAGTGAAATTATCTTCTTGGGGACAGACAAGACACAACCTACACTCCTCTTGGTCATGAATCTCTACTGCAGTGTACTGAACACAAGTGTAGGAGTGTCTACCCAAAAGAGTGACTGTAGGGTACTTTCACATGTCATGAACTATTCTGTCCTCTCCCACTCCCCACCTAATGAATGATAAACTGTCCCCAGCTGAGGTGAGGCCTCTCCTGGAGAAGTAGTCCTTATAATGTATAAATAAGAGAGTGATAAATGGATTACATGTCATACCACCCCATTGCCAGAAGGCAGGACTGAATAAGGCATGATCTGAGAGCCTCTGTTTGTCTTTGACTTAGTGTTTGTCTTTTATAATATAAAATTTGTCTTTTTGTGACTAACTTCACTCAGTATAATGTTCTCTAGGTCCCTCAATGTTCTGAGGTGCTTTGTGGGTTTTCAGCAATGCCTTCTATTCCATTGTGAGCATGTACCAAAGTTTCTTTATCCATTCTTCTCTACTGGTGGGCTTTTTAGGGTTGCTTTCAACTTCGTGCCATTGTCACAGTGCTGTGATGAATATGGGAGTGCATATGTTGTTCATATCTAATCTATATCTTGTCTCTCAGGTCTTAAGGTATATATCCAGCAGAAATATTGCTGGATCCTCTGGAATGTACCTTTGCAATTGTTTTACTTAGCACCGTTTCACTTTCCAAAAGTTTTACATGTTCAAACTCTCGTATTAATAACCCAAAAAGCTTCTCGTCTTACTTGAAAATAAAGAATAAACACACCTAGAACTTTCCTAAAAAACATAAAAAAGAAACTTGATAACACGGAAGCTGCCTTTGAATGGAAAGACTACAAAACTAAGTCAAGTCCTCCCAATTTTTAATAATAAACATTAAGACATTCCAATACTAATGCCAACAGAATTTTTTTCTTAAGCTAAGTAAAATAACTTTAAAGCCCATATACAAGTGAAAAGCAACCAAAACAGTTTTAAAATAACTTTATTGAAAATTTACTTGTCCCCAAAATTTCTTGCAATATAGAGCCAGGAGTAATTTTGTGATGCCTTACCCCCATGCCATTACCAAGAATACTAAAACCTAGCAATCATATAAATGCTAACTCAAGAAAAAGATGAGTTTTCAGTGTTCCTAGCCATCAGAGATGCAAAGCAAAATCAAAATGAGAAACCACTTCATTCTCAATTGGATAGCTAAGATTACCCCACACACACCCAAAAAAGACACAGAAAATACTAAATGTTTGTGAGGATGTAGGGTAATTGGTGCCATTGTCCATGGCTGTCGAAATGCAGAATGAAAGTATTTGGTGAAGAAGACACTGTGGGGGCTCCTAAAAAAAAAGGTGAGGGATTGGGGGTGTGGAGAGAAACTATTATCTGACCTAGCAATTCTACCCCTGGGTATATGCCCAAGAGGCTCAAAGCAGAAACTCAAAAATAGGATTATACACCAATGTTCACTGCAGCACTATTCAAAATAGCAAAAGATGAAAACAACTTAAATGACCATCAAGAGATGAAATGATAAATTAAATTTCAGACATATATACAGCTAAATATTACTCACCCAGTAGAAAAATGAAGTCTTCATACATAGTATAGATAGAACTTGAAGACAACAGCTTGAGTGAAAGAAGCCAATAACAAAAGCACAAGTATTATATGAACTCATTTACACAAAAAGAAACAAAAAAGCAAGTGTATAGAGACCAACTTTTTTTAATGGTCACCAGCAGTAGGGAAGATAAACAGCAATAAAACATTCACACTGATTAAGGGTAATATTGCTATGAAAGGTTAAATTGGCCAAAGTTGTATAGTAGAGATACAAGCACAACAACAAAAAGAGTTCCTACTGAAACTGCTTATGTACAACTGAACACCTCATGGGATGTGGTTCCTTGGTTTGAGGTCATGGTTCCATGAGACATTATCGTTAATTAGGCTAATCACATTTTCTGAGCTGTGTTCTACCTCCTCACTCATTGTGTAGTACTTGGGTTCTTAAAAGCTTCCAAAAACCATCCAAGACACAATGAATGAAAGCTTGGTCTCTATTCACCTGGTTAAGAATGGAAGTGAGGAATAAGAGTAGGATATGATTGCCTTCAAGAACAACTGCTTCCTCTGTCATAACACCAGAAGAAAGAAATGATGCCCAGCTACCATTACTGAAAATTTTAACAAAAAGCTCCACAGAAGAATCCTGGTCCAAAGGTAAGAAATGCAGAGTTCAGATTCTTATGGATTTCAGAGTCATGAAAGTAAAAGGAACTCCTGGATTGCCGTTTGATAATCTTTAAACTTTAAATATAAAATATTCCCTGAAATACTCCTAAAACCAAGAAATTATTTAGCTTAACTAGTTGAAAGGGGGAGGGAGTTTGTGTTAAGCATTATGCTCTTATAAAAATTATCTAAATGGGATCAAAGTGACATCAACTATAAATATTAGACCAGAAAACTAGGGGGCAGTAAATATATGTTAATGAGGAAGTAATAACTCATTAAAGAAGAGTGAAATTGATTGCACAATTCAAAGACTTTAAACAATGTACCTAAATTGTACATGCATAAACTGTTGAGTTGGTCTATAGTTTGCTGTGTCTTTTACGCCCATGCTCCAAATAGCAAAAAATAAATAAAAGTTAGAAGAAACGAAAAATAAATCCAAAAGATGGGTCATTCTAAAGGATAATTGAATTTATATTGCATTTTAAGTCAACGACTTTTTAAAAAGATATCCATTCTTATCTATGCTGTTCTAACCCATAGTGATGTGATAGGACGGAGTAAGAGAACTAAAAGTGTAACCTTACAGAACCACCTTTCCCATAACATCTTTCTCCCAAAGAGCAGCAGGTGAGTTCAAGCCAAGCCTTTGGTTAAGCAGTTGAGTATTTAACTACTTGTGATCAAGATGACACCTTAACAAACAGATATTCAATAGAAAAAGGATACACAGGTAGACATGCAAGCTAAACAAATATCAGTAGGCAAGCATGACTAGAATCATGACAATAGATATTTCTATATATAGATGTGTATATGTATTTCTACATATATATAGCCATGAAAACAGCGCAAAATTATGAAAACTTCTTAACCATAAAAACACCTTGAGGGAATGAATCACTGGGCTTGGGGGTTTAGGATACAGTCTTAGGGTACAACCAAGTAAACTGGTGTAAAATTATTAACAGAGCAACTTTTAAATTTTCAGTGAGTAAATGGGATTTTAAAAGGTAGCAAGTTATCTAAGATGCAATTAGTGGTTTCTTCCAAACTTGAGGAAAGAAGACTGAAGAAAACGGAAGACCCAAGGAACCACGGGAATGGACTAATAGACCACTTGAACAACAACCTCTACTATCCTGACAGCAGGATTACGTAGTGCCTGGCTATCACTACCAACTGTTCTCATCAGAACCACACAAAGTCCGGGACAGAATGAGAGAAAATGTAGGGGGGAATCTAATTCATAAAGAAGACCAGATTTATTGGTCTGACAGAGACTGGAGGAACCTCTGAGAGCCCCTGTGATTCCCTTCAAACCTGAAACTGTACCCTGCTTTGAGAATCACCTTGCAGCCAAACAACAGGCGGGCCCATAAAATGACCAATAAGACATGTGAGGAATGTATTCCTCAAAATAGTCAACCATACAAGACCAGAAGAATAGCATTTCCCCAAAAACAAAACTCAGAAGGCAAAAAGAACAAATGAAATGTTAAAGTGCTAAAAACTAATTTGTTCTATAAGTTTTCACAAAATGACAATTTATTAAAGGTATTTTTTAGGAACAAAACAAATAATAGAGCAAAGAAGCAAAATAATTGGTATTTTTTTTGTTGCTGCTGCTGTCCTTTTAATTCTCTGGAAATTTAAGCTGGGATACAAATGAATCAGTAAACTAAAGACAACGGAAATAATTGCTTATAGGGAGCAGATGGGATTTTGAAAAAATTATCAAAGCTGAGAAATGCCTAACAGAACTGTGGGATACCATCAAACAAATCAACATGTGCATCAAGAAAATCACAGGAGAAATGAGAAAGGAACAGAGGGATAGTTTTAGGATATAACAACAGGAAATTTTCAGGGGTCATCCCCAATCCCAACTACATGGACCCACCTCCCCACAGAAGAATTGACTTCAGAGGACAGCACTGAAGCTACAGCTCAGAGAGAGGGACATGTCTGATAAGAGCACACAGGAGCAAATGAAGGGCAAGAAAGAGAGAGTGGAACACATCTTGGCCCACCAAGCCATGAGGACGATCTCCCTGCTCTGAGCAGCTAAAGCACAGAGAGGACCATAGGGCCGGCCCCACTATGAGACACAACATTCCTCATTGACCCATAGCGTGCTACGTGGGACAACACTGGGTAAAATGTGAGAATTGTGCCCGATCGGACCCCTCCACACCGAGGCGAAACACTACAGGCATGCAACAGAACAGCAAGGTGAACAGAGCAATGAAGTCACCAAGGAATACCCAAAAAAAAAAAAATGGGGGTCAGGGCGTGGCATCCCATCACACTGGACCAGAAAACACTTCTAATGGTCAAACACAGAACTTGGACTATTTACAGGCTTTTCTTTTCTTTGTTGTTGTCAATGCTGTTGTTGTATGGTTTTGCTCTGTCTTGGTTTTGGTGTATATTATTCTCTCTGCAGGTCTGTCTAGATAAGTCAAGCGGGATAAACAATCTGGAATAGAAAACAATAGAACCAATGGTTTCAGGGGGACATGAAAGAGAAGGAGGTGGAGGTATGGAAGCGGTGTTAACAAACCGAGGGACAAAGGAACAACAAGTGATCAAAAATTGGTGGCGAGAAGGGTGTAAGAGGCCTGGTAGGGCTTGATTAAGGACAATGTAACCAAGAAGAATTACTGAAACCCAAAAGAAGTCTGGGCATGATAGTGGGACAAGAGGAAAGGAAAAGGAAATAGAGAAAAGAAGTAGGAAGCAAAGGGCATGTATAGAGGTCTAAATACCGGCATGTACATATGTCAATATATTTACATATGATGATGGGGAAATAGATCTATGTGCATATATGTATAGGTTTTGTATGAAGATAGGAAATGGACATTGGGCCTCCACTCAAATACTCCCTCAATGCAAGAACACTTTGTTCTATTAAACAGGCAGTTCATGATACTCACCTTCCTGACACGATCGCTGAAGACAAAGCGGGTTCCTAAGCAAATGTGGTGAAGAAAGCTGATGGTGCCTGGTTATCAAAAGATAAAGCGTCTTGGCGATAAACAAGCGGCTATCTAGCTGAGAAGCAACAAAGCGCACATGGAATAAGCACAACAGCCTGTGTGATCACAAAGTGTCGATGGGATCAGGTTATCAGGCAACAAAGAACAAAAAAACCCTATCATTGTGAATGAGGGGGAGTGCAGAGTGGGGACCAAATGCCCATCTGTAGGTAACTGGACATCCCCTTACAGAAGGGTCTTGGCCAGGAGACAAGCCAGTCAGGGTGCAGTACAGCACCGATGAAACATATAACTTTCCTCTAGTTCCGTACTGCTTCCTCCCCCACCCTCTATACCCTACTGTCATGATCTCAATTCTATCTTACAAATCCAGCTAGACCAGAGCATGTACACTGATACAGATCAGAGCTGGAAACACAGGGAATCCAGAACAGATAAACACCTCAAGACCAATAATGAGAGTAGATACCAGGAGGGTGAGGGGAATGTGGGGGAGAAAGGGGGAACCGATCACAAGGATCTACATATATACCCCTCCCTGGGGCAAAGACAACAGAAAAGTGGGTGAAGGTAGACATCAGACAGTGTAAGGTATGACAAAATAATAATAATTTATAAATAATCAAGGGTGAGGGGGGGAGGGAGGGAGGAAGAGAGGGAAGGAGAGAGAAAGGGAGGGGGAAAATGAGGCGCTGATACCAAGGGCTGAAGTAAAAAGAAAATGTTTTAAGAATGATGATGGCAACAAATATACAAATTTGCTTGACACAATGGATATATGTATGGATTGTGATAAAAGTTGAATGAGCCCCCAATAAAATGATTTAAAACAAACAAACAAAAGCAGTAAACTTTCTAAATGTTATGATGGACATGTATATACAAATTCATGAAGTTCTATGAACTTTAAGTAGAACAAACTCAAACAGATCCACACTGAAACACTGTGTATTGACCACATTAACTAGAGAAACAAATCTAGTGACACTTATGTATGTGTAAGAAATAATTTTATATCAAGAAGCAAATGTATATAAAGAAAACATCCCAGCTCAGTTCAACTCAAGTCCATAAGTCCAATAGTAGTCCATTAACTATCTCTTCAGATTCACGCAACCACATGGAATGATACAGAACGCAGGAATATCACAAGCTGCTAGGTGCAAAGTCTCGTGGAGGCAATGGTGGTGGCTTTGGTAGCAATTAGGGTCCATGAGCAGAAAAGTGATGGGGGTAGGGTAGGATGTTCCCAGGGCCCTCCACCTCCATATGAGAAGACCATGCCCATACAGAGGAACCATTAGGCTGTGACTTGATTGGCAATCTGAATACCACCTTACACTTTCAAGTTGACATGAAATCATGTAACTGCCACAAACACATTTGAATCAAGGTTCTCAAAACTACAGAAAAAGACAGAATCCTGGAAGCAGCAAGAAATAAACTGTCCCATACTGAATATACTCAGAAGCATTGAGTGCCAATTTCTCTTCAGAACACTTAGCAGTCAAAGGCATTCTTAAGGGATAAAATAAAAGAACTGTTAACAAAGAAATGTATCTTCAGCAAAATTGTCCATCAAGATTTAATGTGACATCAAGATATTCTCAGATAAACAATGCTGACGGAGTTGGGTTTGTTTGCTTGTTTTCTTTTCTTTTTCACTATATCTGTTTCAGGACAAGTGCTAAAGGAAGTACTTCAGAAAGAAAAGAAAGGACGTTACACAACAACTGAAAGTTGAATGTAGAAAACTCATTTCCAATCACGGGTATTTCATGGGCAAATACAAGGGCCAGTAGTAAGGTATTTGGAGGTGGGAATTCTAATAATTGAAGTGTTGAAGAGCAAGATGTCACTTTTAGGACTGAAGTACATCTGGCCCAAGCCATGGTTTTTCCAATTTACCTCACAGGCATCTGAAAGTTGGACACTGACTAAGGAAAACTGCAGAACTGATGCATTTGAATTGTGGTGTTGGTGAAGAATACTCAAAGTACCATGGACTGCCAGAAAGCTCCTTAGAAGCCAACATGGCAAGGTTTCATCTCACATATTTTAGACATGTTATCAGGAGAGATCAATCCCTGAAAAAGGGCATTATGCTTGGTAGAGGGTTGGCAAAAAAGAAAGATTCTCAATGAGACGGACTGACACAGTGGATGCAACAATGGGCTCAACCGTAACAATTGTGATGATGGTGCAAGGCAGGGCAGTGTTGTGTTCTGTAATATAAGACAGAATTGACTGGATAACACCCAACAACAATCCTCGTTATTATGTCTACCTGCTATATAATGACAAATGAATTAAAATTTAACATGTGCATGTGCTATTGGCCAAATGGTAACAACAACATAAATAAATAAGGAAGGAGAACAGAATGGTATGGGTATACTCTTGTATAAGTTACTGAAGTTAAGTTGGTTTCAATTGCTAACCTAAAAGTTGGTGGTTCAACCCCACCCAACAACTCTGGGAAAAAGATAGGGCCACCTGCTTCCAGAAAACCCTAAAGGGACATTCTTTTCTTGTCACATGGGGTCACTACGAGTCAGAATCAATTCAACCAACACTCAACAATATAAGCCAACTAGAACTTCCAGATACACATATTTAGAACACTCCATTCAACAAGGGCTATGGTGCAGTCCAAATAACACCTAAATTTAAATGGCCTGACAAGTCACTAATGCAAAATCTGCTGGATGTATGGCTAACTCTCTAGGATAGCTATCTAATATGGAGTGCCTCAGTAATCCAAGTAGTTATTACAGTACTGCAGCTCAACCACATGAATACAAGTCTCCATCATATGCTACACTTTGGGAGGAAGAGGAGGAAAAAGAGTTTGGAAGGAGCATGATTTGCATGAGGAATTTACATTGTCAAAGTGAAAGTGACATTCATCATTTCCATTCATTGAATTAATCAGAAATAGTCACATGGGTTCACTGAACTTCAAAGAAGCAACAACAAAAAAATCTACTTTCCTGTTTGCCAAGGAGTAATATGAAAATAAATGCAGAAATATTTAGTATACTATTGTCTTTTCCAGTGTTCATCAGATTATTGCAATCAAGGACCAAAAAAACAGTATTATTATAATAAGAAAGCAGAATCTTATTAGTATTATTATTCTTGAACACAGGTATGCATGAGTTAACATCCAAGACGTAGTCTGTGAAATAAGATTTTATGTGCTTTTGAACATTATCCGAGTATCATTCTATACAAAGGGGTAATCCCCTACCCCCCAAATGAAAGGAAAAAAAGCTCCACTGGGCAGAGCTTTCATAGTACACATTTGTCCAACTAAGTGAGCATCCAGCAACTCGCTCTAAGTTAGTACACACAGTGGCACTGCCTGGGAAGGTTCTCTCTGGTCACAGTCAATTTTTTTTTTTTTTGAAAAAGCCGTTTCATTTGAACCTCGTTTTTTGTTATGGCTGATTTAAGAAAGCAATGTGCAGCTATGTAATTTTATTTCCTGCTCAGGAAAAATACTGCAGAAACTATTGTAATGTTGAACACAGCTTATAAGGACAGTGCTATGGGAAAAACTTCAAGTGTATGAATGGTTTTCTCATTTCAAAAAGGTGAAATGTTGATTGATGACAAACCTCATTCTGGATGTCTGTCAACTTCCCAAACGGATGAAAATGTCAACTCGTAGTGCATTTGCAGTTTGTTCCACCAAGTGAGACTATTAATCAAGATTTCTACTTAGAGGTGCTGAAAAGATTGCATAACAGTATGCAACAAAATAAGGCCTAATTTGTGGCCAACGGGTGTCTGGTTTGGCACAACACTGCACCTGCTAACATAGCCATCTATCTCAGTGTGCCACTTTTTGGCAACAAACAGCATGCCTCTCTTGCTTCAGTCACCTTACTCACCTGACCTCACTCTGTGCAACTTCTTTCTATTTCTGCAAATGAAGAAGGACATGAAAGGCCAGCAATTTGACAACGTAGAAGAGGTAAGGAATAAAAAGGTGCTTTCTGCCATCCAAACAGATGAGTTTAAAAATTGTTTCCAAGAATAGAATCGCAGATTTGACAGATGAGTTTATAAATTGTTTCCAAGAATGGAATTGCAGATTTGACAAATTTTTAAGTGTAATGGGAAGTGCTTTTACTGTAATAAGGTAGTTATGTAAAAAAAAAAATTAAATACATAGCTTTGGGGGTAAAAATTCCATTGGGGGGGCAGGGGTACTCCCTTCATATATATGTGTGTGTCTCTCTCTGCGTATATACCGTGTGTGTGTGTGTGTGTGTGTGTGTGTGTGTGTGTGTGTATCAAAGCAATTCCCATGCAAATTGCTCTGGATCTCATTAGCACCCAGGTCATCAGGTTAGCAAATTTCAAAGTGTAACTGGCTGCTTCTGGACAAGCTTCACTTCTAATCAGCCCAGGAAACCTGCACATCAGAAGCTTAGAGAGATACATCCAAGTAGCTGCAGCTCAGCATCTTTCCAGACATTGATCTACAGGGCAGAGCACATAGCAGCTGCAGAGCCCAGAAGCCACATTTTCCTCTGCCCTTACCATTTGAAATATAAAACTTAGCACATGGTTACTTCTTTCCTAAATAATTATTCACCCACAGTGGGATGCTGAGATGATCTAATAAGCTTTGTGAAAAGCATATCATACTTATAACCTGGAATTAGATTGGTATTTAAATAGTCAGTTCTTTTCCATTTCTTCTCCTGTAAAGACTACTTACATCAGTGGTTGTCAGCCTTCCTAATGCCGTGACCCTTTAATATAGCTCCTCATGTTGTGATGATCCCCAACCACAAAATTATTTTCGTAGCTACTTCATAACTAACTTTGCTACTGTTATACCTCAGGTGACCCCTGTGAAAGGGTCATTCAACCCCCAAAGGGGTAGCGACCCACAGGCTGTGAACTACTGACCTAGATAAAAGCAAAGAAACAGAAGTAGAAGTCTATGATAACATCCAGATACCTGGCTGGTACATTTGAAACAGCCAGTGTACTCCTTAGAGGAAAAGATGGCAAGACTTTGTCTTACATACTTTTGGCCTATCGTCAGAAGAAACCAGTCCCTGGACATCATATCATTCTTGGTAAGGTAGAAGGGCAATGAAAAAGAGGAAGGCTCTCAACAAGATGGATTGGCAGAGTGGCTGCAACAATGGACTCAGGCATAGGAACAATGTGAGGCTGGCGCAGGACTGGGTAATGTTTCTTTCTGTTGTATACAGGGTCCATATCGGTCGGAATTGACTTGCTGGCACCTAACAATAACAGAGCAAGGCAAATAATGAAATAAAGAGAAAAAATCAAATAATGAAATAAAGAAAAAGAATGAGCTTCTGGTACCTATGACTAGGTACTAATGAAACAACCAGGTGAAAGTAACTGTCTAGTGGGTAATTTCTCATAGCTAATGAGAATCTGGGCAAGAAGGCTGTTAGCAATCAACTTGACCACATTACTCTAAACCTCATGTCCTCATGTTGTTGATGTTAGGTGCTGTCAAGTCAGTTCCAACTCATAATAATCCTATGTACAAAAAAAAAAACACTCGATTCTGTACCATTCTCATATACTATAGATCTTAGGTTTGAGCCCATTATTACAACCACTGTATCAATCCATCTTGTGGAGGGTCTTCCTCTTTTTCACTGCCCCTCTAATTTTACCAGCATGATGTCCTCCAGGAACCAGTTTCTCCTTATAACATGTCCAAAGCATGTGAGTTGAAGTCTCATCATCTTTGCATCTAAGGAGCATTCTGGCTGTACTTATTCCATGAGATTTGTTGATCCTTTAGCAGTCCGTGGTACTTCCAATATCCTTACCAGTACCATAATTCAAACACATTGATTCTTTTTCGGCTTCTTTATTCGCATGCTCAGGAGGCAACCGAAAATACAATGGATTGGGTCAGGCCCAGGTTTGTCCACAAAGAAACCACCTTCTTTACACTGAGTTGTAATCCACACTGAAGGCTGCACTCTTCATCAGCAAGTGCTTCAGTCCTCCCTCACTTTCACCAAGTAAGGCTGTGTCAACTTCTAACGAGTATCGCAGGTTGTTAATAAGCTTTCCTCCAATCCTGATGCCACATTCTTCTTCGCAAAATCCAGCTTCTCTAATGAATTGCTCATCATATAGGCTGAATAATTATAGTGAGGCAATACAACCGTGATGCACACTAGTTTAAAACACTGGTTTTAAACCATGGTTTTAGTTGTCAATACTAAATTGCTCAAGTGTCTTTTCCCAGAGATGTTGTCAATTTGATTTCTGTATATTTTACCTGGAGAAATCCACCACATGTACAGTCACCGTTTGTGTTATTTTAAATAAGGATTTGTGATGAAGAAGTTGTTGGTATTGCGGAATTCTATGATGGGATTTCCAGCTTCGTTTCCATCACCAAAACTGTATTTTCCACCTACTGGTCCTTAAATAAGGATTTGTGATGAAGAAGTTGTTGGTATTGCGGAATTCTATGATGGGATTTCCAGCTTCGTTTCCATCACCAAAACTGTATTTTCCACCTACTGGTCCTTCCTCTTTGTTTCCAACTTTTGGATCCCAGTTGCCACTGCATCTTGATTGCATATTTAATCAATTTCAAACTGAAGGTGGTGGCAGAAATCCTCAATTTTTTATCCATAATGTTAGTGGTTGGTGCAGAAATTTGAATAGTTGTATTGACTGAATTTCCTAGAATGTGAATAGATATAATCCTATGACAGCATTATAATTCAAAATACATCTTGAAATGTCCTTTTTGACAATGAATGCAACATTATACCCCTTGATCATGTCATTCCTGGCACTGTACATTATATGATTTTCTGATTGATTCAAAATGTCCAAAACCAGTAATTTCACCTTACATGTATGTAGGATACCAATCTTTATGCATTCACTTCAATTCTGACTTCAAATTTTCCTAGATTTATACTTCATACATTCCACATTCTGGTTATTATTATTATTCTGCACATTTTAAATGCGGTTTTTGTGGTAAAATTGGGTGCCTGGTAGATATTCGGGTTGGCTTACACGTGAGTATATACAGTATTTGCAGCTGTTTCTTCTCATCTTGAGTCACGTCCCACTCGTAAATGAAGGTCCCACAGACTTTTACTCCCACAGACTTTGCTCTATCCACATAATTATGGTCGAATCACCTTTGAGAGGCAGTTCTTCCTTAGTCATATTTTCAACACCTTCCGACATGCAGGCTCATCTTCTGATGTACTCTCTGATAATGTTATGAGAAAATTCATAAGGTTTTCAGCATTTGACAATGTTTCAATGCTGTTCATAAGTTTTTCATGGCTAATTCCTCAGAATGGATGGCCTAATTCACTCTTCATAGTCAGTTTTTAGTCTGCAAGCTCTGCTGAACCCCGTTCACTTTGAGTTACCCTGGTGGTATTTGGAATACCATTGACATAGTATAGCCACACACAAGCTACCACAGTAAGACAAACTACCAGGCACATTTGCTCATTTGTAAAATTAGGAAATCATAATATCTTTATCTCACAAAATGTCAACTGAGTGCACATAAATCCTCTGTATACTTTCTTTAAACTAAAAATGTCCTAAAATCAAAGAACAGCATTATCATTAAAATATAAGAATCAATTAGTAATTACTAAACAAATAGTATAAAAATTCACTGCCACTGAGCCAATGTTGACTCATAGTGGCCCTATAGGATAGGGTAGAATGGCCCCTGTGAGTACCAAAGACTGTAGCACATTGTGGGAGTAGAAAGCCCCATCTTTCTTCCTCGGAGTGGTTGGTAGTTTCAGACTACTGACATCAGGGATGCTAGTCCAACTGGTAACCCTACACCTTGTCTTTAACACACCAACATATAATTAGGACACCACTAGGGCTCTTGTGTATATAATCTAACATGTTCAATAATCTCTTGTATGTGATCATGTTTGAGAAAAAGGCCACACCAAAATAAATAGCAACATCACAATACCAGCATTTAACCTCTGCAGAGTTTTACCATCATGGGTTTTAGGGGTTTTTTGCCCTTTATTTGAAAGCTGGAGAAAAGTTGAAGGAATAATACAATGAATAGTAAACATTTACAGTCACTAATTGCTAACTTTTTGTCAATTTCACTTTCATTTTTCTCTTGTCATATACAAAAACCTTTTCTTTCTAACACATTTGAAAATAAGTTGCAAACATTATGGCACTCTACCCCTAAACTTCAGAATTTGATTTTTAAAACAAGTATATTCTTCTACATAAGCACATTATGTGATTACATTATATAATGATCAATCACATAAAAAATTTAATGCTGACACTCCATTTCATCTAAGATAAAGTAAAAATTCAAATGTCTCACTGTCCACTTCTAAGTGTGTGTTGTCATTGTTTGAAATATAGTTTCACTTAAGAGCATGCATTGCATTTAGTCTCTTGTCATGTGATTTCCTTTAATCTAGAACAATTATTCCACTGTTTGTTCCTTCTATTTGGTTTTATTTACTACTGATAATTCTAGGTCAGCATTTTATAAAATCGCTGACAATTGAGATTTGTCTGATTATAGTAAAAAATATTTTTTACAAAAAAATTATAGCAAACAATCTATGGAATTGTGAATATACTACATAGGTTGATTTATTTTGGGGGATTTGAGGGTTTACATTTTCAGAACTGTATATAACTCATGATTTTAATGCAGAATCTATGTGCTATAAAGAAAACAAAAAAACTTAACTGTCATTGAGTTGATTTCCACTCAGTGACCCTGTAAGATAAAGTCGAAGTGCCCCCTGAGGATTTCCGAGGATGTAAATATTTATCGGCGCAGAAAGCCTCATCTTTCTCTCAGGTAACAGCTGGTAGGTTAGAATTGCTGACCTTGTCATTAGCCCACTGTGTAACCAACTATGCCACCAGGATTCCTCATGTTCTGCAAAAGGCTATAAAACAACTTCCATGATGTTATTTGACAGACAACAACTGAAGCCTAATCCTAGGATTTCACACTAACATAAGTATTTGTGCTAGTCACGAGTTTCATGAAAATAGGAAATGGTACCACTGCCACTGAGTCCTTTGCAGTCCTTTCCTACTCCTACACCATCCTGACCATTATTGTTTATGCTTGAGTCCATTATTGAATCACTGCATAAATGCAACCCATTGAGATTTTTTCCTCTTCTTGAACCTCCTGGTTTACCAAGCATGATGTTGTTCTCCAGGGACATCTACTTTCTGATATACCTCCAAAGTACTGGAGCAAAATTTTTCCATTTTCTATTGTAAGGAATATTCTGGCTGTATTTCCAAGACAGATGTGTTCATTCTTCTAGCAGTTCACAGTACTTTCAATACTCTTTGTCAACATCATAGTTCAAATGCACCAATTATTTCCCAGTCTTATTCACTCAGTTCCAGCTTTCACATGTGAGGTGATTAAAAATACCATAGCAAAAGAAAATGAACAGAAAATAACACAGCTTGGGTCTGGTCTATTTTAGCACTCAATGAGATATCTTCACTCATTAACCCTTTGAAGAGGTGTTGAACGCAGATTTGCCCAACGTATTACATGAAATTTCATGACTGCTGCTTCCGTGAGCAGTTTATGGATCCAAGTAAACTGAGGTGTAATGCATTAGCAAGTACAACTTCAAGTCCTCTTGATTTTCAGCAAGAAAAGTTGTGTCATCTGCATATAGTAGATTGCTAATGAACCTTCCTCAAATCCTGAAGCAACATTCTTTCTTTAAAAAGTATGGTGAAAGGACACAACTCTGACATACATATATACCTTTCTTGATTTTAAATCATTAAGACCCTTGTTTTGTTGGAATGACTGCGTCTGTGTGTGTGTGTGTGTGTGTGTGTGTGTGTGTGTGTGTGTGTGTGTAATGTTCAATGTGAGCACATTTCAAGATTCTGGAATTCCCATTCTGCCAAGTGTTATCCGTAGTTGGATGTCTTCACATAGTCAAAAAGTCATGGATACTCTTATTTCTAGTATTTTTGCCTTCATCCAAGATTCATCCAATGTGGATATGATATCCCTCATTCCATGTCCTCTTCTGAATACACCCTGAATGTTGTCATCTTCTTATCTATGTACTGCTAACTAATGCTTCTGAATTCTCTTCACCTAAATTTTACTTGCATATGTATTGCTTGGTAATTTCTACATCCCACTGAGCCACCTTTTTAAGAATAGAAACAAATATGGATCTCTTCCAGTTAGTTGGCCGGGTACCTGTCTTCCAAATTTCTAGGCAGAAGTCAGAAACTATATTGCATCAGTTTATTGAAACATTTCAACTGGAATTCCATCATTTCCTGGAGCCTCGTTTAGGTTAATTTCTTCAGTGAAGCTTAGACTTTTTCCTTCAATAAAATCAATTCTTACTTATATGCTACCTCCTGAAATGAGTGCATGGCAACCAATTATTTTTGAGAGTGTAAATGTACTCCATCTTCTTTTCAAATTTTCTACATTGTTCAGTTTTTGTACATAATACCCTTCAATATTGACACTCGAAGCTTTAATTTTTTTCTTCAATTCTTTCAGCTTAAGTGTGGCAGTTACATAATCTACTATCAACTTGAGGAAGGGGTGGAGTCTAGTCTGTCAATCAGGTTGCAGCTTGATGATCCCATTTGGAGGCATGACAGAGATAAATAGCTCGCTGGAGGCCAGACACACTCGTTGTGAGACATTCCTGTTGACAGGCCACATGGAGCTATACTGATGGAGCCAGAGCCCTAGAGCTGGAGAGCCATAAGGAGACCCATGCCAGTGCTGAGATGCTCCACTACCACTGGATCCACAAGACTTTTCACCCACAGACCTGTGATCTTCCTGCACTTGATGTCATTGGGTGTGCTGAGTGAGTCTGAAGAGGGATTTATAGACTGGTTTCAACATATGGGCTAGTATCAGACTTATGGACTTGATCTGGATAGGGCTGGGATGTTTTCTCAATATACATTTGTTCTTTTATATAAAGCTCTTTCTTATACACATATGAGTCCCTGGGTTTGTTTTTCTAGTCTACCTGGACTAACACATTAACACACACTAAGAGTGTTCTTCCCTTTTGGTTTTCTAATTCCAGGTGTTCGTACATTCTATTACAATGCTTTGTCTTCTTGGGTTTACCTTCAATTTTGTTTTCAGTTCTTTTACTTCATCAGTTCTTCCATCTGCTTTATGATTTCTATACTCAAGAGCAAGTTTCAAAGTCTTTTTTTGGCATCCATTTTGGTCATTTTTCCCTTGCCTTTTTAGTGATTTTACTTTCTTCATGTAAGATCTTCTTCAGGTAATCCCAGAATTTATCTGTTATTTGGCCATTAATGTTCAATGCATCAAATTTATTCTTACAACAGTCTCTAAAATGGAATATGCTTCAGTCTTCTTGAGATGGAATATGCTCAAGGTCATATTTTTGCTCTCTTGGAATTGTTTTAATTTTCTTCAGCTTCAAACTGGTATTATGAGCAACTGATGGCCTTGTTTTAGCTAATACTATCAACCTTTTCCATCGTTACTTTCCACAGGTATAGTCCATGTGTACAGTAGATATTTATGTTGGTTTTTTGTTTTAAAAGGAGGTATTTGCAATGAAGAAATCAATGATTTGTCTTGCTCAATTCTATCATGTGATCACCAGCATCATTTCTATTACCAAGGTCATATTCTCCAACTACTAAACTTTATACATCTCAATTATCAGTAATTACAATGCATCTTGATCGCATGTTTGATCAAGTTCAGACTGTAGATATTACCAGAATTCTTCAATTTCCTCATCTTTGGCTTAAGTGGTTAGTGCACAAATTTTATTAATACTATCATAAACTGGCCCTCCTGTAGGCATACAGATATTATAATATCACAAAATCCTATTTCAATAAACTGAAATGTTTTTAAATATTAATTGTAGGAGGTCTGCTGGTCAAGGTGTTTATTGATGGGTGACTAATTAGTCTCCTGTGCCTCTGTTTACGTTGCAGCTGAAAGCAGTGTGAGATAACTCAGTTCTTTAAGACCTCTTTAAGATTCTTTTGAATCTTGCAGGTCCTTGTGTTTGTCTTAGAATATAGTGCTGTTATCATTCAAGTGTTTAGAAAGTGTGCCTGGTTAAGTAAAACCTGCATAGATAAGAGGTTCAGAATGTTATTTAAAGCAAATTCTTTGATGTTTGTTTTGTAACCATTCCCTTGTGTAAGAAGAGCATAAAAGCCAAGCTTTGAATATACTCGGTACTTCAGTGCATCAGACTGTCGTCCTCCCAATCCCATGCTTTCTATGTCTCTTTCTTTTCCTTTCATCCGCACGCGTATTTCAGACGCAGCTTGATGCAGGATAGCTGGTCTAATCACCCGCAATTAATACAGCACCGTTCCTCTCCAATAATCATTCCTGGCATACATAAACCATAACTCACTGGCACTGAGAAGTTGTCAACTCAGAGGGACTGTGTAGGACAGTTAACAGTCTCAGAAACCCACAGGGATCCGTATGAGTCAACATCGACTCAATGGCAGTGAATATGGTTTTTGAGTTGGAAAACCAGGCCAGGGGCTGACTATGTAACAGACCATCAATTGCTCATATGTAAATTCAGGGTGAAGGTGAAGAAACTGAAAACCAGTCCATGAGAGCCAAAATACAAGCTTGAGTTTATCCCACCTGAATTTTGAGAATATCTCAAGAACAGTTTTGATGCATTGAACACTAACAACATGAAAAGCTGTGGAAGGACATCAGTCATGAAGAAAGCAAAAGGACATTTAAAAGACAAAAAAGAAAGAAAAGATCAAAGGGGATGTCAGAAGAGACTCTGAAACTTGCTCTTAATAGTAGTTTTGCTTAGGCAAAGAGAAGAAATGACAGTCAAAGATCTGAATATAAAATTTGAAAGGGCAGCTTGAGAAGACAAAGCCAAATATTATCATGAAATGTGCACAGCCCCAGAGTTAGAAAAAAAAGGGAAGAACACATTGAACATATCTTACACTAAAAGAACTGAGAAAAATCTCAAGGCCTGAGTTGCAAAAAATTGAATAATGCAAGAAGCATTAAAGGAAGCTGGAAAGAACACACGGATTCATTGTACCAAAAAGAACTAACCATTACAAGAAGTAGCATGTGAACAAGAACCAATAATACTGAAGGAAAAAGTTCAAACTGCACTGAAAGCAATAACCAAAGACAAGGGTTCAGGAATTGTTAAAATACAAATGGAAATGTTTTAGCACACTGATTAAGTACTAGGAACACTCACTTGTCTATGCCAAGAAAGTTGGATGAAAGCTACTTAGTCAACTGACTAGAAGAGATGAATATTGAAGCCCATTCCAAATAAAGGTAATCCAATAGAATGAGTAAATTATAAAACAATACCATTAGTATCATAGCAAGTAAAATTTTCATCAGCAAACAATGTTTGCAGCTGATGGCCAGAGGTTCAGGCTGGCTTCAAAAGAGGACATAGTAAAGGGATATCAAAGTTGATTTCAGATGGCTCTTGGCTAAAAGCTGAGAATATCAAAAAGATGAGAATACCTGTGTTATTGACAATGAGACGGCATTCACTTGTTGAACGAAAGCAAAGTAGAGACAGCAATGAGAAGAATGGGAAAACCAGAACACTATATTGTGCTGATGCAGAACTTGAACAGATCAAGAGGCAGTTGTGAGAACAGAACAAGGGAATGCTGCAAGAAAGATGTGCGTAGATCAGGGTTTTATCCTCTCACCATAGTGATTCAATCTTTATGCTGACCAAATAATCAGAGAAGATGGATTACATGAAAAAGAATGTGGCATCAGAATTGAAGGAAGGTTTATTAACAACCTGTGGTATGTAGGTGACACAACCTTGCTTGCTGACGTGAGGAGGACTTGAAGTACTTGCTGAAGATCAAGGATTGCAGCTTCAGTATGGATTAGAATTCAAGGTAAAGAAAAGAAAATCTTCACAACTGAATCAAGATAAATGGAGAAAGACTGAAGTTGTCAAGGCTTTTATCTTGCTTGGCTCCACAATCAATGCTCATGGGAAGCAGCAGTCAAGAGATCAAATGACGTCTTGTATAGGGTAAATAAGCTGCACAAGACCTCTTAAAAGTGAAAAAATCATATCATTGACTGCACACCTCCATGATAGGATCGCTGAAGACAAATGGGTGCATAAGCAAATGTGGTGAAGAAAGCTGATGGTGCCCGGCTATCAAAAGAGATAGTGTCTGGGATCTTAAAGGCTTGAAGGTGAACAAGCGGCCATCTAGCTCAGAAGCAAAAAAGCCCACATGGAAGAAGCACACGGGCCAGTGCGATCACGAGGTGCCAAGGGACCAGGTATAAGGCATCATGCAAAAAAAAAACAACAACGATGTAAGTGTGTGTATATATGTATATATATACCATATTAAATGAAGGGGGAAGTGCAGAGTGGAGACCCAAGGCCCAAGTGTTGGCCAATGGAGAGCCACTCATAGAGGCGTTTAGGAGAGGAGATGGGTTAATTAGGGTGCGAGGTAGTACCGATGGGGAACACAGCTTTCCCCCAGATGCTGGATGCTTCCTCCCCCCAACTACCATGATCCGAATTCTACCTTGGAGGCCTGGATAGGACAGAGGCTGTACACTGGTGCATATGAGGGCTGGAGGTACAGGGAATCCAGGGTGGATGATACCTTCAGGACCAAGGGTGTGAGGGACGATGCTGGAAGAGTGGAGGGTGAGTGGGTTGGAAGGGGGAAACTGATTGCAAGGATCCACTAGTGACCTCTTCCCTGGGAGAGGGACAGCAGAGAAGGGGGGAAGGGAGACTCCGGATAGGGCAAGATATGACAAAACAACGATGTATAAATTACCAAGGGCACATGAGGGAGGGGGGAAAGGGGAGGGAGGGGAAAAAAAAAGAGGACCTGATGCAAGGGGCTTAAGTGGAGAGCAAATGCTTTGAGAATGATTGGGGCAGGAAATGTATGGATGTGCTTTATACAATTGATGTATGTATATGTATGGATGGTGATAAGAGTTGTATGGGTCCCTAATAAAATGTAAAAAAAGAAAAGGAGAAAAAAATGATTAGGGCAGGGACTGTACAGATGTGCTTTATACAATTGATGTATGTATATGTATGAACTGTGATAAGAATTGTATGAGCCCCTAATAAATTGTTAAAATTTAACAAAATAAAAATAAATCAACATGATCATAAAAAAAAAAGTGTTGAAAAGCAATGATTTTACTTTGAGGACTAAGGTGCTCCCTGCCCAGGGTGTGGTATTTTCCATTGCCTCCTACCCTTATGAGAGTAGGACACTGTATAAGGAAAACTGAAGAACTGAAGCGTTTGAATTACAGTGCTGGTGAAGAGCACTAAAAGCACAGCCAGAGTGCTCTATAAAAGTGAAAATGCCAAGACTCTGTCTCACATACTTTAGACATGTTGTCAGGAGAGATCAGTCCCTGGAGGACATCATGCTTGGTACTATAGAAGGGCATCAAAAAAAAGAGGAAGAGCCTCAACAAGATCAACAGATACAATGGCTGCATCATTGGGCTCAAAGGCACAGGGCTGAGCAGTGTTTTGCTCTGTTGTACACAAAGTCATTTTGGGTTGAAACCCATGCTACAGCATCTAA